>NC_091842.1:11556429-12172858 GCF_037783145.1 Equus przewalskii | reverse complement strand
GATCCATGCTTTATAAACATTTATTTGCTGAGTGCAGAGTTCTGGATATATGTCAATTAGCTTATGTTTATAAACTATATAGAGTTAAAATATTGTATTTATCATGTGTAAGTATTCATCATTTGTTTTTCTCCCACATCAACGTAGATGTATAAATTTATCATAATTGCGTGACAATTCTTTATTTCTACTTTTATTTTGAGGCTACATTGTTAGGTGTATACAAATCAATGATTGCTATATCAACTTGGTGACTTATTACTATATATATTATATAGTCTTACTCTTGACACTTGTTAACTCTTTTCGGCTTCAAATTAATATTACTAAATTTGATTTCTTTTGGTTAATATTTGCCCAGTATGCCTTCAAAGATCACTATACTTTCATTTTAGCTACACGTTTTAATAGCACATATTTGGATTTTACTCATCATAAGAAAGGCAGCATACTTGACCCTCACACTCAAAATGCTAGTAGTGTCTATTGGTCATTGAGAAAATCAACGTTCCCAATGCTCATCTTAGGGGAAGGTAGCAGGTGCAGAGATACATCCAAGCCTATTTTGGAATACCAAAAAGTTTTGGAAGAAAACATAAATGTCCTATGTAGAAGAATGAATAAACGAACTATAGTATAATCACACAATTTAACTACCACAATGATAGTAATTAAATCTACATGTAACAAAATACATACACCTTGAAAACATATTACATGATTGACACATAAGAACATAAACACAACATATACAGTATGGTATCATTTGTGTCGAGCTTAGAAACTGAGAAAATACAACACATAAAATGTATGTGCATGGATATACATACACAGACACTCTGTGGGGATATACATGCAGTAAAAGTATCAAATCATTATCAGGAAGGACAATCCTCAATTTCAAGTAAATAGTTAACTGCAGAGGAATAGAGAAAAAGTAAGAATTGGGGAGAGCCCAAAGAAGGGTGTCAATTACATATTTAACATGTTGTATCCTGTAGGGGGAAAGGAGACAACAAACTCTTAAGATTCAGTAAAACTGGGGAGATAAATATTATTATATACGTAGGTTTTAAATATTTCATTTTTAAAAAGCATTTTAGAAATACAATACAAAACTGCAAGTAAATGATCTATATAAGTACACACAACAATAGGTTTCACAAATTATGTTTTACAAAAGAAGCCTGAAACAAAAGAGTACAGGCCGAAGGATTCTATTTACATGAAATACAAAAACAGGCAAAAGTAATCCAAGTTGTTACAAGTAATACAAGTCAAGACAAGAGTCACCATGGGAACGGCTTGCCTGGACGGGAGCCAGAGGGAAGGAGCTTCTAGGAAACTGACACCTAACCATGGACCTTCAGAGCACAGGAAGCACAAGGGACAGAAGTGAAGGGAGGAAGAGACAAACCCACAGGGGCAGCTGGCAATTTCAATGCCCTTGTGATTGACAGAACAAGTAGACAGAAATATCAGTAAGGATACAGCAAACCCGAGTGACTATCAACCAACCTTATCAAAGCTGAAATAACTGAAATGATACAATGTTCTCCAACAATAACAGAAATTAACTGAAAATTAGTAACAGAAAGATATCTGAAAAGTTCATTAGCATGTGGAAATTAAAACTACACATTTCTACATAAACAATAGGACAAAGAGGAAATTGCAAGGAAAATTAGAAAATGTTTTGAATTGAATGAATATGAATCAAAGTCGATGGGGTGCAGTTAAACTAATGCCTAAGAGGGCAGTTTATGGCATTAAATACTTATATTGTAAAAGACCTCAAATCAATGATTCAAGCTTCCATCTTAAGAAACATAACATACAAATTCATATTAAAGCAAGCAAAATGAAAGAAAGCAATCAGACCAGAAATCACTGAAAGTAAAAGCTGAATCTCTGACGAAAAAAAAAGTTTTGAGAAAGCTCTAGAGCTGGACCAATGGTTCTCCACTGAGAGTGATAACGTCCCCCATGGGACATATGGCAATGTCTGGGGACATTTCTGACTGTTACAACTTTTGAGACACCACTGGTATTTAGTGGGTAGAGCAGGGAGGGTACTCAACACCCCACAATGCAGAGCATAAGACAGACACCCACGACAACCAACTGTTCAATCAAAATGTCAACACTGCCAAGCTTCAGAAACCCCGAGCTAAACTGACAGGGAAAAACAGACACAAATTACAAAAGGAGAAATGAGAGGAACACCACTATAGACCTTGCAAACATTAAAAATAAAAAGAAAGAAAACTTAAGACAAAGTATACAAATTGCTTGAAAGACACAAACTGCCAGAGTTCAATCAAGAAATACATAACCTGAACAGTCCTATAACTATTAAATTAAAATTTAAAAATGGAGCAAGTTAAAAAACTTTCCAATAGAGAAACCTCGAGGCCAGGTGGCTTCATTGGCAAATTTCACCAAACATTTAATGACGGAACACCAATTCTACAAAATAACTCCTCCAATATATCATTTCCCAATTCATTTAGGCCAGTATTACCAAAACCAAATAAAGACATTCACAAGAAAAGGAAATTTCTGACTAATATCTCTTAAGAACATTCAACAACATAAAAACAACAGTGCATCATAACCAAGTGGGGTTTATTATCCCAGGAACACCTGGCTGTCTCAACATTTGAAAATTCATGTCAATCACCATTTTAACAGACTAAAACAAGAAAAACCATATAACCATCCCAAGAGATGCAGAAAGACCTTTCACAAATTCAACATCCAAACACCATAAAAACTCTTAGCAAACTGAACACAAGGGAACTTCTTCAAACTGATGAAGGGCATCTACAAAACCCCACAGCTACCATACTGAAAGATTTCCTCACTAATCCTGTTCAACATAATACCAGAGGGTCCCAGCCAGCGCAATTAACATAAAAAAAAGAAAAGGAAGAACTAACATTGCCTACTTAGAAAATCCCAAAGATTTTACCAAAAACTTGCTAGAACTAGTAAGTGAATTTTAACTAGGTCACAAGTTATGAAGTCAGTATGTAGAAATCAACTGAAGGTCTATATATTAGCAATGAATACTTGGAAGCTGAAATGTAAAACAGTACCATTTACAGTAACACCAAAAAACATTAAATACTTGGACATAAATCTTACAAAATCTGTACACTGACGAAAGAAATCAAGGAAGAGTTAAATAGAGAAGATATATATATATTATACTCATGAATCAGAAGATTCAATATTAAGATATTCAACCCAAATTAGTCTATAGATTCAGCACAACCATCAAAATCCTCACACCGTTTTTAAAATAAATCAACAGGCTGATTTTTTTTAAATTTATATGAAAAAGGAGCTAAAACAGGCCAGATAATTTTGAAAAAGAACAATTTTGGAGGACTCTCAAGACTTAACAATATACTCAAGAAACTGACAGAGACATGAAGATAAGGCAATGGAAAAAGACTTTTCAACAAACGGTGCTAGAAAAACTGGAGATCCATATGTGTGAGTTTGAACTCAATATCTTGCAAACTGTACAAAACTTAGGTCTAGATCAATCACAGATATAAATGGAAAACTACAAAAATTTTTATGAAACACAGAAGACAATCTTTGTGATGTTGGGTGAGGCCAAGATTTTTCCACTATGATACTTAAGCACAATACATACAAGGAGGGAAAAAAAAAATCAATAAACTGGTTTTCATCAAATTAAACCACTTACAAATCACACTACAAAGGACTTATACTCAGATTACACAAAGAATTGTCAATTAAGAAAAACACCCAAATTGCATAGACTGTGTCTCTCAGCTTGCTAGACGCAAAACTAACAGGCTGGCTCCCAGCCTCCTCAAATGCACTCAAGACATCACTTCACGCAACCTTCCCTCTACAAACATCCCATTTTCAACTCTTATTACTCAGGCGTCACCCTAAATCACACCCCAAAAGGAGACAAAAGTGCTTCCATAATCATGGGTGACAATGTAACAGCAATGCTAAAAAGATAATAGCAAAGACAAAGGCGGACTCTTTATTTTAAAAATTAAAAACCATCTGTGTAAAAGAATCAGTATTTTATTAAACAGCACTTATTAAATTTATGCATATATATTAGTAAGGTACCAACAACTGCAATAAAGGCTAAATATTTTCCAAAATTTTAATTTTTTAATGGAAAATCCTCAGAATTATCTCAACCTCTTAGGCATGTGATTACCAATGTCACAAGCAATAAAATGCTGAAAACTGATATTTAACAATCATGAAATGCAGACTCAATTTAATATATGTACAGATATTCACATGATTATAATCAGAATAAATGTATTCACAACACTTTTATAATGCTCCAGAACTGACAGAGGCGTATCTTTTTAAATGAACTAAACCTAGTACACAATGGCAAATTAAAACCAAAATAAGGTATCATCAGTCACCCACTGAAGTAGCTTTCTTAAAAAGAACAAAGCTGACCATACAAGTGTTGGCAAGGAGATGGAATAGCTAGAACTATCACACACTGCTGATGGAAATGTAAAATAGCACAAGCACTGTGAAAAACAGTTTGGCAGTTTCTTAAAAAGTTAAGTACCTACCATATATCCCAGCTATTCCATTTCTAGGAATCTACTCAAGAGAAATGAAGGCATATTTCCATACAAAAATTTGCATACAAACATTCATAGCAGCTTTATTTTTAAGAGCCCCAAACTGGAAACAACCAAAATGTCCATCAACACACAATGGGATAGACAAATTGTGCTATAGCCATACAATGAAATAATACTCAGCAAAACAATGGAATTACCTATTGATAGACACAACACTATGGATGAATCTCAAAACAGTTATGTGGAATGAAAGAAGGAATAGCACCCCATCCAAGAAAACAGTACATAGTTTATGATGATTCCATTTATATACATTTCTTAAAAAGGCAAACTAATCTAAAATGATAGAAAACAGATGAGTGGTTGGCTGAGGAGGGCAGTGAATTACAAAGGGATACAAGGAAACTTGGGGGTTATGAACATTTCATTATCTTGAATGTAGTGAAGATCGTTTTATAGGTATATACATAAAACAAAACGAATCAGATTTTGTACTTTAAATGTTTAATGTACTTTATGCATCCATAAATTAAACTTATTATAAAATAGAGAAAACATTCTTCTAAACTAAAACCCATGTATGCATAAAAGCAAACTGCATTGTGAAATTATAACCTTTAATTCCTTCCTAACAAACAAAAAGAAATGGAACAAAATGATACACAACAGCTAGAATTTATTAATATCTTACCTTTTATAGATTTTTAACATAATGACAGTGCTTACACAGTGATTTCTGTTGCACAAATAGAGCTATTAAAGGTTGAGAAGACCTTCATGCCTTGCAAATAACACTAGAAAGTGGAGCTGAATGCTAACTTGTGCTACAGCTTTTGCTTGTCCTTTAAAGACTATTAATGGCTATTTTACATTTCCCCTGTAGATTGTTTGAGTTTATTTTACCGCTTCACTTTTAAAATTTATTTTATTCCGGCCATAAATTATAAGTATACATGCCAATCAAGGAAAATCAATAAAACAGTACTTAAAGAACTCAAGCAATTGATAAACTTTAATTTCAACCAATAATAACTTCAGAGGGGAAAATAAAATGTATTAAATAGTATTACCTTGAATATTATATTGATAATAATCAGGATCTTCTGATTCTTCCTTTACTGTCACAGCTGCCATTTCCAGGGAAATACCTGCAAAAGCAAATAAAATCATCTAATTCCATTTCAAGGCATTCAGTTTGACGGTGCAGGGCAATCCTCCTAAAAATGCAGAACTGTACATGTATATTTTAAAGGCTTTGCAAGGACAAAAGTTTCTAGGTAGCAGAGGGACAAAAATTGCCTAAGACCCAACCTACACCAAGTTTCAACCTCTAATATTCTGAGAATATTTAATGCTTATTTTTCTCTGACAAGTTATCTTCGAAACCGAAAAAATTAGTCTCATTCTATTTTCACTTATTATTAAAAATACTTTCACCTGTAAACATCAAGTTGCTTTTTTTTTTTTAAGAAATCTTTTTTTCTTAAAGATCCCCCCTATGCCAACATCTGTTGCCAATCTTCCTCCTTTTTTCCTTCCCAAAGCCCCAGTACATGCCTGTATTTGCTAGTTTTAAGTTGTTCTGGTTCTTCTACGTGAGCCACCACCACAGCATGGCTACCGACAGAAAGGTGGTGTGGTTCCATGACGGGGAAGTGAACCCGGGCTGCCAAAAAGGTGAGCGCCAAACTTTAACCACTAGGCCCTCAGGGCTGGCTCTGTAAACATCAGTTTTAATGACTCAATACTCCAGAGTAAAAATGCCATAATTTGTAACCATTTTGATGAGATACACTGATTTTTTTCTCCTAATATATCCCTTTATTAAGAAGGGTACCAAGCATACTTTTCTGCATAATGCTGTGCCCACAATTAGGATAGACAATTTAAAGCAGACCTTTGAGGGCCAGCCCATGGCTGAGTGGTTAAGTTCGCACACTGCGCTTCAGCAGCCTGGGGTTCACAGGTTTGGATCCTGGGTGTGGATGTAAACACACCACTCATCAAGCCATGCTGAGGCGGCGTCCCACATAGAGGAACTAGAAGGAGTTACAACTAGAACATACAACTACGTACTCGGGGGCTTTGGGGAGGAGAAGAAAGAAATAAAAATGAAAAAAAAAAAAAAAGATTGGCAACAGATGTTAGCTCAGGGCCAATCTTAGAAAGAAAGGAAGTAAGAAAGAAAGAAAGAAAGTGGACATTTTTGGCCAGATATAAAAGAATTCATGTACGATTCCACATATAGAAAGGTCAAAATCAGGAAAAAGAAATGTTATTAAAACTCAAGCAAGGTCAATTATACCTCAATAAAGCTAAAGGAAAAATAAAATACACATGCTTCTAGTAAAAAAAAAACACAAACACTTAAGCAAGTGGTTGACTTTGAGAGAAGAGGAATGCGAAGGGGGAAGGAGAGGGCCATCTTGGGGTTTTATTAACATTCTGTATCCTGATATGTTCGGTTACAGAGGTGTGTATACTTTTAATTTATTGAGCTATATAATGCTTATACTTTGCATCCTTTACATTATACTTCAATTAAAAGTTTTAAGAAAGAAAGAAAATGATTCTTAACAATGCTTTAATAAATTAATACTGTTCAAAAACAAAGAGCCCTTGGCTGGGCAGACTGATGGGGTAAGACAACACAGGCTTCTAGAAATGAAACACTGTGTACATTGTCACACAGAAGTTCAAATATGTGGAGAAGGGTGTGCATGGATGCTGAATAGCCAAAAGGGGAGCCAGGGCAGTCATTAAGCTGTTTGCTGTCCCAGTTCCAGAGCTACCCTCTCAGACTCTGCTGAAGCTTCCACTGCAAACCAGCTGGCTGCTTGCGAGTATCTGCCACAAGGGAACACAGCAGGGAGACTACAAGGCTGGAGAAGAGAAAAAGGACTTCCATCTTCTTTTTGGCTTCTGTCTGCATCCTGTTCCCATCAGGGTCACTCACTCCTTCAATCTAGCGAAAGCAGACCCTTCCCATAGCAACAGCTGGACCCACTTAATTTTTCCAACACCAGCAGAACCAACTTCAACATGTCCCCCGAGACACCAGAACCATCCAAACAGTATCCCACCTTAGAAGTCAGAATTAAAGCTTTAAGGATGGCAGCCAATTCCCTGAGTTGTTATTCACATGATACCTGGGTAGGCTCCTTTTTGTTACAAGGTCAGTAATTTATAACTAGTTAATCTTTGCATTAAATTTTCCCCATTCAAATAACTGGTATGACTTTCTTCTCCTGATCGGACCATCACTGTTAGGCCCAAGAAATATAAAAAGTAAAATGGAAATATTAGAAGAAATTGCAGAATAAATTAAGACTATAAAGATAAAGTGTAAAGCAGAAAAAAGAAGCCTCTATGATAGTGATGTGTACTATTACGCCTGTACATAAAGAGGATTAAAGGGGCCAGCCTGGTGGTGCAGCAGTTAAATGTGCACGTTCCACTCCAGCGGCCCAGGGCTCGCTGGTTCAGATCCCGGGTGTGGACACGCCACCGCTTGGCAAGCCATGCTGTGGCAGGCATCCCACATATAAACTAGAAGAAGATGGGCATGGATGTTAGCTCAGGGCCAGTCTTTCTCAGCAAAAAGAGGAGGACTGGCAGCAGATTAGCTCAGGGCTAATCTTCCCCGAAAAAAAAAGATGATTAAGGAAAGTCAATAAAATATGATTGTTCTGAATTCAGCATGCTTATTTTTGGATTCAAATTATTCAAGAGACGAACAAATGAATAAAGGAGAGAAAAGGTATGAAACGGTGACTCAAATACTTTTTCCCAAAAAGGACAATTCAACACAACCTTTCTTGCAGATCTCCCAAAACACTAACACTTGGCATATCTATAACATACAAGTTCTCATTCACACACACACACTCCGAGTTAACACAGCACTTCCCCTTCCCCAACAATTCATTCCAAACGCCATTAGAGTGCACTCAGCAAGGTACACAGCTGTATCTGGGAGGTTCAACGGCCTGGAGCACGGTGACAGACTGAGAGAATATTTACATGAGGGGGCAGGGGAAACTAAGTAATGGGTTTAGGAGACTGAGGCAGATGAGGAGGCAATCATGAGTGCTGACAGCCCAATAAGAACTGTCAGGGGTGAGCAAGGTAAGGAAGATGGCAGTGAGGCAAGGGTTAAATGAAGGAAATGTGCTGAGAACACCGGTTGCCATGATTCTCACTGTGACAGAAGGGAATTATACAAGAAAGGGAGGAAAAAAAACCCTGGGGTGTTAAAAGCAGAACTAGAGATACCAGCATGAAAAAATAAAAACAGAGTAAATAGATGTGTGTATACATGTCCGCATATATTTATGTGTGTGTAAACACCCCCCAACACAGAGATTCCCTAGCTTTGTCCACTTGGAAGCAATGACATCCCAACTGCAATAAGCACACCAAGATACTAGCACCAAGATACTGATTCCTTAACACCACTCTCCTCAAAAAGGATTCAGGGCTTCTTGATGGAAAGGCTGATTCTAGGGCTGGATCAGGGAGAGAATAAGATGAAACTCGACCATCTTGTTTTTCAAGAAAGTAAAAACTTCTTAAAAAATGATGGAGATATTTCCAAACAACACAAGGAAAAGACACACGGGACATCTTGAAGTGGCTCCCAATGGCCAAAGCAAGGACTATCTGCAAGTCAAAATAAAGAATGATAATAATGGACTGCAATGCATTGAATAAAATAGAGGAGCTGGCCCGGTGGCATAGTGGTTAAGTTTGCACGCTCCATGTCAGTGGCCCAGGGTTCGCCAGTTCAGATCCTGGGCATAGACCTAGCACCGTTTATCAAGCTATGCTGTGGAGGCATCCCACATAGAATAGAAGGACTTACAACTAGGATATACAACTACGCACTGGGGCTGGGGCTGGGGGATGGCGGGGAAGAGGAAGATTGGCAACAGATGTTAGCTCAGGGCCAATCTGCCAAAAAATTTTTAAAAAATAGAAATACATGACTGTGTTCTAATACTATAAATGAATGAATTTTAATTGAAAGTTTGATGACGAGTATATATTTCTATAGTCTCAGAGAAACTCTGACGAATGTAATTACAAAGGAAAAGAGAGTAAGTTCATAGTGGAGAAGCCTAGAAAAACTAACTCTGATCACATAAGATAGTATCATCAATAAAGGGTTAAAGAGACATCAACGCCACCTGATGATGAAAGAAAATCACAGCATCACTTGCGTGAAATTTTTGCAAAAAATGCATTAAGTGAATCTAATCATGAGGAAATATCAGATACTTTCTTCAAAAGAGTCAAGGTCATAGAAGACAGGGAAAGACTGAGAAACCATTCTAGACTGAAGAAGTCATTAAGGAAACAATTGGCAAAACTTGAAAAGGGTTTGAGAATTAGATAGGAGTAATTTATTTTCCTGATACTCATCACTGCACTGTTAATGCAGGACAGCACCCTTGTCGTAGGAATTACACACTGAAGTAGTTACAGTGACAGGGCATCATATTGGCAACTTACTGTCAAATGGTACAGGAAAAGTTTCCTTACACTATACACACAGGCTTTCTAACAGTTTGCCGTAATTTCAAAATGCAACATTTTAAAGTGAAAAATGAAAGGATTACTGTATTATTCATCTCTTTCACATCTAGCTTTTCTCCAACTAACTCGCAGTCTGTCTTACAGATACTTGAGGATCAGTAGATACAAACCTATTGCTTACTGCATTTAATGGCAACACAGAATTCCACTGAGGGAGCTGTAGGTTAGCTGCCAATTTTGCAAGGCAACAATGGGTCAAAGAACGTGTTAAAATGGATATTGCCAAAGTACCATCCATAAGATAGCAACAATTTACCCACACGAAGAATCTTTAAACCTGCCTGTTTCTCTGTATGCTTTACTAAGACTGAGTATGAGCAGAATTTAATGTTTGCCAATCCTCTGGGTACAAAACCTATCTTTCCTGGATTTTTATCTCCATTTCTTTAACTAGACTGAGCATTTTCTCTTGTTTTTCAATCTTTGGTCATTTATTTTCTGGATTAGCTCCTTGTAAAACCACCCCTTGTAATTTGCCTTGCAAACAGCCATTCCGTGTGTCTTACATGGCCTGGGACACATTTTGGCTGTTTTTGCCACACAAAATTCTTAGATTTTCCTTAGTCAAATTCATTGCTTAGAAAGCATTCAAAGGATTATATTTTTCTCAAGTGCTTTTAAACTAAATTTTTATTATATGTGAGATTTTTAACACTTCCTCAAGTAAAATCAGATTACAGATGTTTTGTTTTCAGTAGTTTTCTAGTTGATTCTCTTTGGTGCTCTATATACACAATCAAATCACCTTTAAAAGTTAATGGTGCCCTCCATGGTCTAATTACTCACACCTCTTATTTGAATGGTTTGTACATTTAGAATTCTGGTAAGAAACTAGTGAAAATGTGCTTCTTTGTCTTACGAGGAGTGCTTTTTGTGGCTAACTATTAAACATAATGATGGGCTAGCACTTGCAATTATATATAATATTCCAACCAATCATGCCTTTGCATCATCTACCCAGATGGTATATGGTTTCTAATTAGTTCAATAACATGAGAAAGTGAATTAAGAGATTTTTCTAATAAAATCATCACTGTGTCCTTGATGAATCCTAAACCTGAAATTCACTGCATAAGAGAATTTTTGAACTAATTTGAGAGCACAATAAAAGCCCCACAATCATAGACTCTGCAACAATGAGAATTCAGATATCACAATTTTCAGTTGGCTCCTCTGCAAGAGGTCAAACTGGAGATGTCACTATTTGCAGTGATACAAAACTGCATTTTATACAAGCGAAATTTTTGGACTCCACCAGAGACTAAGCTCAAGTGAAATAATTCATACATGCCTTTAATAGGAAAATTCTATAAATACCCATGCTTCCCTCGCCAATCACCAAGACTAATTATAAAATATATCCCTAGTAATAATATAATGATCTTTTAAAATTACATATTATTTTTAAAACATGGAAGTTGCTTTCAATCTGACTCTTATCTTAGAACCAGAGTAACAAAAAATTCTAACAAAACTGTAATCAAGTCAGAGAGAGCTGTACGGTTTTTAAATAAGCAAAAACATTTGTGCCCTAAAAGTGGAACATGGCAAGAAAACAAACATTTGTACAAGATCACGCTCAGTTCTGAAAGAATTTGAACAGTAAAATTCAATTTACTATATGGTAAAAGTGGGAAAAGGGAAGCAATAGTGGAAGTAGTAAAATAATTATATCTTCATTTTCCATATGTTAATAGATAAATAAAACCAAACCTTAAAACTACATGAATTACAGTATGGTACTGGCATAAGAGTAGACATTAGAGGGGCCGGCCTGGCAGCGCAGTGGTTAACTGCACATGTTCTGCTTCGGCGGCCCAGGGTTCACTGGTTCGGATCCCGGGTGCGGACATGGCACCATTTGGCAAACGCCATACTGAGGTGGCATCCCACATATAAAAATGGAGAAAGATGGGCATGGATGTTAGCTCAGGGCCAGCCTTCCTCATTGAAAAGAGGAGGATTGGCAGCAGTTAGCTCAGGGCTGATCTTCCTCAAAAAAAAGGAAAAGAGTAGGCATTAGAGTTCAATGGCATAGAAGTGAAAGTGCAGAAGTAAATTTGGTCAATTGCTTTTTCACAATGGTGCTAAGGCAATCCAATGGAGAAAGGATTTCTTTTCAACAAATGGTGCTGAGACAACAGGATATCCACAAGTGAGATGATTTAGACCCTTACCTCACAACATGCACAAAAATGAATTCGAAGTAGATCTTAGAACAAAACATAAGCGTTAAAATTATAAAATTCAAGAAAGGCTAAGTATAAAAATATTTATGCTTTAGGTTAGGCAGAAATTTTCTAGGTGTAACACCAAAAGCACAAGCAATGACAGAAAAATTTCGAAAACAGGATTGCATCAGAATTTAAAACTTTTAGGCTTCTAAGGACACCATTAAGAAAATGAAAAGACATCACAGACTAGAAAAATACACTTGCAAAAGCTTATTTCTGATAAAAGGTTTGTATCTAAAATATATAAACAATTCTTGTAACAAAAAACAACAAAGAAAACCATCCAATTAAAAACTGACATAAGATTTAAATAGACATTTCATCAAAAATTATATATGAATGGCTAATGAGCACATAAAAAGATGTTCAACATCGTGAGGAAAATGCAACTAAAACTACAACTATATGACATTCTACAAAAGGCAGAAGGAAGGAGACAGTATAAACATCAGTGATGGCCAGGGGTTGTGGCAGAGAGAGATGAGAAGGATTTTTAGGGCAGTGAAACTACTTTGTATGATACCAAAATGGTGAATACACATCATTATACATTTGTCAAAATCCACAGAATGGACAACAAAACTGAAGCCTAATGTAAACTATGGACTTGGGGTGATAACAGTTCATCTGTTTTGACAAATGTACCACTCTGATGCACGATGTTAACAGTAGGGGAGACTGTGCATGTGTGGGGATAGAAGGTATAATGGGAACACTCTATACTTTCTGTCCAATTTTGCTGTAAAACCTATAACTGCTCTAAAAATAAAATGTCTATTTAAAAGCAAAAATAAAGAAGAAAAAGAAAAACCATAATGAGATACCACTTCACATTCACAAGAATTGCTGTAATCAAAAAAGACAGATAATAAAAGTGTTGGCCAAAACACAGAGAAACTGAAACCCTCATATACTGCTGCTAAGAACAGAACACAGTCCAGCCACTTTGAAAACAATTTGTCTGTTGCTTAAAAGTTAGGCATAGAGTTACCATAGAACAACAACTCACTCCCAGGTATACCCAAGGGAAATGATGACATATTTTCATGCAAAGACACATATGTGGATGTCCACAGCAGTGTTATTTAAAACAGCCAAAAACTGGAAACAACCCAAATGTCCACCAAATGGAAAATCAATACGAAAAAGTAATATAAGGGGCTGGCCTCATGGCCAAGTGGCTAAGTTTGCACACTCCACTTTGGCAGCCCAGGGTTCACCGGTTTGGATCCTGAGGGCAGACCTACATACCACTCATCAAGCCATGCTGTGGCAGCATCCCACACAGAGGAACTAGAATGATCTACAACTACGATATACAACTATGTACTGGAGCTTTGGGGATGGGAAGAAATAAAAAGAATCTAGAAAAGGTAATCCAGCCATACGATGGAATCATATTCAGGTATGAACTACTTACATACACTAAAACTTTCTCAATGTCAGGCAGTCAGTATAAGCCTGACATTTAAAAATAAGGAATTTGGGGCCGGCCCCGTGGCCAAGTGGTTCGGTTCGCACGCACTGCTTCGGCAGCCCAGGGTTTCGCTGGTTTGGATCCTGGGTGTGGACATGGCACCACTCATCGAGCCATGCAGAAGCA
Source organism: Equus przewalskii (assembly GCF_037783145.1). Taxonomy (NCBI): domain Eukaryota; kingdom Metazoa; phylum Chordata; class Mammalia; order Perissodactyla; family Equidae; genus Equus; species Equus przewalskii. The sequence continues at coordinate 12,158,807 of NC_091842.1, read as the reverse complement.
GCGTTCCCACATGCCACAGCTAGAAGGACCCACAACCAAAATAAAATTTAAAACTATGTACCAGGGACCTCAGGGAGAAAAAGGAAAAAAATTTTAAATAAAATGAAATAAAATAAAACAGAATCTAGAAAAATAAAAAATAAAAACAAGGAATTAAATGCCAAAAACAGCTTAGAGTTAAAAAGAGTTTCCTTCAAGAGTATAAAATGGGAGTGCAAAGAGAAAAAGGAGAGTAAGAGGATATTATTTTGATTTTTGTGAAAATGAATCTACAACACTGAATGAATGAAACACACTGTAGAATTAGTTGATATTTTACACTCTTATTCCTGTATAACTGTCGAAAAAAATTATTACAACATTTTGTCTACAAACACGTAATTAGCAAAGAACTTCTAGCTACCATTTACAAAACAAATCATCTTTTTAAGTTTCAGTGTAAGATTATAACATTAACAAATGTCACCACTGGAGTAAGTTTGTTCTGTCTGCTTCTCATCAAATCAATACAGTAAGCAGTAAGTCAAAATACAACCACCTAAATTAAGGAAAAGCCTGCCTTACTTATATCTCATAACTGATTCTAAAAGCACTGGTACATACCAGAATCTTCTGTGGGTTCAGTTTTCACTTTGATGGGGCCACAACTGAAAGAAAAGAAGCCCTGATGAAGCTCGGCACTGGTGAGGGCCACTCACACATTAGTCAAGTGCGCTGGATCACAGCGTACAGAACCACTCACTCGACCAAGCTGAATGCAAAACTGACTCAACTTTAAAACTTACATAATTTCTTGCATGAATATGACTTGTCAACTGAATTTAGTACTTTAATTCCAATCAATCTTTTGGGGAAAAAAGTATAACGAAACAACATAGAGTAGCATATTAACTTTCACATCCCACTGTACCATGAGGCCTTCCTACTCACAACGTGCTCATCGGCCGAGTCACATCAGCCCCGCCCAAGAACGACTGCCAGTCAGAGCTACTACGCCGAAACTGCATTTTCACAGGGCCACCAAATGACTCAACTGGACATCAAACATCAAGACGTGTGACACAGGCCTTTTTAACAGTCTAATACCGCAAAACTCTAAAACCTAAAATTAGTGAGGTGTGGAGTTTATTAGTACTAACGAGAGATGCTTTACCTTCCACCTGGAGACAGCATCGACCTTTCAGCATCTGTTACCATCACACGACCACCTACGTAATCAAAAAAGAAAATTAAATTTAGGTTTTTCCAACATTTCAAATATGACTAATATTTCCAAAGGTCTCAAGTAGAGAATGAACTGGGGGATGGGAGGGAGTTCACACTTCCAGGTCACACTATAACGAGTATTGCATTATTGAGATACCAACATAGAATAAACTACACGTATTTAAAGTGTACAGTCTGATAAGTATACACATGTATACTCTGTAGAAACCATCACTACAATCAAGATAACGAACACATCTTTGACCTCCAGTGTCTCATACCCCTTGCTCATTCCTCCCGTCTGCTGCTCCCTGTCCAGACAATGGCTGATCTTCTTGTTCTCAGTGTGGATTTATTTGCATTTTCTAGATTGTTTAATAGAAATAGAATCATATATGTATAGTCATGTGTCACTAACGATGGGGTTATGTTCTGAGAAATGTGTCGTTAAAGCTGTTAAAAATTTCAAAAAAAGTATAAAACAGTGTCCTTCATTCTCCCCTGTAAGGACGATTAATTAGGGGTGACAATCATCTAACAGCTTTCATCTGCTCACTCACCAGCACCCCTTCCTTCAATGGAAAAGCTCTTATTTTTATCAGCAAAACAAAAACAGCAATATATTATTATCTAGTAACATAGAATAAGGCTCAACTGATGTATAAAGGATGATAAAGATTTCTATTAAGAGTAGATCTGGCTCAAAATACCGGAAAACACCTACTGCTGACAGGTATGGGGTCTCGCTTGGGGGTGAAGAAAATGTTCTCTAAGTAGACAGTGGTGATAGTTGTACACCTTGTAAATATATTCAAACCCCCTGAATTGTAGACTTTAAAATCATGAATTTTATGTTTGGAAATAAGAAAGATTGGCCACGAACTGCTGCTGAAGCTGGAGAACAAGAGAACTCTTGCCGCTGTCAGTGGGCATGCAAAACGGACTCATCACATTGAAAACTCTCAACTTTAAAAGTTAAACATGTGACTACAACATGACCTAGCCATTCCAATTTTAGTTATTTACCTAGGAGAAATGCAAATACAGGTCCACATAAAGACCTGCACTCAAATATTTATATCTGCTTGCTTCTAATAGCCAACAAAGGGAAAGCCAGATTTTCATGGACCAGTGAGTGCGTAAAAAATTGTGTGTATCTATACAAGGGAATACTACTCAGCAATAAAAAAAAAAATGAACTACTGACACACGAAACAACATAGATAAATCTCAAAATACGAAGCCAAACAAAAAAAGGAGTACAGTCATATGCCACATAATGACATTTCACCTCACATAAAACGGCAGTCCCATAAGATTAGTACCACATAGCCTAACGACACATTTCTCAGAACATAACCCCATCGTTAGTGACACATGACTATACATATATGATTCTATTTCTATTAAACAATCTAGAAAATGCAAATAAATCCACACTGAGAACAAGAAGATCAGCCATTGTCTGGACAGGGAGCAGCAGACGGGAGGAATGAGCAAGGGGTATGAGACACTGGAGGTCAAAGATGTGTTCGTTATCTTGATTGTAGTGATGGTTTCTACAGAGTATACATGTGTATACTTATCAGACTGTACACTTTAAATACGTGTAGTTTATTCTATGTTGGTATCTCAATAAAGCTGTTAAAAATTTCAAAAAAAGAGAATAATCTCATTACAATCGCTCAACTTTCCAATTACTTTGAGAGTTGGTATGGCAAAATAAGTGAATCATACAAACCCACCCACTTGGACTACTCATTATAAAACACTCTGTAGAAATATTCTTTAATTAATGACCAGCCCCCAACATTTCAAAACAAATTTCTAGAATGAAAGATTTCACAAAATACAAATGGCAGACTAAGGCTATTCTACAACACTTCAGGGAAGAAAATACTGATGACGAAAAAGTCTGAATTTTAATTTAAACATGAAAAATAAATCTTTTCTTTCTCAATCTTAAAAAGGACATATACAAAAAACCAAGAGCTAACACGATAGTGGTGAAGGCCTGCATGCCTTCCACTTAATATGGAGAACCAGCAACGTCTGCCATCACCACTTTATTCAGTATTGTCTTGGACGTTCGTGCCAGAGCAACAAGATTAAGACATGAAAAGCAGTCAGGCTGCACAGAGGTAAACTATCTTGACTCACACACAATACGATCCGCTATGCAGAAAGCCCAGGAATACGAGGCAACTGCCCTTCAACAAAGAAGCCAAAGCAACTTCGGGCTAAAGGATAGTCTTTTCAACAAATTGTAGGCAAACACTTGGATATTCACATGAAAATCACAAATTTAGGGGCCAGCCTGGTGGCGCTGCAGTTAACTGCGCACGTTCCGCTTCCAATCCCGGGTGCAGACATGGCACCGCTTGGCAGGCCATGCTGTGGTAGGCGTCCCACATATAAAGTGGAGGAAGATGGGCATAGATGTTAGCTCAGGGCCAGTCTTCCTCAGCAAAAAGAGGAGGATTGGCAGCAGATGTTAGCTGAGAGCTAATCTGCCTCAAAAAAACAAATAAGTAAACTAAAAAATTTTTTTAAAAAGATAAATTTATACCCTTACCATGTACCATACACAAAAATTAACTCAAAATTGACCATAGATCAAAACGTAAGAACTAAAACCAGAAAACTTATAGAAGAAAACATGACAAATCTTCATGACCTTGAGTTAAGCAACAATTTCTTAGATACAAGGTCAAAAGTACAAGTGATAAAATAATATACTGGACTTCAGAAAACTTAAAACCTTTTGTTCCTCAAACGACACTACCAAGGAAATGAAAAGATAACTTGCAGAATTGTAGAAAATATTTGTATTGAGAATACAAACAACTCTAACAACTCAGTAATAAAAATATAGAGGCCGGCCTGGTGGCACAGAAGTTAAGTTTGCACGTTCTGCTTTGGTGGCCCGGGGTCCGCCAGTTCAGATCCCGGGTGCAGCCATGGCACAGCCTGGCAAGTCATGCTGTGGTAGGCGTCCCACGTATAAAGTGGAGGAAGATGGGCATGAATGTTAGCTCAGGGCCAGTCTTCCTCAGCAGAAAGAGGAGGACTGGCAGCAGTTAGCTCAGGGCTAATCTTCCTCAAAACAAAACAAAACACAAATAATCCAATTAAAACATAGGAAAAGTGTCTGAATAGACATTTCTGCAAAAATACATAAATGGCCAATAAGCATATGGAAATATATTCAACATTATTAGCAACCAGGGAAATGCAAATCAAAACCACAGTGAGATACAACTTCACACTCATTAGGATGGCTAAAACCAAAAAGACAACAAGTGCTGACAGGGATGTGGAGAAACCCGAACACTCAAGCCATGCTATTAGGAACATGAAATGGTGCAGCCACTCTGGAAAACAGTTTGGCAGTTTCTTAAAAGTTAAATGTAAAATTATGCTATGACCTAGCAATTCCACTCCTAGGTATACATATCCAAGAGAAATTAAAATGCATGTCCAGACAAAAACTTGTTCAAGTATGTTGATGTAGCATTTTCCTAATAGCCAAGTGGACTCCATCTAAATGTCTATCAACTGGCAAATGCATAAATGGGTGGTATTTCATAAAATGGAATACTTACTATTCAGCACCAAAAAAGGAAAAAACTATTGATATACCCAAGAACCTAGATGAATCTCATGTGAATTATGCGAAGGGAAAAACACGAATCTCAAAAGGATATATACTGTCTATATATATATATATAACATTCGTGAAGTAACAGAGACGGGGATGATGAAAACATTCTAAAATCAGATTGTGACAATGGCTGTAAAACTGTAAAATTTTTAATTGTAAATTTACCAAAGATCACTGAATTAAATACTTAAACCAAGTGCATTTTATGGCATATTAATTTTACTTCAATTAAGCTTCTAAAAAACAATCTTTTTCATCATGGTGAGAATAAAGGTTATTTAACAGAAAAGAAAATATATTTGGGTGTGTGTGTATTATTTTGTCCTTCCATCCTTACGAGGATGCCAATGATAGTTGGTTATTTACTTCCAAAAGTCTCAAATAAACCTGGTTCCACAGGGTACCAGGCTTCTAAGTATCACTTTTCCCTTCAAACGAAATGTCTCGACTTCCCAAAACAAAGTCCTGCTGAAATCCACCTCATTCTTCAAGGGCCCATGTTAGCACCCTCTCATGAAAGCCATCCTGGGTATAAATAGATCCTTCCTCCAAAGAACTTCCGCAGGACTCTAACCATCCCACAGCACACACGTTATGCTCCTGTCCGGAGGACTTCATGGACTTTTCTCTCTTCCATTAGACCACCAGCACTCAAAACCGTTAACACTTATACAGTTATGTATCTCCTCCACACCCAATCTTGTCTCCAATAGTTCTATGCCTATTCAATGAACATTAGGTAAATCGAATCACCCTCATAATTCTGGGAAATGACTGCAGATCCAGTATATGATCTTACACAGTGCAAACATAAAACCTTGAATAAATCATAAAGCAAGCAGCAGAGCTGAAAAAAAAACACCCCTCTACTTTTTCAGCTCAATGACTTGTCATTTGTTTATATAAACATCATAACACCCCACACCAAAATGTCTTATATCATATCGTTGAAGAAAACAAAAGAGAAATTAAAATTAAACTTGGCACAACAGGTTTAGGAAGCCACCCAACTATCAGGTAAAGCAAAACAATCACTTACCTAGGTGCTTCTTTGGCTCCAGGAAAGGTCTGCATTGAAACAAAACAAAAAACAATACATGAATACACAAAATTATCATACAGCATACATTTGATGACTTCAACACTAAACAAGAATTTTGAGGGGCCAGCCTGGTGTCATAGTGGTTAAGTTCGCGTGCTCTGCTTCAGCAGCCTGGGGTTCACAGGTTCAGATTCTGGGCACAGACCTACATACCGCTCATTAATCCATGTTGTGGCAGTGTTTCACATACAAATAGAGGAAGATATGCACGGATGTTAGCTCAGGGCCAATCTTCCTCACCAAATAAAAAAGAATTTTGAAGAACATGATACAGAAGTCAAAGTAAATGGTGTACACTTAAGACTTACATAATGCTATAAAGCAATGTGACCTCAATAATAAATTAATAAAAATAAATTTTGGGGGGCTGGACCCGTGGCCGAGTGGTTAAGTTCATGCGCTCCGCTACAGGCAGCCCAGTGTTTCGTTGGTTCGAATCCTGGGCATGGACATGGCACTGCTCATCAAACCACGCTGAGGCAGCGTCCCACATACCACAACTAGAAGGACCCACAACGAAGAATATACAACTATGTACCGGGGGGGGGGGGGGGGCTTTGAGGAGAAAAAGGAAAAAATAAAATCTTTAAAAAATAAATAAATAAATAAACAAATAAATTTTGGGGGGGCCAGCCCTGTGGTGTAGTGGTTGGGTCAGCAGGCTCCACGAGTGTGGATCCCGGGTGCAGACCTACACCACTCATCTATCAGTGGCCATGCTGTGGCGGTGACCCACATATAAAAAGTGGAAGATCAGCACAGACATTAGCTCAGGGCTATTCTTCCTCAGCAAAAAAAAAAAAAAACAAGACTTTTAAGGTATATTAAAATGAGCTGAATATTTAACTTTATATGAATAAACTATTGATGGACAAGGGAGAAAGTACTTCACCTCTTAATGATAAATGAAATCCCTGCTTTGTTCTCCAAAATCCATTTCAGAGTTGCAAGATCGTAGTTCTCAGGATGCTTAAAGGCAACTCCTTCTGGAAGCCCCTGCACTACCACAGCTGACTGATCTCGTAGCATCTTCTCATATGGAACAGGTACCACTGTCGATTTGCCTAAAGCCTTCCCTGGGGGGCAGGGACAGGGGTGAGGTGGAAAGAGGATAAACATCATTAAATAGTCAGATCAAAACACCATCATTAGTTTATCATGGTTCAAAAAATGGCATTCATGCTTTTCTGTACTATATGATTTTGAAACTACTTCGAAATATTACAGGGCCTAGTCCCATGTTAGCAGAAGCTCTAAACCTGAAACAGATCCAAAGGGCCAAAATGAAAAATATATAAAATATTTACTAAAACCTACACAAGAGAAAAGGAACAATGGCTGATTTCTTGCACTATTCTCTTTCTCTATGATGGTCTCCCTGGTATGACACAATGTTCGTATGCAATTAAGCAACTATAACCTCACAGCGTAACCTATATCCTCCCCATTTGACCGTTTTTCTTAAAAGAGCTTTGTGTATCATGCAATTGGATTAACAAAAGGTAGTTTTTCGGGAAATTGGTGAGACCAGCATGCATGTCAAAAATAACAGCTCTCAGGGGATGGCCCAGTGGCACAGCAGTTAAGTGCACACATTCCGCTTCAGCAGCCCAGGGTCAGCCATTTGGATCCCGGCTGCAGACATGGCACTGCTCAGAAGGCCATGCTGTGGCAGGCGTCCCACATATAAAGCAGAGGAAGATGGGCACGGATGTTAGCTCAGGGCCAGTCTTCCTCAGCAGAAAAAAAAAAAAAGGGGGGGGGGAGAGGATTGGCAGTAGATGTTACCTCAGGGCTAATCTTCCTCAAAAAAATAAAATAAAATAAAAAATAACAGCTCTCATAGCAATGAAAACAACATGGTACTGGCACAAAAACAGACACACAGATCAATGGAACAGAACTGAAAGCCCAGAAACAAAACCACACATCTATGGATAGCTAATCTTCAACAAAGGAGCCAAGAACATACAATGGAGAAGGAAAGTCTCTTCAATAAATGGTGTTGGAAAAACTGGACAGCCACATGCAAAAGAATGAAAGTAGACCATTATCTTTCACCATACACAAAAATTAACTCAAAACAGATCCAAGACTGGAAGGTAAGACCTGAAACCATAAAACCCCCAGAAGAAAATATAAGCAGTACACTCTTTGATGTCAGTCGTAGAAGAATCTTTTTGAATACCATGTCTAGTTAGCCAAGGGAAACAAAAGAAAAAATAAACAAGTGGGACTTCATCAGACTAAAGAGCTTCTGTAATGCAAAGGAAACGAGCAACAAAACAAAAAGACAACCCACCAACTGGGAGAAAATATTTGCAAATCATATATCCAACAAGGGGTTAATCTCCAAAACCTATCAAGAACTCACACAACTCAACAAAAAAATCAAACAACCCAATCAAAAGAAGGGCAGAAGATATGAAGAGACATTCTTGCAAAGAAGATATACACATGGCCAACAAGCACATGAAAAGATGTTCAACATCATTAATCATCAGGGAAATGCACATTGAAACTACACTAAGATACCACCTTATGCCTGCTGGAATGGCTATAATCACCAAGACAAAAAACAACAAATGTTGGAGAGGATGTGGAGAAGAGGGAACCCTCATACACTGCTGGTGGGAGTGCAAACTGGTGCAGCCACTATGGAAAACAGTATGGAGATTTCTCAAAAAATTAAAAATAGAAATACCGTATGATCCAGCTATCCCACTACTGGGTATTTATCCAAAGAACTTGAAATCAACAACTCAAAGAGACTTATGCACCCCTATGTTCATTGCAGCATTATTCATTATAGCCAAGATGTGGAAGCAACCCAAGTGCCCATCAACTGACGAATGGATAAGGAAGATGTGGTATATGTATACAATGGAATACTGCTCAGCCATAAAAAAAGACAAAATCATGCCATTCGCAACAATATGGATGGACTTTGAGGGTATTATGTTAAGCAAATTAGGCAGACACAGAAAGACAAACACCATTTGATTTCATTCATATGTGGAAGATAAACTAACACATGGATAAAGAGAACAGATCAATGGTTACCAGAAGGGAAGGGGGTTAGGGGTTGGCATAAGGGGTGAAGGGGCACAGTTCTATGGTACCTGACAAATGATAATGTATAACTGAAATTTCACAATGTTATAAACTATTATGACCTCAATAAAAAAATAAAAATGACAGCTCTCTCTGGGTGATTACGATGTGTCCATGTAGATTCTCTGGTGGGGAATGCTGATGGGGGGGATCTATGCATAAGTGGGGGCAAGGAGTATATGGGAAATCTCTACCTTCTTAATTTTGCTGTGAACCTAAAACTGCTCTTAAAAAAAAAAACACAAACAGCTCTAATAGCTACCTCTGTTTCTTCAAACTGGAAATAACAAGTAAGGTCATTCCTAACATTAACCCAGTATTTGGAAAATAATCTATTCAATTTCCGAAAGTGTGTTATGACTATTAAATCAATGTAATCTACCCTTAGAAAACTCAATGATATATGTATCTTTTAGCAAACTCAAGTGCATCACCTTACCATAGCAAAAGCAGAAATAGTCCTCAACTGTTTTTCTGAGTGTTTCAATCTCTACAGCATCTACACTCATCCGATTTGCCTGGCTTGTAGATTTCATCTTATGCATCTCTGCAGCCTTTTCTTCTTCTTCAACACCTGTAAAATAATTAATGATAGAAAAGGCCCATATCCATTATCTTAATATTTGGCTTTTAGTAAGAATATTTTTTCCCTTATTCTAAAATTTATGATTTGTTCTATAAAGACAAGACAAAGGAAAAGGAGGAGCAACTTTAAAAACAAAAAACCTACGGGGCCAGCCCCGTGGCATAGCGCTTAAAGTTTCGCGCACTCTGCTTCGGTGGCCCAGGTTCACGGGTTCGTATCCCAGGCGCATACCTACACCACTCGTCAGCCATGCTGAAGATTGGCAGAGATGTTAGCTCAGGGCTAATCTATCCTCAAGCAAAAAAAGAGGCAGATTGGGAACAGATGTTAGGGCCAATCTTCCTGATCAAGAAATAAAAACATAAAAGACATAAATGACTTGAATGGAAATAAGAAATGGTGATCATCTATGAAATAAGTGTAGCTATAAGCTAAAAACTCTACAAACTACAAATTAGCTACCAGTTGTCTTAAAAAAAAAAGATACCTTAAGAGTAATTTATCAGCTACAAACTTAAATATGGGAAGGTTATCACAAAAAAGCACTGGAGACTTGCAAAGTCCAACACAATAGTCAGCAGACACCTTTGGCTACTGAGCACTTGAAATGTGACCAGTCCAAATTAAGATATGTTGTAAGTTTACAATATACACTGGACGTTGAAGACCTAGTACAAAGAATAGTATGCAAAATAGCCCACTGATAATTTTTTATATTACTTGTTATGATAATGTTTTAGATATATCAGGTTAAAATATAACTTCTAAATTAATTTCATTTTTTTCTCCCTACTTTTCATTAATGTTGTAACTATAAAATTTAAATTACATGAGTGATTCACATTCTATTATTTCTATTGGATAGTCCTTTCCTAAACCCTGAAAAAGAGCTCAGAATTCTCCCCAAGAATTTCTACAACTGACTCATAAACCTATTGATTTGGTTTCAGATCGATCGATCCTTATCTGCAAAATAATTTATAGAAACAAACATTAGGCACTTAAGAATTATATCCAAAGATTATTCTCCATGGCACCAAATTATTGGTAACAAAAATAAAGTATGAATACTAATAGGCAGGGACTATGATTTGCAAGTGAGGACAATTCCCCTAATGCTTAGTTCTAACCTTTGGAGAATCACATAAGCAAGGCAGTACAGGGGACAGAAATATAAACACAGCTGCCAGTGGGATTACAGTATTCATGGGACAGATGGCAGCTGAAATACACATAATTAAAACAACATTATTAGTACAAACCTAAACATACAAACATAATGAAAGCCTTAAAAATTCTCAAAATGATAATTTTTTTAAGTTTTTAAATAGATTACTACTATAAAGCTTAAAAGATTATAGCGGGAAGGAGAGGCATACAGTGAAGGGGAGAAGATACGTTTTTTAAAAAGGACTAAAAAATACAATTCAGAATTGAAATTAATGAATTTAAAAAACTATTTTTACCCACCCATGATCTGCCCAATTTATCATGAATTGCATCTAACTTGATAAAGGAAATTTAAGTTTGGATATAAGAGACGTAGGTATTATATGCCTATGGATATCCCTACTTTTTTTGGTTCTCTTTCCACGTCTAAGAAAATGCTGTATCACTGAGTTAATATAAAAGCTATGGAGAGTGTTATGTTAAACACAGATGCAAAAACTGTCAGACTGTGAAAGCCCATAGGTATTAACACCCTACAGTAAATGTCTCTACTACGTTTGTTCCAGTGTCACATTAAGTTCACCAACTGGAGGAACTCCCGATTGGAGGAACACAAAATTCACTGAGGACTCTGCCAAGTCGATTCCACTGAGGGAGTCAGGGAACCCTGTTTAACTTGACATCATGCTTACACAAATTTAATGCAGAGAAAGACTTGTCTTCAACAAACCAAATATCTAGCAAGAAAAGAACTGCTTACCTGGATAAGAAGTTTTAATCAGTTCAAAACTTCCCTATCTCCTCTCTAATGCATTCCACCAATCCAGAGTCATGGCAAGGAAGAAGAGGACTACAGTAAATATTTACCATTTTCTTTAAATTCTTCAGTATTCACCCTTATATATTACCATGTCAGTGATTCATTCTGAGCAGTGTGAAATGTCTCCATGGACATTCCAGAAAGTCTTGTTTTAGTATAAACCTCATTCTGCTTTAGAAGAAAGTATGACATGCATTATCCATAAAAATTTAGATCTGGTATTTACGTAATACAAAAGACAAAAATAGAATACTTACAGTATTTTACGAAGTCTTTCTGAAAATCCTTTCTGGTGTTGACAAAAGCGCGTCCTCTCTCGGTGCCGACGACAAACACGTCTGTCTCGTACACGGCGATGCAGGCCACTTCCGCCTTGGACTTGGCCAGTTCTTTACACTGGAACACAAAAAGCAACCATTATGTTATACACAGACGTTTAAAAACACTGTTTCTGCTGGATGCGCAAAAGAACCACATCACTTAAACTGTCGTAATTCCTAATGTGGAATCAGGTCAATTTCCTAGTTTCTGGCCTTAAGTTACCATATACAAAAGAGAGTCCTCCTTTTTTTTAAGGTACCTCTCTTTCTAAAGAGTTTTTAACCCTGATTTTAAACAGAAGAAAACAGAGAATTTATAAGAAAAAAAGGTAGAAATCTCTTGTAATCTGTTATAGTTCAAATTCCCAAGAAACAGACTCAGATTTGCACAGAGGCTTTCTAGAGAGTACTGTCAGTAACAATCCCTGTGAGGTGTGAGGGAGTAGGCTGCGCAGAGCGAGAGCTGGATACTGACGCAGCTGCATCAGGGAGCTCTGGAGCTGCATGTCCTCCTCAAGGAAGGGGACAGAACTGGGCAAGGGAGCCTCTCACACTCACAGCAGCTGGGGGAACTAGTGCCATCAGTCCGAAAGGGGGGTCTGGACGCCACACTGCAACATCCACTACATAATTGCACCTCCAGAGGGATCTCCGTACACGTACAGACAACTGGAATCACATTTAGGCGAGTATAGTTCTACTAGGTATGACTTTTACTAAGTATATTCCTATGAGATTAAATATTCTTTAAAATCTTGACAGAGTACTATATGACATTCCATTTCACAGATTTACAATAATTTAGTACTAACAACATTGAAAATGTTGCTGATTACAATTATCACTCCTAAAAATAACACTGAAATAACAATCTAGGAACAAAACATGTATGTGTATCTTGAATGACTTTCTCAGAAGAGAGTCAGAGAAGTAAACAATGATGTCAGAAGACTGATTCTGGGGGCTGGCCTGGTGATATAGCGGTTGAGTTCACACGCTCCACTTGAGCAGCCCAGGGTTCACCAGTTCGGATCCCTGGTGCAGACCTACGCACCATTCATCAAGCCATGCTGTGGCAGGCGTCCCACACACAAAATAGAGTAAGACTGAAGAGATGTTAGCTCAGGGCCACTCTTCCTCAAGCAAAAAGAGGAAGACTGGCAACAGGTGTCAGCTCAGGACCACTCCTCCTCATAAAAACAAAAGAAAACAAATAAATAAAAACCCGCTCAAAACCTACTGCAAATTGCTTTCTAAGAAGGTTCTATCAGTTTACACTCCCACATGCACTTCTAGAGGAGCTAACTCACAATATTTTAGCAAAGGTTATTGTGCAACTTTTCCAGGAACATTTTTAAAGAGTACCATAGTATAATCAATAATCTACTTCTGGGTATTAAAATTAAAGAGTATTGTATCTTAGATAATTTTCTGTAAATGAGCATACAATTTGCTTATTTTTCTACTGTTAGTAGTGTGTCTCCCTGTTGACGCATCAAAGTACCTCACTGAGTTTAGGCATAGAAAAGCTGTTTATGGAATTAAATACATAATTACAGATATTTTGTTCCGGTTTTTAAAGTTGTCTTAATATAACCATTTTTTATTTTTACTCATCTAGAATGTAACTTGGCACATGATAAAGATTAAAAATTTGGGGGCTGGCCCAGTGGCACAGTGGTTAAGTGCACACATTCTACTTCGGCAGCCCGGGGTTCGCCGGTTCGGATCCCGGGCACAGACATGGCACCACTTGGTAAGCCATGCTGCGGTAGGCGTCCCACATATAAAGCAGAGGAAGATGGGCATGGATGTGAGCTCAGGGCCAGCCTTCCTCAGCAAAAAGAGGAGGATTGGCAGCAGATGTCAGCTCATGGCTAATCTTCCTCAAAAAATAATTAATTAATTAATTTTAAAAAAAGATTAAAAACTTTTCTGGGTTTTTTGCCTATTAGCCTATGTTCTCAGTATCATTTGTTGAAAACTACAGCTTTCCTCTATTTCTTTTTGATTTGTACAGTAACCATCCTCTAATTTCTTAAATGCAAATTTCTTGTACAACTCTGCTTTAAAACATTATCTTGAATAATTAATTTCATACCTACTTCAATGATGAGAAATCTTCTGAACTATAATAAAGCCACAGTAGAGAACTTCTGGCCTACATGTCAGCCAACAAATATTCCCAGCATGAAGAATAATGCTGTACTCTAACGTTCATTTATATGAAATCTACTGTGGTTGCTTGCCTATAAGGAACTATTATTTACTTACCTTGTGACAAATGTGGGTGCAATCTTGCTGCACTATTCACACTCTTAGTTGGACAACCCTGTCACCAAAGGCAGTACTTATAAAACAGCAAAATAAGATTCACATACTGTCCAAGGATTAGGTCAAAGAAATCCTTGGGCCAAGGGAAAGATGAGGCTGACTTATATACCTATAAGTATACTTCCTAATACACAACTAGGAACATAAGGAAAGAGATACCCTTACTCCTGCTGGTGAGGAGGAAACAAAAGCTGAGAATAATCAAGTGACTTTGCCAAAAATAAGAAAACTATAAAGACATTCTAAGGAAGGGAGGGGGTCCTACGTGACCCTATGTTATTCTATGTAGAGAACGGCAGTAAAGAAAATTATTTTAATATCAACAGAGTAGGATTTAATCTCTCAACTATCATTTAATATTAAGCCACAAATTTTGGCTGGTTTTATGATTACAAGGCAGAAATAAGTGACATTCAGAAAATAACAGTATATAGCCACTAACCATTCTAAAATTTCTTTCTTTAGAGAGATAATTTTTTTAAATTCATAAATAAAAAAAAGAGAAAAAAAGAATGCCCTAAGGAGAAAACAAAAAAGAATTTACAATGTCATACTGAGACCTGCGAGGTTAAACACTACGTAACACTAGTCAACACTCAGATGGAAAACACACAGCCTCCTCCTACTTAGAAAATTTAGTATCAATGTGTCAGAAAACACCCAAGTGTGAGGCTTTTGGAATCTGTGAGCTCAAATACAATGTTTCCAGCTACATATCCATAAAAATGATAATCAAACTGTATTACTATCATCATAGTAATACAAAAATACAGCAAAAGAATAATACTTAACATTTTGCTATAATTATGAATACAGTATAGGTTTTTAAAAATAAAGAGCTAACACACTATACATTTAATAAAAGGTGGCAGAGTAAGGACAACTGTGAATGCATAAGCACAATAAAATAAGAATAGATAGGGGCCAGCCCGGCGGTGCAGTGGTTAAGTTTGCACATTCCGTTTCAGCGGCCGGGGTTTGCCAGTTTGGATCCCAGGTGTGGACGTGGCACTGCTTGGCAAGCCACACTGTGGTAGGCGTCCCACATATAAAGTAGAGGAAGATGGGCACCGATGTTAGCTCAGGGCCAGTCTTCCTCAGAAAAAGGGGAGGACTGGCAACAAATGTTAGCTCAGGGCTAACCTTCCTCAAAAAAAAAATAAAAATCAAACAGAATAGATATAAAATAGTGAATATGTTCTTATAGCCCAAAATTCTGGTAATGTTCTTCACACAGATACAGTAAAACATCAGCACCACACTATAATATAGAAACTCATTCTGAGTAACTTCAATTGTTACCCACAAATTCAAAGTTAATGCCTGCAAAACAAAGGAATGCTTAAGATATTGGTAGGTAAAAAACTGAAATTACATGTAAAAAATTAAACATTTAGATCAGTTAAGAATATTCTGGGGGCCAGCCCTGTGGCCAAGTAGTTAAGTTCGCGCACTCCGCTTCGGCAGCCCAGGGTTTCGCTGGTTCGAATCCTGGGCGTGGACATGACACTGCTTGTCAGGCCATGTTGAGGTGGCATCCCACATGCCACAACTAGGAGGACCCACAACTAAAATATACAACTATGTACTGGGGGGATTTGGGGAGAAAAAGCAGGAAAAAAAAAAAAAAGATCGGCAACAGTTGTTAGCTCAGGTACCAATCTTGAAAAAAAAGAAAAAGAATATCCATAATAAAATTTGATTTGAAAGGCTTAAATTCATACTACTATTCAAGCAAAACAACTATTCTTATTAAACTAAAAACTATATGTTTTACAAAAGCAAATCAGCGTCATGCAGGGCCCAGCCTCATCCACCTACGGCACGTGTTACAGAAGTGGAAAGGCATCTCACCATGGACTCCAGAGCAGACATGAGGAATGTCACCACCATCCTGCTCTCCGAGGACTCCTCATCCTCGACAGGCAGGGTAGACGTTGCTACTTGGGCCATGATCCCTAGGAAAGAGAATAAGAAAGTGAGTGCTGGAAATGCACAAGATGCTTCTAAACGTTCATTTTAGAGCTGTGATGGCCCTCTATGGACTGCCTAATTTACAGTTTGCTTGCCTAAGGGAAAAAATAAAGCCCAGATACCAAGTATTCTATTTGCCAAAAATTCCTCTAAGAAAATCTGTCCCTTAACTTTCCATCTAGTTTTATTTCCATAAAATGAGGTCATCATCACCCCCTCAAAATAAATTCAGATGTCACCCAGACCAGTTAAAATCTCTCCCAAGTGCCAGGAAGGAAGAGGTGATGCCCTCACAACCCAGTGACAGGTTTCCAGACTTCAACAGAGAAATCCATGTGACGTTCCCTTCCCCCGAGGCACACAGTGAAGACAGAAAAGAGGGGGTAAAGTAGACTGAGGCTGGGTGAAGGGAATTCCTTCTTTCTCATCAAGAAGGAAATAGGTTGTACGACAAATGCCATCCAAGTTCCTTTATAATACAGCATATTATTCTCTTTAGAAAACATTTTCTAGGGCAAGCCTGGTGACGTAGTGGTTAAGTTCGTGTACTCCGTTTCTGCGGTCCCGGGTTCACAGGTTCAGAGTTCAACACAGGCACAGACCTACACACTGCTTATCAAGCCACACTGTGGCAGTGTCCCATATACAAAATAGAGGAAGACTGGCACTGGTGTTAGCTCAGTGACCATCTTCCTCAAGCAAAAAGGGGAAGATTGGCAACAGATGTTAGCTCAGGGCCAGCCTTCCTCGCAAAAATGAATAAATAAATAACTAAAAAGAAAACATTTTCTGATACTTTGGTATCAGTAAAGAGCCTCTGCTGAATTCAAGCACTATAAAAGTACAACACACAAACATTAAATAGGAAGTGTTGGCAGGGATGTGGGGAAACTGAAACCCTTGCGCATTGCTGTTAGGAATGTAAAATGGTACACCCACTGAGGAAAACAGTTTGGCAGTTCCTAAAAAAATTAAAGAGAGTTACCATGACACAGAACTTCTACTTCTGGATATATACCTAAAAGCAGGCACTCAAACGGATATTTGTACACCCATGCTCAGAGCAGCATTACCCACAATAGCCAAAAGGTAGACACAAGCCAAATGTCCACTGTCCGATGAACAGATAAACAAAATGTGATATATACATACAGTGGAATATAATTGTCTTAAAAAGGAATGAAGTTCTGAAACATGCTACAACATGGATGACCCGTGAAAACATTATTCTGAGGGAAACAAGCCAGACGCAGAGGGACAAATACTGTGATTCCACTCACATGAGATGCCTCAGACGGTCCAATGCACAGACATAGAAAGCAGAACGGTGGTGCCAGGGGCTAGGAGGAGGGAGTGATGAGGAGTTACAGAGTTTGAGTTTGGCATGATGAAAAAGTTCTGGAGACAGACAGTGGAGATGTTGCAAAACAACGTGAATGTACTCAATGCAAGGAACTACACACTTAAAAATAGTTAAAATGGCAAGTTTTATGTTACATATATTTTAACAAAATTTAAAAATTAAAAAGCAAAAATATACCACATAAAGACACTTTAAGAAGCCAAAATCTAAAGCAAATTTTAAAAAACTCTAATATTAAAAAAATTGTTCCTCTATAGATAGTTTGCAAATTAGATGCCTGTTAAAAATTATCCCTTTCAATTTAGTTGAATTATTTCTAGTTTTAGCGGTAGATCCAACAACCAAATGAACTTAATGTGAAAGGAAGACTAAAATACTAAGGACTGGAAGCATGGAATTCTAAAAAGACACTTATGTATGTAAGTTAATTTACTGCAGACTTGGGAGCCCTTAACGGAAGCCCCACTGTTCCAGAGAACATGCAGAGCTGTTAGCAGGAAAACTGTTTTGGCTAAAAATGCAAGTAAATCTTTTCTCTGTCCTTGAAAAGGATGATCTACTTCCCTACTATTAAAACTGTGGTCTAGTTCCACCATCTGTTGCCACATGAAGGAACCGCTAGGCCAGATCTGGGCATTAATAAGTAATGAAGCGGACATACTTAGGAAATAAAACTCGACAATAAAAACAATAATAAAAACAATTGACACTTATCCCCATGTCTGTGAACAAATAGAAGCAATTCTATTTCCCAGAAGGAGATCGCTATCCTGAAGGGAGATAGAAAAAGCAAAATCAAGCACCAGGATGGTTAGATCACAGAAATTATTTTCCCTAACAGCCTAGGTCTCATTCTTTTCTCTTGGATAAGTAAGTTCAAGTAAATTTATACTAAAATGTGGCTCAGTCAAAATGGACAACAAAGGCATCTTATTTTTCCATAATCAGAATGCTCACTTAGAATATATCGTCATTATTTCTGAAAGTTCACACTATTTCTTAATAATTTCAATTTCCTTTAATTCTCCAGCAAGAGAAAAAGGAGATACATTCTCATTTTATAAATGCAATGATTTGTCAAGGTGATACAGCCACTGTCAGGGCCAGAACATAACATTAGGACAATTTTCTGCCCACTGCTAGTTCCACTTCTCACCTTAAATTGCCATAAATCTGCTATGACGTCATTCACACTCAAAGTGTGTTAAGAAATGTGAGACAGATGCCACACAAACAGCTCATGGGGGGCGATGAGAGTTCCTACTTCATTAGCAGACTGTTCAGGAGGAGGCATCAGAGCGCTTTGCGGTGGAAAGAACCCTGGAGGTGACCGAGCCCAGGCAGACTTCCCAGGGAAGGACGCGTTTTCTTTGGGGCTTTCTGCTCTCTAGAAATGAGGTCGTGTGCATTAACAGAACTCGCTGCTTTTTGCCGTCCCAAGAGGGCATTTCCCTGGACAGTCTGTGGTCAAGACTGTTCGTGGAACATTCCCTGCACGCCTCTCTCCACTGGCGACTGCTGCCTCTCTTCTCCCTCTCCCAGAAAGAAACTGCCATCACACAGCGGCATTAAGGTGAACACCAGGACACACCAGGCCAGGTGGTGACACAAGCTCACGGAGCATGAGGCGTGACGCGCTGGTCCCCATAGAACCAGCAGCCAGGAAAGCCAGGTGGTGGGTTGCCCAGATCACTAACCAGCTCCGTGCCCCCAGGGGGCTGCACCGGCTCCTCTCCTAGGAAGGGAGACACGACACCAACCACTTGCTATGAAGCTCCTTTCCCCTCTGACCTCTTATGAGTCCCTCATTTAAAAGTAAGAGTGGGATAGACAAAAAACAAATAAACATCTCTTGAATATACCTATCATGCTTTATTGGTCATCTTTTTAATATTCACAAGAACCCTATGAGGGAGAAAGAATAAAAGCAGAAAAGCAAAATGGAAGTACCTGGGGAGCCTAGAAAAAAGACCTTCAAAGGAGACAGCGTTCCATAAGCCACTTGAGCAGGACCCATGCAGTCTTTTTTCTGGTTTAATGTAAAAAGGGTGTGGGTGTGTGTGCACACGCACATGTATCACTAGATATGAACAACAAAAAATCACCAGGATATGATCCATCATCTCTCTCATGTCAAAACTCGGAAGTCTCCCAAGAATAGACCATGAAACCCAAACTTTGAAGCAACTACTGTGGGACAGTTAGCTGTGCAGCCATAAGGAATGCAAACAGGCACGATGTGTACATCTGAACTTCACGAGCAATAGTTCTTTTGAACAAAAAGGAAAATAACCAAAATGATCATTACTACATAAACCAGTAAATACAAAAAGGATGATGAGGGGCCGGCCCCGGGCTGAGTGGTTGGGTTCTCGGGCTCCGCTTCTGCGGCCCGGGGTTTTGCCGGTTTGGGTCCTGGGCTTGGACACGGTGCCGCTCGTGGGGCCATGCTGAGGCGACGTCCCATGTGCCCCGACTGGACGGACCCACAACTAAAAATACACAACTACGTACCGGGGGGCTTTGGGAGAAAAAGGAAAAATAAAATCTTATAAAAAAAAAAAAGGATGATGAATCCCTTCAAATCTTTTTAAATACAGAAAAGAAAGAAAAACCGAACTGAGAGAATTCAGAGGGTGAGCCCAATGTTAGACAAGAAAACGAGTTCACGTTTCTGGATTTGTAGCAGAACGCACCTGCTCCCCCACTGTGTATGTCTGATGCTGTCTCGGTAAAGGAGGGGTGGTGTGGGGAGAAAAGGTGATCTCTCTTCCTAAGGAAGGCAGCAATCACCCAAGGCAGAAAACGTAGTGAAGGAACAAGCTACAACCTGAAGGGTTATCACTCTAGAGACACGCCGTCCAACACGATAGCCAAAAGCCACATGTAGCTATTTAAATTTAAATTAAGATTAGTTCAAATTAAAAATTCAGTTCCTCAGTAGCATTTGCCATATTTCAAGTGCTCAGCAGCCACATGCAGCTTAGTGGCTGCTGTCCTGAAGATCACAGATAAGGAACATTTTCATCATCACAAAAACTATACTGCTATAGACTAAATAAACTGTGTTGAGTAAACTTATTTAAATTCTCATGACCTCTTGAGCCACCATGTGGTAGCTGTAGAAATGAAATGAGTTAACCAAGGGAAAAGAAAACTTGAGGGTACACAAAGTTCTACCCCTGGTGAGCATTCTTTACTGCCAATCCCCAGGGACTACTCACTCGACAGTACCCTCTAGAATAGAGCAGCAAGGTAAATTCCCTGAGGAAAAGGTCACAAGAGGAACACAGAAGTCAGCTTTATGCTATGCTCAACTTAGAATGCATTGAGACATCAGAGAGACAGATTCTCGGGATAAAGAAGTAAAATTCCAAAGAGCCTAACCCACTGCCAGTAAAATGATCTTGTCTCAAGGATCAACTAGCATCATCTACTTCCCACATTACATATTCTTAAAGAACAAGTTATCATTTAAATAGCTGCATAATAGCCCATCAAAATGGAATCATACAATTTCTCCGAACATCTTCTACAATTGGCTTTTGCATTTTTATTTCCACATTTTAAAATTCCTCATACGGAAATATATAAATAACATGAACACATAACACATAAGCTCTTAACACATAACACCAGAATTTTTACATTGCTACCAGAAATGTTAAAAACTAAATTCATCAGTCTCACCAACATTTTGGAGAACTACAACCTAATCACTATGAATACATCATTACTACTAAAACAATTGAATTTCTTTTTGCTTACTAAATTTAGAAACACTTTTCACAGTTTTATTATTTGTATTTCTTCTCGGGTGACTTCCCTACTTAGGTCCCATGCCCATTATTAACCTGTCTGATGATAACTCTACATATTTGCATAAACTGTCAATAATTTTCAATCCCAGTTCGTTCTTTTAAGTCCAATAATTATTATGTGGGTGTAGCTCCTTAATCACCTTCGTGTATGTGTATTTTAATTCTGTATTTTTAAATACTTGTTTCCAACAACTTAATTTTCATCTTGATTTAACTGCCTAATTATGACATTCTTTGCTCATTCTTTCTTGTTATCTCAGACTTTCCTTCGGCCTGAAGTTAATCCTTTAGAATTTCTTTCTTTAGGCAAACTGTTTTTATTTGCTAAATATTCTTTATTCTTGAAAGATACTTTCATTGGACTAGAAATCTCGTTTGACAATTGTTTTCTTTCAGCATACTAAGGTTATTTCATTATCTTTTGGCTTCCGCTGTTACTATTCAGAAGTCATCTAGAGTCTCTTTTAAAGGTAATCCCCATCCCCACTCCTGTTGTTTCTAAGGCATTTTCTTTGTCTTTGGTTTTCGACAGTCTCCCTATACGCCCAGATGTAGGTTTCTTTTTATTCAGTTTGTCTGTCACTCACTGGGCTTCCTGACTAAGGCCTGGCAGCCTTCAGTTGCGGAGCATTCTCAGCTATCACCTCTTCAGGTATTGCCTCTGCCCCACTCTCTCTCTCCTATCCTACTGAGACTCAGATTAAATGTCTGTTAGTCCTTAAATCTCTTACCTTCTTCTGTATCTTTCTCATTTTTCCTCTCTGAACTAAACTCTATTTCTTTTGACTTATCTTCCATATAATTAATTCTTTCTTCACCTGTTTATTCTATTGCTAAAACTACCCATCAAGTCTTTCAATTTTCATTTTTAGAACTTCTATCTGTTGCTATGTCACATTTTATAGTTTCCTACTCCCTAAAGATTTTCAAGCTTGACATATTTCTTTAATCATAATAGGGTTAGTTGTTTCAGTTTCTGATAATTCAAAAATCTCAAGGCTTTTCAAGTATATTTCTGTGGGTTCTGGTGGTTCTTGCTCATATGCATGGTACTTGTCCCATGTATGCCTTATCATCTTTTATTGTGTGCTGGTCGATCACCTTACATTACAAAATTATTTTAAATTTGAGGCCTAGGATGAAGGCAGCTTCCTCCAGGTGTCTGGGAACGCTACCTGCCTGAGATCACCACAATCCAAGTTCAAGGCTACAGGTTCCTTGGACCACCCAGGAAATGTTAACTCAGACAGAAACAGGGATGCAGGCTGGTTTACTTCTCAACCACTTTATCTAATTTGGGGCCTCAGCTTACTGAGGGGAAGGGTCTCCTATGTGATCCCTGAATTTCATGCAGGTCTCTGGGCTTTGATTTCAGAGCCTCTCATCAGATAAAGTTTTCAAAACTCAAGTTTCTATGGTGAAACTGGCAAATGCCCTCAGGGCAAAAATGATTCCCACTTCTATTAACTGAGTCCCCACTTTCCTTTTAATACCAGTCTTTTCATATAAGCCCTTCAAAATTCCTCTTAACTTTTTTGGTATTTTTATAAAAGTTTTGATTTATAATTTTAGAACATTCTTATTAATCCCACCAACTCTGGGAACCACACCTTCTAATATTCTTTATTCTCAAGAAGAATTTATGGGGGCTGGCCCAGTGGCGTAGCAGTTAAAGTCGCACGCTCTGCTTCAGTGGTGGGGGGTTGGCTAGTTCTGATTCGGGGCACGGACCTAGCACTGCTTATCAAGCCCTACAGTCCCAGGCATCCCACATATAAAATAGAGGAAGATGAGCACAGATGTTAGTTAGCTCAGTGTCAATCTTCCTCAGCAAAAAGAGGAGGACTGGCAGTGGATGTTAGCTCAGGGCCAATCTTCCTCAAAAGTAAGTAAGTAAATAATATAAAAGAACAATTTATGAATTAGCCAGAACTATCTTAATATTGTGAGGTTACAAATTCCTAATTCAAACCAACTCAAGTACACAAGAGAATTTCTATTGTTTTACCTAATTATTCAGCTTAAAGGTTGCACTGACTCCACACAGAACTAGATCCAGGAACACAGGACATGTCCTTAAAGTTCTCTCCACTCCCTCCCTGCTTGCCTCACTTCTCCGTGAGCAGATAAGTTTGTTCCCTAAGACAGAAGCAGCTGCCACACACATCTTTAAGCTTACCACACACCTGTACCATGATCCCAGGGCAAAAGACTACCATATCATCCTACGACTTTTTGCACAAAAGTTCTGGGCATTTGTGTCACGAGCCTATCCCAAGCCCGGCCCTCTACTGTGGCTAGTCAGAACATGATTACCTGGGATACGCTGTGATCAGCAGTCCAGCTAGAACCAAAGGGATGGGAAGGTAGGCAGTTACTCAAAAGGCAAACCAGGACACTGCTATCAAGAGAAAAGGGATGGGAAAGCCTGCCAAGATCACAAAAAATAAGTTACCTGAGTCTGCTGTATCTTCTTTCCCATTTTTCCAATTTCCTCAATTCTTTCAATTCTGAATGTTTTTTGACTTCATCTTTTGTTCCCGATTTGATTTTAACTCTCCTTTATGGGTTTCAAAGATGAATTTAATTGGCCTGTTGCTGTTTCATTTCTTTATCTTCTATACTAGTCGGCTATTGTTTAACAGATGCGATGCCTTCTTTATCTCTCTGAAAACAGACTCCAGCCATTCTTTAAAATCATCTTATGTTTCTTGTTGGAGATCCATTTCAGGGATTAAGTTTATCTGTGTCCTTACTGTTCTGATCTGTTCTATCTCAAATAAGGCAATAATTAATTCCATATAAATGTTTTCATTTGACCATACTTCTGCTTTTAAATTTTTTTTTTTGAGGAAGATTACCCCTGAGCCAACATCTGCTGCCAATCCTCCTCTTTTTGCTGAAGAAGACTGGCCCTGAGCTAACATCCATGCCCATCTTCCTCCACTTTATATGTGGGACGCCTACCACAGCACGGCGCGCCAAGAAGTGCCATGTCTGCACCCGGGATTCGAACCGGCGAATCCCAGGCCGCCGAAGCAGAACGTGTGCACTTAACCGCTGCACCACCTGGCTGGCCCCTGCTTTTAATTTAATGATCCTTGCTGTTAATGTTGAACAGCAAAATAATGCAAAATATTTTAGAGTGAGTCAAAGAGAGCTCTTGAAGATTTTCACACAAGCCATCATCACCCTAACAGAAAAACTGAGGTCCTCAATATTTTTGATTACGCTGATCTCTAAAAGATTTCTAAATTTTTGTAGGGGAGGAAGACAATTCCTCTACTCTCTAGGTCCTTCTGGCTGGTCTAAGATTTAAACTGACATGAGACAGAATAACAGGAGAAAATAACAAAGTTTAGGAACACATATACCTGGAAGAAACCCAGGAAAACTGAGTCACTGGTCAGAATGGCCAAAGCTGCCGCTTTAAATACTATCTTCATCTAAAGACAAAGGAAGATGTTGGGGGTGGTGGTCTGGGACTTCAGAGGGGAGAAAGGCAATTCACACGGAGATGGAAATGCAAATATTTGTTAGACAACTGCTTGCTGAACCACCTATAGAGAATGAGGCCTGAGAGATAGAACTTTGAAAAGCTGGTCTTGTTGGTGCCTTTTTTCACACCTGTTTTACATTATCCTATAGTTATCTTAGGGTATTAGCTCCTCCTGGAACAGGCCTTCTATCTTACATTATTTTAGGCAGTTAGAGGGAAAGTCAAAGTTCCTTTCAGAGCCTTTTGTTCTTAAAAATAACAAAGGCAAAGAGACACATTTCAGGGTGGCCAATTTTGATCCCCCACATAGTCAACCTATTTCTGCTTCCAAGTAAGCTTCAGATCAGACTGGTAAGTGGGGAAGGTAACCTATCACTGATTTTGGCTTTTTATTACATTCATGACCTATTTCTTTGTTTTACCATATTTAGTTATTTTCAACAACCATTTTTCCATTTCAATCTTAACAACATACAATCTTAGATCAAGAAGAAAATTCAAGATATTTCTTTTTTAAGATTGACACATGAGCTATAACACTGTTGCCAATTTTCTTCTTCTTCTTCTTTTCCCTTCTTTCTCCCCAAAGCCCCCCAGTACATAGTTGTGTATTCTAGTTGTGAGTGCCTCTGGTTGTGCTATGCGGGATGCTGCCTCAGCGTGGCCTGACGAGCAGTGCCATGTCCATGCCCAGGATCTGAACTGGCGAAACCCCCGGCCACAGAACGGGAGCACACAAACTTAACCACTCAGCCACGGGGCTGGCCCCTCAAGATATTTCAATGCAACCTCTTTGTTCCATCATTTGATAAATGAGAAGCTCAACTCAGAAAGGTCAGATCTCTTGCTAAGGCCATAGAGACAGTTCATTTTATAATAAGCAACTAGAATCTGTATCTCCAAATTTCAAATTCCCTTTCATGTACAATAATAATCAAAGAAAGGCAGGTTAAAAAACAAAAAGGAAGCCAAGGTAAATAACTACACAGGGATTAGAAGTGTAATCCTAGGCAGTCTTCATGAGGCAGTGCAGTATGACTTTCCTGTGCTGTAGCTGCTCCTTCTGGGCCAGCATTTAAGATGAGCTAGTTCTTCCTTAGTTTTTGTATATGGTCCTACTGTCTCCATCCTTTGAGATCTAGCCTCAGCTTATTTTATGTATATGAGGTAAAGCTCAAATTTACCAATTCATCTTATTAACAAGCACAAAAGCCAAATTTCAACAAAATTAATGACTAAGGGCACCATTATAGTCTTAAAAACTTGAAGAGTCTTAAATACATACACAAACAGAAACGTCTTCAGTGAGAAGTATAAAATAACTTCAAGAATCACTTTATTCTAAGGAAAAAATAAAATGGGATCTCAAACTTTTAAAAAATACAAATTCTTATTTATAAAAGAAATTTCTGGGGCCAGCCCGGTGCCGCATCGGATAAGTTCACGTGGTCCAGGGTTCACTGGTTCGGATCCCAAGTGCAGACCTACCCACTGCTTGTCAAGCCATGCTGTGGCAGGCATCTCACATAAAACGGAGGAAGATGAGCACAGATGTTAGTTCAGGGCCAGTCTTCCTCAACAAAAAGAGGAGGATTGGTGGCAGATGTTAGCTCAGAGCTAATCTTCCTCAAAAAAAGAAAAAAAGAAAGAAATTTCTTCAAAACGATGAGTACTAAGACCAAGTTAAAATTCATCATTTAAACTTACAAATTTTGTCATAAAACGGTGCCTAAAATAAATGGAAATGACCTAATAGTTGAATCAGCTGCCTTTATCCTAAACAAGAGTCAGTCACATTCAAATTAATTTAGGTTATCATGTGATGCTATATTCTGGCAATGTTTTAGGCTGCCTAAATCTTCCTACCTCTGAAATCGATGGTATTTAATACCTCCAAGTGCTACCTATAATTACTAAACACTAAACGCTAGAGAATCTGCTTTTCAGGAGAGGAAACTTATTCATGCCTAACAGGTCAGCATCTATTTAGTAAGATCAATGTGGATTGTGAACACAGAATTTACAATTGTCTTAAATATTTTTCAACATACTATGATTCATTCTAATTATGTCCATTTAGTAGCTTCTACTGAAAATGTGCTTAAGGTAATTCACTGACCCTATTAATTTAACTTCTGAATGATACCAAAGTAATTAACTTAATAATACCTTGACGTGTTTATTATAAAAGGGTGACATCTGTCTGACACATTTTACAAAACAGACTTTTTTAACATAAGAGCAGGTGATAATTTGGAAAAATAATGTAAAATGCCCAACATCATATAATCATTAAGTAGAATCTAATCCAGATCTAACTGACTGCTCTTAATTCCCCATGTTCTTTCAAGCCACCATCATACACTGTAAGATTTAATGTGATTTTTTTTCAAGCTTTTTTTTTTTTGAGGAAGATTAGCCCTGAGATAACATCCACCACCAATCCTCTTCTTTTTTTTTTCTTCTTTTTTCTTTTTTTTTTTTTTGCTGAGGAAGATTGGCTGTGAGCTAACATCCATACCATCTTCCTCTACTTTATATGTGGGACACCTGCCACAGCATGACTTGATAAGCAGTGTGTAGGTCCCCACCCGGGATCCAAACCAGTGAACCCCAGGCCACTGAAGCAAAGTGTGCAAACTTAACCGCTACACCACCTAGCCAGCCCCCTTAATCTGATTTTTAACATTTTTCAAATTCCACCATCCATAATATTTAAATTTCAAAAAAACATTAAGTTTTCAAGGACTTAGACAACAACTATAAGGTTTTTAAGTCCAAGCACTAACCGTCATCCCTAAAAAATTAAAAAATTCCCAACCTCAAGAGGAAAAAAAAAAAAAGATTCCTCCATGCTAAAAAGACAAGAAATATTTTCATTATCCCAAAGTATTGCCACAGAAAATACTTACTAACAAAAGAAAATATGGCACACACCATCTTAACCAAGTGATCAAAGCTTACACTTGTCACGGGACAAAGAGATACCACGTCCCATCCAATAGCACACAATGAGAACACTGTGATAATTCAGCCCAAAATGCACTGGACAAACCCAAGTTGAGAGTCATTCTATGACTGCCCTGTAATCTTCAAAAAGGTCGTGGGCATGAAATTCAAAGACTGAGGAACTGTTCTAAAGTGAAATATATTAGAGAAACAAGACAATCGGGTGAAAATGTGATGCTGGATTAGACCCTTTTGCTATAAAGTGACATTTGGCAAAACTTGAATGCGGTCTCTGGGTGAAAGATAAGTAGGAAATTTTTGTTTGAGGTTCTTGTAACTAATTTGCACAATTAAAAGTGTTCCAAAATAATTTTTAAAGCATTAGGTATATATGTCCTAAATTAAACTTCTCTTACTTTTGCCTTATTTCATGGATGTTTAAGTCTCTTGCTACTTTTGCTGTCACAGGTGGAATGTTAGAATTGGGACAGCAAAGGACGTTATGTAGCAAGTTACTGATTACAATTTGTCTCTATTAGCTAAATAAACTGGAAATGGGCTGTTTTTCTTTCTTCTTGCATTTTAAAGAGGCAGTGACTGAAAATTCATGAAGGTAAATGTGTATAAATATACACACATTTATACTAAAAGTATAAACGCACGCTACTTTATCTGAAGATTATCAAATAAAACTTGTCTACAGAATGTCTATCACAGCCAGTAAATCAAGGTCTTCTAATCTGGATGGCATCTGTTACGGACGGTGAGTCTGTAAACTTCGGGGGGTGCTCTCGCCCCAGCACTAACACAGTGCTCTGCACACAGTGAGCACTCACCGCACATGCCCCGAATTCAAGAATGAACACTGGGCTCCTGGCCCATTTCCCCACCAATACTAGAACTTAGTTACAGCGAATGCTATCAAATAGTAGACCACTGGCTAGAATGCAGAAGTCATCGTGTCACCTGACTTTTCAACCTTGCAGCTATATTCTTTATTAATAGTTAAGTAAAATTAATAAAAACAATGCTCTTCAAATTTACTTACCAATTAATATCATTATCTATACTTGAAACATTAACATCAGAACTGGAAATTAGTGTAACGTGGTAGTTAAGAGCATGGGCTCTGAATCCAACTGCCTAGGTTTATATTAAAACTGTCCCCTACTATGGTTTTTTGGATTAGTTAGGGTCTCAAAACCTCATTTTCCTCAAATTTAAAACATGAATCCTAACAATTCCTACTTTAGGAGACAGGACTCCTGTGAGGATTAAACGCGTAGGCTAAGCTTACATTTTATGACACTAAATTCTTAATTTCTATCTGTTGAAATAAAGCTGCATTTATATCAGTAAAACCTACGTGATCTCTCAAGAAGAAACAAAAGACATCTGAAGTGTTAAGATTTGAAATGATCTGCACGTGTGTTATGTTTATACCCTCTACACACCTCATTTCCAAAAAGATGTTGAGATAGCTAAGAAAAAGAACGAAATGTTATCCTTTTTTTCAAGCTAGGTCAAAGGAAGAATAAGAAAATAGTAAAACGAAGCCAGGGAAAGAGGAGGATCAGCCCAACTGGTGGATCACAAGTTCAATACCGAGTTTCACAGCAGCCAAAACAATGTTCTCCAAACACAAAGAAAAAACCCACATCAGCTATTCAGGAAGACCCACAACTTTTCTTGACACTACAGTTTGAGAGAAAATTTTCACAAATGTATACATTACACTTTTCAATTGATAGTCCAGATTTTTAAAAAGCAGCAGCGTGCTGTGCCAATACACAAAGAATGAGACCCTCTGACCTTACTCCAAATTTAAAAATCATTTGGTACTTGAAAAGCTGAATCACTTGTTCTTTTTCCAATTTTGTATGAATTGGAAGAGGAAATGAAAACCAAGAAACTATCATCTAAAAGTTCACCTTGACTTTTAAAAGTGCACTGTATGCAGAAGACAGGCAACAGAGCAAAGCTTGGATGAATGCATCGGGAATCCGGCCGGAGTTCCGAGTCCCAGGCCCAGCTCCGGGATGAGATGTGGCTGACCCTGGGATTCTTTAACCTCAAATTCACTAGTCTGGAAAGCGACAATGAGACTGTACTTAGCTCACAAGGTTGTTATCAGAATGTGTTAAGTACCTGATACAGAGTGCTTCACACAAGTATTTAGTAAATTGAGTAAGCATCTAAAAATTTACATTTCATTAAAATAGTTTTTTAAAAAAATACATGTATATGTATCTATTTACATCTAAACTCTCCAAATCCAAGTGTGATAAAATGAAAATTTCCCAACTAACTGCTTTAATTACCACTGCCAAATAATCTATTTTCTGATGGGGCAGGAAAAACTAATTAGAAAAGCACCAAAATAAATCACTGCTTTTTCTCCATTTATTTTTATTTACTTTTCCCAGTTTTTTTAAGATATAAGTGACATATTGCATAAACTTAAGGTATACAATAAACCAATGCTGTGAACTATAACATGCGCACCTTTTAAAGCATGCAGGACCAAGCATAAAAATTTGCTTACATCAAAGCTAGGCCCCAAAGATTGTTTTAAAATTTAAGTTAAAAATGGCACCTTACTCCAAATATGTAAAAAAGTAAACTGGACTGAATATACAAACTGAACTAAACAACTTTATCCTGAAGCTCTCAATAAACAATATAATTTGCCCATACCAGTTTTTTCCAAGAAACAGCTTGCGTTCTGGGGGCCTCACACAATACTTGACCCACGCAGGAGGCCCTGACATGTTGGGGTAGTGGACAAATTAGTACTTATTCCAAATGTAATAAAGGATCCCTTCTCTTCCAAAGCTTAAAACAGAGAAGATGAATGGTGAACAATAGCTTAAACGCTTTGCTCTTATAAAGAAAATTATTTTTCCTACAGATGAGGTGACAAAAAGGGAACAAATGTGAAATAAGTAGACTCGGAAAGTGAATATCTAGTTGGGCAAAGTGCTACCCTACCGTTTCACGACATACCCTAAGAAAAATTACTCTAAAAGCTTTATAGAAGTGATCAACATGACAAAAACACACAATCAGGAAGTAACTTTTAACTTATAATAAAAAACACCATTATCTCTAAGGACTGTGTATGCAAATGGAATCAAAACACACAGAGCAATTCTCAAAATTATGGGACACATGCAATCAGAAATCTTCACAGGGGCTGGCCTGGTGGCGCAGCAGTTAAGTGCGCACGTTCCGATTTGGCCGCCCAGGGTTCCCGGTTCGGATCCCGCGTGCAGACATGGCACCACTGGGCACACCATGCTGTGGTAGGCATCCCACATATAAAGTGGAGGAAGATGAGCACAGATGTTGGCTCATGGCCAGGCTTCCTCAGCAAAAAGAGCAGGATTGGCAGCAGTTAGCTCAGGGCTAATCTTCCTCAAAAAAAAAAAGAAAAAAGAAAAAGAAATCTTCACAGGTTTCGTCTAACCAGTGCTCATTTTAACCAAATACCCTAAATAGGACCAAACTCTTCACTACTCTCCACTTCTACAATTATACCATAAGATAATCATACACAGTACTTAAAAACAAAATTTTATTTCCTTTGCCATACTATAAAAACAAAAACTTCAAAAATCCAAAAATCACTACAAAGATTAAAAAGGAAGGAAATTCTCACAGGGCCGGCCTGGTGGCACAGTGATTGAGTTCACATGTTGCACTCCAGCGGCCCGGGGTTCGCCAGTTTGGATCCCAGGTGCAGACATGGCACTGCTTGTCAAGCCATGCTGTAGCAGGCATCCAGCATATAAAATAGAGGAAGACAGGCACAGATGTTAGCTCAGGGGCAATCTTCCTCGGCAAAAAGAGGAGGACTGATGGCAATGTTAGCTCAGGGCTAATCTTCCTCAAACAAACAAAAAAAAAAAAAGGGAAGGAAATTCTGACATATCCTACAACATGGATGAACCTTGAGAACATTATGCTGAGTGAAATAAGAGTCACAAAAGGACAAATACTGACCAAATAATTCCACTTATATGACGTACCAAAAACACTCCAATTCAGACAGAAGGTAGGCTGGTGGGTGCCGGGGCCTGGGGGAGGAGGGCCTGGGGTTACCGTTTAACGGGCAGTTTCAGTTTAGGAAGATGGAGAAGTCCTGGAGACGGATGGCGCGCTGACTGCGCAACCATGTGACTGTACAAACTAGGCACCTAAAATGCCTAAGATGGTAACTTTTGTGTTGTGCACATCTTACAATTTATTTCAAAATCACTGTAAGGAACCACCTGAAAGAGGTGTTTATGTGGAAATGGCAGACACAAATTTATTCTTCACAAAGTGACAAGCTCATTTTA
Organism: Equus przewalskii; assembly: GCF_037783145.1. Taxonomy (NCBI): domain Eukaryota; kingdom Metazoa; phylum Chordata; class Mammalia; order Perissodactyla; family Equidae; genus Equus; species Equus przewalskii. The sequence continues at coordinate 12,126,542 of NC_091842.1, read as the reverse complement.
CATGAGTTTTCCATGCTATTGAGAGTTTGTTCAGATACACCCAAATTCTTCTGCCCCAAGGAAAGCGTTAAAAACAAAACACAATTCCACTCCTTAAGTATATACATAAAAGATCTGAAAACAGAGACTCAAAAAAAACCTGTACACCAATGTTCATAGCTAATATTATAATAGGCAAAAGATAGAAACAACGTAAATCCATCAACAGATGAACGGATAAATAAAAGGTGGTATATCATACGATGGACTATCACTCAGTCATGAAAAGGAACGAAGTTCTGGGGCTACAACATAGATGAACCCTGAAAACATTATGCTAAGTAAAATAAGCCAGACACAAAAGGACAAACATTGTATGATTCCACTTACATGAAATACCTAAACTAGACAAATTCAGAGACGGAAAGTAGATTTGAAGTATTCAGAGACAGAAAGTAGATTTGAGGTTACCAGGGACTGGGGGCTGTGGGGGGGGGGGGCGGTGGAGAAATGGGAAATTATCATCTAATGGGTACAGAGTTTCTATTTGGGGTGATGAGAAAGATTTTAGAAATAGTAGCGCTGGTCATACAACATTCTGAATGTAATTAAAAGCACTGAATTAAAAATGCTTAAAATGCTTTAAAATGGCAAAAAAGAAAGCACAGGGGGCAGGCCCCGTGGCCAAGTGGTTAAGTTTGCACGCTCCACTTCGGTCGCCCAGGGTTTCGCCACTTCGGATCCTGGGCTCCGACAGGGCACCACTCATTAAGCCATGCTGAGGCGGCGTCCCATGTGCCACAACTAGAAGGACCCACAACTAAAAATACACAACTATGTACGGGGGGGGGGGGCCTTTGGGGAGAAAAAAGGAAAAAAAAAATCTTAAAAAAAAAAAAAGCACAGAAGGAAGAAGTGAGGCTACTGGATCTCCCTGTAACCCTTTAGCCAATTTTCAAACTTTCAAACTAATTTCAGTATTATGGTCAATTTCTCAGCTCTTTCTTCACATATAAAGTGAACATAATACATGCTGTCATCCTCCTTTGTCAAAGCATCATTTCAGAAATGAAATAATGTCTTTAACACTTGTTAATTTTAGTTCAGATCCAAAACATTATTTTCTTTAAACCGATTTTGGCCTGAAAACCCAATCTAGACAAAACTCTATTCACGTTTATGTTCTAGTCAATAGTAAAAGCTTTATCTAAAAACAATTCCCCTATAAAAAACCATATATAAAAGCAAAGTTTTCTCAGATTTCATCAATCAAACCATCAATTTCAGGTAAAAACATGTGATTGGGGCCTGGCCACAAATAAGATAGCTAAGCTTTCCTCACCTGCTTTAATTGTCCTATAAAGACAAAGAAATTGCAATTACCCTTCAACTCCTTTACTAGTTTCTATCTCAATTATATCAACATCCCCAGTGGGGAAAGAAGGCACTACCTCTAAAACTTGTGAGAGCTAAGGACAAAAAATCGGTGGAGTGAATTTATGTGTTGGATAACCAGTTCCACACGGCTATTTTTCAACTACAAATTCACTATTTGCAAAGCAGACGTTAGTCTCCATTAAACAAATTTACAGGTTCTGTCTGCTAACCAGGGCTCATTTTAACCAGGTATCCTAAATAGGACCAAATTCTTCACTACTCTCTGCTTCTACAACTATACCATAAGATAATCATACACAGCACTTTAAGGGGGAAAAAAAATCATGTCCTTTGCTACACTACAAAAACAAAAGCAATTTAACAGTCAAGAGAAAAACCCCAGGAAGAACAAGTCCTGGCCCTCAGAGTTTATATCCTCTGGAGTTTGTAGAGATTACCCTTGTAGTCAGCATTATTAGTCAAATTTTCATTTCCTCAGAAAATTCAATTGCTCAAAAGTATTAAACATAGTATGTTTATGGCTAATATCTATTGACTGCTTACTGTATACCAGATACCATCCCAAGCATTTTAACTCAGTCAATATTCACAAAGATCCTAAAACAGAAACAGGTTCTCTTATCATCATGCCCGTTTTTTAAAACAGGGCAACTGAAACACAAAGACACGCAGCGAACTGCCCAAAGTAACACAACCAGGAAGTGGCAAGAGCAAGCATGGAGTCCAGGCAGTCTGATCTCAGAACCTGTGTCTACATCCATGAAGCCAGATTCTCTATTCTCAGTTATAAATTCATGTTGCCTCTCAAGTTACAGTTTTCAAATAAACAAATTCTTTAAAAATTCTCTACGGTTTTTAATCAAGTGACAACCAAGGAACTCCTCCTCAGTCCAATCCTCCATCACCCTGATGATCCCTGACCGCCTCGAACCTCCTTCCTTCCCCACTGCGCCAAAGGGGGAAAAGCAGAGCGACGGTGCCAGAAACAAGCAGGGGACACTAAGACAAGGACTGGAGGAAGAAAGAGGAAAACTGCAGTTGTGAGAGTCCCCATAAAGGACAGACAAGAGAGGAGGAAAATGGTGAAGCAAGCAAGAGGAAAGGGTGGAGAGGTAAGCATATCAACATCAAACCCTCAGCAGATCTGATTTATCCACATTCATTTTTCCAGCAAACACACATCCTCTGAAACACTATTTCTTAACTCTCCCCCTCCAGGCAGGCAGCCTCAGCCTCCCTGTGGTGAGCGGACTCTGCTGCTTCCTACTGCTGCGCTGCCATTGTAGCCCACTCATCACAAGGACTCTCCACTCGACGGAACTGACGAACTGCCTTCCCTGCTCTCTGTCAGTTACTGACAGCCGACACGCCTGACTCAAACGTCCACAACTTCTGAAGAAAAACGCTACCAGGGATTTTTAGTAGACCGCCATTAAGAAAATTCTTAGCGAGTGTCTTTCAGGTAAACTGCTTCTAACGCATTTTCGAAAAGTGAAATACCACTCTCAGAGTATGACTTCTCACACATAAAAAGAGAGAAACAAAAATCACTTCTTCAGCATCTGTTTAAGCCAGTGGTTAAGACAATTTCACGTTAATTATACCACAGCAGTTATGAAGGGGATTGTAATATTACAAAATCTCATGTTTTCAATGAAGAATGAGACTGGTTGAAGTGAATCAGGTGGAACGCAATGCAAATAGCTAGTCACCAGTACTAACAGAAGAGGTAAAGTGTTTCGATGTTTTATTTACCACTCCTCTAGCTAAGTACCTGGAGTAGCGACCTTGTCTTTTAGATTTTGTTTTGGAACACACCACTGATCTACAGATCATAAAAAAGGATAGAACGTAACTGTAAACTAATCCCATTCCTCCTATCTAATCTGAAATTATTTTCCCCTGAAAGAAATGCATTATAACAACAAGACTAAAAATCTTTCTCAACAAGACTTGCACCCCAAGAAGAAAAAACCCGAGGGGCCGGCCCCGTGGCCCAGTGGTTGAGTTCGCACGCTCCGCTCCAGTGGCCAAAGGGTCCCCAGTTCGAATCCTGGGCACAGACATGGCACCGCTCATCAAGCCATGCTGAGGCAGCGTCCCACACACCACAACTAGAAGGACCCACAACTAAAAATACACAGCTATGTACCAGGGGACTTTGGGGAGAAAAAGGAAAAATAAAATCTTTTAAAAAACCCCACAAAACCAGAAAACCTCCATTTTACCGACAAATTCTGCAGTCATATTCTTTTGGGTGTGTGTGAGAGGAAGATTTGCCCTGAGCCAACATCTGTGCCATCTTCCTCTTCTTTGTACGTGGGATGCCTCCACAGCATGGCTGATGAGTGGAGCAGGTCTGCACCCAGGATCCGAACCTGTGAACCTGGGCCGCCAAGGCGGAGCACACACAACTGTAACCACTGGGCCGGGGACAGCCCTTGGAGTCATATTCTTAACAGTAAGCCAAATCGTTGGAGATGCGTAAGGCTGAGGGTGTGGGGGCGGTTCTGAGTTCTGGCTGCTCTGCCTGCTGCCCTAGGGCCACCTTACCTTAGTGCCAAGCTCAGGCCCCATCACCCCGCTTCTGGGTTCCCAGACTTGAGAGTCTGTGGTCGGGTCGGGATGCGCCAGGCTTCTCTGGGATGAGATAAATGCCTATGCCATGAATAAATCAATAAACGAAGAAGGGGGTGGGGCCCAGAGTTATTCAGAGTTCTACTTTTATTCTCTACTTAAACCCATGGTTACTTACTAAACTTTTTTTTTTTTTTGAGGACGATTAGCCCTGAGCTAACTGCTGCCAATCCTCCTCTTTTTGCTGAGGAATGCTGGCCCTGAGCTAACATCTGTGCCCATCTTCCTCTGCTTTATCCGTGGGACGCCTGCCACAGCATGGCTTGCTGAGCAGTGCCATGTCCGCACCCGGGATCCGAACAGGTGAACCGCTGAGCCGCTGAAGGGGAATGTGCACACTTAACCGCTGCGCCACCTAAACTTTCAATTTTCTAACCAGGGCTAACAAAAAACCTTAGCTCTCAAATCAGTTTTCCAAGCAATCTACAGTAGGCGGTCCAAATTATTTTTGGTTAAGATCTAGTTTTAAAGTAATGAAGAGCAAACATCTGGAATAAATTTCCCTCACTTATAACTTAACTTGCACCATGGTGAGCAGTCTTTGGAGCGGCAGCATCAGCACCACCTGGGAACTAGTCACAAATGCAAATTGCCGGGCCCCACCCCAGACCTGCAGAATCGGAGTGTCTGGGGCGGGGCCCAGCGAGTGTGTCAACGAGCCCTCTAGGGGATGCTGATGGCGCTGGAGTCTGAGAACCACCTGCTTAGGGGTTAAGGGTCCTACTGCCTAGGTTCAAATCTTGGAGTCAGGGTTTACTTGCTGGGTAACGAAGAGTAAATTACCCAGCTTCTCTGGGCTTATTCCTCATCTATAAAGTGAAATTACCGGAAGGTTGTGAGGAAATTAAGAAAACATAATAGTTAAGTGCTTAAAAGCGATGCCGGGCACATAAGAAACATCCAAAAGCTAGCCGTCGTTCCTAGTATACACAAGGCACTCTGACGGCTGCACACCGGATGGGGGAGAGCGCCAAAGGCGGAGGCTTAATCCCTACCCATCCAGGAGTTAAATACCTAGTGACCAGGCCAGACACGCGTACACACGGCAAAACCACACACTCAGAGGAAATAAAGACGCCCTCCCAAGAGGGGCGAACAAGTTCATAGGGACACTGTACGAAGAAGAATTTCTGACCGAGAAAATGTTACAGTGACTCCGAATGAGTTCCACAAGCTACAGAGAAGAAAAGGTCACCCCAGCCTCCAGGTGTGCGCCAAGATTCTAAGACGCAGGCGAAGCGCTAGGGCAAGGAGGCAGCCCGCAGCGGCTGAGGCCGGGACAAGCAAAACAGCAGCGGGAAATGAAACGGGGCGTCCCAAGCGGGAGGCCTTCGCCTCGGGAAAAGTCCGGGCTCGCTCAGGGCACGCTCATTTGCGAAGTGACTTCCCTTCTGCGGCCCGAGCCCCCGGCGCCCGCTGTAAGCGCGGCGGCCTATCAGGAGCCATTGTCCGCGCAAAGTTGAGCGCGGAGGTGCGGCGGCGGCACGGGCCCCGCCCTCGCCGGAGGGAGCCGTCCCTAACGGGACCCGGCGTCCGAGCGCGCTGGGCCGCAAAGGGGCGCAGAACCGTAACACTAAAATCCCAAAACCTCGTTCACTAAAAGGCAAAACTTGGAAAAGCACAAGCGGAGGGGCAGGGAAGGGACAGGGCAGCGTTTCGTCTTCTTCCTCTCCTAAACCCCAGTCTGGGTGCCGGCCGACTCCGGGCGGCTTATTTCCGCGGCCTGGAGGCTGAGGCTTTCCTTCCGGTCATTGTGCTGATTTCCCCCAAGAGCAGACCCCGGGGGCAGGAGCGCCGGCCGTGCCCGGGACAAAGCCCACTCGGGGCTCCACCTGGGCGCGGGCAGGGGCGGGAGGGGCGGCGCTCGCGGGCCCGCCCGCCGGCCGCAGTTACCAGGCAGCGCGGCGCCGCCCCCGCCGCCCGCCGGCCAATCCGGCGCGTCTGCTGCCCGGGCGCACGAGCCCCGGAGACACCCGGCCGAGCGCGACCCCACGGCTCGGGCCTGGCACCGCGCGCGCACCCGCACCGCCGCGCCGGCCAATCAGCGGCCGGGCATGCGCAGCCCGCGGGCTCGCTCGCGCACGGGGCTCACGCGTGAGGCCCCCCCACGCCGGCGCGCGCGCCCCTCCCCCACGCGCGTGCAACTGCCGTCCCCCGCGACCGCGTCTGCCCCTGCCCCACCCCCAACGACCGCGGGCCCGGAGCTGGGGGCCCCTACATGGCCGCCCCGACCCCTGTCCCTGCAGGCCCCGAAGGGGGCGAGTCCCAAATAAAGGCCCTGTTCGCGATGGCAACCGGGCGGGGGCGGGGGATGAGGCGACAGGGACTCACCCGAGTGCAGCCGCCTCCAGGCAGCGCCGGGCCGGGGGAGGCGAAGGGAAGCGAGTGTGGGCCGCGCGCGAGCCGCGGCCGCGGCGGAGCAGCCTCGGGCTGAGGCGAGCTGACGAGCGCGCTGGAGGTGAGAGGGCGAGGGGCCCGTGCGTCTCGGCCGCGCTCCTGTCACCGCCGCATGGCCGCCCCGGCAGGGCCTCGCTCAGCACCTAGATCTGATCACAGGGGACCGAGGGAGAGGCCAGGGTAACCGCGGCAGGCGGAAGGCCACGGCTGGAGAGCGCGTGCGGGCAAGCGGGGGGGCGACCGGTGGCCCCTTTTCTCTGCTCTCCGAGCTTCTCTCTCACCCTCCTCCTCCTCTTTTTTTTTTTTTTTTTTTTGTTCCTCGAAGGCGCGCTGCGCGTGCGCACCAGCAGCGCCGCCCAGCGGGAATTGTAGTTTCTGATTCGTCCCCAACAACGCGACGGCGGGGGCAGTTGACTACGACTCCCAGAAAGCCTCGCGCCGGCGAGCCCGGAGCCCGAGGACGCGGCGAGAGCGGCGCCCGGCCCTCTCCGGCAAGGACTGTCAATGGAGGCGCGGGTGGTGGGAGCAAGAACATGGCTGCACCTGGGGCCTGCGCGGCTGCCCGGGTGGGGGAGGGGAGCCGGGGCGCAGGGGCGCAGATCCAGGCCGGGGGCGGCTCCAGCCTGCTCCCCGCCGCGCTGCCGCCGGCCTCTGCCGCCGTGCGACGCTCGCGCTGACTCTGGCCCCCGAGATTCCCTGCAGATTGCGAGGCCGGAGCGCGGCCAAGGCCGGGGAGCCCCGGGCCGGCCTGCTGCCCTGGGTGCTCCGCCGAGGGACGTCCCCGCCCTGCACCCCCACCCCCGGGACACAAAGAACTGTCCGTTTTGAAAGCTTGCCTCCAAAGCGGCCCCAGGAGACTGCTGCCCCAACTTTGGAGGGCGAGGCGAGGGGACTCTCCTGTTTTGATCCCCCCGACCCCGGCTTTGCTCACACTCCGTCTCATACTCAACGTTTAGAAGGAAAGTTGAGGAAAAGCCGTGGAGTGGGAGCAGGAAAGCTGATTTGTCGCCCGTTTTGTTCTGTCAACCGCGGAGCAGTTTTGCTCAAACCCCTCCCCCCGATCATTTTTTTGCCTCTCAACTTTGATTAGCTCGTGAATTTCCAAAATAGCGAGACGTTGCTGTTCGCCGAAGTTAAACTCCAAAGTTTAAAAACTCGAGCCCGGAGATTTTAGGTGTTTCTGTAAAGCACGAAGTCGAGCGACTCGGTGACCTTTCTGCCCGCCGGCTTTGCGGGCCCCGCCGCAGTTCTCCCCCAGCCCCCTCCTCGGTAGGTGGCGACCACGGCGCTTTTTCCAGCCCGCGGGCCTTTGTCGCTCGAAATAAAACTTTCCGAGCAGCCAGTCTTTTGATGTCGGTCCAAAAGCCTTCCTTTGAATTTGGGTTCACGGATTGGCGTTCCCCGTCTTCTTTCTTCCCTAGACCGCACCCATAAAGCCTCGTCTCGAATTTCCATCTTGGATCTCTTTAAAAGAGACGGAAAATTTAAAGATCCGTGCGAGGCGGTCTGATGACAGAAAACTGCTACGTTTTTGTGATTTCCCCTACAATCTTTAGCAGTCATTTTAGCCCCACCTAATTCGATCGTTGACTCTCCCTTGTCAAGTCTCTCCACAGTATTAATTTTCAGAAGAACAGTTTTCTTTTTGCACTCATATTTCATTAACATTTTGGAATATTTAATTGAATTCCGTATTCCCAATAGCAAGTACAACTGACATATATTTAGGAGCAGTCATAACTCTTGAGAAGCCTACAGCTTAGCTAGTAAGAGCCGCCAGCCAGCCAGCTGCAAACATTCAGCTGCTGTGGGCATGGGTGAGTATGTGTTATGGAGGGACTGGAGTCCTCTCGAATAATCATTCCTTCTTGGGGAGACTGGGAGGTTCAGGACTGTGAAAGGAGGATTCACTGGGTGGGGGAGTCACGGCGTAGCATTGGAAGGTGTGAGAAAGTGAGTGAGTAAGGCAAAAGTTCGTTTGTTTAGCCCAGGTTACCCTTGTCATCCTTCAAAACTTATTAGGGAGAGAGTCCCTTCCTTTGAATTTGTCTGCCAGTTCCGAGTGAAATTTTGCTGTGTCGTGGTGAACAGCTCCAACTTCCTTGAGGTTGAAGCAGTTCCTAAAACTTTAGCTGGTTTTGAGTTGCCTCTAGACAAAAAGCAGGCCATCTGGGGACAATGAACAGTGGGTGGTTTGAAGAGTGTAGAGGCCAAGCCTTCTCAGCGTACTGCTCTTGACAGGTGTAACCCTCAAATTCGTGCCTTACGATCAGAAATCTCATGGTTTTTCCATCTTCCTTAAGGTCTGACTCACCACCTGGCTGTAATTGGTACACTTGTTGCTATTCCTTAGCCACTTTCTCCCTTCGGTTGGTACAGATGCTCTGATGCTAGATGCAGTATGCCACATTAACTGTGACCATAGCTAGAAGCCACCTTGAATAACATCTTTCTGCAGCACAGCCAGTCATTTTTCCAACGTAATATCTGTCTGCTGTTTTTTGGGTTGAGCAACATATTTAAAAAATGACTGATTTGTATTTAGGGATAGTGTTTGTATGGAATCCTCCTTTGTTTAACTCACACTTAATTTACTTTGTTTAGAATCACACTCCACATCACAAGATGTGTGTACCAAGACTGAGACGGCAGGAAGAGCAGATCGCGGCTCGGCTCACGCTCACTTAAGATGGCAGCGCACGGAGGCCAAGCTGGCAGAATGTTGCACGTTATTCATTTCAAATTGTTTCAAATAGTTCTGTCTTTGCTTAATGTTTAACCTAGTATGTGCAACCCTGCAGATGAGTGCCCATATAACGTGACACCTCCGTTCTACTGTATACTGGGGGAGACAAAGCCAAGTCAAGCACGCCTCGGCCAGGCTGGAGATGGATCTAGACCAAGTGTGAGCCCATCAGCCAACTCAAATGCGTCTTCACGCAGACTCGGAGCTTACATCGTTGTGGACTGCTTTGAAACGGCAAGAGACGTGGCGATGTTTGAATGTCTTCACCAGTCTGGAAGAATGATCTCCTTCTCCTTGGGTTGTTGCTACTTGGTATCTGGAGTCTGCCTTCTCCATTATCATGGGACCCACCCTGGATAGGAAACCCTGACCACCCCTGCAGACAGAACCATGCTTGGTCAAGGTCACTCTTGTTGCAATCATTTAAGATGATCTTTTTTTTAAGATGCTCTTTAAAACATTTAATCTTGTTATGACTCTCATATATTTTAGATTGCCCAAAACCATAGTTCTAGCGAAAGTTGAGATACTCTTGACGCATCCATTTTTTGCAACACATCCAGTCTTTTAATGAATACTGATCAGGTCTTTTTTCCCATAATGCTGCTTGATGCAGGCCCAATATCTTCCAGGTCCAATTTCTTGATTTTTCTCTACAGTGGACCTAGTACAGTATATTTCAAGTATGGGATGTAAATATATGTCATTGGTCAGAGAGCAGTGTGATCTTTTAGGGGAGTGTTCCTGGTCAGGATGTGCACAGATCACGTGGATGGGGCCACAGTGACATCTTTAGCTGTCGGAAGAGTGTCTGCAGTCTAGCAGATAACTCCTTTGTTATGACAAGGGCGCTTTTTAAACCAATTATAAAACACTATTTTGAGCAGTTTTTTGTTCGTATAATTTGAGTATTTAGAATCCTGGATGAATGACCTTTTATAGAACTCTTCCAAAGATGAGGGGGAAAAAAACCTCTTCCAAGTTATAATTTATTCATAATAATTAATAATGTACATGTGATCTAAATAGACCTTCCAGTTCTTGCTCTGCCTTTTGTGCAACCATCTGCCCTATGCAATGAGCCTAATATTCATACAACATCAGTTGAAATAAACAGTTTTATTTGTTGGCTTAACAGGATTTAGATGAATGCTATATTCTATTTAGTATTATGTTAATATTCTTGTAATTCTTGTGTAACGTAATTTTTTTTTTTTGCTGAGGAAGATTCACCCTGAGCTAACATCTGTGCCAATCTCCCTCTGTTTTCTATGTGGGTCATCGCCACATCATGGCCACCATTGAGTGGTGTACGTCCACACCCGGGAACCAAACCTGGGCTGCCAAAGTGGAACATGCTGAACTTAAACACTAGGCCATGGGGCCCACCTGTAACTTCATTTTTAAAAAGTAAAATCTCAGGCCTGGCCCCGTAGCCAAGTAGTTAAGTTCGCGAGCTCTGCTGTGGCGGCCCAGGGTTTCATCGGTTCAGATCCTGGGCATGGACATGGCACTGCTCATCAGGCCACATTGAGGTGGCGTCCCACATGCCACAACTAGAAAGACCTGCAACTAAGATATACAACTACGTACCAGGGGGATTTGGGGAGATAAAGCAGAAAAAAAAAGATTGGTAACGGTTGTTAGCTCAGGTGCCAATCTTTAAAAAAATTTTTAAAAATAAAAAATAAGTAAAAAAATAAAATTTCTAAAATATTTTCTCTGCCTTCCTCAAGGATTTGGGGGAATCAGAGGCTATGTAAATGAAAATACTTTATAAACTCTTAAGTGTTATATAAATATTACATGATATAATTTAGCATTCAAAACATTATTTAAAATTATCCTACGAACAAAATTTCCATGTTTCTTTTCTAAATAAAGAAATACCTTGCTTTTTTGGGTTTTTTGCTGAGGAAGATTAGTCCTGAGCTAACATCCATGCCAGTCTTCCTCCACATATATGTGGGACGCCACCACAGCACAGCTGACAGGTGGTGTAGGTCCACACCCAGGATCTGAACCCCCAAATTTTCTTTTAAAAATGTTTTCTCTCTTTATTTGCAATATTAGCTTAACATCCAGTTTCTTGATTCTTTATCTTTTCATTTACCGAGCCTGTCCACTTTTTCTGGTGAATCATTGCAACCCTTTTAACCCCCTTTGAGACCGTGTGTTTATTATAATTAAGGTAGATATACTTGGGAAAGTTTTCGTCTAAGAATAAGGGAATTTTTGAAGAACGGATTGGAGGAGGAAGAAAAGGCTGATAATAATGATGCTGTTCAGACATGAAATTAGCCCACCATCAGTGTGTCAAGCACTTGTCATTGTTTTCCCAGCAGTGGGGAGGTGTAGGCTCATCCTCTCCCTTGCCCTGCACCCGTAGAAGGGGCTGGCCAGGCTTTGGGTTGTGCCTGGGGCCTTAGACTGACGTCATTCATCCCAGCAAACTGTGCTGGCCAATGCCAGAGGAACCCAGCTTGGCCCGCGGTCACTGGGGAAGGCGATGGGCAGAGTGAGCGACAGGAAAGAATCGGAGCAGCTGTTAAGTTCTAGACAGCCCCAGAAACTGTCTCTGTCCTCCAGAAATGTAAATAACTGCCAACATTTATTAAGCATTCCTTTGGTGCCACCACTTTGCTCAACACTTAATAGATTATCTCATTGCAGGCCCTCAACAGCCCCCTGTGGTGGCTGCTTAGAACCTCCGTATATGCCGATAAGGCCCAGAGAGGTTGAGTTACTTAGCCAAGGAAACACAGGTGGCAAAATGCAGATTCTAATCTAAATCAGCCTGTGTCCAAGCCTGAATGCCTAACTACTGCTGTCTGTTTGTAGACTACAGCCATCTCATCCAGGCAGATATGAAAAGTGAATCAAATCCAGGGAACATTCAGTAGATGCCATGAGATGGCACAAGAAGGTTGGAGACGAAGCAGAAAATTTTTTATAGAGGTGGTAGCATTGCAATGGATGTTAAAGGATGGATGGAATTTTAAAAAATAAAATAACATGGAGGGCTGGCCAAGTGGCCTGGTGGTCAAGTTCAGTGTGCCCTGCTTCAGTGGCCTGGTTTGGTTCTCAGGCACAGACCTATACCACTGGCAGCGGCCATGCTGTGGCAGCAACCCACATACAAAATAGAGTAAGATGGGCACAGATGTTAGCTCAGGGCAAATCTTTCTCAGCAAAAAAAGAAAAGAACAGAACATAAATATGGTTTTCAAAAGGGGGCTCTCTTAGCCTTCTAACACCTCTAATCGAGGGCATCCTTCCAGAAAAAAAAAAAGAAAGATTATTCCTATACTGAGTATATTTCCATCCTTTAAAAATATATAACAAACCAGTGTGACCTCAATTAAAAAAAACTCATAAAACACAAAATAAAATAAGTAGATAGAAATGAGATGATACTATGCATGTTCTTCTAATAAATCCCATAACAATGGATGTTAGGTTTCTTGTATTTTTCCTGCATTGTTGTTTGGCATATTTTTATGAGTATGTTTTTAAAGCAAATTCTTAGCAGCAAAATGATCACATCAAAGGATCGGTTCACCTAAAATTGTGATCCACATGACCAACTGGCCCTCCACAAAGATTGTACCGCTGTACACACAGGCTATGAAAATGCCTGTTTCCTCCACACCTGCCCAGTTTCCGTGAAAAGTAGCCGTTTTTTTGTAGCAGTTCTGATAGGCACATTCTGAACAAAGTTGGGCATCTTTTTATTAGTCATTTACATTTATGTTTCTGCAGACAACATTCATGTTGTTTGCATTTTCACAATTAGGTCCTTGGCTGTTTTTCCTTATTCTCTTGTGTGAATACACTGTAACAAGTGAAAGAAATTCACCTTTCCTTACGTGTATTACAAATATATCCCCGGTTTGCCTTTTGACTGTGACATTTCTTTGTGTTGCTGTTATATTCAAGTTCCGTTTTTACGTGGTCAAAGTTACCTGTGTTTTTCTTTATGTCCTCGGTGTTATAGATGGTCGGAAAAGCCTCCCCCACACCATGATAGAGACAGATCCACAGATGTAGCGATAGATGTGTGCGTATACATACACACGCGTGTTCTCCCCACAACAAGATTTCTAGCTGTCTCTCTCTGCCGTCTCCCGTGCTGCTCGGGCGGCCTGGGCTTTCCGTTGCACGGTCCCTTTAGGCTGGCCCTCGGGCCGCCAGGTGGGCCGGATGCGTCACCTGGGGCATCCTTTCCCGCTGCCCCGCTCTGGGGCCGCCTCCCGGGACTCGCCGGGCGCGGGCTCAGGGCGCCGCCGGCAGAGCCCGCGAGCTCGTCACTTCCCTTGCATCCCCGGGCCACGGTTCCCAGGCGGGGCGGAAGTCCTCCTCCGCCCTGCACCGGAGCCGGCCCTTCCCGCAGGCTCTCGTCCCGGCTTATCCGGGTCATCGGTGGCCCGGGGCCCGCCGGCGCGGAGCGTCCCTGGAAAGCTCCGAGGCACGTGGCGAAGGAGTGTTGTGAAGCGCTTAGGTGCTGGGTGCGGAGGTGGGAGAAAGGGCCGACGACGCTCCACACCCCGCTGCAGGCTCGGCCGCTCCCAGCCGGCGGGGAAATCCCCGTCTAGGTAGGGATTTCCCTTTCTTTACGGTTTGCAGACAGAACGTAAACAGCTGAGAACAAAAGCCCCGTGGGTCCATCTGACGTTTCTGTTTCTCGTTCTGAGCCGTGGCTGGGTGAATGCGTGCTCTGGTTTGATAGTGCAGTCTCTGGAAGCTTGCTTGGGAGTGAACCTGCTCATCTCCCCTGGTCCTGTTGAGCCAGAATGACCTAAATCCTGAAAAAGCTTTCCCTTTAACGTGCTCTTCCAGGCTTTCTAACTAGTCCAAGAAAAAGTCTCGGTTGGGTATGGATTTTGTTTTTGTTTTCCTGTAATAAAGTATGTATAACCTAAAATTTACCATTTTAACCTTTTTTTTTTTTTTTTTTTGAGGAAGATTAGCCCTGAGCTAACATCTGCTGCCAATCCTCCTCTTTTTGCTGAGGAACACCAGCCCTGACCTCACATCCGTGCCCATCTTCCTCTACTTTACATGTGGGACGCCTACCACAGCATGGCTTTTGCCAAGCGATGCTATGTCCACAGCCGGAGCTGAACCGGCAAACCCGGGGCCACTGAGCAGCAGAATGTGCGAACTTGACCGCTGCGCCACCAGGCCAGCCCCGTAACCATTTTTAAGTGTATAATTCAGTGATATTAAGTACATTCACCATGTTGTGTAACCATCACCACTACCTATAATGATATTTTCAGAACTTTGTCATCACCCAAACAAAAACTATCCATGAAGGAGTAACTCCCCATTTTCTTCTCACCCCAGCTCCTGGTAACCTCCATTCTACTGTCTGTCTTTGTGAACTTGCCTCTTCCCACTTTCATAAAAGTGGAATCATACAATATTTGTCCTTTTGTGAATAGCATATTTCATTTACCATGTTTTCCATGTTACATGTTGTACATGTATCAGAAATTCATTCATTTTTATGGCTGAATAGTATTCCATTGTGTGTATATATGGAATTTTGTTTATCGGTTCATCTGTTAGGTCATTTCCACCTTGTGGCTATTGTGAATAACGCTGCTAGAAACATTCGAGTATGGGATCTATTTGAGTCCGTGTTTTCATTTCTTTTAGCTGTATACCTACAAGTGGAATTGTTGGGTCGTGTGGTAGTTCTGTTTAACTTTTCCAGGAGCCACCAAACTGTTTCCCACATTTTATGCTGCATGCCATTTGACATTCCCACTAGGGATGCTCGGGGGTTCTCGGGTTCGGAACAAGCCCCCTCAAGATGTGCACGTGGACTATTTTGAGCTAAAGACAATTGAGACCCTGTGGGCTCAAGAGAAACTTTTCCCTCTCCCTTAAAGAATTTAAATTGGGGGCCTTGCCCATAAAAAGAGTTATTACCAGAAATAAATTTTTATGACCTATCTGTATGGCACAGCAAGCCTCTGATTACTGCACATTTGTTTTTCTTATCATCTCGTGAATTACTCTCCTCCCCTCTGCAGCCTCAGCCCCTGTGCCGTTCTTAGCTCAAGATGGCGTATATAGCTCATTTTACCCTTCAGTCTGTGAAACTCTCATGCATCTGGGGTCCCTGTACAAAGGAAATTAAATTTGAGTTTCTCCTATTAATCTGTCTCATGTCAATTTCATTCTTAAACCGCCCAGAAGAACTTAGAAAGGCAGAGGGAAATTTCTTCTTCCCCCGCAGTTCCAGTTTCTCCACATCCTCACTAGCACTTGTTATTTCCCATTTTGTTAGCGTGTGTGCGTGTGTACGTGTTTAATAACAGCCCTCCTAGTGGGTGTGAAGTGCATTGTGGTGGTTTGGATTTGGATTTCCCTGATGACTAATGAAGCTGTGCATCTTTTCGTGGACTTATTGGCCATTTCTTTGCAGACATTGAGTCCTTGGTCCATTTTTCAGTTGGGTTGTCTGTCTCTTTTGTCCTTGAGGTATCGTAGTAGGTGTTTTTGGTTTCTTTGGTGAGGAAGATTTGCTCTGAGCTGACATTCATGCCAACCTTGCTCTGTTTTTTAGTACGTGGGCCTCCAGCCCAGCGTGGCCGCTAACAGAGGGGTGTAGGTCTGCACCCGGAACCAACCCCAGGCCCCTGAGGCAGAGAGTGCCAAACTTTAACCACTAGGCTATCAGGGCTGGCTCCCTGTTTTTTTTTAAATTATTTTATTGAGGTCATAATGGTTTAACCTTGTGTAATTTCAGGTGTACATTGTTATTTATCAGTTTCTGTATAGACTACATCATGCTCACCACCAATAGTCTAGTTTTTATCTGTCACCATATGTATGTGCGCCTTTACCCCTTTTGCCCATCACCCAACCCCCTTCCCCTCTTCATTTTCCTATTTTTTTATTTACTTGCCAGTGCTTTTGGTATCATATTTAAGAAACTATTGCTAAATCTCAGATCATAAGGATATTCCTCTATGTTTTCTTCTAAGAATTTTATAGTTGTAGCTCTTAAATTTAGATCTGATCTATTTCGAGTTCATTTTTATCTCTGGTATAAGGCAGGGGTCTAATTTCATTCTCATGCATATGAAAATCCAGTTTCCCAGCACCATTTGTCGACAAGATTGCCCTTTCCTCCTTGAATGACTTTAGTGCCCTTTTCAAAAATCAGTTGAGCACATATGTGAGAGTTTATCTCCGAGCTTTCTGTTCTGTTCCATTGGCCTGTATGTCTGTCCTTCTGCCAGGACCACACTGTTTTGATTACTGTAATTTTGTAGTAAGTTTTGAAATTCAGTAGTGTGCGTCCTCCAGCTTGTGCTTCTTTTTCAAGATTGTTTTGGCTATTTGGAATCCCTTGAGATTCCATATGAATTTTAGGATAGATTTTTCTATTTCTGCAAAAAAACTCCATTGGGATTTTGATAGGGATTGTGTTGAATCTGTGTGTCCCTTTGGGTAGTATTGTCATCTCAACAGTATTAACTCTTCCAGTTCAGGTATTTAATTCTTTCAGCAATATTTTGAAGTTTTCAACATACAAAACTTTTATCTCCTTGGTTAAATTTATTCCTAAGTATTTTATTCTTTGGTTGCCATGGTAAATGGAATTGTTTTCTTAATTTCCTTTTCAGATTATTCATTTCTAGCATATAGAAATGTAATAGAGGCCAGCCCGGGGGCACAGTGGTTAAGTTCTCATGTTCCCCTGTGGCAGCCCTGGGTTCGCCAGTTTGGATCCCGGCTGTGGACCTACAGACTGCTTGTCATGCCATGCTGTGATAGGCGTCCCACATATAAAGTAGAGGAAGATGGGCAAGGATGTTAGCTCAGGGCCAATCTTCCTCAGCAAAAAGAAGAGGATTGGCAGCAGATGTTAGCTCAGGGCTAACATTCCTAAAAAAAAACAGAAAGAAAGAAATGCAACTGATTTTTATGTGTTGTGGACCCTGCAACTTTAATGAATTCATTTATTAGTTCTAACAGGTTTTTGGGGATTCTTTAGGGCTTTCTACATAAAATATTGTTCCTATCCAATTCTGATGCCTTTTATTTCTCTCTTGCTTATTGCTCAGGCGGGAGTTTCCAGTACCGTGTGGACTGTAAGTGCTGAAACTGGGCATCCTTGATTCGTTCCTGATCTTAGGGGAAGAGCCTTCAGTCTTTCACCGTTGAGTAGGACGTCTGCTGTGGGTTTTTCATAAGTGGCCTTTTTCATGTTGAGAAAGCTCTTTTGTATTCCTAGTTTGTTACATGTTTTTCAGAGTGTTGGATTTTTTCCAATTATTTTTCTGCCTTAGTTGAGGTAATCATGGTTTTTTCCCTTCCTTCTATTAATGCTGTGTATTATTTGATTTTTGTATATTGAACCACCCTTCCATTCAGGGATAAATTCCACTTGGTCATAGTGTCTAATCCTTTCAATATGCTGCTGAAGTCAGTTTGCTAGTATTTTGTTGAAGGTTTTGTTGTTTTTTTTAACATTTTACTTTTCCTTTCTCTCCCAAAGCCCCCTGGCACATAATTGTGCATTCCTAGTTGTGGGTCCTTCTGGTTGTGGCATGTGGGACGCTGCCTCAATGTGGCCTGATGAGCAGTGCCATGTCCGGACCCAGGATCCGAACTGGCAAAACCCTGGGCCGCCGAAGTGGAGCGCACAAACTTAACCACTCAGCCACGGGGCTGGCCCAAGGATTTTTGCATTTATATTATATTCATAAGGGATATTGGCCTTCAATTTCCTTTTCTTGCATTGTTTTTTGTCTGGCTTTGATATCAGGATAATGCTGGTCTCATAGAATGAGTTAGGAGGTATTCCCAGGCAAGTCCTGGTGGCCTAATGGTTGAGTTTGGCACACTCTTCTTCAGCAGTCTGGGTTCGGTTCCTGGGTGCAGACCTACACCACTTGTCAGCAGCCAGGCTGTGGCAGCAACCCACATACAAAATAGAGGAAGACTGGCATAGATGTTAGCTCAGGGCGAATCTTCCTCTGCAAATAAAAAAAAGGAGGTATTCCCTCCTCTTCAATGTCTTGGAGGAGTTTGAGAAGGATTGGTGTTAATTCTTCTTTAAATGCTTGGTAGAACTCACCTGTGAAGGCATCTGGTCCTGAGATTTCCTATGTTGGGAGGTTTCTTTTTCTTTTTCTTTTTTCTTTTGAGGAAGATTAGCCCCTGAGCTAGCATCTGGGGCCAATCCTCCTCTTTTCTGCTGAGGAAGACTGGCCCTGAGCTAACATCCATGCCCATCTTCCTCTACTTTATATGTGGGATGCCTGCTACAGCAATGGCTTGCCTAGCGGTGCCATGTCCATACCCAGGATCTGAACTGGCAAACCCAAGGCTGCCAAAGCAGAATGTGCACACTTAACCGCTGTGCCACCGGGCCGGCCCCGTGTTGGGAGGTTTCTGATTTCTGATTTCAATCTTCTTCCTTGTCATAGGTCTGTCGAGACTTTGTTTTTCTTTTTGAGTCACTGTTGGTAGATTGTGTGTTTTTAGAAACTTGTCCATTTCATCTAGATAATGCAATTTGTTGGCATACAGTTGTTCATAGTCTTCTTTTATAACCCTTTCTATTTCTGTAGAGTTGGTAGTAATGTCTCTACAATCATTTCTGATTTTAGTAATTTGAGTCCTCTTTTTTTTTTTAGTAATCTAGCTAAAGATTTGTCAATTTTGTTGATCTTTTCAAAGAACCAACTCTTGGTTTCATTGATTTTTCTCTGTTCTTTTTCTGTTCTCTATTTTGCTTAACTCTGCTCTATTCTTCAATATCTCCTTCCTTCTGCCAGCCTTGGGTTTAATTTGCCCTTCTTTTTCTAGTCCCTTAAGCCTTACAGTTAGGTTATAGATATGAGATTTTTTTCTTTTTTTAAATATTGATATTTACAGCTATAAATTTTCCTCTTAGCCCTGCTTTTACTGCATCCCATTAGTTTTTTTGTTTTGGGGGTTTTTTTGGCTGAGAAGGATTTGCCCTGAGTAACATCTGTTGCCAGTCCTCCTGTTTTTTTTGCTTGAGGAAGATTAGACTGGAGCTACCATCTGTACAATCTTCCTCCATTAGTTTTAGTATGTTGTGTTTTATTTTCATTCATCTCAAGATATTTTCTAATTTCCCTTATGATTTCTTGTTTGACTTATTGATTGTTTAAGAATATGTTATTTAATATCCATGTATTTGTGAATTTTCCCATTTTCCTTCTGTAATTGATTCTAGTTTCATTACATTGTGATCAGGAAAGAAACTTTGATGATTTCAGTCTTTTTAAATTTATTGAGACTTGTTTTGTGGCCTAACACATGATCTGACCTCAGGAATGATCCATGTTTACTTGAGAAAAATGTGTATTCTGCTGTTGTTGGGTGAAGCACTGTTTATGTCTCTTTGGTCTGATTGATTTATAAGTTGTTTGAGTCCTCTGTTTCCTTATTGATCTTCTCTCTGGTTGTTCTGTCAATTATTGGAAGTGAAGTACTGAAGTCTCCAACTATTATTGAATAGTCTATTTTTCCCTTCAATTCTGACAATTTTTGCTTCATATATTTTGAGGGCTCGGTTGTTAGGTGTGTTTATGTTTCTAATTGTTAGATCTTCTTGATGAATTGGAACTTTTGACAATATATAATATCCTTCTTTGTCTCTTTTAACCTGTTTTGCCTTAGAGTCTGTTCTGTCTAACAATGATATAGCCACCCCAGCTCTCTTTCAGTTACTATTTGCATGGAATGTCTTTTTCCACCCTTTTATTTTCAACCTCTTTGTGTCTTTTTTTTTTTTTTTTGGAGGAAGATTAGCCCTGAGCTAACATCTGCTGCCAATCCTCCTCTTTTTGCTGAGGAAGGCTGGCCCTGAGCTAACATCCATGCCCATCTTCCTCTGCTTGATATGTGGGGCGCCTACCACAACATGGCTTGCCAAGTGGTGCCATGTCCACATCTGGGATCCAAACTGGTGAACCCCGGGCCACCGAGGTGGAATGTGTGCACTTAACTGCTGCGCCACTGGGCCAGCCCCTCTTTGTGTCTTTTTATCTAGTGACAGCATATAGATGGATCATATTTTTTTAAAATCCATTCTGCCATTCTCTTTTAATTAGAGAATTTATCAATTGTCAGGTAAGGTATTTACTGATAAGAATTTACTTCTACCATGTATCTGTTTTCTGTATGTCTTACATGCTTTTTGTTCATTGATAACTCCATTACTGCCTTTTTTGTATTTAGTTGAATTTTTGTAGTGTACCATTTTGATTTCCTAGTTTTCATTTCTATATATTTTTTAGTTATTTCCTTTGTGGTCACCTTGGGGATTACAGTTCACTTCTTAAGCTTGTAACAACTGAGTTTGAATAACGCCGACTCAGTTTGAATAGTGGAAAAGCTGCTCTTATGCCTCTCTGAACCTCCCCTTTATTGTTATGTCAGAGATTATGTCTTAATACATTGTGTACCCATTGACACGGATTTGTAATTATTTTCTTATGCATTTTCCTTTTAAATCATATAGGAAAAAAAGAGGAGTTACAAAGAAAGAGTACCATGATACTGGCTTTTGTATTTACCTAAGTAGTTACCTTTACCAGTCTTTTTTATTTCTTCTTATGACTTCAACTCACTGTCTAGACCTTTCATTTCAGCCTGAAGGACCCCCTTTATCCTTTCTTATAAAACGGATATACTGTAGTGAACTCCCCAGCTTCTGTTTAGCTGGAAATATCTTCATATTTCCATTATTCTTAAAGGATAGTTTTACTGGATATCGAATTCTTGATTGATAGGGTTTTTGTTCTTTCAAGACTTTATATATGTCATCCTGCTGCCTTCTGCCTACCATGGTTTCTGATGAGAAATTAGCAATTAATCTCATTGAGGATCCTTTGTACATGACAAAGTTGCTTTTCTCTTGCTGCTTTCAAGATCCCATCTTTGTGTTGGGTTTGACAATTTCATTATAATGTGTATATATATAACACGTATAATGTATGGATTTCTTTGGGTTTTTTCTGCTTGGGATTCATGGGTTTCTTGAATGTGTGTACTTGTATCTTTCATCAGGTATGGGAAATTTTCAGCCATTATTTCTTCAAATATTTTTTCTGCCTCTTTCTCTTTTTTCCTTCTAACTTCCATAATGTGTTTCTTGTTACTCTTGATGGTGTCCCACAAGTTCCTCAGGCTCTGCTAATTTTTTGCATTCTTTTTGAATTTCGTTTCTCAGATTGGTTTATTTTAATTGCCTTATCTTCAAATTTGCTGATTTCTTCCAGCTCAAATTTACTGTTAAGCCCCTCTAGTGAATTATTTTTTTTTCTGACGAAGATTGGCCCTGAGCTAACATCTGTGCCGGTCTTCCTCTACTTTTATGTGGGTTGCCACCACAGCATGGCAGCTGACAGGTGCTGTAGGTCTGCGCCTAAGAACCGATTCTAGGCCGCCGAAGCAGAGCACACCCAACTTAACCACTAGGCCATGGGGCCGGCCCCTATTTGGTTGCTTTTGATAATTTCTCTCTATTGATATTCTCATTTTGTTCATACATTGTTTTCCTGATTTCTTTTAGTTCTTTGTCCATGGTTTCCTTTAGCTCATTGTGCATATTTAAAATAGTTGCTTTAATATCTTTGACAAGTAATTCCAATGCCCTGGCTTCCTCAGGGATGGTTTCTGTCAAATTCTTTTTTCCCTGTGAATGGGACATACATTCCTGTTTCTTTGTATGCTTTTTAATTTTTGGTTGCGAAGTGGACATTCCAAATATTATGATGTAATAGCTCTAGAAATCTGGTTCTCTCACTCCTTGGGGATTGCTGATGTTGCATGTTGAGGGCTGGAACCCTCCTTTTGTGTCTTTTCCAAACTCTTGTCATAAAGTGTGTATTCCTTATTGCATGTGGTCACCAAAGTTTCTATTCCATCATCTCTGCAGTCAGCCAGTGACCTAGAAAGAGTCCCCAAAAAAGGTTCTGATCCCTTAAATCCTCCAGCAGATACTTCTGGGGAAGCTGCTGCAGCCCAAGGGGGCAAAACCAAGACAAGTGACCACACCCTCCCCTCGGGGAACCACCAGACCAGCCCAGACACACAGCCCCAAAGTGCTGAAGGACAAGAGCCCCACTGCGCATCCTGGCACCAGTGCAGCCACTGCAGGAACCTGGCTGCTGCCCCCGCAGTCCCAGTGGGGCTGAGGAATGAGCAGTGGAATCGTTATGAAACAGCAGCAGCCTCTCCACTCTCCTGGTCATTGTCAGTGATCAGGTTTCAGAGTTCTGAAACAGTCAACCACAATCCTCTTTCCAGCTCAGAGTCTGCTTTGGTGGAGGAGAGACTGACCCCTAAAGCTTCCTACTTGAGCATCTTGTGTGATGCCAGAATGGGTTTTTTTTTTTTCGTGAGGAAGATTGTTACTGAGCTAACATCTGGGCCAGTCTTCCTCTATTTTGTATGTGGGATGCTGCCACAGCATGGCTTGGTAGGCGATGTGGGTCCACACCCAGGATCCGAAGCGGTGAACCTCTGCCAAAGCAGACTGCATGAACTTAACTGCTGCGCCACGGGGCCAGCCCTGGTTTTCTGGGGCTTTTTTTGTCATAGGAATTTTTAATTTTTTTCCCAGATTTATTGATATATAATTGAAATATGACATGATATAAGTTTATGGTGTACAACGTGATGATTTGTTATACATATATATATTTCAAAATGATTACCACAATAAGAATAGTTAACACATCCATCACCTCACACAGTTACCTTTTGTGTGTGTGTGTGGTGAGAATGGAAAGGATTTTTTAAAATCAACTTAAATACACCTATTTTAAGAGTATAGTTCTTTGAGTTTTGACAAATATATAATGACCATTGTCATCAAAATATAGACCATTTGTAGCACCCCAAAAAGCTGACTTGTGCTCCTTCTCATTCATCCTTACCACTTACCCCCAGCCCCAGGCAGCCCTGGGTCCTTTCTGTCATGTAGATTAAATTTGTTGGGGGCCGGCCTGGTGGCGCAGCAGTTAGGTGCACACATTCTGCTTCGGCGACCTGGGGTTTGCCAGTTCGGATCCTGGGTGCAGACATGGCACTGCTTGGCAAGCCATGCTGTGGTAGGCGTCCCACATATAAAGTAGAGGATGGGCATGGATGTTAGCTCAGGGCCAGTCTTCCTCAGCAGAAAAGAGGAAGATTGGCAGCAAATGCTAGCTCAGGGGCTAATCTTCCTTAAAAAAAAAAAAAAATTTGTAGCTCCTGGCATTTCATATAAATGAAGTCACATGACATGTGGTCTTTTGTGTCTGTCTTCTGTCACTCAGCACAGTGTTTTTGATATTCATTTACATTGTTGTCTTTAGTAATTTTTTATCATTTTTTTTTGGTTTTTGTTTTTTTTGCTGAGTAGAATTCTATTATATAGATATGTCACAACTTATTTATCCCTTCGTTTGTTGATAAACATTTGGGTTATTTCCAGTTTGGGGATATAAAGCTGCTATGAATATTTTTGTATGTATATTTTCATTTTTCTTGGTTAAATGCCTAGAAGTGGAATTGCTAGGTTTTATGGTAAGTAATTTTATAAGAAACTGACAGACTGTTCCAAAGTGGGTGCACCATTCACATTCACACCTTTCCCCACTGACTTACCCTGGCACCCTTGTCAAAAGTTGGTTGTCCATACATGTGTGCACTATTTCTGGATGCTCTGTTCTAGTCCAGTGATCTGTATGTCTATCTGATTTTTCCATGTGAGGTAGTGATGTAAAATTTCCTTATTAAATATATAAATGGACTTAATTTTTAAAAGCTAAGTCTTTATATATATAAATTTACATAATTAGGGCCTGCCCAGTGGCACAGCAGTTAAGTTCGCACTTTCCACTTTGGCAGCCTAGGGCTCGCCAGTTCGGATCCCAGGTGCGGACCTACGCCCTGCTTGTCAAGCCATGCTGTGGTAGGCATCCCAGATAGAAAGTAGAGGAAGATGGGCATGGATGTTAGCTCAGGGCCAGGCTTCTTCCAAAATAAAATTAAAAATTAAAATTTACATAATTATTGTGAATTATAATGTTTATAATACACTTTTGTTTCTATTATGTTACATTTATATAATGTATTTATATTATATTATAAATGTAATTTATATTTTATATAACTATTTCATATAATATTTATATATAAATCTGTGTAATTGGTATACAGATATTGCAAAAATTATAAAGACTGAATGCAAATACCTGAAAAGTTTTAGGGCAAAAGCACGCCCTACATAGTAGTAGTTAGTTCTCAGGGTGCTTTCCTTGGTGGCCTGTCTTAGTGGTCATCGCCTTTCTCAAGTATTACTCTGCCTCATTGTACACTTTTTTTTTCAGATTGGCACCTGTGCTAACGTCTGTTGCCAATCTTTTTTCTCCTTCTTCTTCTCCCCAACGCCCCTTAGTACATAGTTGTATATTCTAGTTGTAGGTCCTTCTAGGTCTGCTGTGTGGGACGCTGCCTCAGCATGGCCTGATGAGCAGTGCTAGGTCCACGCCCAGGATCTGAACTGGTGAAATCCCAGGCTGCCAAAGTGGAATGCGCAAACTTAACCATTTGACCACGGGGCCCACTCCTCTGTACACTTTTTACAAACTTTGGCAGAGTCTAAATGACACTTGTTTCAAGAAATTTTCTGTAGCTGGGGACAAATATTTGCAAATAAGTAGATTTACCTTAGCATTCTTCATGATAGCAGAAAAGTAAAAACAATCAAAATGCTCAACAATAGGCAATAGATAAAATAAAGTTGATGCATCTGTATTATGAGATAAAATGCGGCAATTTTAAAAATCAGGATTCTGAAACAAACTGTAATGACTTGGAAAATGTTCACACCATATGTTGGGCAACTACAAGCAGGCTATAATGTGATATGTCAGTTTTATTAAGATACACACATAAAAAATAAGATTGGAAGAAACATACCTGAATGTGTGGAATTATTATGATTGTTTTTCAGTTGTCTTTTGTGTGTTTGAATCCTCTAATTTTTCCACAGTGAGAATGTTTTATTTTATTTTACTTATTTATTTATTTTTTAAAGATTGGCACCTGGGCTAACAACTGTTGCCAATCTTTTTTTTTTTTTTTCCTGCTTTATCTCCCCAAATCCCACCCTGTACACAGTTGTATATCTTAGTTGCAGGTCCTTCTAGTTGTGGGATGTGGGATGCTGCCTCAACGTGGCCTGATGAGCGGTGCCATGTCCGCGCCCAGGATCCGAACCCCGGACCGCAGCAGCGGAGCGCGCAAACTTAACCACTCGGCCACGGAGCTGGCCCCAGAGAATGTTTTATCTTATAGTTGGAAAAAATGGTAAAGGCCTCTGCGAGTTCTCCATTGATATGTGATTTCTCCCTTCTGTGGAATTTTATAGCTTTTTATAAATCTCTTAGGACACTTATCACATTCTAGCTTGTATTATAAATATTGGTGTACCTCTCTTATCTTATTTTTTCGATTCTAATTGCTTGAGAACAGAGATCTCATCTCATTCATTTTTAATCCCCAGTCCTGGCACAATGCAAGTGCCTGTCACCTGACAGGTGCTGATAAAACAAATATGAGTCAGCCAATTGTTGCCAATCAGGAACATAGGTCCCTTGTCATCAGATTTTCTGATTAAGAGAAGCCAGAAATCTGGATTTTGGTCTAACTCTCCTGATTTTTAATGATATAAATATTCAGAGTTCAAAGAGAAAAATTCAATAAATATGAGAGGAAGATGGACACAAATATTAGCTCAGGGCCAGTCTTCCTCAGCAGAAAAGAGGAGGATTGGCAGCAGATGTTAGCTCAGGGCTAATCCTCCTCAAAAAAAAGAGAAAAGAAAAGAAAGAAGTAGAACAGAAGCCCCTGGGCCCCGCTGGCAGTCACGCCCCCATGGTAACCTCCGCCCTGACTTCCTTTCCCACAGGTCCTGTGTGCCTCTTTTTGGACCTGAGGTAAATGGAATCATAATGCGTATGTACTCTTCTGGATCCTTTTTCCTCACTCAGTGTTATGTTTATGACATTCATCTGTGTTGTTATGAGTGGCAGTAATTTGGTTTCATCATATTTCGATGACAGGTTTAATCCTTATGAAAACGTAAAGTAAAATACAGGTACTAATTTCTAAATTGCATTGTTCTGGGTGGTACCATGAAGTAAGTAAATATGTAGCACAGTTTTATCTGTTCTACCAGTGAATTGGAAAAGAAGGAGAAAACAGGGAACATTTGGCCCCAAATAAAACGTTATACTTTGTTTTCAAGAAAGGTACAATTATCTCTGAGCTATTTCCTGACATGTTGCAGGCAGACATAGGAAATGAAAGATTTTTTAAAAATCTGACTGGGAAAGTTCACTCTTTCAAAATCAGTTTTCAGAAAACGAAATGGACAAAACTTCTTCATGACGAACATCTGGACCCTTACCCACGGTGTTCTAGGCACCACAGAGCCTTCCAGTGGGTAACCGACAAACCGAACGGCTCCCTCCACGTGGCGGCCCATCCTCCAAGCTCAAACTCTGGCAAAAAAGCAAGCAGTGCCTGCATAAACCTAGTGAATAAATGACCCAGATTTTTTTTCAAAGATTTTATTATTCCTTTTTCTCCCCAAAGCTCCCCAGTACATGGTTATGTATTTCTAGTTGTGGGTCCTTCTAGTTGTGGCATGTGGGATGCCGCCTCAGCATGGCTTGATGAACAGTGCCATGTCCTTGCCCAGGATCCGAACAGGCAAAACCCTGGGCCGCCGAAGCGGAGCGCCCGAACTTAACCACTCGGCCACAGGGCTGGCCCCTCACCCAGATTTTTATAATAAAATACAAAACAAGAAGCCCACCAAAGAACTATAAGTCCATTGGCTGAACGAATCAGAGGATCCGGGGCTGGCTGCCTTTGAGATGGGGTGTGCTGAGGGCCTATGGATTCATCCTGGGTGGGTGGGGGTGGGGCAGGGGGAGAGGAAATGGTGGCATCCACTGCACATGCTGGTGCATGCTGGTGCAGATGGCAGAGAGGAGGAAAGGCAGGTGGACGCATCCATCCACTCATGTTTCCTTCCGGGATGCTGCCCACTCTGGGAGCTCTGCTCCTGTCCGAGCTCTCTGAAGGCGGGGACTGAACTTCACCCCCTAGGAACACTAGCACAGTACCCACGGCGCAGCAGGCGTTTGGTGTTTGTTGACTGAGTGAGTGAAGGTAAAGAGGACAGACTTTGAAGCCTTAGACTTAACTCTGCCACGTCTCACCTTTGACGTCATTGCCTAAACTCTCTGAGCTGCATTTTCCTCATCTGCGAGGTGGGGAGAATAACATCTACTTCTCTGTGAGAATTTATTTAGGCCTGCTATGTTGCCTAACAGGCATTCAAGGAATGTTTCGTTGCTATGTTTGAGAGCATGTGCTAGGTGCTTCGGGGGACGCAGAGAGAAATACGGCAGTGTCGTGGATGACCTCGCGGAGCTTATGGACTTGTGGGAGGACTGAGCAGCAGAGAGGGTATAGTACAGTATGACTAGTGCAGCCATCATGAGCGCCCAGAGGAGGGGGGAAGGGACGCGAGTCAGGCTTTGAGGATTCACGAACTTTCCTAGCAAAGAAGGTGGGGATGGAGGGTATTGAAGGCAAAGAGAGGAGGATGTCAAAGCTATGGAAGTGTCAAAAGGCACAGCTCACAGAGGGAATGGCACATCGTTGGTGCCGGCTGGGGCTCCGGGCCAGGAGCAGCTCAGGCTGGAGAGGGACTCTGGTCTGATCACAATGGGCCTCTGTGCCACTGAAGTATTTGTGCTGGACACGTTGGTCAGGATGCCTGTCATTCCAGCCTCCGTTTCCAGGCAAAAATTGTGCCACCCACTCAGGGAAGCTAGACTAAGCTGCTTTAAAAAAACAAAACCAAACCTTTATTCAAGTATTTTATTTACACAGGATAAATTATTCATTTTTATAGGTTTAGTTAAATGAGTTTTGACAAGTGTATTTACCTATGTAACCCCCAACACAATCAAGATCCAGACCATTTCCATCCCTCTAAAGAGCCCCGTGTGCCCGGCGCTTCGGGCCCTGGCAATGGCGGCTTTCTCGTGCTAGTTTCCTGTTCCAGAATCCTATACAAATGGACTCATCCCGCAGGTAGCTGTTTGTGTCAGGCTTATCTCACTCCCTCATCCTAATGTTTTAGAGATTAATTCATGTTACTGTCGGTCTCAGCAGCCCCCTCCTTTTTAGTGCTGAGTGGTATTCCTTTGTAGGGATGTGCCCCACGTGTTCATCGATGATGGACATCTGCGGTGTCTCCAGTTTGGAGTTATGGACACAGCTGCTATGCATGTTCTTATGGAAGTCTTTGTGTGGACGTGTTGTCACTTCTCTTGGGTAAACAGCTGGAAGTGGAATTATTGGGTCTTAGGGTAAATGTCCGTTTCACTTTTAACAAACTGCTAAACTGTTAGAGAGAGAAGAGAAGGAGAGAAGAGGGGAGGGCGAGAGGGAAGGAGGGAGGGAGCGAGCACAGAGGACAGCCTCTGCGCATTCAGCTTCCCTCCAGCCAGTGCGGGGAGTGATGGGGGGAGAAAGCAGCTGGATTATCCGGGAGAGGAGAGGAGGCGTGTGGAGGGTGTCCCCACATCACTCATCCACACACCCACATCTGTCCCAGCCCAAACCACCATGGCCACCGCTAGCATCCTGAGGAAGTCCCCTCATCCCCCAACTCGTGAGCCAGCCAGAATATTACACGGGACCCCATGAAAATGTCAGCATCCCCGGAAGCCTGGGATCACGTGCAGGTTGGGAGCCGGTGCTGTCTGGGCCCCCCCAGGAACAAGTCTTCCAGGAAGGCAGGGCAGGAGCCTGGGGAGCCCCAGCCGCGTGGAGAGGTGCCCAGGGCTTTGCGGGCTCCAGCTCAGGAATAGAGACCTGGTGACCCGTGGAGACGCCTCCCTGGTGAGCCCACCTGCCAGGCCCCAGAAGCGGCCACGTCTTGCACAGTCGGAGCACCCCCCGGACAGGCCACCAGTCCCTTGAAGCCTTGAAGGGAGGGTGGAACTATTCAGATAAATTGCACAGCAGCAAAAGCAGAGGGAGACGGGAGGAGTAATAGTCCTGAGCCCTCAATGAGGGCCCCACCCCACCCGCATTCCAGATGCCCCACCTCGGGAACATGGGAGAAGCCAGAGGTCGGCTGCACTGTGTGCCCTGAGAGTACAGGGCGCCCAGGCTGTTGGCCTGTGCTGGCCCCACATTGGCCCTGCCACCAGCAGGGCAGCCAGCCGAGCCTTCCACCCTGGAGCAAAGTATCCAGAATGTTTTGTAAGGTAAGAACACAGTGGATTTCAGAGTGGAGACAGTAAGAAGTTGTTCGTAATGGGCTTCCTGTCGCAATCCTCTGGACACCTGCTCCCTCGTTCCTCCTGGATCCAACCCACCTTGACCCTGGGCCAAGTTGGCACAGGAGGTGCAGATAACATTGGGAGGCATGGAAACAAGTCCTCAAAGCCAAACCTGCAGAACCAGACGAGTCTTTTGTGAAATTCCCAGGCCAGAGCTCCGAGCCCCGAGGCTCCTTTGCACACCTGGCCCTGGGTTTGATCTCGGAGGTGGCTGCGGTTCCCTTTTGCAACCGGTTTCATGTCGGGTTTCAGCTCCAGGGTGCATCCTGAGCACCCTCTCTGCAGGCCCAATCTTGTATAACTTGAAAGACCTTGACCCGTCCCGCTTGCCACAGCACACCTTTCTTTTCTGCTAATCCAGATGAAACACCTGGAGCAGCAGTTTCACAAAACAGGCCTTCAGGGGCCCCCACAGATGGACTTTGTCCCAAGCTCAGGAAGAAGTGTGTGTCTGTGAGTACGTGTGTTTGTGTGAGAGTGTGTTTTACATATTTACTCATAAAGTTCAAGTTTTCAGATATTCTGCTTTCTGGCTGTGAATTTGATGTGACATGATTAGGGTTAAAAACATTTGCTTGCACAGAAAGACAGATACCAAATGACTCCACTTGTATGCAGTACCCAGAGCGGTCACATTCACAGAGGCAGAAAGTAGAATGGTGGCGCCAGGGGCCGAGGGGTGGGGGATGGGGAGCTTTTGATTGATGGGGACAGAGTTTCAGTTTTGCAAGATGAAAGAGTTCTAGAGATCAGTTGCTCAACAACACAAACGTACTTAACACTACTGAACTGCACACTTAGAAATGGTTAAGATGCTTCATTTTATGTTAGATGCATTTTACTGCAATTAAACAACAATTTGCTTGGTCTACAGAAGATGGTGAAGACTTCGTGCCTCTAAGACCTAACAGTGGATGGCTTTGTGAGAGGGACAGTTGTCAAGTTCAAGCACTCTGCGGGCCCAGAGTGTGAATCCGAAGTTAGGATGGGCCATCAGTGTGGTTAGGATGATACAGCAAAGGTGCTACAGACAGGCAGTGTGGCCACATCCCAGTGGATGTGTGGCCCCTAACAGAGAGCTACCTGGACCCCCACAGCCTGGGCTTGACTTTTGGCCATGAGTTGCCCCCTTGGGCTGCCCTTCATTTTTGTTCCCAAGGCCGCAGGACAGAGTGTGTCTCTGTTTTGAAGAGGGGAAGTTCAGTGCACATTTATTTCCTACCAAGACATGTCAGGACCACATTGCTTTATGTGTTCTTATTCCTGGAAAGGAAAGTAGTATGAAAATTGTTTGGGTTTTAATACAGAATAGTTTTTGTTTTTTTTTTTTTAATTTAGGGCTTATTTTGAAAAATTATGAATTTAGTTCAAATGTATGCAGATACCTTCCAGAGAAAGTTAATATTACAGCAAATTATTCTCTTTTTTTCTTTTTTTGCTTGAGGAAGATTCTCCCTGAGCTAACATCCGTGCCAGTCTGCCTCTATTTTTTTTTTTTTCGTATGTGAGTCACCACCACAGCATGGCCACCGACAGTGTTGTAGGTCCACACCCAGGAACCAAACCAGGGCCGCCAAAGTAGAGCATGCCGAACTTAACCGCTAGCCTGTGGGGCAGCCCCAGCAAATTATTCTTGATCCAATGGCATGGAGAAAATTGCTGGAATATTCACATTTGAAGATTCCTTATCAATGAATGCTTTTGACGGAAAACTAACCCAAAACTGCTAATATATTCATTAGAGAGGTTTAATAAACTCCATTGCAACAAATAAAGTACTTAAATTAGTAAAGAACTCTGAATTGAAGCATCATTTGGGGGAAGAGACGGGGTAGGCGTAGAAGAGGAAAGAAGGAGGGTGTTGAAGTCAGGTGTCGGTGGAGTCATGGAGCGCCTTCGGCTATTCGGACGTTAATTTCAGAAGTGTCCTTATAATTATGCTAAATTAAAGATCTCTCAAATTATAGGCCACAGCTACCCACTTTCAGTGTTGAATAATTCTATAAAGATGCTAGTGAAAATGCTGCTCGAAGGCCGGAATGAGAGCGTGCACGTTGAACTCGGCGAGGTCCAGCGGCTTTATCCCCCAAGGGATCTGTTAGGTTGAATTTGAAGCAGCTGTTGAACAGATTTATTTAAGCAAAAGCTTTGGTTTCTTGCTGGCAGTGTTTGCATCAAGGAAAGCATGTGACCACTCAGGGCAAGGCAGAGTCCCTCCAAGGACGTTCCGAGGGCTTATGAAGTGGCTGCTTCAAATCTACACCCCACGCCACAGGGACTAGCAATTGCCCTGGGCTGGGGTGAGGGCTCCTTGGCAGTTCTGATGCACAGCCAGGGATAAGAATGAGCCAAGAACTGATTGACAGAGAATGATAACTTTGCTTTTACTTCCATTGTCTTTCTTGTATGGGAGACAGGCAAAAAAAGAAAAGCCGGTGGGTAAAAATATTTTGGTGACCTGATAAACATCTGCTATAACTCCAGCTAATATGTGCGGCACATAAGAGTTTTTAAAGTGTTTTCAAGGACATTCTCCCCTTTCACTCCACAATCCTGTGAGTAGGTATTGTTGTCCTTATGTGTAGGGTTGAAAAAAACTGGCTTAGGGAGATCAGGTGAGGGGCCCAGCTGGTAGGAGGCGGAGCTGGGGCTCAGACTGGCCTAATCCATCTGGCCCTTTGTTCCCAGCCTGCAACAATTCTCTTCTGTAAGGCCCATCCATTCTACCGTCTGTTTCTGCTGCACTTCAGCTGGCTTGTTCTTCCTCACAGTGTAAATTGAGATCAGCGTAATTTCTGAGAAAATAGAAATTAGCAGGGCAGCCGGCCTGAGAGTGGAAAGTAGTGGACGCGCTCAGTCGGCCTTGAAGCATGAAACACTTCCAGATGCCAGAATTGCTCATGCTTGCTTCACTTTGCTTGGCAGGGCTACAATTAAATACCGCTCTCCAGTAGCTGTGGTGGGAATTGAGTTTTGCATCTTTCACGAGGCCCTTTGGAAATGACCTTGAAAGATAGAAGAACCTCAATTTGCATTAGTTGGTAGAAAATGTCATCAAGAAAATAGCAACACTTGAAAACAGATCCGACTTTTAAATAGAGGGATTTTTAACTCACAGATTTTATCTAGATAGGCAAAGTTCAAGGATGTGAAGGAGATCTCTTTAGTGGCGAAAAAAAAGATTTTAATTTTCAGGCAAGATCTTTTTCCACAACTACTACTTGAAGAGCTGCTGCCACCTCATGGAAAATTTTTAGAAACTTCCAGTTTAGGCAAGAATCCATGTTTGCTCTCTTCCATGGTCTTCTTCTAAGTCACTGCCACTGTGTAGGTCCCCTCAGACCAAAACCCCTGGGAATCTGGCCTGCAAACTGTAGTTTTCATATCATTGTGGTTCCGTTCGAAAGTGATCAGACAATCATAGAAACGATGTGATTAGAAATCAAGAAATAATATTTCGTTTAAAAATATTTTAAATGTAAAATTTTTCAAGTGTAATTTTACATTTTTAAGTATTTCTCGTTTATGAAAAGAAATACTGTATCTGTTGGAATTGAAATGAGCAGAGAGGACATAATGATGAAGAACGTGGTTCTCTGTAACTCTTCATGGCTATTATTTCAAGGAGGACACTGCTGCAACATACAGACCCATGCCAGCTGGACATGGCCAGCCCTTCCACACCTGTCTGCCCTCGAGCAGGCCTGGGACGACCTGCCCACTGTTGGCTTTGGGTGAATTCTGATTTCAAGGCTCAGCTAAGGAATGGCTGCCCCGGGGAACATCCTTCAACTCCTCCAGGCAGAGTGGGTTGTGTTCCCCTCTTTGTTTCTGCAGGACTTCCTGCCCACTGCTAGGGCCGTATTTATTGTTACCGTATTTACTGCTGTAACACGCTTTGGTTTTCTTGTGATGGTTTTGCAGAGGGAATGAACAGCATGATAGCTAAGAGCTCCCACTGTAGGTTCCAATCCTGGCTCTGCAAGTTTCCTCTGCTCAAGGGCGGTAACAACTGAATCACCTCGAAGGTTGTAAGGCTCATTAAGGGTGAGCCTTAAATGGGTTCGTATTCCTCAGATGCTTAGAGCAGGGCCTGGCACAGAGGGAGCATTGTCACAGTGTGAACTGGCTCTGCCGCTGTCCACGTGATCACTGCCCACGTGCCAGTCTGTCTCTCCCGCCAGACTGGCGTCTGCAGACAAGGGTGGGCCATTTTCGTCCTAGATTCCCCTGGGGCCAGACACATGTGTCAAGCAGTGCTCAGTTGTGTTTGGTGAATGCAGGCATGCACGAATGCGACATTTAAAAACACCCTTTCCACCCAAATATTGTCACAATCATGATCTCGGAGTGAGTGTGCATGTGCTGGTGCCTTAGCTCTCTCACCACTGCCCTAGCATGTTCTAGCTGCTCAGGCCAAGTCCAGCCCCAACACTGCACAGGCTCGCAGGCTGGGGGGGTGCCAGGCTCTCCGCGGTGTCAGGCATGCAGCGTTGACAACAGCTTGCCCGTAACCCGGAAGAGGACCGGTGATGTGCACATGCTAAGGCATCTGTGTCGGAAGCCCAACCTGGGAATTAAGGTTTCCCTGCAGACCCTGAGCCGCAGACACCGCCAGTCACCAACCAACACCTCCGTTCTCCTCTCTGTCTGAATTATTGCGTTAGCTCCCTCGGGCTGCCATGGCATAAACTGGACGACTTAAGATATCAGGAATTTACTGTCTCATAGTTCTAGAGGCTAGAAGCCCAAGACCAAGGTGTTGGTTCCTTCTGACGACAGCAAGGAAGGATCCATCCCATAGCTCTCTCCCAGCCTTGGTGGGTTAGCGGCCATCTTTGGCATTCCTTGCCTCGTAGATGCATCATGTCAAACCTTCCACATGGCGTTCTCCCTGTGTCTCTTCACGCCGTCTCTGTGTGTGTCCACCTCTGTGTCTAAATTTCCCCTTCTCATAAGGACACCAGTCACATTGGAGTAGGACTCATCCTAATGATCTCATTTTAACTTGATTACCTCTGTGAAGACACTATTTCCAAAGAAGATCACATTCTGAGGTACTGGGGAGTTAGGACTTCAACATAGCTTTTTAGGAGGACACAATTCAACCCATGATTGTTATGGAGAAGATCTGAAGATTTTACTGCTGGAGAATTGGTAGAATCGCCATATTCTTTTTTTTTCTTTTTTCTTTTTGGTGAGGAAGATTGGCCCTGAGCTAACACCTATTGCCAATCTTCCTCTTTTCACTTGAGGAAGAATGGCTCTAAGCTAACATTTTGTGCCTATCTTCCTCTATTTTGTATATGGGATGCTGCCACAACATGGCTTGATGACTGGTGTAGGTCCACGCCTGGGATTCAAACCTGTGAACCCTAGTCCTCCAAAGCAGAACACGCCAAACTTAACCACTGTACCACCAGCCTGGCCCCTAGAATTGCCATATTCTTAAGGTTCATGAGTGAAGTTGAAGCTGATGTGATATACTCGTTCAGATTTGGGGCTACAGTTTGGTTTTAAAAGGGCACAGGGGTCAGCCTGTATGTTCATCACTGGGTTATTTATAATGATCAAGTAGAGGAAATATCTAATTTTATTTACTTATTTATTTATTTATTTTTAATTTTTTTTAGGAAGATTATCCCTGAGCTAACGTCTGCTGCCAATCCTCCTCTTTTTGCTGAGGAAGACTGGCCCTGAGCTAACATCCGTGTCCATCTTCCTCTGCTTTATATGTGGGACGCCTGCCACAGCATGGCTTGCCAAGTGGTGCAATGTCCGCTCCCGGGATCTGAACTGGTGAAACCTGGGCCTCCAAAGCGGAAGTTGGAACTTAACTGCTGCACCACTGGGCTGGCCCCTAGAGGAAATATCCAGATGTCCTACAGTAGGAGGATCGTTAAGTAGATGATGATGATAACTAATATTCTTCATGGCTTACTCTGTGCCAAACACTGTACCAAAGATTTTATATGAAAATTGCCATTTATTATAAGTTATGGTTTCTCAACCTGTTAAAGGGCGTCTACAAAAAACCCCAGAGGTAACATCATACTGAGTGGTGAAAAACTAAAAGCTTTTCGCCCTAAGGTCAGGAACAAGAGAAGGATATCCATTCTTATCATTGCAAGTCAACATTGTACTGGACGTTCTAGCTGGGGCAATTAGGCAAGAAGAAGAAATAAAAGGCATCTAGGTTAGAGAGAAAGAATTAAATTACTTCTGTTTGCAGATGACATGATCATGTGTATATAAATCCTAAAGAATTCATAAACACACACACAAAACTATTAGAGCTAATCAATGAACTCAGCAAGGTTGTAGGATACAGAGCACTACACGAGAAAATTGTATTTCAATCCAAGGATGAAATTAAGAAAACAATTCTGCTTATAATAGCATCACAAAGAATACAATATTTAGGAATAAACTTTTAAAAAGAAGTGTAAGATTTATACACTGAAAACTACAAAACATCACTAAAGAAATAAGAAAGCAATAAATGTAAAGACATCCCATGTTCATGGATTGGAAGACCTAGTATTGTTAAGATAACAATACTCCCCAATTGATTTACAGATTCAAAGCAATCCCTACCAAATCCTAACAGGCTTTTTTTTTTTTTTTCGCAAGAAATTGAGAAACTGATCCTAAGATTCACATAGAAATGTAGGGGATCTAGAATAGCCAAGACAATCCTGAAAAAGGAGAAGAAAGTTGGAGGATCACTACTTCCTGATTTGAAAACTACTGCAAAGTTGTAGTAATCAACAGACCGCAGTACTGGCATAAGGAGAGACGGGTACATCAATAGAGTAGAATTGAGATCCCAGAAATAACCTCTCACTTTTATGGTCAATTGATCTTAAACAAGGGTAGCAAGACCATCCAATGGGGAAAGATTAGTCTTTTCAACAAAAGGGACTGGAATAATTACATGAAATTAGATCCCTGTTTCACAGTATTGATGCAAATAATCAATAACCAATCTATAGATAAGAAAGCTAGAGCAATATTTATTGAGCCAATGCTGATGACTAGCCCAGAAGTGCCATGTCCACTGGGGAAGAAGGCACTCAGGAGAAGCGTGGTTTACAGTGTGTTTATATTCCATTTCAGAGCAAAAACGCATATCAAGCGTGACAGGAATGCGATTTTTTTCCCAAAGTCACAAGGATACGTTTTGCTGCAGTTAGCACATATGCAGAGGTCAACTTGACCTTGGTCCTCTGGGAAGAAAAACTTATTTTTGAAGAAGTACGGGTACTGGTGTCAGAGAAAGAGAGACATTCGCCCCTGTCTTTAAAGAGCCCACTCTTTTGTTTGGGAAAATGTTTGAAGCAGGTGTGCACTGCATGTTCTGTGGGCCCTAAGTCAGGCTGCTCCGGGAAAAACAAGTTTCACGCCGAATCAGGGTTATACCTCAGTATGTGAGAACTTCTTCTTATTTTCATCACACAGCATATACAAAAATTAACTCAAAAAGGGACACAGACCTAAAGGTAAGAGACAAAACCATAGCAGTCTCAGAAGAAAACCTAGAGCAAATCTTTGCGACCTTGGATTAGGCAATGGTTTCTCAGGTATGACAACTAAAGTATAAGTAACAAAAGAAAAAATAAATTGGATATCATTAAAATAAAAAAATTTATGTTGGAATCGGCCCAGTAGCGCAGCAGTTAAATTCTCACATTCCGCTTCAGCGGCTCAGGGTTCGCTGGCTCAGATCCCGGGTGTGGACATGGCCCTGCTTGGCATGCCATGCTGTGCTAGGCGTCCCACGTATAAAGTAGAGGAAGATGGGCACGGATGTTAGCTCAGGGCCAGTCTTCCTCAGCAAAAAGAGGAGGATTGGCGGCAGATGTCAGCTCAGGGCTAATCTTCCTCAAAAAAGCCACAAAACTCTCCTATCCCTCAATGATTAAAAAGACAAATATAGATGGTCTCTGACTTCTGATCGTTCAGCTTATGATTTTTTGACTTTATGGTGGTGCGAAAGTGATACACATTTAGTGGAAGCTGCACTTTGAATTTGGCTTTCTTTGCAGGCTGGTGCTCCGGGGTGCGATCCTCTCGTGAGGCTGAGCTGCAGCAGCCGCAGCTCCCGGTCAGCCATCCAGTCACGAGAGCACACGACAGAACCGCATCTCAATGTGTCTGTTATCAAAGGTAAATTGTGGTGTATGTACTTGTTGGACTATTATAGGACCACTTATTTATTTAAAAAGTTTAAACTACAAAGAGTATGTTCATAATATGGCCTCAGTTAAAACAGTAAGGATACAAAATTGTATCATGTCATCCATCTGAATCTATTGGAGTAGGAGACACTTTTGGTAGCTCCTCCAGCCTCCTTTTCCTCTTCTTCTAACCTGACAGACCATGGGACTCAGGGCAGGGGCCCAGCTCTGGGGTGATTGCTCTAAGCCGATGGCAGTAATCCCCCCCTTTAGCCGGTCCACACTGGTTGGTGGCATCCGGCATTCTCAATGATGGTGACTGGTTCCAGAGCGCGTGTGAAGCAGCTTGGCCAGTGAGACTGGAGGGGAAGACTTTCAGCCCTTTCACTCATCTCCCTGCCCGGAGAGGCAGACGAGATGCTGCCCGTGAAGGTGCTGTTGCAGAATGACCCTTGGGAGGAAGTCAGTGTGTGGACGGCCCAGAGGAGAGGCGCCCTTGCATCCTTTAGAATGTCACTGATTTCCATCAACCCTGACACCTGGCTGCCTCTCGGTTTCCTGCTCCCTGAGATCATTCATAGCTTTCCTTCTGTTTTAGCTTGTTTGAGTCAGGGTGGTTTTGTTATCTAACTGTGGTATTGTGATTTATAAGAAATAAATATTTGGTTATTCAGGTGATCAACGTATATTTCTCATATATATTTGGTCTTCATCCACAGTTCCTGGCTCACAACTCCCAAAACCCTTGGAATTTCCTAAGCGTTAAGACTGATAAACGTGTCTCTTGTTTTGGTTAATGAAGGTGACTTTTGGACCCCACCCAAGGGTGGGGGCTGGTTGCCAGGAGAACTAGCTGTGTGATCATAGGCGTCGAACTTTCAGTCCCATCCCCTGATTTCCGGGGCGGGGGTGCGGTTTGAGGCGGAATCAATTGCCAGTGGCCAATGAATTGGTCAATCATGACTACGTAATGAAGCCTCCACAAAACCCCAAAAAGACAGCTCTTCAGCCCCCTTTTTTGGAGAGCTTCCACGCTGGGGAACCAGAACCCTTCCATGTGCCACCGTGCCCGGCCCCAAGCTTCACAAGGACAGAAGCTCCTTTCTTCAGGACCTGGCCCTATGGATCTCTTCATCTGGCTGTTAATTCGTATCCTTTAATATCCTTTGTAATAAATCAGTAATCTAGTGACTAAACAGATTTGCTTGAGTTTTGTGAGCTGTTCTAGCAAATTAATTGAACCTGAGGAGGGTGCTGTGGGAACTTCTGATTTACAGCCAGTCAGTCAGAAGTACTGTAATAGGGGCCGGCTGGGTGGCATAGTGATTAAGTTTACGCTCTCTGCTTTGGCAGCCCGGGGTTCACAGGTTTGGAGCCCAGGTGCAGACCCACACACCGCTCATCAAGCCGTGCTGTGGTGGTGCCCCACATATAAAATAGCAGGAGATTGGCACAGATGTTAGCTCAGGGACAATCTCCCTCACACACACACACACACACACACACACACACAAAAGTACAGTAACAACCTGGACTTGCGATTGGCCTCCTGTGTTGGAGGGGGTGGTTGAAACCTCCAGTTTGTAGCTGGTCAGTCAGAAGCACAGGTGACAACCTGGGACTTGCAGCTGGCACCTGAAAGAGAGGGTGGTCTTGTGGGACTGAGCCCTTTACCTGTGGAGTCTGATTCCATCTCTGAAAAGAGTGTGAGA
The DNA here is from genome assembly GCF_037783145.1 of Equus przewalskii. Taxonomy (NCBI): domain Eukaryota; kingdom Metazoa; phylum Chordata; class Mammalia; order Perissodactyla; family Equidae; genus Equus; species Equus przewalskii. The sequence goes on along the minus strand of NC_091842.1, from coordinate 12,087,064 downwards.
ATTGAGTTGAATTCTCAGACACCCTGCTGGTGTCCCAGAGCTGCTCGTTGGTGTGGGGAGCTCCCCCCCCGACATGTTGGAATTGGGTCCAGAAGCCCTTTGTGCTGACAAAAGCATCCTAACTAATATAATAAGCATAGAAGAAAGAGCAAAAGGAAATGTATAAAAATGTAAGTAGCAATTATCTTTCAATGGTGGGATTATGAGTATTTTTTATTCTCTATATTTTTCTGTGTTTTCAAATTTTTCTAAAATTAGCTTGTATTATACTTTTAATCAGGGAAACACAATAAGAGTTTTTAAAATAAAAAGGGGATATAAAAGCATATGTGGTCACCTGCAGCAGGCGGTCTCTGGGGAGCAGGCGCCCGTCGCGTCTCCTGGTGTTCACGCCTCTGTGTGGCCCTCCCCTGTTGTACCAGGGTTGATCTGCAATATAAGGAACAGAAGGCAGAAGGGACGACATTAGGTTATAAAAAAGACTGTGGCTTCTGTCTTGGTGCTTGCTTTCTCTCTCGAATCACTCTTTCTGGGGGAACGTGCTGCCATGCTGTGGGCAGGCGCATGGCGAGGCCACTGTGCTGGGAAACTGAAACCTCTGGCCAGCAGCCGTCAAGGAACTGAGGTCTGCGACAAGCACGTGAGGGAGGCTGGGAGCAGTTCTCCCACCCCAACCGAACCTTCGGATGCCTGCAGCCCACCCACAGCTGGAGTGCAACAGCCTGAGAGCCTCTGACCCAGAACCACCCATCTAAGCTGCTCCTGGTTTCCTGACCTGCAGCATCAAAATTAGACAGCAAATGTTTGTTGTTTTCAGCTATTCAGTTTCAGGTAATCATTTCCCACTTTGGGGAAATCTGAACTTCAGAAACAGAAGCACCAACACCAAAGGATGTATCTACAAGGATGTTTATTACCACTGTCTTTGTTTTAGAAAAATATTAGGTATAATTATCAATTGTGGTGGTACCATTCTGGGGGACTATTGTACAGTGGGTTTTTGTGTGTGTGTGGGGAGGATTAGCCCTGAGCTAACTGCTGCCAATCCTCTTCTTTTTGCTGAGGAAGACCAGCCCTGAGCTAACATCCATGCCCATCTTCCTCTACTTTATATGTGGGACGCCTGCCACAGCATGGCTTGCCTAGCGGTGCCATGTCTGCACCTGGGATCCAAACTGGCGAACCCCGGGCCCCCGAAGTGGAATGTGCACACTTTAACCACTGTGACACCAGGCCAGCCCCTCTTTTTATTTGAAGATTGGTACTGAGCTAACATCTGTTGCCAATCTTCCCCCATTTTTTTTCTCCCCAAAGCTCCAGTACATAGTTGTATATCCTAGCTGTAAGTCATTCTAGCTCTCCTATGTGGGATACCACCACAGCATGGCTTGATGAGCAGTGTGTAGGTCCGTGCCCAGGATCAGAACCTGCAAACCCTGGGCTGCCAAAGCGGAGCGTGCAAACTTAACCACTCGGCCACGGGGCGGGCCCTGAAGGATATATATCTTGCCATTAACACTGACAGTTAATAGCAAGGGATAGATTGGAGGCAAAGGAGAGATTATGAAGTTTTAATTTCTCCTCTATGTTGTTTACATTGTTACATCAAACATCTGTTAATTTTGTGATAAAATATAACAATGTCCAAAAACCTTATAAAAAGAGAGGAGGAAAGCAAAAGTGTACAGCAGCATTCTGGAATTACCTATTATCACTCAGCCAGCTCAGGCTCAAGTGACTGGCGGGCTACTGTGCAGAGTGTGGGGGGAGCCAGGCGTGGGGAGGCCAACACTGCCAGCTCCAGAGTTGTTCTGCTGGCCTTGGTGTGGAGGGTGAGGCCCCAGCGCATCAGCCTAGCACTGCAGGCATCCAGTAGACTATCAGAGCCCCACCTGGGGACAGAGAAGGGATGTGGCCAGGGGATGCTGGAGTCTGGGGTAGGAGGTGCTAGGCAGGGGCCCTGACCTGTGGCCTAGTGTGGCTGTGGCATGTAGCGCTGGCCCCAGGCTCCCCAGAGGTGGGCCCTTGCTTTCACCAGCAGGGCTCAGTTACCCTCCCTGCCCCGGCAGCCTGGCTTGCAATTGGATCCCGCCGTGCATGCAGCTGACCAGGGCTGGGGCGGGCAGGAGGCAGGTCTCTATCCCAAATCACCAAAGAAATCCTGTAGCTGACTGTGCACATGCTCTGTGTCTTCTCAGGCGGCGGATCTTTGCTTCCTGGGGCCTCCATGGCATCCACTCTGTGCAGCCAGGGGGCTGGGGGCGGGGGCGACAGAGCTGTGCTCCTGGGCCCGCCTCCCCTGCCTCCCTGCTCTGATTTCCTCTCTTGTGGCAGCCAGGGGCTTCCTGTTCTTTCTGGCTGTCTGAGCAGCTTCCTCTTTTATCTCTCAACATCTTACAGCAAGTGTCTGGATTGCTTCTGCTCTCGGAAACTCCGGCAGAGACCAAGCAGAGAGCCTCTGGGACTGGTCATAGTTGCGTCACAGAAGGGCCCAGCTAGGTTCTGGGCGAGCCAGGGGAGGGAGGCGGCCATGTTCCTGGACCTGACCTGACTGCTCTGCACCGTCCTCCACCTTCCCCCACTCCAGGGCCTTCTCTTTGCAGATAACAGAGTCCTGGCTCCTAAGGCGGAGTTGCCAGAAAACACAGGAAGCCCAGTTCAATTTGAATTTCAGATGAACAACAAATAATTTGGGGGGTATTTTATGTTCCAAATATTTCATGGAACATACTTATACTAAAGAATTACTTCTTCTTTATCTGAAATTCAAGTTGAACTGAGCATCCTGGATTTTTTTATTTGCTACGTCTGGCAATCTGATCCTAAGATGGCTCAGCTTTCAAAGTTCTAATCAGGTTTCCCAGAAAGGAAAGAGAGGGGAGGAGGAGAGAGAGCCCAAAAGGAAAGAAAAAACTCTCCCTGAGGAGAGCTTGCGGGTGACCCCACAGCTGCGCCTCGGGGCTGGGGGCTGAGGGACCTCCTCCCATGGGCCCGAGAATGAGGGAGAGAGGGCCGGCCTGGGACGGGCCCTGGCTCCGCCTAGGTGCTTCTAAGGTCCTTCAGCCCCCCTGATCAGGTGGTCTCAGCTGGTCCTGACAAATGAGGGGTCAGAGGCGCAGCCTCTCCTGGAGCAGGAAGCAGGCCCAGGGTGCACAGTCTTACGGGGGCAGCGCACACAGCTCCAGCTTGGGCCCAGTCCCTGCCTTTTCTGGAATCCTGGGCAGACTCGAGAGGTCCCTTGGGCGTGCAGGCAGGAGAGGAAGGTGAGGCTACTTCAGGACCCTCCTGGCTGGCGCCTGGCTCCCCATCCTGCCCTCTGGGAGCAGAGCAGCCATCTCGGCCTGTCACCCCAGGCCACCCGAGGTTCACTTGGGAACAGCCGCAGCCCTGTCGCTGAAAACCACATATTTCTAGACGATAATAGGAAGTTGCTCATTGTTGTAAAACCTGTCTCTTTTACTTCAAAATGATTTCCGTGCATGGTACCTCAGGAGAGAGGGCCGGGCAGGGATGGGGCACCCAGGTGCCAATCCTGGCTCAGCCGCCAACCTGCTGTGGGTCGCCCTGGGCGGTGGCTGAGATGCCCTGGGCTCCCAGGCTGGCGTCTGTGGCCTCAAGCACTCACTCATTCATTTGTCACACTCGTCCCAAGTGCCGGCTCCGCCTGCCAGACCTAGGCCTGGAGCGGGACTTCGGGCCCTTGAGCAGCCTGCCAGCAGTCGGCATGTGGGGGATACAGACCCAAAAATGGATCCCCCGTGATCCAGGGAGATAGAATTTCCACTCCCTCCTCCAGACAGAGAGTTACTCGGCCCCCTGGGCCCTGCGCCTGCCCTCTTCCTGTGCCTGTGGCCGCCCAGGGACCTGCTGGGGCTGCCTACTGGTGGCATTGACTGTGATGGCACTTGTCACAGTACCCAGCAGTGACACTGCTGTCACTGACAAAAAGCCCTCCGTGCAGCCACTCTTCCTCCTGCAGCCCCCAGAATGGCAGCAGTGAGCCCGTGAGCAGCACAGTGTTCTGGAGGGTCCCATTTGCCCTGGACCCATCAGGCTGGGTTGGATGGAGGCAAGCTTGGTTCCCCGAGACGCCCACCCATACGTGTCCAGGGGCTCCAATCACCTAGGGGGCCAGGGACCAGGCTGAGGTGGGAGGGCTTTTAGGAAAAACTTTTTACTGTGGTAAAGTTCATATAACATAGCATTTACCATTTAGGTGTACAACTCTGTGGCATTAAGTACATTCACAGTGTTCTGTAACCATCACCACTTTTTCCAGAACTCTTTCATCAGCCCAAACAGAAACTCTGTAACTTCTAATCTATTTTCTCTCTGTGAATTTGCCTATTCCAAATACCTTATATGAGTGAAATCCTACAATATTTGTTCTTTTTGTCTGACTTCTTTCACTCAGCATGATGTGCTCATGTTGTTGTAACATTTATCAGAACTTCATTCCTTTTTATGGCTAATATTCCATTGTGTGGTTATACTCTGCTTTGCTTATCAGTTCTTCACAGTATATGCCTAGAGCAGAATTGCTGGATGAAAAGGAAAAAGTCACCTGTGTTTCTCCTCTCTGTACAACACACTACACTTCCGGCCACGGAATGTGGGGGGGTTTCCCCACACCAAACAGTTCTCAGACACCAGCTGGGTGTCCTACAATTGAGCTCAGTTCTGACACTTCACCTGAAGGTGGTGGCAGATCCCACAGGCTAAGGACTGAGTCCCACAAGACTGACCCCACTTCAGATGCCAATTGCAAGTCCAGGTTGTCACTTGTGCTTCTGACTGACCGGTTATAAATCAGAGGGTCCCACGACCCCTCCTCAAGTTCAATCATTTGCTAGAGTGGCTCACAGAACTCAGGAAAACAGTTTACTTACCACATTTCCGCTTTACTACAAAGGATATTTAAGGGTACAAAGGAAGAGCCAGATGAAGAGATAGGCAGGGTGGGGTCCAGGGCACAGGGGCTCTGTCCCATGGAGTCGGGGTGCGCCACCCTCCTGGCATGTGGCTGCATTATTCTTCAGCCTGGAAGCTCTCCACATCCATCCTGGAGGGAGCTTTGTGAAGGCATGATTGATTAAGTCATTGGTCATTGGTGATTAGTTCAATCTCCAGCCCCTCTCCCTTCCCCGGAGGTCAAGGCGTAGGACCACCAGCCGTCTAAGCCAGCCCCATCCCTAGGGGCTTTCCAGAGGCACAGCAGTAACACAGAATCAGGTGGTTGAGAGGCTTGTTATGAATAACAGAAAACACCTTTGCTGCTCTTAGCACTTAGGAAATTCCAAGGGTTTTAAGAGCTGGAGCCCGGGACGGAGGTGAAGACCAAAATATATATTCTTATTATATCACAGTATCACACTGGGTCATATGACAATTCTATGTTTAGCTTTTTGAGAAACTGTCGATTGATTTCCACAGGGGCTGCACCATTTTACGTTCCCACCAGCAACGTGTGAAGGTTCCAGTTTCCCCACAGTCTCATCAACACTTGCTATTTTCTGTTTTATCTTTTCTTTTCTTTTCTTCCTTTCTTTTTTTTTTTTTCGGTGAGGAAGAGTAGCCCTGAACTAACACCTGTTGACAATCTTCCTCTTTTTTTTTCTCCCCAAAGTCCCAGTACATAGTTGTGTATTCTAGTTGTAGGTCCTTTTAGTTCTTTTATGTGAGCCACTGCCACAGCATGGCTGCTGACAGAAAAGGCATGTGGTTCCACACGTGTAACCAAACCCGGGCCGCTGAAGCGAAGCTTGGTAAACTTTGGCCACAAGGCCATCAGGGCTGGCTCCTGTTTCATTTTTTATAATAGCCATGCTAGCGGAGGTGAAAGGGTATCGCACTGTGGTTTTGATTTGCATTTTCCTAATGATTAATGACGTTGAGCATCTTTTCATGTTGATAAAGGAAATTGTATATTGGGACCCACAAAATGGAGGCTCCCCCAGCGGTCTGGCCCACGTCACAAATCTAAACCTAAGTCATCCCGTACTTAGGGAAACACCTCACCGTCTAGGAAACCTGAGCCACCAGTCACCCTCCACCCCAGCGTTAGCTGGCTCACCTGACCCTAGCTGCTGGCCTCACCGGGAGACGCCCACCTCCCAGCCTGTCTAGCCTCTTCTAGCGCTCTATAGAACGCGCACTTGCCCCAAAGCCCTGGGGAACAGCGCTCCGCCGCCTGTGAGGCGCTGAGTACCCAGCCTGCGGACATCAAACTTCTTACTAAATCGTATTATTTTTGCCACTTGACAATGTATTGATGGGCCACTCGTATATCTCCTTTGGAGAAATGTCTACTCAAGTCCTTCACCCATTTTTTGTTGTGTGTCCTTTTGTTGTTGAGTTGCAGTTCTTTATACTCTGCACAGAGCAGCCAGAGTGATTTTTTACAAAAACATAAACTGGACAGGTGACGCCCTGACTGGAACTGTCTGGCGGTGTCCTCGGCGCTCCGAGTGGACGCTGCTCCCCCTGCGGCCCGGGGCTCTGTCCTCACGGGAGAGGCCGCCCCCTCCCGCTCCCCTCAGGGCCCACAGACGCGCTCCCTCTCTGCAGGGCCGACTGGCCTGCTCTCCGCCTGGCTCTCCGCCCTGTGGTCCCTTGAGCACTCAGCTCCAGCCCTGGCTCTCAGAGCGGCCTCCCTGGCGGGCCCCACCTCGGACCCTGCGCCTGTCCCTCCCCCAGCTCTGGTCTTCATTTGTAGGTCCACGTTGGCTGTGCACTTGCCACTTCTCCATCAGAGGCAGGAGGCACGGGGGCCTGGCAGATGCTTCATGAATGCTTGTTTAATGACTAAATAAGATGAGGAATTGTCTCTCCCAGGGGCCCATGGCCTTTTGGGAAGACAGCGTGGTGATTTCCACTTGCTGGCCCCGACAGCCAACTCCAGGGGTGGCGTCTCACAAATTTACTGAAGACGCAGCAGGCAGCTTCCCCAGCCTCCACAGTCCTTCCACCTTTTCCAGATTTGCTTCAAACCACTCTCTTCCTGGGGAGCCAGGGAACCCGGGGCCTAGGCCATGAGGATGCCCAAGGTCTTGGAGAGGAGGCAGCCCCTCCGACAGTGGGCGAGGCGAGTTCGGGAGCCGGGCCAGAGCCCGGGGAGCATCTCCTGTGGTAAGAGGTGGGGCAGCAGCAAAAGAGAGCGAGCGAGAGCAGGGGGCAGGCAGAGCGAAGGGAGCGAAGGGAGCGCAAGCAGACTCCAGCTGGGGGCCGCGGACTCTCAGGGCCTCGCAGGGCGCAGAGCCAGAGCCACGAGAGCTCTCGGGGGAAGGAAAAAGTGTCAGAGACCCCCAAATGAGGCTTCAACAACCTACGGAGGGGCTGGCCTCCTGGCTGAGTGGTTAAATTCGCGCGCTCTGCTGCGGCGGCCCAGGGTTTTGCCGGTTTGGATCCTGGGCGCAAACCTGGCACCGCTTGTCAAGCCATGCTGAGGTGGCATCCCACATGCCACAACCAGAGGGACCTACACCTAGAATATACAACTACTTACTGGGGGACTTTGGGGAGGAGAAGAAGAAGAAGAAAAAAAGAAGATTGGCAACAGGTATTAGATCAGATGCCAATCTTAAAAAAAAAAAAAAACAACCTATGGAGTGGGAGAAAATATTTGCAAATCATATATCTGATATGGGGTTAATATCTGAAATATATAAAGAAGTCATCCAACTCAATAGCAGATAAACAAACTATCCAACTGGTTAGTGGTTAAGTTTGCATGCTCCACTTCGGCGGCCCAGCGTTTCGGGAGTTCGGATCCTGGGCGCAGACATGGCACCGCTCATCAGGCCAGCTGAGGCGGCGTCCCACATAGCAGACCTAGAAGGACCTACAACTAGAATGTACAACTATATAACGGGGGGATTTAGGGAGAAGAAGAAGAAAAAAAGAAGATTGGCAACAGATGTTAGCTCAGGTGCCAATCTTAAAGAACAAACAAAAAAATGAGCAGAGGATCTGAATAGACATTTTCCCAAAGAAGACATACAGATGGACAACAGGTACGTGAAAAGGTGCTCAATGTCACTAAACAGGGAAATGCAAATCAAAGCCACAGTGAGATACCACCTCACTCCTGTCAGAATGGCTATTATGAAAAAGACAAGAAATAACGAGTGTTGGAGAGGATGTGGAGAAGGGGGACCCCTCATACACTGCTGGTGGGAGTGCAAACTGGTGCAGCCACTATGGAAAACAGTATGGAGATTCCTCAAAAAATTAAAACTAGAACTGTCATATGATCCAGCAATTCCACTTCTGGGTATTTATTTGAAGGAAACAGAAATACTAACTCGAAAAGATATCTGTACCCCCCTGTTCATAGCACCGTTATTTACAACAGCCCAGACATGGAAGCAACCCAAGTGTCCATCGATGGCTGACTGGATGAAGAAGTTGTGGTGGATATATACAATGGAATATTGTTTAGCCATAAAAAAGAATGAAATCTTGCCAACATACATGGACCTTGAGGGCACTATGCTAAGTGAAATAAGTCAGATATTGAAAGATAAACATTGTCTGATCTCATTTATGTGTGGAATCTAAAAAGCAAAGAAACCAAACTCACAGATACATGCAACAGATTGGTAGTTGCCAGAGGCAGAGGGTGGGAGATGTGCAAAACGGGTGAAGGGGATCAAAAGGTGCCGACTTCTAGTTATAAAATAACCAAGTCCTGGGATGGAATGCACAGCATGGTGGCGGGGGAAAAAAAAAGGAGGTCTCAAGAGGAATGGCAGATTTCCTGAGCAGAGAAGGCCTCTGTCTCAAAGACCGGAGCGTGACGTCTGGAAGCTACAAAGAAAAGGACATCTTTTTTGCGGGGGGATTTAGGACATATTAGGAGCTTGTGTTTTAGGCTGTGTGTTCAATAAGCTATTTTTCAGGGGACAACAGCCCATTGTGTTGCGTCTTCTGAGAGCACCTGCTGGGCCAGGACCACCTGGGGAGGCGGCACAGAGAGGACCTTTCCGCTGCATCATAAAGCAGGGCAGACGCTTGTCAAGCAAAGGGAAGGGGAAGGGTCAGCCAGGCAGAAGGCCTGGGCAGGGGTGTAGAGGTGTGAGAGGCTCTCGAATGTTCCGAGAACAGTGAGGACATGGTTTGGCTGGAGCCCAAGGCACACTGGGAGATACGGAAGGATTGAGCCGTGGGGGGCTGGGCCTCGGATGCCAGCGGGGGCCTGTGGCTTTCCTCCTGGGCAGCGTGGTTGGCAGAGCTGCTTCAGCAGGCACAGAGCATGCCTGGGCTGTGGGTGAGGATGACCCCCACGGCTGCCTTTTGTTCAGATGCCAGTTTCTTAAGGTCTGTGAGCCAAGCACTGTGCTGTCAACGGGGATTGCGACAACACCTCGAATAGTTTTTAAAATGTATGCGTGTAAGTATGTGTATGTGTGAGTGTGTGAGTATGCATGTGTGTGCATGTGTGTGTGTGTGTTCCTCTGGTCCTTACAGCTGTGGCCTCCTGTTGATGTCTCTTCCTGTGGACCGAGAGTAGTGTCTGGTCCCAGAGAACCTGAGCTAGCCTGTGCCTATTTCGTTTTTTCTTTTCAAATGTACTCCTATTTTTCCTAAAACAAAGGGGAAACCAGAAAAGAACCCCCGTCCCCGCCCCCACCTGCAGTGGCTGCTGCTTCCCCATCCCTGGCTGTGCCTTGGGCCAGGAGGCGAGGCTGCCAGCAGGATCCCCCCTGGGCCGGCTCAGTGGCCTGGGTCTTTGAGTCAGGCAGGCAGCCCCGGCTTGGAGTCCAGCCCCGGGCTTTGTTTTCCCTGGTTGTGTAACCGTGGATAAAGCCCTTGATCTTTGTGAACCTCAGATTCTTCACCTGCAAAAGGAAGAAAGCATATTTACTTTGCAGGGCTGTGAGAATTAATAGTGCACACAAAAGGTCTTGCCCAATGGCCATGACACCGTGGGCTTTTAGTATATAGTAGTTGTTTTTACTATTGTCTGCAAAAAACGTGAGCAAGGAAGAGTGCTCTTTTTTGGTTTTTTTTTTTTGAGGAAGATTAGCCCTGAGCTAACTGCTGCCAGTCCTCCTCTTTCTGCTGAGGAAGACTGGCCCTGAGCTAACAGCCTTGCCCATGTTCCTCTACTTTATACGTGGGATGCCCACCACAGCATGGCGTTTGCCAAGCGGTGCCATGTCCACATCCGGGATCCAAACCAGCGAACCCGGGCCACCAAAGTGGAAGTGCGTACTTAACCGCTGCGCCACAAGGCCGGCCCCAGGAGCACTCTTGGTACCTCTCGTGGCTGCCTCTTCGCCTCCTCTGGGGCCTCGTGTTTATCCTGCCTCCTGTTTCTGGCGTTTTAAGTGGGCTCTTTCAGGGACCTTGATGTCAAAATATAGGACTTCTGGAGTCTAAACACTTGACTAGAAATCAAGCAAGCAAGCCCAAAGGGCGGGAGAACAGCCGGGGCCCCAGTCACGTCCCGCACACGGAGTCGGGTGGGGAGGGCACGGGCCCTGGAGCCGTGTGGAATAGGGTCTAGAGTTCGGGGGTCCCTCATTTTCTGCTCCTTGCGGAGACAGCTGTAGTCGAGTCACATGTCCATGCAGCTTCCCTTTAGTGAGGAGCTCTGCGTCTGTGGTAGTGCCAGGGTGTAACAATGAGCACGTGGGCACTCGCCCTGCCATCACAGAGCCGAAGCAGAGGAGACAGCCAGAAAATAAAGTATGGCACATGGCAGTAATAACATGATTTTTAAAAAAGGAGGTGGAAGGGCCAGCCTGGTGGCGCAGCGGTTAAGTGCACATGTTCCCTTTCGGTGGCCCAGGGTTGGCTGGTTTGGATCCCGCGTGCAGACATGGCACCGCTTGGCACGCCATGCTGTGGTAGGCGTCCCACATATAAAGCAGAGGAAGATGGGCATGGATGTTAGCTCAGGGCCAGGCTTCCTCAGCAAAAAGAGGAGGACTGGCAGCAGTTAGCTCAGGGCTAATCTTCCTCAAAAAAAAAAAAAAAGGTGGAATTTTAAAGTTATGAGGTAGGGGGGGTATCTGCTTTAGTTTGGGTGTTCTGGAAAGGCCTCTGACCAGGGGACATTTCAGTGACAGGTGAACAGGAAGGAGCTGCCACGCTGGCTGAGTTGGGGAGGAGGGGAGGCCGTTTTGAGGAAATGAAAGCAGGACCCCCCCCCCCCCCACGAGGCGGAAAGGCGGTGCTGCAGGCAGCCCTGGAGATGAGGTCGGAGCACGCGGCAGAAGGCAGCCATGCAAAGAGCGTCTTGGGTGCTGTTTTAATGCACACCTCCACTTTTACCCACATTCCCCCTTTTGCCTCCTCAAACCTCGGGCATCCAGAACGTCGCCAACAAGTGCGCTGCATCCTGAGGGCTCCCACCCGGAGACCCCGCCCCCTGCCCCCCCGTCCCCAGCCCTGGGCCTCAGCTTCCCCACGGAGAAATCATTAATATCATTTTCCCAGAGCGTTCACCTTCCATGGAGCCGCTACACGAGGCTTAAAAGAGGGGCTTACCGTCTGTCTCCATCTTTTCTCCTCTTCTCTGTCATGGCCAGGTGGGACGGAGGAGACCGTGCGCCACGGGGAGCAGTAGGCCACCATAAAGAAAGCTTTGGCTCCTTAAAGAAAGATAGCTCAGGAGGGTGTTGCCAAGCCCCCGCCCAGAGCTCAGGACCACCCTCCTCTTTTTGGCAGAAGGGAAGCACCTGGGCGGCGAGGGAGGATGCCGCGGGGAGCAGGTGCCGGGAGAGCGGCTCCCGCCACCCCTGCCTCCCCTCCCCCTCCCCCTCGCCTTGTCCCTGCGCTGATTATTGCTTTATTACTGTTTTCAGTCGGATATAATTCCGGCGTTTTCTATAATCTCGATCCTTTCATTGATACCAGATTGTTATACAAAGATTTGTATACGAAATGATTATGTACCCACCAGAATACATTCCCCAGCAATTAGGACGTTTAAGATGCAGCGCCTCACGCTCCTTCCGCACATCTCTCATTTATTACTTCTGAAAGTGTTTTGTGATTTTTTTCTGGTGGATGTGTTTACAAATCCAGTAACAGTTCTCAATGAGAGTTGCAAAACACGAAGCCGTTTTGAACCCAGACAGATGGCAGCTAAATGAACTTTAATTAAAGAATGAGGGCTTTCAAAATGCAGGACGCTGAGATTCTGGAGAGGCTGCAGAAACAGCATCTGGGCTCTTCCGCGGAAAGCAGGGCCTGCCGGCGAGCAAAGGGAGTCTCGGGGAGGCAGCCCCGCGGAGCAGGGGCCGGGCGGGCGCAGCGCAGCAAAGCGCAGGCGCGCGGCCCGCGCCCCCGAGCACGTCCTCGCCCTCCGTCCTTGGCCGGGACGCTCCTCCCCAAGCCCGGCGCTCCCGGGACGAGGGGAAGCGGACACAGGCCCTTTCCTGGTTCAAAGGCTTCGACTTGGCAGGGGGTGGAGGCTCCCCGTTCTGCTTTATGGAATAGGGTCGGGCACCGAGGCGCGCGAGTTTGCTGCACTGACCCGGTTAATTGCACGCGTCCAAACAGCGAGAGTGAAACTAGCCAGCCGGCGGGCCGGGGCTCTGGGGCGCAGCGCCGCGGGATCGGGACCCGGCCCCGCCCCGGCTCCCAGGCTCCCCGCGCAGCCGCCCGCGGGCACCGGCTCTGGCCCTTCCGGCTCTGGCCGCAGATCTGAGCGGCGGGGCGGGGGCGGCCAGGGCCGGTCTAGACGACCCACCGAGAGGCGCCAGCCGGCCGCCGGGCGGGCTGCGGGGGCGCCAGGTGGGCCCAGGCCCCCAGGCCGCGGGGAAGCCGGTGCCCGGGCTGCAGCCCCTCACTGCTCGGTGGTGCCGCGGAGAAAGGGGGCAGGGGAGGGGGCCAGACCAGGAGGAGCCAAGAACTCAGTGCTGTGGGGAAGGAGAAGCAGTGGAGGTTTTTAAATCAGGGAGAGACGGGATTAGACGGGGAGAGGATGGGTGCCAGGAGAGGGGGCTGAAGGCAAGGCGGCAGCTGCCAGGCTGTCCTTGATTTCACAGGCAGTTTCTGCCTTGGGGGGGGGGGGTCACTCTAGGCCGTCGCCCCTCCCCTGATCCTGGAGAGAAAAGGGCAGAGGTCTGAGGATGGAGGGCCTGCCCTGGCAGGTTCTGGGGCCACTGGGATGGGGAAGGGAGGTGGTGGCACCAGCAGAGAGAGGAGCAGTTTGGCCGAGGTGTGCCAAGCCTGTGGTTTCTGGCTCCTCGCATCTTTCCAGGAGGAAGCAGAGTCCGGAAGGCTGGGACGGGGCCTTCCCTCCCAGCTCTGGGCACCAGCTGAGCCAGAGGGCTGGCCAAAGCTCCTGGACTCTTTGGATCATGTCCTGAGCTGCCTCAGGAGTCAGGTCCTCTAAGTCGTAGGCCTGGTTCTGGACCTTGGCTGGATCCTGCGGTCACCCTGACCTCTCCACGCCCCAGCATCCCTTTCCAGCTGACCTCTGCGTTCTGTTGGCTGGCCTCCTTGGTATTTTCCACCTGGCCCAAACCACCGCCAGCTCTTGCTGGAACGACTACAAGAGCCTTCCACACGGTCTGCCAGCTTCTCCTCTAGCCTTGGTTTCCTTTCTGCAGTAAGCCAGGCCCTTCCAAAATGCAGATCTGGTCCTGGCTATCACCCCCGCCCCCCAATCTCCTTTGCCTAGCCCACAAGTCCATCCACACGGGCCACTGAGAAAAAGCACACAGCTTGGCCCGAGTGCATGGCTTGGCCAGCAGGACCCAAGCTGCATTTCTGCCCCCTCCCTCCTCTGCAGCTCAGCACCATGAACAGGGTACAACCTGCTGACCGTCCCCACCTACCCCTGCTCTTACCTCCGGCCACTCTCCTCAGGTCCTCTGCTCCAGCGACTCCCCGTTCCTGGAACACCCCAGTTCAGTCCAGCCTCTCTGCAGCCCTTACACGCAGCTCTCCTCCTGGAATGCCCACCTGCCCCACCCCTCCGCATTAGGTCCCACCAACACCTACCACGCTCTTCAAGACCCACCTTCCAGGACCCTTTCCTGCTGCTGCACCAGGTGAGGGCCCCTGCTCTTCCCGTCAGGACCGGTGGCCCGCATGCCTGTCTCCCCACCAGGAGTGAATGAGCAGCCACGGTGGGCCAGGCCCTTCAGTCCTTCTGCTTCCAGTCTTCTTCCTCCCTTCCCTTCCCACCCACCCCCAAAGTGGTCTTTCTGAGACACAGCGGTGGCCCATCGCTCCACTGCTCAGATGGCCTGACCTTGACTGAAAACCCCTCCAGGCCCAAGGCAGAGCCCTCCTCCAAGATGCCTTCCCTCCCGCCATGGGGAGTCCACGTTTGATGGTCATGCCAACACTTTGACTTCACCTGAGTTACTGGGGCCAACAGCCCCTACCACATCGTGCACCCTGAGGCCAGGGGCTCGGCCTGGCGCTTTGCCTTTGGTGGCGCCTCATCCCAAGGTCGCGTGGCCCCAGCAACAGAGAAATGAGTGAAGTCTGTGCCCAGACACGAGGCCCAGCGGTGAGGGACACCACCTCTGCTTGGGCAAGGCAGGAGGGCCCTGGCCGGTCCCGTGGCCGGGGTCCTGACCTTGTCCCAGTGATGGCTTCGGCCGCAATTCCAAAAGAGAACATACAACAGTTAAGAGCAAAGGCAACTTTTTTTTTTTTTTTTTTTTTACTTATTTAAAAAGGCCTTGGTGGCAGGAATATAGTGTAAAAATCCTTGGAAAAACTAAAAGGCATTGATACATATCCGAATATACATTTTGTACATAAATTACATTTCCTTAGTCTTTCTGAGTGAGGTCCTGACGGCGCTGAGGTCTAGTAATTCAGGGGTCCTGGGAGCTGCACGTTCAGGCCGGCATAGTCCACCATGTACATTGGCCATTGCTAGAGAGAGGGGACAAACGTCCGGGTTAGGACTCCAGGTGAGGCAGAAGAATGCCAGAACACTTAGCTCTGCTTTCAGAAAGGCTTCCTCAGACGCTGGGCCCAAGGAAGGCACGTGCGCTGCTCAAGGCCCCATGCTTCACCAGTGGTCACAGAGCCCTGGGACGAGAGCCCCCCTGTGTCCTGGGGCTAACGATGTGGGCCTGCCATGAAGGCCTGAGGAACTGGGGCTGGGCTCACAACTGGCAGCCACCCCCATAACCTCAGCGCCCCCAGGCCTCATCCTCCAAAGCAGCTGTCACGTCTCTCTGTGGTGGCAGGAGCTGGGGAGCCTCTGTGAGCACTCAGCCAGCTAGGGAGGATAAAGGACAGCTTGACCTTTGGGGTTTTCCAGGGAGGGGGTGAAGGGAAACATGGTCACAGGACAAAGAAATCCTAAAATCCAGGAGAAAAAAGAACTCTGTGACTATGTATGGTGAACGGATGTTACCTAGACCTACTGTGGTCAGCATTTTGCAACAGATACAAATATCGAATCGTTATGTTGTACCCCTGAAACTAATATAATGCACTGTATGTCAATTATACCTCGATTAAAAAAAATAAAAAGAAATCCTAAAATCATTTTCAAATGTGTGCCAATATCCTCCCCCTTTGGACTCACGCTGGCAAAGCTAATATTCTGAAGTCACAGTGAACTCTCAAGTGTGAGCCCCCAGTGAGCTTCTCCTCTCGCGGGGAGGGAGCCCAGCCCGGCCTCATGGCAGAACAGGTGGGCCTCTGGAGTGGGTCCTCCGACCCTTGTGCTCCTCGTCTACACAGGGTGGGTAACACCCACCCCTCACAGGGCTGTGGCAAGGCTCGGAGTGATGCAAGCACAGAGATCAGCCAGGCCTCTGGCTGCCCGGGAACCCAAGAGTCTGCTGGGGGTCCTGCTCTGGCACTGCCCAGGGGGCTGGGCAGGTCCCTTCCCGTTCCTGGGCCTCGGCTTGTGCACCTGCCCCGTGGGGATGTGACCTCTGCCCAGGCCCTGTGAGCACCTGATATGAGGGGCACTGTCTCTGGGTAGGACAGGTAGCTGCGCCTGTAACCCTGAGGCTGCAGAGCCCCTCCGAGCCCACCGCCCCACCGCCCACCGCCCCCCGCCCCAGAGCAGGTGGCCCTGCCCGGTGCGGGCAAAGGCAAAGAGCAGAGGGCAGGGCCAGCTCTGTGCAACTTTACCACGAGGGAGATCTGGTTGGAGGATGCCACGGGCTCCGGGTTGGAGGACGAGGACGAGGAAGACGAGGAGGAAGAGGAGACGGAGTTCCCCTCAGAGACCCGCTTTCTCTTGCGCTTGGGAACGCTGCTGTCTTTGGCTGGTGGGAAAGGAGGCTGCTGACGCTGGATGCCAAGGCCACGATGTCTCGGCTTCCCTGCCCCTCTGGAGAGGCCTTTTTCAGGTTTAAAGTCGCCTTCTCAGCATCCGAGGCTCCACACCCACCAGCGGCTGAGGCCGCCTCTCCGGCGTCCTTCCCTAACCAGGCCCCGCAGCCCATTCGCCCATCCTCTGGCCTCGGCTAACACGAGACCCGCACCCCGAGGCGGGCTCAGGCCCAGGCCTCGTCACACCCTCCCCACACCATCCAGCCTGCAGGGTCCCAGCCTCCCCAGAACTCCCAGAGCCCCCCGGGGCCCTGCATGCCATGGTGAAGAGCATGGCCTTCGGAGCGGCACAGACTTGGTCCTTGGTGACCGTCAGTGAATGGCCCTGCACCGTCACTTCCTCACGAGTGAGACGTGAGTAAGATCCTGCAGGGCTGCTGTGAGGGCCTATGAGATAATGCACCTGGCCCGCATAAACACTGAAAAACTGAACTGCTAGCATATCGTTGTTAGTGTTAGTGCTGATGTGGGATGACCTGGACCTGACAGTGCCGTTCCAGATGACGGTTCACGGGTCTGAGTCAACAGGCAGTGTCCCAGTGGAAAGAAACTCTGCTTTAGAGTCAGAAGTCCTAAGTTCAAGTTCCATGGCTGCCACTTTCTAGCTGTGTGACCATGGGCAAACGGATTAATCTCTCTGAGCCAAATGGGGAAAACAATGTGATGTGAGACTCAAAGGAGATTGTGTGAAAACGCCCAGTACCAAGCCCAGCAGAGAGCAGGACTCAGCAGGGGTTTGGTTGCTGCTGTGTCAAATTGATGAGGATACACAAGACTTAGAAACAAGATGTGGAGCTGTGTAGGGCGTGGGGCTTGCCTGAGTGGACCAGCCACTGCGTAGAAAATGGACACAGCCCACCAGAGGTGTCATAATGACACAGTGTGAAGGCAGGCTGGGCCCACGAGGCAACTGTGGGTCCAGCTGGTGAAGAAAGACCGGAGCCTGGGACCTGTGACATGGCACAAACAGAGATGCTGGGAGACAGAAGGCTCCGGAGCAGAAGGAGCCCAGGGAATGAGCCAGAGAGGAGGGAATTTTGTGGGAGAAGCCACAAAAAAAGAAGTCAGAGGTGCTGGTCCAGGGCTGTGGCCATCCTGGGGTCACCATAAGACCCTCAAGACGGCCACGGTTGGGGAGTGGTGGATGTAAGTGTCGCCATCCGCCCTCTGGGCATCTTCCCCCAGCTCTCCTCCTGGAGGCCTCTGCGGGCCTGTCTGCGTCTCTGCCCTGGACTTGAGGGCAGCTCCCAAAGCTGGCCGCCTCGCCACCCCCGGGGTCTAGGGCCGTGCCTAGCCCTTGGGATCAGTGCAGGATAGAAGGAGGTGGCTTCTGGCTGGACCGTGCCATCCTGGGCTGTGGACTTCCACGTGAGCTTGGACTCATCTGGAGCTGAGACCTCAGGTCAGGCCAGGGTGGGGCGGCCTTGCTGAATCCATCACTGTCCCCACTGAGCAGCCACCAACTGACTCCGTGGCCTTGGTGAGTCCCTTGCCCTCTCCGGGCCGCGGTTTCCCAGCTGTACAGGGAGGGGTGGGATGTCTCTTGATCCAGGTTTCTTGATCAGAGGCGCACCTCCCAGTCACCTGGGGCACGTCCTCCTGAGTCCTACGGAACACCTTCTCACACAGAACCATCACACCAGCAGGCCCGCAGGTCCCCACAGACTGAGAGGCTCTACGAGCCCAGGGTCTGGAGCAGGCGTGCACCCTGCGAACGCGGGCAGAATCGGGGCGGGTCCAGCCCACCTTGGGCAGCGCAAACCTGCGTACCCGCTGCCGGCCACACGCCACCCCCGCTTCCCTAGGCGGCTTCCACCATGCTACTGGCATCCCCTCCTCGTGGCTCCAGCCTGCCCCTCGTCCAGTCTAGCTGGTCTGACATGCTCAGCTGTGCTGTGGCAGGGCCCCTCTGAAGGGTACCCGCAGGCCTCTTGGGCCTTCTGGGGACACTGGCCCTGCAGATGGAAATCTCAGGCTCCCTGGGGAGGCACTGGGCAGGGGGACTGTACTTTTCTCTAGGCGGTCAGCCACTTGTTGCATGCCACCTGGACCAGATCTGTCCACAGACTGGTCCCCAACAGGCAGAACGGTGGCCTCTCCAGCCTGGGACTTACCTGGCATCTTGGTGTCATTGCAGATTTCTGCAAAAGGTCTGAAAAAGAAAGAAATGAGGTAGCAGTTGGAAATGGGGCTTTCCTTCTCCCTCTGCCCCGCTCCCCAGACATGGCGCCATCTCCCAGGAGATGAGATGCTGCCGCCCCTGGAGCCTGGTCAGCTAAGACCTACACGAGAACGGTGAGCATCCCCTGGAGCAGGTGGACACTGGCCGGCCTGGCGCCGTCAGTGCCGTGCCAGGCAAATCGGCCCCTGCGCTGGGCCTGGCTTCCCCGTCTCCGAAGCGAGGGTGCTTTCTGACCAAGGGGTCAGAAATGTGTGCCCAGACTTATGGAAATGGATATTCGCCACAGAGTTATTTTTTATGTATCTTTTAATTTTTATTTTATTATTTTACTTGTAGTATTATTTACACGAACAACAACAAGAAATTAAACACAACCTGAATATCCATCAGTGGAGGACATTGTGGTGTATCTACGCAGTCATTAAAGGGAGCCGTCATGGACATGGATGACGCTCCCGTGTGTACAAGCCAGCCAGACAGGAAATGTCAATTTTGTTTACTGTCTACAGATAAACACCCTATGATCTCAGTTTCATTTTCTAAAAGCATATTTAATAGGCATTAAAGAAAACTGGAGACACGGCAGGAAACCTCCAGAACGTCTTCAGTGGTTCCTCTGGGATGTACGCCTATGGGGTTGGACATTTTTGCCTGGGGTTTCCTGCATTTTCCAGTAGTTACTTCAGGGGGTGGACTGTAGGTGGGAGGGGAGGAAGGGTCTCTACTTTTCATTTGAGACCCTTCTGAATAATTTTATTTATTTATTTTTGGTGAGAAAGATTGGCCCTGAACTAACATTTGTGCCAATCTTCCTCCATTTTGTACGTGGGATGCCACCACAGCATGGCTTGATGAGTGGAGCTAGGTCTGCACCTTGGATCTGAACCCATGAACCTCAGGCTGCTGATGCAGAGTGCATGAGCTTAACCACTAGGCAACTGGACTGGACCCATGAATAATTTGAATTTTTTTGACACATGCAAATATTATTTTAATTTTAAAACATCTACTGTAAAATTGAAAAGAAAATATGTGTCAGGGTAAAAGTACAAAAGAAATGTCCCAGAGCATTGATTCTAAAAGGAGAGTTACAGTTATGGGTTATCTTCTTCTTTTCTTCTACCTTTTTGTATTTCCCAAGTTTGCTGCAAGTATTTTTTTTAATTGAGGTCTAATTGACATACAGGTGTACAATGTAATGATTTGATGTTTGCATACATTGTGAAATGATCACCATCGTAAGTCTAGTTAACATCTGTCACCACACCTAGTCACAAAATTTTTCTTTCTTGTGATGAGAACTTTTAAGATCTACTGTCTTAGCAACTTGCAAATATGCCATATGGTATTACTAACTATAGCCACCATGTGTAATCTTTTTAAATCTGAAAATAATCAAATAAACTATTGTACTTTTTTAAAAAAGACTGTAAGGATACATGGCAAAATGTGGAGAGAGATTATCTCTGGCTGACCAGACTACTGAATTTCTGTTATTTTCTAAATATATTAAAGTGGGTAAAAATTAACAGTATAGTCAGAAAAAGTCAAATTTAATTAAAATTTTAAAAATAGACACCCATGAATGTTGAGGCTGTGTTTTTCAGTAGAACGGGGCTGGAATCAGGACACCTGGTGCCATCGACTGAAGGTCTGTGTCCCCCAACATTCATGTGTGGAAACCCTATCCCAGTGCAATGGCACGAGGAGGCAAGGTGTCTGGGAGGTGAGGAGATCGTGAGGGAGGGGCCCTCGTGAATGGGACTGGTGTCCTTATGAACCCCGGAGAGCTCCCTTGCCCCTTCCGCCACGTGAGGACACAGAGAGGAGACGGTCATCTGCGAACTAGGACGTGAGTCCTTGCCGGACACCCAGTCTGCTGGCAGGTGGATCTTGGACTTCCAGCCTCCAGAGCGGTGAGAAGTACATGTCTGCTGTTTATAAGGCACCTGGTCTCTGGCACCTGTTGCAGCAGCCTGAATGGAGTCAGATGCCCGGGTTTGGGTCCCCGCTGACCCACCATGACTTACACTGTCCCTTTCCTCGCTCTGGGTATCAGTTCCCTCATCTTTGAGATGAGGGTGTGAAGCTGCCTGTCTCCTGGATTCTGTGAAGTGAAGGTCTCTCTCTCCTCTCTCTTCAACTCCTGGCTGGTCTGCTTGGGGACTCCCCTCCCAGATCCAAGCGGAGCCCTCCGTGCCCTCGCCTGCTCTGCCCCGGCCCCGGCCACTGGGCACTCACTGGAGCTGGTTGATGATGACCATGCGGACGCGCTCCCGGGCCTTCAGGATCTTCTCCAGCCGGTGGATGTCGTACGTGTTGGGGTTCCGGAAAGGGATGTCATCGGGCAGGCCCGTGACCTCGACGGCGTCTGGGCTGTCCCGGATCAGCTTGTAAGGGACCAGCACAGGCCGGTTCAGGCCCAGGGCCTCACCTAGAGGACACAGGGGGTCAGGGCAAAGGGAAGATGCCCCCTGTGAAAGGCCCAGCGCTCTGGGGAAAGGGCTGGAAGCTGGCAGGGCCCAGCTTAGCAGCCACCACACTGCAGAGTTAAAAAATCAATACACACACGATTTTTTTTATCCAACTAGCAAAATTAAAAAGCTAACACCCAATGCTGATATTTGTTAGGATTTGTTAAGTGTGCACCCCTAGAACTGACAAATGAGGACTTGATGTCTGCTTAAAATCCACCATTATTACGTAAGAAAAAAGAGAGTCCTTACTTGAGTATTTACGGATGAAATGATATCATATCTTGGATTTGCTTTAAGGACTAAAAATATAAAACTGTGTATGTGGACAGAGATGAAATACGATTGGTAAAATGCTGATAATCAGAGAAGCTGGGTCTGGGTTACATGACGGGCCATTATGTCATTCCCCTCTGCTTTTGTATACGTTTGAAAACTGACTGCAAAATTAAAAGTGAAAAAGACACCACCACAAACCACCAGCAGAGTGGCTTCCCGTTGCTCTCAAAATGAAACCTCAGGCTTGCCCACCTCTCCCCTTCCCTCCCCGGGCGCCTCCCCACCGGCTGCTCAGGCTCCTGGCCGTCTGTTCCAGCCTGACACTGAGGCCTCAGCCGAGATGTCCCATCTTCCAAGGGCTTTCCTGCTCACCGGCCCAGAGAGGCCGTGGCTCCCTCCCCCGCCCCGCAGCATTCTCGGTCACGCTCGCTACTGCAGTTTCTTCTTTTCCTTTATCACGTTCTGAAATTCTTCTGTAAAATTTTTTTTTATTACTGCCTGTCTCCTTTGCTACAATGCAAAATGGAGATAATACTAAATTCAGCACAAATACAACGTCACGTATGTAGAGGCCCTGTCGCAGCCTGGCCGTCAGCGATCCAGAAAGTGCTCCATCAGCCGCAAGTGGGTCACTAACTGCCCTGTCGGGGGCTCTGCCCTGGCGCCCTGGGGCCTTCAGCACAGAGCCTGGCATCTCGGGGCTCCCATCTACCCCACGTTCACCTCCCGTGCAGACTGAGCCCCAAGACGGCGGGATAAGCCCCTTCCTCTAGAGGCCCGGGCAGACGGGCGCCTGCATGAGCCAGCACTTGGCCATGGGCCACCCCTCTGGGTACAGCCCGGCCCTGGGGGAGCACAAGCGCTGACCGCTGTCACTGCCGTGCGCCACAGACCGGGGTCTTTCCCCTTTCTCGGATGGGGAATGAGAGTCAGCTCCCATCAGTCATGGGCAGGGCAATCGTGTCCCCAGGGAGCAGGCAGGCCAGCGGGGGGCACCCGGAGGAGATGCTGGCTGCAAAGTGAGGAGGGGCCACCCAGGAAGGCTGGCCCCACAGACCCTGCCCCCTGGGCCTGTCCCCGGCACTGACCGTATTTCTCATTGAAGAGCTCCTTCACCTGTTCCCGGAGGATCACCTTCTCCCCCAGTCTGTTGGCATCATCTTCATCTACAAGAGGAAGATAAGGGGGCATGAGTGCTGGCACAGCCTCAGCCACTGGACCTGTTCCTTCTCCCATGTGGCGTCCCTGATCCTCACCTGCCGGAGCAGTCTCTCCAGGCCCGGACCACACCCTTGCAGCCTGTTTCTCACCTCAGTTGTCTGTTTGCATACATACCCACTCATCCACTCACCAACCAGCTACCCACCCACCCACCCATCATCCATCCACCCACCCATCCATCCATCCATCCATTCACCCATCCCACATTCTCTGAACAGCTCCCCAGCATAGGCCCTATATCAGGCACGGAACACCCTGAGGAGAGGGAGGCAGGGACCCTCCTCCAAGGAACTTATAGCCTAGAGGGGTGGTACACAAGCACAGCGCCCACCCAGAAGGGCGACGGGATGCACCCACAAGGAAACATGGGGCATGAATCCAGGTGCACAGCCCCGTGTGTTCGAGTCGGGGAGGCCCCCAGGGAGAGCAGGATGTTTAAGTGGTCTCTCGGGAGGCAGGCAGGGATGGTGATGGAGGGGGTGGGGGTAGGAAAAGACACCCTCAGGACAGCATCAGAGGGTGAGAGGTCAAGCTGGATGCGGCTAGAGCACAGGGTGTGCCCGGGGAGGCAGCTGTGATGGCCTGGGGGTGCGCCACGGAGGTCTGCGGTGTGCTGGCGGGAGTGAGCTGGGCCAGCAGGAACTCAGCCTGGTTGCCTCGCAGAGCGAGAGCCCAAGGCTTCGGCCCAGAGAGACCCTGTGCACCCTCCCTGCCCAGCGGCCAGGCAGCCCTTCGTGGGCACCTGTGCCTGGACCCCGGGCTCCCTCCTCCCTTTCCTGAGCCTAGAGGAGCAGCTGCGGCCAGGCAAGCGCAGGAGACAGGGCCTGGGCTGGGTGGGGAGAAGTGGGCAGTGGGAGAGGCTGGGCTGGACGGGATGCGGGGGTCCTGGGGCAGAGCAGCCTGTGGACCTGTGCCCTGGGCTGGGGAGGGGAGCTGGTCCCGGGGGGCCCCTGTGCACCATCACACACGGTACCCACAGTGGCCGGGCCTCTGGGGCGGGGTGGGAGCAGGCAGGGAGCCAGGGCCTGAGCGATGAGGGCAGAACAGACAGAATGGGTTCGTGCAGAAAAACGACGCCTGTTTTAATCTGGAAAATCTCGCAGCACTCAGTTTCATGTTGGAGGCCAACCCGGGACCTGCATTTCCCAGGCCCCGCCCTCCCCCTGCACCCACTGCCAGGGAGGAGCCCCAGTTCCCAGGCCGGGCGCCTGTGCCGCAGGGCAGACAGCTTCCCACACAGGGCCTGCTGCCCCCTCCTGCCAGAGCTCCTTTACCCGCCACCCGGGGCCTCCCAACTCCCAGCTGCACTGTCTGGTCCCCTTCAGGCCCACACCCCTGGCTCTGCAACCGAGAGTCCCTGCATCCTTCTCTCCTCTACCACAGCCAACCAACTGCCTGGGCGCCCCAGGCCCCATCCCGCCTAACGTCCTCCTCCTGTGTCCCCGTCTCAGGGAGTGACGGCCCTACTCAGCCACATCAAGACCCCAAACTCAGCAGCCCCTAGATCCCCCTCCTTCCCACGTGCCCTGACACGGCCCTTCCAGGTGGTCTCTAGGACCACAGATGCGGCAAGAATCGACTTGACCCTTCCCCAGGTTCTGGCCCAGGGCCACCCAGAGCCTGAGGGAGGCGGAGGACGCTTTTCTTCCGTCCCCTCCACCAGGGGTTCATCTGGTGGTCAGGATTCTGTGCAGGCAAAGCAGCTTGGCACAGGACAGGGCACGGAGCGCCTGGATCCACACCAATGCGGGCCAGACGCTCTGCTAGCAGCTTCCCCAGACACCCCTCATCACAGCTGAGGACAGAGGCTCAGAGAGGTTAAGTAACTTTTCCGAGCTCACATAGCCGCTAACTGCCAGGAATAGTCTGCCTGTCGGACCCCAAAGCCTTGGTCTTCTGCTCCACCACGAGCCCCAGGTTTCCGGAAGTCTGTCTCCCCATCCGTACTAAGCAGGGCTGACCTGTGAGCCACGGGTCTACATTTGTCTTCGGAGTCCAGGGCAGGGCCGACCCAGCGGAACTCCACAAAGCCAAAGGAGGCGGACAAGCACCTCGAGGACGGGCCCCACACGTGAGGCCTCCGTGCATGGCCGGATCCAGAGCACGCATCTCACACCCATCTGCCTCCCTGGAAGCTCCCTTGGCCATGTAGGGGAAGAGACACAGCCAGCCACCTAGGCCTCACTCCGCCCTTGCCTCGGGGAGGTGATGCCAGGCCCTGGGAGGGCACAGAACTTGGAGTCAGAAACCTAGGCTTGCGGGCCATGGGACGTCCCCTCACTGCCTCGTTTGTCCCCTGGACAAAGACTTCGTGAACACAGTTGCATGTTGGGGTGGTGCGTCCCTGGGCATTTAGCAGCGTACAGAAAACGGCCCTACTCTGAGGAGGGAGATGGCGGGCTTGGTAACTGTCAATGCAGGGCCGTGGGGGTCCCAACCCAGCCTGGGATCAGGGAGGGCTTCCTGGAGGAGGTGACAGCCATGCGGCCTCAGCTGCTCATCAGGGCTCCAGGTATCCTGTGGGCACTCAACACGTTAGCAGATGCGGAAACATCCCCTTCTCCTTCCAAGTCCTGCCTCATCTGCGGGGGGAGCACCCCCAAACCAGGCTGCAGCTGACAGGGAGAAGTGACACCATGGGGCAGCCAACAGAAAGCACGCTTGGGTCCTGGGCAGGACACTGCAAATGGTGGGAGCAGTTCAGTGCCGGGAAGGTGGGACCTGGGCTGCCTGCGGAACGCTGGGGACACCAGGAGGTGCCTGAACATGTGCAGAGCCAGGCTCCTGACACCCCCAACCCGCTGTCTGGAGGGGATGGCCAGGCCTGCTGGTCACCAGGCAGCCCCCAAGGACTGCTGTGGGCAGCATTGCCCTCGCCTCGGCTGGGGCAGCCCGGGCACTGCACCTCTAAGTCTGGTCTGCTCGTGGGCAAAACAAGGAGAACAGGGGGCAGGGCCACCGGGGGGGGGGGGGTGGGCACAAATCCTGGGGCTCTGCGGGGCCTCGGCCACCAGCCCAGAGGTCTTCCCCAGCCTCTAAGTGCAGCTCTGTGGCCGGGAGTTAAGAACACACACTGAGTCAGACCGTCTGGGTCCAAACTGTGGCTCTGTCATTAGCTCCCGACCTGGGGTGACCACTGGCTTTCCTCGTTCGGGAAACAGAGACAACAGCAGGACAGACCGTGCGGGGCTGCTGCGGGGATGAAGGGAGGACACATGCCAGTGACTGGCACGGTCGAAGGGCTGGTTATCACTGTGCTGAACCCTGAGTCAGCCACTCTGTTCTGGGGGCGCCTGCCTGAGCTCCACAGACCCAAGCTGGTGGTAAGGACACCAACAGTTGCCAACTTTCCAGGATATTCTCCACTTGGAAATGCCAGAGTTAGGGCTCAGTGCAGGGTGAGCATGTGTGTGTCCTAACATACCTGCTGGATGCCTATATGCAGTGGGGAGGAAGGGGGTCCTCAGGGCCAGCGACAGGGAAGTTCCCAAGCCTGGTAGATAGCAAGGCAATCTTGATTGTAACCCTAATGCCGTGTGGCGTTCGGAAAGTCACTCAACCTCTCTGGGCTTCAGTTTCTAGATCCCTCAAATGGGAATCCTAGCCTGTTGGGAGGATCCAATGATGTCACATATAAAAAAGTTAAGGTGGGGCCGGCCCTGTGGCCAAGTGGTTAAGTTCACATGCTCCGCTTCGGAGGCCCAGGATTTCACTGATTCGGATCCTGGGCAAGGACATGGCACCACTCATCAAGCCATGCTGAGGCGGCATCCCACATGCCACAACTAGAAGGACCCACAACTAAAAAAAATATACAACTATGTACTGGGGGGCTTTGGAGAGAAAAAGGAAAAATAAAATCTTTAAAAAAAAAAGTTATGGTCTCACGCCATCAAAGGCAAGTCATCGTTGATGTTATTAACTAGATCAATGCCTCAATTATCCTGTAGTCTCAGGAAATTAAATTTTACATACGAGACTCTTTCAGATAAAGGAAGTTTATTCTCTTAATTCCTGGGGTTTGTTTTACCCATTCTGGGTAGAACATTTTCTAAACGGCATCAAGTACCCCTTTCTCATTAAGCACGCAGTGGGGGGTCACCCTCAAGGCCCGCCCCCCAGTGCCATCCAGAAAGTGCTGCTGAACCTGTTCCCCCCCGGGGACCCGCTGCCCCCTTGCCCCTGGGCAGCAACACCCTCTGCGGACACCCCGCCTGCCTTCCTCCGCCCCTTCCCCTCCCGCACTCCCGCGTTCTGGTCCCCTCTCACTGCCTTTCTGATCGGCTGGCTGTTGGCCGAGGACTAACGGAATTTTCCCCAGGGAAAAAAGCAGCCAATCTTATTCAGCCACAAGTTGGACATAACTTGAAGCCAGTTGGCTTGAGGCGATGCTGGGGTGGCCCCACAGCCCTCTCCTGGGGCACAGTACAGGAAGCGGGTCTGCACTCAGACTGATGACTGTGCTGCTGTCACCACCGTAAAGGGCACCGAGGCAGCCGGCGGGCGGGCGGCGAGGGAGGGCTGCGCGGAGGGGCAGCGGGCTCCGCGGCCAGGGTGGAAACAGTCCTCCTCTCCCCTCTCGGAGCGCCTCCACGGCCCCTCCTCCGCCCGGCCCGGCTGGGGGATCCAGGCATAAAGCAGACCCTCAAGAGAGCAGACGGGGGTTCCCACCCTGGCAGAACAGCGGCCTCGTGCAGGGAGCAGGGGCTCCTGTGACATGGCTTGCACACCTCCCCTCCCTGGCACCAGACCTTTGCCAGGACAAGAAGGCACCCTCGGGATCACCTTTTAACCCCTTCTCAGGCCTGCACACAGGTGCACAGGGACCCCATCATCTCTTCACAGATGGAGAAACTGAGGCTCAGGAGGGCAGAGGCCGGTGATCTCATGTCCCCAGGGGAACTTTTGTAGATGTGCCAGAGGAAACACGTTCAAGAATGTTAATGGTTTGGGCCGCCTGGTGGCACAGCGGTTAAGTGCGCACGCACTTTCTGCTTCTCTGCAGCCCGGGATTCGCAGGTTCGGATCCCGGATGCGGACATGGCACCGTTTGGCACACGTCCCACATACAAAGTAGAGGAAGATGGGCATGGACATTAGCTCAGGGCCAGTCTTCCTCAGCAAAACAAACAAACAAACAAACAAACAAAAAACCAGAGAGAGAGAGAGAGAGAGGAGGACTGGCAGTAGTTAGCTCAGGGGTAATCTTCCTCCAAAAAAAAAAAAAAAGGAATGTTAATGGCTCTCTTAGGAACAGCAAGACCACGGGAGCAACCCCAGTGGCCTAGAACAGCTGGATGAATCACTCAGTCACTCAACGGAATACTAAGATTCCACACAAAGGAATGTCACGGAACAGGGAAGACAAACGAGCTGCGGCTACACAGCTCAACATTATGTCACATAAGGTGAAGTGACAGAAGCAAGTCCCAGCCTTGACACACCAGGATACCTCGCTCATAAAAGTCAAGAAACAAGGAAAATAAAACAATTTGGGTTTAGGCAAATATTATACGCAACAAAGCCATTTGAAACATCAACCTGTGAACAATGATTACATCCCAGGGGAAAAGCACCATCACAGACATTCGGGGGAGTTTGAGGAGCGGCTGTGCACTGGCTGAAGGGAGCTGTGAAGCTGCCCGGTGGCTAGTGGGCGAGGCCATGCTGAAACATTTAGGCTGAAGAGTCAAGATGTCTTGCAATTTACCGCAAATGGGGAAGGAGAGAGAACGGAATAAACGGGGCGGGGCGTGTGGGGGGACAGAGGGGAACATGGCAAATGTTAAGAATCAACAAATCCAAAGACGAGATATACAAGCAGTCATTATAGTATTCTTCCATTTTTTTCTGCAGTTTTAAAATTTTGGAGGAAAAAACCCATGAGAATGACACATAGAAAGTTGGGGATATTTGTTCTGGGGAGAGAGGGGGGCAGGGTGAGGGGGCACATGGGGGTCACGCTGCGGGACTGTTCTCATTCTTATACGGGTGCTGGGTTCATGGGCACTCAGTGTAGTGTCTACAAACAAGTAAACAAACGAGGGATACGAATGAAAGAATAAAGATAAACGAACACTAAATGCAATGTGGGATCCGGGAACATAAAAAAGGCATTATGGAAAACTGATGAAATCTTTTTCTTTTTTCCTTTTTTTTGAGGAAGACTGGCCCTGAGCTAACATCTGTGCCCATGTTCCTCTATTTTGTATGTGGGATGTGGCCACAGCATGGCTTGACAAGTGATGTGTAGGTCTGTGTCTGGGATCCAAACCCGTGAACGCTGGGTCACTGAAACAGAGCACGCCGAACTTAAACCACTACGCCACCGGGCCGGCCCCACAAAAACTGATGGAATCTTAATGTAAAGTCTGTAGTTTGGCAAATTGCACGCACTCATTAATGTTAATTTCTTGGTTCTGACAAATGTACCACGCTTATGCTGACCCTACGGGGGGCAAAGCCTGCATTTGGGAATTCTATACTATCCTTGCAACTGTTTGGAAGTTAAAGATTATTTCAAAATGAAAAGTTCTATCCATCAATCAATTGATCTTTACATGCAGGGATCGGTGGCAGAGCGGGCCATGAACCCAGGACCAGGACTGATCTGAGCAGAGAGCTCCCCTGCCGAGGGGCGGGGAGGGGGGGTGGGGGGGGGGAGGAAGCAAGCCCTCTGCCTGAGGCCGCTCTGTGCCCCTCCAATCCAGCTCCCTTCTCAGGGGTGGGAGAAAGGTGCTGGGTGGAGGTTGGGTGCTCCATGTTCCTCCCTGGACCCACTGTCTGATTCCTGCTGACCCACCACACACGAGGGGCTGGTCCAATGGCCAACAGGGGCTCTCTGGCTGGGGCCCCCTGGACAGGCTGCCAGGCCCTCTTTGCCCTCTCGGCTGCCAGACTGGGCTGCAAATCCCATGCCGCCTGACTTCATGCCCACTGGAGGCTGTGCACGGCCACTTACCCAGTGATGTCCTCTACTCCTCATGACAAGCCTGATCTCTAGGTGTTATGATCCCATTTCACAGATAAGGAAACTGAGGCTCGGAGGAGTCAAGTGTCTGCCCAAAGCCACCAAGGCCACATGGTCTGCAATCAGTGGCGCTAAAACTTGAATCCAGATCTGTGTAATCCTCAGGCTCTGCTTTCTGCCTGAGAACAGCCCAGCACCTTCTTGGAGGGCTGTCTCACAAAGTGCCCTGCAGCCTGTGGCTCGAACTCGTGAGCCACGCTGGGCAGAGCATCAGCAGGTTTTCCCCTGACGGCTGGCCCTGCCCCAGGGAAATCCTTCCTCTCCTCTCCTCCTGCCTCCTCCATGGTCCCAGCTACACAGCCGAGCAGGCCAGGGACAGCCCTGACCCCAGGCTGGCCGACCTCGAGGGAGAACTGCAGCCATGACTGGCCAGGCACAGAATGCCACGCACTGAGCACGCTGAGCTCCGCCTGGGCGAAGGTGGACAGACCGGGGCAGCAACCGCACAGGCCAGTGGAAAGGATGCGCACTCTGCTGCATCAGCTTGGGGGCGGGGTGGGGGGCTGATTTCAAGGACACGATCCTCACGGTTGTACAACCGCAGCAGCCAACAGCCAGCTCCATGAGAACAGACGCCCCTGTGGGCTGAGACTGGCGTCTACGCTCATCCGTCTGTTCACGACGACAGCCCAGCACCCACAACGATACGTGACACATGGTGGTGCTAAATAAATGTTTGTTAGAGAAAGCAGGCTCTCACATGCCAGGCACCATTCTCAGATCTTTGCACGGATTCCTTTATTTAATCCTTCCGACAACCTATGAGGCTGGTCCTGTGCATGTTTCCATTTTACAGACGAGGAAACTGAGGCACAGAGAGAAAGTGACCTACTCCAGGTTAACAGAGAGTAAGTGGGGAGCCGGGACTTACCCCAGACTTCTAACCACCTCGCGGTGCAGCCTCTCTGTCCTGGCTGCGAAGACAGCGGGAGAGTGTCTGAAACCCAGGCTTTCATCCTGCTGACTGCTCATCAAGAGGTCTCAAGTTAAGACTAGAGCTACCATATGATCCAGCCATTCCACTGCTGGGTATTCATCCAAAGAACTTGAAAACACAAATGCATAGATACCTGCACCCCTATGTTCACTGCAGCCTTATTCACGATAGCCAAGACTCGGAAGCAACCCAGGTGCCCATCAAGGGATGAAAGGATAAAGAAGATGTGGTATATACACACAATGGAATATGACTCGACCGTAAGAAATGATGAAATCCGGCCATTTGTGGCAACATGGATGGTCCTTGAGGGTATTATGCTAAGTGAAATAAGTCAGAGGAGAAAGTCAAATACTGTATGATCTCACTCATAAGTAGAAGATAAAAACAATGACAAACAAACACAGACAAACAGACTGGATTGGTGGTTACCAGAGGGGAAGGGGGTAGTAAGGAGGGGGAAAGGGGTGATGAGGCACGTGTGTGTGGGGATGGATTGTCACGAGTCTTTGGGTGGTGAACATGATGTAATCCACACAGTAATCAAGATACAATGATGTATACCTGAAATTTATCTAATGTTATAAACCACTGTTACTGCAATAAAAAATTAAAAAAAAATAAAAAGGAAGCCAGTACAGTAAAAAACAAAACAAAATCCCTTGTGTGCACATGGAGGGGGCAAGCGGCTCTTGCTCCTACCCCTCCACGATGCGGGCCCTCCTCCCGCCTCTGCACCTGCAACCCCCAAACCCACGCTTCCACCGGCCTCAAGCACCTGACTCTGCACGTCCCCGAATGGCCTCTCCGACCTGCCGCTCCTCCCTGGGCTTCTTGTGGGTCGCTGGCCGCACACTCTTACACGGGTGCTCAGGACAGCAACCCTGGCTGCCTCCAACCCTGCAGCAGGCTGAGTAGCAGCCCCAAAGCTGTCCTCATCCTAATGCCGGAGCCTGCAACTGTGTTTCTCTATAGGGCAGAAGGGACGGCTGGTGTGATGGAGTCACAGATCTTGAGATGAGGAGATCATCCTGGACTATTTAGACGGGCCCTAAACGTAAGGCATCCTTGTAAGGAGGAGGCAGATGGACAAAAGCAGCAGAAGGTGAGCGATGCACTTTGAACGCGAATGGGACCCAATCGAGGAATGTGGGCGGCCTCTAGAAGCTGGAAAAGACAAGGAAACGGATTCCCCGAGAGCTGGGGGGGGGGGGGAGGGGCGCACCTGGCTGACACCCTGACTTTGGCCCTGTGAGGCTCATTTCAGACTTCCTACCTCTAAGACTTCAAAGGGATAAATCTGTTCTGCTTTAAGACGCCGACGTTGGGGTAATTTGTTACAGCAGCCACAGGACTAGCACAAACGCCCTGCGCCCCCTCGCTCCATCCACAAACCCAGGCGGTGACCGTGATGGGCCACTTTCCCATCCAAGATGCATCCTGCAGGTGCAGCCCACCGCCCACGTCACTGCGGCAACACCTCTCCCCGCCTCCCCAAATGCATCCTCTCTTCTAAACAGTCCCTCGTTTAAAGCCTACTGAGGGCTCTTGGTTGTTCACGAGCCAAGTGCATCCTTCTTCCCCTGGTAAACAGGATCCTCCGCTGGTCTGATGCTTCGTGTTTTCGCCCAGCTCCTGTGCTCTCGTCCTGCTCTGCCACTCCCCGTCCCCACGCGAGAGGCCATGAGGAACTCGCTCAGTTTCATGCACAGACAATGGAAACTTGGGGCTCCCCCACCTCAGGGAGCATGGAGGGGCGGCCTTCTCCCCCTGCCCCACCTTGTGTGGCATCTCTAATTCTGCATACGGGGTCACACCTAGGACATGCCACGCCCAAGCCTGGGTCCTGCTGAGAAGCCGTCACTGCTCAGGGCCTGACCCCAGTGTCCCCATGGGACACTCAGCCAGGTCCCTGGGTTGTGGGATCTTCATGGCCATGAGGGGCAAGGGGCTCTCCCCAGGGAAAAAAGGGAGTTTCCCACTGAGCTCTAGGACACCACCCAGTCCTGGGTGCCTGCTGCCTCACCCGCTCCTCACCCTCCTGAGCCATGAGAGCTGAGGGCACCAGAGCTCCAGCGGCCTGACCCGACCCCCTGCTGCTGACCTTCTGCTTTACGGCTTTAAATACCAATGAGACGCTCCCGACTCCCAAACCAAACCTCAGGCCTGGACCGTACCCCTCAGCCCCCGACCTGAGCACGGAACCGCTACTAGATGGCACCCCAGACTTAACACGTCACACACGGAGTGCCTGCCACACCACCCCTCCCCAGCCGGCTCCTCGCACATCTTCCGTCTCAGCTGCTGGCACCGCTGTCCTTCGAGAAGCTCATCAAGATCCCTGAAGTCAAACAGGCCTCCTCTCTCCCTCTCATAGCACACCCCAGCAGGTTCCGCTGGTTTTAGCTCCAAAAGTCCTGGAGCCAATGACTTCCCCCAACTGCCACCACCAGGCCTCAGCTGGCTCTCCCTGCTTCCACCCAGCAGCCAGAGGGATCCTCTTAAATCCCAAACTGGAGTCTGTCTCTCCTCTGCTCGGAAGCCTGCACTGGCTCCCAGCTTACTCGGAGCAAAAGTCCACATTCTTATCCGGCCCCAAATAATCTTCCTTCTCTCCTCATTTCCACCTCATCTCCTACCACTTCCCCCCTCCTTCCTCCAACACCCAGGCAGGCGACCCCAGGGCCTTTGCGGATGCTGTTCTCTCAGCTCACAGGGCCCTTCCCGAGCCTCCTGGCTCACTACCGCCCCCTTCAAGCACTTTACTCAAAAGCCCTCCCTGGCCTCCACCCATCTAATGCTGCAACCCCTAAAAAAGAACACAACCCCTCCTAGCTGCTTCCTTGCTCCTCCTTAGCTCTCCCCCCTAATACGTTGTATACCTGGCAGTGTGTATTCTCTGCACCTGCACCAGCGGGTACGTGCTGTGAGGAGGGTTCTTCATCGGTCTCGGTCAGAAGCCCAGCACCCCGCCCAGTGCCTGGCCCCACAGACACCCTGGAACGGTCCCCGGGGCAAGTAACTGTGCCCGAGCTCCCGAAGGCCCGAAGGGCCCGCCCCGTCCCCACACCTGGGGGCTCCAGAGGGCTGGGGCTGTGGTCCCAGGCCTACATCCCACTGTGGGAACCCTGGGTCACCAGACCCCCCCCAGGAGGCATGAGAGAGGGAGTCCTCCCAGGCAACCACATGTGCTGGGCCCCCCGCGCCCCCGCCCCCACTGTGGCTCTGGGACACGGCTCAGCCAGCGCCAGCGGGGGCTTCTGGTCAGCCCGTGGAGCCCGGCGACCCCCATGCTGATCTCACTCCAGCCTAAATAAAGGCATTGGTTGTTCCCGTCAGCCTGGGTGGTCCCAGCTGGGGAAACAGTTTCAGTGGAGCTTTCTGGAATGTTGCAGAGGAATCTGAAGCCCCCACCGCTCCTTTCTGGGGCCTGTGAGCCCCCCATCTAACAACCACTGGGAAACCTGAGCCCCTCCCCCACCTGGCAGGGCTGGGGGCCGCCGACCAACCCAGGGGCAGGACGGGGCTGCCCTGAGCCAGCGGAGCCCCCCAGGCAGGGAGGGGGCAGCCCCAACGTCACAGGGTGCCATCGCGCCTGGAAGAAAGGAGGCAGCGGGCCAACCCCGGCCGGCAGACGGTCTGCCCACCAGGCCTCCAGGCCCCGCCCTGCAGATGCCAGCTCTTCCCGGGAAGGCAGAGGGAGATCATGACTGGAGCCTAATTAACAGAGAAAAGCAGAGATAATTGAGTGGAGAAACATGTGGCTGGCGCTGGAATTGTGATATCTTTAGAAACCTGAGCAAGGATGGTTTTATTTTGAGCTCTCAAGAGCATGACAGAGCTGTGGGGAAGGCCGAGAGAGGGAGGCAGGGACCGAAGGGTTGAGCCAGTGTGCGGCTGGGAACGAGAACACGACACTCAGGTCCTGGGCGGTGGGAGGGGGAGGGCAGGGGGACCACGGAGGGCGGGCGGCTCTGCTCCATGCCACCTCGAGGCTCAGAGATGGCAGTTAACTTACCAAGATCACAGACAGTCAGTTAACTTATCCAAGATCACACAGCTCGGAAGTGGTGGAATTGAGGGGCAGAAGGGGACCTGACCCCGTGACACCCTCTGCTGAGGTCAACCTCACGCTGGCATCTCAGGTCCCCTTTTCCGGGAAGCCCGGTTCGCACAGAGGGATCGGAGCCCTCTGCTTGGCAGGCCCTTCCTCCACGGCAGAGCTTCTCAAACTGGGCCTCAGACAGCGCCGGGGTGCAAAGGGAATGAGGCCGAATTTCCTATTTTCCTTAGCAGAATGTAATTTAACATAGTTTCACAAATTAAAACCCAAGTGGAGACTTTGTGGAGTGGACGATGTGAGAATGCCCTAGATAAAGCTGGGGCCCCACAAGAACTTGGGCCCTGGCTCCAGCCGCGGGGACATCAGTGCCGATGCTGGGTCTGCAGGTGCAAGTCCACGCCACAAAGCCACGCCCTCCACACTCCAGCCTAGTGGCCTCTCTGCCTCGCCACCTCGGCATGAGACAGGCCCTTCGTTCCTCCCCTCTTTGCCTAGGCTGTGTGCCCCAGGACACCCCTGGTGTGGGACGTTTCCCATTTTACAGGTAGGGAAACTGAGGCCCAGGTAAACCTGACTTGCTGGAGTTGGACAGGAAGCCAGCAGCCCTGCTGCATCCCAGTGTGGAGGGGCCTGGCTACGCCTCGGGGGTACATGGAGAACCAAAGGAGAGGAAGCTGGCCTGGGTCCCCGGAGAGCCCTGGGTCGCCCAGAAGGGGCCAGGGCAGGGCAGCTGGGCCTGTAACTCGGGGTGACCATTTGGTTCCCAAACGTGCGAGGAGCAAGGGAGCCGCCTGGGGGCATCCCGCCCCCCACGCCCTCCCTAGTTCTCAGGGGCCGGGCTCCGGGCAGGCAGGCACAGACAGGCACCACAGAGGTGGCTCTGGCAGGGACCGTCCTCCCGCCCTCTCCTGTAGCCCGCCCCGTGGAAGGGGCCTCTCAACCTCTGCTCAAATCCCTCCAGTGACAGGAAATCCACCACCTTCCAAGTCTTTTTTTTTTTTTTAAGCCACCGCTATTTGAGAAGTTCTAGAATGTTCTCTATTTCCTTCATCCCTCTGGTGTTGCCCAGAGGACTCTGCACACAGCTGCCCGATTCAGCTCTTCTTGCCCACAAATTCCTCTACCTCCTTTCCTCGGGCTCAGCCTCCCTCTATTCCTTCAAGGTCCCCTGGAGGTCAGTGTGTGCGTCCCCAGGCTGCCCTGGCCCCTCTGCTAGCTCCTGAGCGGTGGCAGCAGCTGCCACCTTCACATGACACTGCGACCCTGCCGGCTCTAAGCACCACCAGAGCCCCGCTGACTGCACATTTGCCCCTGGAGCTCTCACAGGCCTGCAGATCTAGCCTTGGGGATGAGCACCACGGTCACCCTTTCAGAACCTTCCGCCCTCTCTCCCTCCTCACACCCCTAACTCCACCCACCTCTGGGTCCCACAGCCCCACGGCCTGGTGTCACTGCCCCAGTTTTGCCTCCTGCAATCCACCTGTGGTGGCTGAGAGCCTGGTTACCATGGCAATCACAAGACAGTGCAAACCCGAGCCCACCATTTTGTTGACTGAAAAAACTTCCAATGTCACAAGACAAAGCTGGAGTCATAGCGTGCAGGTCAAGGCCTCTTCTAAGCCAGGCCTCACTCTTTTGTCACCCCCCCCACCGCCCCCCTCCCAAGGCTGGGGCTGGCTGGGGCCCCGTGCCACGTAACTCCGCCTCTCTGAGCCTCAGTGTGCTCAGCTGCAAAATGGGAACGACGGCAGTGTCTCCCTCACGGGCCTGTCTCGAGGACTCAAGGCTTGCTGTGACACAGGGTCCATAGCGCTGTGGGCAAAGGTGGGATGTGGTCACTTCACGGCTCCCTACCTTTCCCGAGGCTGCCACTCAGTCTGGAATTCCTCCATCCCCTTCTCCGCCTGGGGGACGTCAGCCCCAGAGCTCTCCCTGACCCCAGAGCGGGTGGCCTGCCCGTGGGAGCTGGTTCTCCCCGGGGTGGGGGGAGCAGAGGGCCGGGTCCTTCCTGCAGGTGGCGCTGACCTTGCACGGCAGCTGCGGCTCAGGAGACCAACACCGCTCCGTCACGTTTCCTGGGGATCAGCCTGCGTGCGACACGCCGCTGGCCGTTTGTACCTCGACCTCCTCTCCTCCCTCTGGCCACGTCCACACCTCTGGTCATCAGCATCATGGCCCCTCCAGGGTGTCCATATCACGCATGCTTCTCTGACTGTCCCTTCCCATCTTTCCAGCCCTCCCTCTGGGATCCTGACGCCAACAACCCCTCATCCCCATCGGGGCGCACAGTCCCCGGGGTCCCCTTCCCCGTCCCTCTCTGAGGAGCCGGCAGAGGGGCTCGCACACAAGCTCTCAGCCCCCTTCTCCCGCCCCACTGACCCCCACCCCCCGGCTGCATCACTCATTTCTCTGAAGTCATGCTGTCCCCTCCTGATCCCACTACACCCTGCAGCTCCCACCCGGCTCTCCTCCTGCCCCTGCAGAGTCACCCGCCCCTGGGGGTTCCACGTCTCTTCTCTCTCCCTCCTAAGCCCACCAGTCCACCCAGGTCCCCAGCCCTCCCCGAAACCGTCTCAACTACTCCACTCCCGGGCCTGTGGGTCGCACTGTCGCACGCTCCCGTCTCAGGTCCCCTGGACGTGACCTCGCAGCAGCATTTGGGCCCAGGAGTCACTCTCCTTCAAGTTTCTCACTTGGCTTCTGGAACACCATGCCCTCTGGGGGGGCCAGCTGTCTCACATCTCTCCAGTGCCTCAGTGCCGGAGGGCCCGTCCCGTTGTCCACACTCACAGCCGCTGTGACCCAGCTTCATGACTTAAATGCAGAACAGCCCCCAACTGCACGTCTCCAGCGGGACCCTCCCTGAACTCTAGATCAGCCCGTCCTGCCTGTCCACTTGGGTATCAAACTTGCCCATGAGTCAGATGCTGCCCCATTCGCCTCCAGCTGCTCATGGCAGATCTTTTCCTCACACCCCACATCCACTATATCAGCAATCCTGTTGGCCCTACGTACAAAATATATCCAGAGCCCCAGGGCCTTTGCGCTGACTGGCTCCTCCCCCGGATGCTCCAACTGGCATTTCTACATGGCTCATACCCTCACCTTGTTCAGGCCTTATCTCTTGGTGCAGCCTGTCTAAAGCTGTTCTCCCGACAGGCAGTCCTGTCTCTGTTGTATTTGTCTCCATGGCACTTGTCACCATCAAATATACTATTTATTCTTCATCTGTCTCTCTCACTAGAATATAAGCACCACGAGGGTAGAGATTTTGGTCTATTTTGTAGTCTCAGATCTTGCTTGGCATAGAGCAGGCACTCAACAAATTTTTTTGGTACAGATAGATGAATCTGAAGGATTAATTGCGAGCCTAAAGGGTTACAGACAGGACCAATGTTATAGATGCTGGTAGCCAGAAGGGGGAAGCAAAGAGCCATCCAGTGTAGATGAAAGATGAGGGGGAGGAGAGAACGCGCATATGCTGTGTGATCTCTAGCAAGTTCCTTAACCTCTCTGAGCCTCAGTTTTCTACTGTAAAACTAGTTACTGGGGGAGATCACATGTGCTCAGATGGGAAGGCTTTGTAATTGGCAAATCATGAGCATGATGAGTATGCTAGGTGTCCACGGTGTGAGGAGTTACCCAAATGTCCCCAATGGGGGACAGGGCAATTACGTAATCATGATGCAGCCAGACGAGGGACTATTATAAAGTGCTTTTAAAGACATGGGAAAATGCTTTTGTTTTAAGTGTATGTATAAATTTATAGAAAGAACAACAGATGTAAAATTAATAAGCTTGGGGAAAAATCTGGAAGAAATGTATCATCGTAAAAAGGAACAGCCATCTGGGGAATGAGATTTCTAAATTTCCTAAATTTATTTTTTCCTAAATTTCCACCACAGGCATGGGACCTGTGGCCCTGTGGCATCTGTTCCCGAGCCGGGCGCCTGGGGCTGTGAGGGCAGACTCCTGGGAGGTGTCCTCAGGCACCAGCCTCTCCGCCCTGTGGCCAGGCCCCCAGCTTACGTCAGCACTGCCCAGGCAGGTGGGAGAGGTGGGAGCAGCCCAGGCTGGGGAAAGGAGCGACACTGGTGTGCCGGGTGGTCCACAGTGTGGCTACAGGAGCGACACTGGTGTGTACCCCTCCCAGCACCCACTCGCTTCGGCCCTGGGGTCAGGCCTGGCTTACCTCGGCCCCTTGTGGGAAGAGCTGGAGCTCACTGGGCACCCCAGCCCCCAACCAGGCCCTCCAGAAGCACGCCCATCCCTTGGGGATCCTGTGACGCCCGGGCCCACAGTGCCCCCCGCTGAGGCCTGAAGTCCCCCACCGACCTCCAAGGCTCGGTCCAAGTCCCCTTCCTCTCCAGCCCAGCACCTGCCCGGCGCTCAGCATGGGCAGGAAGCGCCACTAGAACCAGTGGGGAAACTGAGGCCCTGGGGGCAGATGAGCTGTACCCTGTTGGGACAACACCAGAAGCCTCCTAGGGTCATCTCTTTTGACCCAGAACAAAACTAGCCCAGCAGTGGCCATGCCCCGCCGCACTCCGGCGGCCACAGCTCCAGGAAGCATTAGGAGAGCCGCAGACTAGAAAAGCGGCCTATCTTCAAAGCATCCTTCCCTTCTCTAGAATTCCTTCTCGAGACAGTGCTGTCAGAAAAGCTTCAGTAAGTGACCCAGGAAATCTCAGTGCCATCCTGCACAGGGTCTCTCCCCTCCACAGAAGGCCCCTCCGCCCTAAGCCTCACACCCAAGGCCCTCTCCCCAGCACCCCCTCCTGCTGGCGCCACCTCCCCTGGGCAGGGGTCCGCTCACGCTCAAACCCTCTGAGTGTGAAAGTGGCAGCAGGGGTGGGCTTCCTAGATGGTTCCAGGCCCCGGGGTCCTCCATGGGCAGGAACAAGGGGCATCTCTCCAACTACCAGAGAGGATGGATGTCCGTGGGTACCAATGGCACACACGACATTCAAAACTTGATGGGTCCCCGCTCTAACTTCTTGGCACTGTGAATGCTTCTGGCACTAGGCCACATGCTCAGGAAAAAGGAGATCCTACAAGGACTCAGATTAAGGTTCTGCCACTGTGTATGGGGCTTTTGGGAGGAATCTAGTTCAATTTCAGAAGAACAAAAAAGAAAATTCACATGTCTCACTTACACTTTTGAGTTTACAGACTAACGCATATTCCACCTTTTTAGAAGAGGGTGAGAGAAAAAAGAAAAGTCTCTGGAAGTTTCCACTGTGCCCAGGATAAGGCCTGCCTCTTTGGCCTAACACGCCGCACCCCCTGAGCCTGGCACCTCCTGGCCGCGCTGACTCCATCATCCCCCACTGGTGCCCCAGCCACGTCCCCTGGACACCGCCCTGTGCCTTCCCTAGGCTGTGCCCTGTGTCAACACCACACATAGTTCTGCTCACCATCAGTCACCAGCTCAACGTCACTTCCTCCAGGAAGCCTTCCTAAGCCCCAGGGATAACAATAACAACCGCCAGCCCCACTGTGAAACACCTTACAAAGGAAAGTTGGTAAAGGAAGACTTTACAGACCTCTCGCCCAAGCGTCAGGACGATGCCTGGGCGCAGCAGGGGGAACAGCCCTCCAAGCTCACCCCCTCCACCCACCGTGCATCTAGTTCAGGCCACGCGGAGGACAGGCATGCCTCTCTCCACCTGACAGTGGAGGGACACGAAACCACATGCCCAGCCATACAGCTGGTTAGAGGGGCAGGGATTTGGACCCGGTCCGTCTGGCACCAGTGGTGCTTTCCCACGGCCCACATGCTTCCTCGGTCCCGCGATCCCAAAGTAGCTCGCAGCCGCTCCACCACACGGCCAGGGCACCCGCCTCCCGCACTGCCCACTGCCCTCCAGACCTGGGGCCGGGCTGCAGCAGGCCTCCGCGAGCGCCCGCCGGAGGGCTTGGGAGCAGCCTCTCTGGGGTGAGAGCAGCCCTCGACAGCCTCTGTGAAGCCTTGGAGGCTCCTGGGAGCCTGGACACCTTCCCAGCCCAGTCTGACAAGTGGCTGAGGAGGCGTGGCGCCAGCCTGCCAACCCACTGCTCGGGCCCCTCCAGGCGGACACCGGGCCCAGGTGCCAATGCCCAGAAAGGCGCTGCAGCTCTCTCCCGAGGGCTGTGGCCAGGGCCGCTTCCCCGTCGCCTCTTCCAGGCAGCCTGCCACCCTCTCCACACCGTGTGGGTAGAGAAAGCACTTCCACAGGTGCATGCTGCACAAAGGAGCCAATGGGAAGGCCGATGGGCGGGCAGGTGGGTGGACGGCTCAGAGATGGTGGGCAGGAGCTCCCCATGGGGCAACGGCTGAGATTCGAGAAGCTGTTCACACAGCAAGACGGGACGCCAGCTCCCTAGGCCGGAGGGCGAGCCCCAGTTGGTGGAGGAGGCCACGTCCCGAGGGGCCCAGGAGCCCTGCGGTCTGCGTGAGGCCTGCTGCCCCCTGCCCCAGGGCTCCTCCCCGAAGCCTGGCACTCCACCGTCTGGCGCAGGCTCCACAGTACAGCGGCCACCCGCCATCGGGGGCCCCTGGCCAAGCGCAGGGAGCCGGGCGCTGGAGCCACAAGTTCCTTCGCTACAGGTGGGGCATCTCGGCAAGGCACTGAGCTTCCCTTGCTTCAGTTTCTTCATCCATAAAAAGGGGACAGAAAAAGATGACAGCGCTGCACGCTGAACTGCCAGCCCGGCACACATGAAGTGTCATGAACGGCTCTTCCTCTTCTGCTTTCCAATCTCATTAAAAACATGCGTGCCCCTCGAGCACGGTATCTTCAGGCCTCCACAGGACCCTTCCTTCCGGAAAGGAGGGGTAGGCAGCGGAAGGGAGGGTGCAGAGGGGAGGCTGACAAACCCCCTCCTGCGTCTCTGCTCTCCCTCAGCAAAGGGGGCCCGGCCAGGCAGTGGAGGGAAGCTGACTTGGTGGCACTCAGCACCGATGTCTATCAGCCTGGAGATGGAAGCCAGCGGGCCTGAAACCATGGATGGGGCCTGGGGCCTCTGCCACGGGGCAGGTGAGCGGACCACAGACTGCCCACCATGGTCCTAGACCAAGGCTGGTCGACAGAGGGCCGAGACGGTCCAGGGGCCACGGGGGCACCAGGAAGGTGTGTGTCCTGGTTTCTGTGGCCGATGAGAAGGGAGCTGTGCTGTCCACAGGCCTGGGATGGCCATTCCTCTCCCGCCAGGCCCCACTGTCCCCAGCTGGCTTCCTGCGGAGGGACTCACCTCCGATGTGGCCGTCCCAATGGCGCAGCCCCCGGTTCCACCCCGCCACGGGTGTGCGAGAGGGATCTGGAGCCGCACGGCCAGAGCTCCACAGCACGGGCCTTGAGGCCTCGGGGCCACCTGCTGCCGTGTGACGCAGGCACATCGCTGACACTCCAAGCCTCTCTTTCCCCTGTAGGTCGCCCTTGCACCTACCTCACAGGTCTGCGGAGTAAACGAGATGCCCCCTGTGTGTTCATCGCTGTGACCTGGGGCCTAAAACACCGCATGCCGAGGCAGAGCCTTGGCAACAGTGCAGGACCCCAGGTGACATGGCCGGCGCAGCATCTGACACCTGGGCATCTCCGGGCACAGTCCCACTGGGCTGCCACGGCCACCGTCTCCGCCTCACTGACATCTGCTCGCTCCCACACTGCTGAGAGCTCTGGAAAACCACCTCTGGGTGGCCTTGGACCCCTGCTGCTCACCCACCAAGCATGTCCCTCTCCCCCGGTCTTCCCTGAGGCCCAAGGGAGCTGCCCATCACTCCACTCCCAGGAAGTCTGTCCCCTCCAGTGTGATGGCCTCTCGCCCCTTCTCCAGAAGCCCAGCAAGCCAGGCCTGGGCACAGGGAGTGAGCAGCTCCAGGGAGCAGGGTGCGTGGCCCTGAGGCAGGGGGGGAGGGACGTCACCGTGGCTGTGACATCAGATTCCTGTCCTGCAGGTCCCCTCTGTTCTGGGCACGGCCGCTTGCCCGCTCCCAGAACATGGGCACGGCCTCCCCAAGGGCAGGGCTGGCTGGCCTCCTGGGGCGGGGTGGCCGGGCGCCCTGTCTCTCTACACACAGGCTCTAGGTCAGCAGGTCAGTGTGTGCAGCTTCCTCCTGGGAGGCCCGGAACACTCACAAGGTGGCTGTGTCGCCCCCGCAGGGACAGCTCTGCTCATTCAGGGTGGGGAGGGCCAGGACTCAGCCGTGGAGGAGACGCAGGGGGATGGATGCCTCGAACAGGGGTCAGGAGGCACATTTACCATCTAAGGGCGGTAAGCCACATCTTACCACCAAGCTCGCGGTCTCCACAGAGACGCCCTACCCTCTGAGACCAGGAACCCACCCGCCATCAACCTCATCCACTCAGCGAGGTCAATAAGGCCCCTTAGGTCAGGAGCAGTCGGGGCTGGGTCCCCCGAGCCCCGGCTGAGTGAAGTTTAACCGTCGCCAGTGCCATCCCATCCCCGTCACTGTCCGGGTTCCCGCCTCGCCTTCCTCCTCCCACGTGGACAGGAGCCAGGTGAGCGGCAGGGCAGAAGGGCAGCCTGGCTCCCGCTCCAGGGCCCAGACCCGGGGTCCCACGGGGAGCTCAGCTCCAGCCTCAGGCACCAGCACTGTGGCCGGCCCCCCATGCCAAGTGGTCCCCCCACAACAGGCGCCTCTTACCAGGCTTTGGGATGAGTCCTTGGAAGGGCCTGGAAGAGAAAGAGAGACGGAAGTGTCGGTGGGGGGCGGGGGGCCTGGGAGCTCATGAGAACTGTCTACCGCCTCAGAATCGGCATTTTAACAAGATGCTCGGTGATTCACGTGCACAGGCGGGACACTGTGACTGTGGCAGGAAGGTGACAGGGTGTCCTGCTAGCTCTGCCCGGGCTGGCTCTGCAAGCTTGGGCAAACCACTTGTCTGGTGTCCCCCCTCTGAAGTGGACGAGTGCCTCTCCTGGGGGCTATGGGCAAGAAGGGCCCACGAGGGCCGCCTTGCTGCGGCGGCTGAGGTGGGGCTGGGTCTCACCTCTGTGGGGCTCCCCGCAGCCCGGCTGGCCTGCAGCCCCCCTCAGCCCCCCGGGATGGCGCTGGGAGAGCTGTCTGTCCAGCAGGGAGGGCAGGACCCCAGCAGCACCGGCTGGAGGGAAAGGCCAAGGTCCCCTGGAGCAAGCCCGCCCACACTGGTCTTGCCTCCTCCCTCCCCCGGGGTACCTGGTGACCGTGAACTTGATCTTGTCGGCCACCGCAAGGATCCTCTCCAGGTTCTGGGAGCCGAAGGTGCAGGGCTTTCGGAACGGGATGCCTGGGGGCAGCCCCTCAATGATCACTGAGCCGGGGTTGCTCTTGATCCGCTTGTAGGGGACCTGCACCGGGTACTTGATGCCCAAGGCTTCCCCTGTGGACGAGAGGGACAGAGGAAGTGCTGTCAGGAGCCAGAGGCGATGCCGGCGTGTGGGTGTGACGATGCTCCGCGCACGAATGGGACAGGTCACGCACACAGGGGTGTGAGAAAGCTGTCGTGTGGCACGTGGAAGGGCGCGGCCGGTGGAGGATTGGGAGTCAGGGGGTGTGTGGTGCAGGGCCAGGGCCGGGCGGGGCAGGTGTGGCCACAGCTTCTGGGGAGAGGACAGCAGCTGAGGCTGCTCAGCCTCACGGCCTGGGGACCGAGAGCCCGTCTCGAGGATGGCCCTTTGGGGGCACAGCCGGCCCTGCCTGTTCAGGACCGGCTGGCTGGGGGGCAGACTGCACCGGGAGCAGGGAGCCGGTGGAGGCCAGCCAGGGGTGGCTCAGACCCCGGGCCCTCCTCCTGCGTTGGGCGCTGGCCTCATTCCTGGCACCAACCCCCTGTGGAGGGCTGGGCCTGCCCACCCCAGCGACTGCACTCGCTCTCACAAGTGGCCTGGGGGCAGTCCCGGGGAGGGGTGGCTGCTGCTGCCCCATCCTCAGCCGGGGCCATCCCTGAGGCTCCCCCCTGTGGTCCCTGCCCGTGGGGGCAAGGACCTCATGTAGGCACTGCAGCCCTGGATGCTGTGAGGCTGGCATGAGCATCCATGGCTCCCCGAGGCTCAGATGGGTCCACCCCTGGAGCCCCTCCTGGACCAAGGGAGGGAGCTCACAGCACCCCCCAACCCAGGGCTTGTTGAGAGACCCACCCCAGGGTGGCAGGATGCTTCCTATGATGACACATTGCAGAAATCTCCACACGTCTCAGCCCTGGGAGGAAAAGCTCGACTTTTTCTGTGCAATAAACTAATGTTTTCTCATGGACACTGGGAATGGCATAACTGACCTCCCTCCCCTTTTGCTCTGGCTCCCAGGAAACTCAGAGCC
Organism: Equus przewalskii; assembly: GCF_037783145.1. Taxonomy (NCBI): domain Eukaryota; kingdom Metazoa; phylum Chordata; class Mammalia; order Perissodactyla; family Equidae; genus Equus; species Equus przewalskii. The sequence continues at coordinate 12,042,303 of NC_091842.1, read as the reverse complement.
TGATTTGTGCCCTGCATCTAGCAAGGACAGAATTTCTGTGTCTTCCTGCTACCCCCAGCTTCTTGCCATGGCTCCAGCCTGTCTGTTTTTTCTACAATTGAGATAGAATTCACATACCATAAAATTTACCATTTTGAAGTGTATCCAGCGGTTTTTAGTACACTCATGAGGCTGTGAGATCACCACTATCCAACTACAGAATATCTTCATCGTTGCAAAGAGAAACCCCATGCCCTGTGCAGTCACCCCCATGCCCTGGCAACCACTAATCCACCTTCTGTCTCCATGGATATCCAGCCCGTCTTTAATTCCTTATCCTGACTTTGCTGCTGACAAGTTCATATGCCATTGCAAAGAGATCCTTTTTGAAATGAAAAAAAATCAGACAGAAAGGAAAATTGACCCCCACAATCAATGAGAACCCTGTCGTCTCTGCCTCTTCACCTCTCGCCTCCAGAACGGCTCTTGCTACCATGACCGATGGCCGCCATGTTGCCAAATCCAGTAGCCAATTGTAGTTCTTTCGGCAAAACGCGACATGGATGACCACTCCCCCCACCCCAGCCCTCTCCTCGGCGTCCATCTTCCTGGGTTCCCCTCCTTGATCTGCCCTCTAAACGCCAGGCTCCTTGGCCCTCAGTTTGTAGCCCCAGGAGAGCCAATGGGTCATCTCCACTTATCCCCCAAACTGACCATCCAAAATGGAGCTCACCATCTTCCCCCTCCTCCTTGGGGAGGACACTGCCCCTTCTTCCTGGCTGGCAGTTTCGGTGTCCACCTGTCTCGAGTGGCCCAGGGGCTCCACTCCCTCCTCCTCCCTTGTCACAGTGACAGGTCCAGGTAACCCCATGAGCATGTGGCGGTTCCCTGTCACAGGGACTGGGTAAGGAATGGACATATGACTCAGTGAGGATCAATGAAAACCAAGTGGTGGGCTCAGGGAATTCTGGGAAAGAAACGACCTGGCTCTCTTGGGAGTGCCTGTGGAAGAGCCAGCCCTCTCCCTTCCAGGAGGTGCAGGCGGGCTGTCTGGACTGCTGTGGCCATTCCGTCAGCAAGCAAGAAGCCAGCCTTAGGCGATGCTGAGACGGTGGAAAGATAACAAGGACATCTCTGAGCTGCTGGATCCAGCTGATCCTGAAGGCCACCCTACTGCTGGACTTCTCGTGTTACGAGCTATGGTTGATTATACAGTCCCAAGAAACCTGCACCAATATTTCTCTCATCCCACATGTTCCTCTCTTAACAGTGTACCATCAACACTCCCCCACAGAGAACTAGGACCTGTGTCCCCTCCCCTCGAGCCTGGGTGGCACTGTGTAACTGCGTCAACTAATAAAGTATGGCAGAGGTGATGCATGGCCTGAGGCTGGGTCATAAAGGGCAGCAGCTTCCAGCTGGCTGGGAATCCAGCTACCTAGAGGCGCTGTGCTGGAAAGCGACGTGCAGAGATCACATGGGAGTCGAGCGAGATGCCTGAGGGGCCCAGCTGCTCCAGCACCAGCTGGTTCCCTGCCCGGGGGCCACACCTGCAAGTGAGGAAGCTGTCGGGACGGCCCGGCCTCAGTCACCTGACTGCAACCTGGGGAGAGACCCTGAGCGACAGCCACCCAGCTGAGCTGCCCCCGACTTCTGGACTCACTGACGCCCCAAGGGATAGCGAACGGTCACTGTCATTCCAGGCTGCTGTGTTTGGGGTGATCCTTCTGCAGTCCCAGTAACTGAATCAGGAGCCCATTCACCCCCTTACCGGTGAAGCCAGCTTGAGTTTGTTTTTGTTCCTCGAGACCAAAAAGCACCTTAACGGACCCTGGCTCATCTTCCTCAAGCTGGGACTCGCTCGGCCTGGCTGCCTCCCCTGCCTGGCCAGCACAGCCCCAGGGACTCCAGCTGAGGCACATCTGCCCCCGGCTGCTTTTCTCCAGCACCGCCAGCATCTCTCTCGCCTGAATTACGGCTCCAGCCGTGGAGCTGGTCTCCCAGCGTCCCTCCCTGCCCTCCTGCAGCCTTTCATTGTCCTCACTGCAGCCAGGAAGACACTCTACCAGTACAGCTCCAGCCACTTCTGTCCTCCCAACAAAATACAAAGCAACATCACGGTTCCCTCCAAGGCCCTGGATGACTGGGCCCGCCTCCTGGCCAGCTCTACTGGGCTCCTCTTCTCCCCAGCCACTCTCATGCTTCAGCTTGCTGCCCCTTCTTAGAACAAGCCTCAGGGCCTTTGCACGTGCTATTACCTCAGCTACAATGCCTTTCCTTCCCACTCTGCTTGAGTAAGTCCTCACTCATCCTCCAGTTCTTTCTTCAGAGGCCTTCCCTGGCTCCCAATAAAGTAAATACCCAAATTGTTCTCTCGTGAGCAGCCTGATATTTTCCTGCATAATGGGACAATTCCTCACTGTTACTGGATTCTGTGTATAGCTGCTGAATCTGTGTCTCACCTCACAGGTCGACACGGCCCACGAGGGCAGGGTCTGTGTCTGTTATATTCACTACTGTCTCCCCGGTGCCTGGTGCATAATTAGTGCTCAGAAAGTATTTGTAAGTGGATGAATGGTTTTCCCAGAGTGATCACGGCCAGACCTGGGAAGCTCCGGCCCCCGCCCTGCCGTCATCCCTCCCCTGCGCCCAGGGCTCACCGTATTTCTTATTGAACAGGTCCTGGACCTGCTCCCTCAGCGTGTTGGCGATGTCGATCCGTGAGAGTCGGGCGTCGTAATTTTCTGCAAAGTGAAAAACAATTATGGATTTGAGCTGTTAAATTAAAAGGCACTTGGTGACTTTTAAGGAATACGATTTCCTAATTATAAGGAACTCCTTCTCTGGCAATTATCAGCTCCTCGGAGGGGGCCCCCCAGAGTCCTTCAGAACCAATATCTTCACAGAGATGGGTTTTTCCAGAAGGACTCACACCGTTGCGACAACAGCAGTGAGTCGGAAATTAAGTTAATTGTTGACATTTGAAAACTGCCAAACCAATAAATAAGCCCTGAAGGTGAGATCCACGGGAGAGGCAGGGGTCCCTGACAGTCGGTGGGGAGAGGGGCAGAGGGCACAGCTCAGCCAACGGGGCGGCCCCTCAAGGCAGAAGCTGGCCTGGCACCTCCCGGGGCCACTCCCTCACCCAAAGGGGCCTGAGAAGGAGCCCATGTGCCAGCACCGCCCTGGGCCCCGGGCCCCTGACCCCGCGAGATTGCAGCCCGGCTCTGCTCCTGGGCAGAGAGTAGGGGCCAGGTGGGAGTGGATCTCTGGGCTGTTGGATGGAGGGAGTGAGGACCCTGGTCTGCTAAAAGGGCTGGGGATGAGGAGCCATGGGGTGAGGAGAGATATGAACTTCTCTCATGACAGAAAGTTCTAGAAAGGAGTGAGAGAGACTGGGCAGTGAGCAGCTGCCCCTCCAGGATTTGGGTCTTCTCTCTCCGGGTTCCCCCACTCCCAGGGCTGGCCCTTCCTGCCACTGGTCTCACTGACCCCACTTTCTCCTCAGAGCCACAGTGACCACCCAGGGCCACCCACCCGGATCACTCCCAGCCACATCCTGGAGCTGCCCCGGCAGGCATGGGGATGGCTGTTCTCAGCCATGGCCCCGCCCCGGATGCCACACTTGATCTTGCCCAAAGGCCGAGAAGCAATACAATCCCCGTCCCTGATGGGAGGGCCGGAGGAGCCCCCTGGCTCTCGCCCGACCCCCGCCTGCTTGTTTCTCTGTTTCTCACGCCCAGTGGCCACTCAACACCTTCACTCAAGGCACTCCCCTTCCCCGTCTCTCCCTGGGCTCCCTCCTCTGCCCCCTCCCAGCCGGCTGCAGTCCCCTCCTCCAGAGAGCCCTCCTGGCCCTTGGTGCCCTGTCCCTCCTCTGGTGCCAAGGCACGAAGGGCTCGGCGGGTGGCCAACACACGGTGGGCAGCTGGCTGGCTCTAGCGCCCTGGGCCCCACTGTCCCCACCCCAGCGCCCCCCACGGAGCCCCTCCCTCAGAGCTGGCAGGCAACAACCCTGCCCCGGCTGCCAACCCCTCCCACCCCAGCCTGGCCCTCCAAACCCCAGCCAGGTCAAGGTCCTGGCACCGGGACAGCTGACCCCCTCCTGAGCTGCCACCTTACCTTGAAAGCCCTGCCTCTTCAGGCTCTCGTCCACCAGAGGGTCCCCGGAATCCCTCTCTGGGGGCGGGGGAGAGAAGCCACATGAGCAGGCAGCTCCTGGGACCCGGGGACAGAGGTGGAATCTGGTGGGGCAGACCCGACGGGAGGGTGGTGGGGGAGTCCTAGGGGAGGAGGGGACCAGGACCGAGGAAGCAGGAGGAGGGTGCTGGCACAGGCCTGGGACCCCCCAGTGCCCGCCCGTGACCCCGAGCAGGGTACCTTGGCTGTCCGTGACGGGCTCTTTGACTCCCTCGGTGAGCAGTTCGGGCCTGGAAAATACCACCAGCAGGGCTGTCACCAAGGTCGCTCCAGACCCCCTGGTCCTGCTCACCTGCCTCTCGGGGCCTCAGTCTACAAATCCATGCAATGGGCGGCCCCCCGCCCCCCGTCCCCCCCACTCTGGACAGCCCAGGTCTGGGTCCCTGCCCCAGCTCCCAGCCCCGGGCAGCTATCCTGCTGACCCAAATGGGAGATGTGGCGGCTGCACTGGGCTCTGAGGATTCAGCCGGAGCAAGAGCAGCCCAGCCTGGTGCTGAGAGGCTGACACCCTCACCTGGGCTCCAGGACCCTGTATGTCTGCCACCGCCCAGGGCAGAGACGTGGTCCAGGGGGCTTCCCACAGAGGGGACTTGAAGTGTGGAAGCAGTCGGGGCTGACTGGGCGGCGAGGTCTCAGAGGGGCAGGCGGGGTCCAAGGCATCTGGCTGACACCAGAGTCGGGGGCCCTGGGGACCAGGCCCAGCTCTGCAGGGACGTCTGTGTCTCCACAGACTCCACAAGGCCCTTCCCAGCACAGGTCACCCGCCCTCTGCCCTTGAGGCGGGACTGTTCCCATGGTCCCGTCCATGTCCCATCGGAGGGCGAGGAGACTGAGGCAGCTGGACGCTGAGTCACATGCCCCAGGGCACATGGCCAGAGGAGGGGTTAGACCTGGGTGCCCCACCCCTCCCCACCCCCAGCCTCTCCAGCTGAGGGACCCCGCCCCCGGGCCTCTGCTTTCTCATCTGAAATGGGATAACCCTGCCCTGGCTCAAAGAGAGGGGAGGGGGCCCCCCAGATCCAAGTGTGCTAAGGCGACACAGGACGCTGGAAGTACTGAGACCCGGGAGTTGGGACCCTGTGCACCTCGACTGTCACAGGGGACTGTGGGAATGTCATTCCACTCCCTGGGCCTCAGTTTCCCCATAAGGAGAAGGGGAGAGGTGGCAATGGGGGCTCTAAATGCAGCCTGAGGCCTTTCAGCTCCTGAGATTGTGGGTAAGGGCAGGGCTGTGCCTCGTCCCTCCTCGGCCCTGGCCTTGGGAGCTCAGCTCTGTGCCAGGCGGCGGGCTGATGCCCAGAGCTCAGGCAGACCCATCCGCACACAGGAGCCCGGCCCAGCATCCCTTTCCTTCCGGAGATGTGAAGGAGGGGCTCTGCCACCTGCCCACCCCACCAAGCCTGTCAGCCTCCTCCGGCCAGCCTGACGCCACCAGTGCCCTCAGCCTGCCACAGACCCCAGACTCCCCCACCCGGACAGGCCTGCTCTAGCTGGACAAAGGCTGTGCTGAAAAGGGGCATTTAGAATCAGTGATGGGCGAGGAATTCTGTCTGGTCCACGCCCCTGGTTCCTGGGAGAGAACCTCAAATCTTTGGAGTCTCTCCAGTGACAGGAGTGTCTTTGCTATTCACAGTGGGACCCTTGATCACACCTAAATTTATGCTAATAAGATGACTCATGATTCAGGAAGCCTCCAGCGAGTGGAGCCCCCTGATAACAGCTCACCTCCTGACTCCTAGAGAGGGGAAGGGGCTGGAGATGGAGCTCAGCCAAACGGCCAATAATCCTACTCAGCGTTCCCACCTACCGAATCCCAAGACAAACTGTGGACACGAAGCTCGCTGGAGCTGCCGAGATGGGGACACACCACGTGCTGGGAGGTGCCGGGCCTTGTTTCACGGGCAGAGGGCGTGGGGGCTCTGAGTGCGGCACCCTCCCAACCCTCACCCTCTTGTGTCTCCTCATGTGTGTCCTTTATACAAAGCTGTCCTCGTAATATAGCATTTTCCTGAGTTCTGTGAGCGTTCTAGCTCATTACCGAGCCTGGAGGAGTCGTGGAAAGCCCCAAATTTGGAGCCAGTCACTCAGAAGTGCAGGTGGTCTAGGGACCCCTGAACTTGTGGCTGGCGTGTGAAGTGGGGGCAGCTTGGCTGAGGACCGTGCCCTAAACCTGTGGGGCCTACAAACTCCAGGCAGTCATCGTGAGACCCACACTGCAGCCCCGCCACCACATGCAGCTTCCCCCCACATCCGCCCTGGACCTCCGTCTCTTGTCCCTGTGAATCCACCCAGGCTTTAATTTCTCTTTTTTTAAAAATTATTTTATTGAGGTCATAATGGTTTATAACATTGTGAAATTTCAGGTGTACGTTGTTATACAATGTACATGGTGAAATTTCAGGTGTACAACGTACAGGTGTATATTGTACAGACTGCATCGCGCTCACCAGTAATGGTCTAATTTTTATCCATTACCGTATATATACATCCCTTCACCCCTTTTGCCCACCCCCCAACGCCCTTCCCCTCTGGTAACCACTAATCTGTTCTCTTGTCCGTGTGTTAGTTTATCTTCCACATATGAGTTAAACCATACGCACTTGTCTTTCTCTGTCTGGCTTATTTCGCCCAACATAATACTGTCAAGGTCCATCTGTGTTGTTATGAATGGGACAATTTTGTCTTTTTTATGGCTGAGAACTATTCCATTGTATATACCCCACATCATCTTTATCCAGTCAGCAGTCCATGGGCCCTTGGGTTGCTTCCACATCTTGGCTATTGTGGACAGTGCTGCAATGAACATAGGGCTGCATAAGTCTCTTTGGATTGTTGATTTCAAGTTCTTTGGATAAATACCCAGCAGTGTGACAGCTGGCTTGTATGGCAGTTCTATTTTTAGTTTTTTGAGAAATCTCCATACTGTTTTCCACAGTGGCTGCACGAGTTTGCATTCTCACCTTTCATTTCTAATCTTATTTCTTTGAAACCTTTCTTTTTTCTTGGTGAGTCTGGCTAAGGGTTTGTCAATTTTGTTTATCTTCTCAAAGAACCACCTCTTAGTTTCATTGAGCCTTTCCTACTGTTTTTGTTTTGGTTTCTATTTCATTTATTCCTGCTCTAATTTTTATTATTTTTCTCCTTCTGCTGACTTTGTTTGTTCTTTTTTTCTAGTTCTGGTAGGTATAGTTTAAGATTACCTATTTGAGATTTTTCTTCTTTGTTGAGGTGGGCTTGTACTGCTATGAATTTCCCTCTTAGAACCACTTTTTGCTGCATCCCCTAAGAGGTGGTATGATGTGTTTTCATTTTCACTTTTCTCCAGATATTTTCTGATTTCTTCATTGATCCAATGGTTGTTCAGTAGCATGTTGTTTAGTCTCCACATATTTGGGACTTTCCCAGCATTTTTTCTTATAGTTGACTTCTAGTTTCATAGCATTATGGTCAGAAAAGATACTTGATATGATTTCGATCTTGTTAAATTTATCAAGCTTGCCTTGTTTCCCAACATATAGTCTATCTTTGAGAATGTTCCAGGTGCACTTGAGAAGACTATGTATTCTGCTGTTTTGGGATGGAATGTTCTACTCTTATCTATTAAGTCCATCTGGTCTAGTTTTTCGTTTACTTCTACTATTTCCTTGTTGACTTTCTGGTTGGATGATCTATCCATATTTCTCCCTCTAGGTCTGTTAATAGTTGCTTTATGTACTTTGGTGCTCCTCTGTTAGGTGCATTTGTATTAATAAGTGTTATAGCTTCTTGGTGGAATGTCTCTTTTATCATTATACACTGCCCCTCTTTGTCTCTCATGGCCTTTTTTATCTTGAAGGCTATGTTGTCTGATATAAGTATGGCAACACCTGCTTTATTTTGTTTGCCATTTGCTTGGAGTATCATCTTCCATCCCTTTACTTGGAGCTTATGTTTGTCTTGAGAGCTGAGATGTGTTTCCTGGAGGCAGCATATTATTGGGTCTTGTCTTTTAATCCATCCAGCCACTCTGTGTCTTTTGATTGGAGAATTCAATCCATTTACATTTAGAGTGATTATTGATATAGGAGGGCTTAATGCTGCCATTTTATCTCTTGCTTTCTGGTTGTTCTATATTTTCTGGTTGTTCTATATTTCCCTTGTTTCTCTTCCTGTGTATTTCCTTTTTTTTTTTTTTTTAACACTTTTTAAAATTCTTCTCCCCAAAGCCCCCCAACACATAGTTGTATATTCCAGTTGTAGGTCCTCTGGTTGTGCTGTGTGGGACACTGCCTCAGCAAGGCCTGTGAGGGGTGCCATGTCCACACCCAGGAGCCAAACGGGTGAAGCCCTGGGCCGCCAAAGCAGAGTGCACAAACTTAACCACTCGGCCACGGGGCCAGGCCCTCTTCCCGTGTATTTCTGACTGCCATTTCAGTTTGGTGATTTTCTATGATGGTTTTCTCAGTTTTCTCTTCATTTATCAGTGTGTCTCTCTTCTGATTTTTATTTAGCGGTTACCATGAGGTTTGTATAAAAGATCTCATAGATGAGATAGTTCATTTCCTGATAGCCTCTTGTCTCCATTAGCCTAAGCAGGTTCCACCCCTCTCCTCTTCCCCTTTTGTTATTGTCACAACTTATTCCGCATTTCGTTGTGAGTTTGTTATTAAAATGAAGTGTTTATAGTTATTTTTGATGCTTTCTTTCCCTTTATCTTTAATGTTACAGTTAAGTGTTTGCTAATGTGTTCTGATAGACAGGTGCAGTCCTCCTTGCTCAAGGCTCTGTAAACCTTTTCCTTTTGTTTCAGGTGTGAGGGCCTTCTTGATCATTTCTTGTAGGGGGCTCTTGTGGGGATGAACTTCCTCAGCTTTTGTTTATCTGGGAAAGTTTTTATTTCTCCATCGTATCTGAAGGATAGTTTCACTGGCTTGAGTATTCTTGGCTGACACTTTGTTTTTCAGTATTTTGACCATATCATTCCACTCTCCTCACCTGTAAGGTTTCTGCTGAGAAATCTGCTGAAAGGCTGATAGGGGTTCCTTTGTAGGTTATTTTCTTCTGCCTTGCTGCCCTTAGTATTTATTCTTTGTCATACTTTTGCCAATTTTACTAATATATGCCTTGGAGAAAGTCGTTTGACGTTGATGTAATTAGGAGTTCTACTAGCTTCATTTATACGTAATTCCAGTTCCTTCCCCAGGTTTGGGAAGTTTTCAGGTATTATTTCTTTGAACAGGCTCTCTGCTCCTTTCTGCTTCTCTTCTCCCTCTGGAATGCCTATAATCATTATGTTGCATTTCCTAATTGTCTCATATTTCTCAGAGCATTTCTTCATTTTTTTAAAGTCTTAATTCTCTCTCCTCCTCCACCTGAAGCATTTCTATATTTCTGTCCGCTAAATTACTAGTTCACTCCTCCAGAATGTCAGCTCTGTTTTTCAAGGTTTCTACATTGTTTATCTCATTCATTGTGTTCTTCATCTCCAGCATTTCAGTTCGGATTTTTTGTAAAGTTTCAATCTCCTTTGTGATGAATTTCTTCTGCTCATTTTTCCCTGAGGAAAACTTGCCTGCGCTAACCTCCGTTGCCAATCCTCCTCTTCTTGTACGTGAGCTGTTGCCACAGCATGGCCACTGACAGCTGAGTGGTGTTGGTCCAGCCCAGGCCGCTGACGTGGACCATGCCAAACTTAACCACTAGGCCACCGGGGCTGGCCCTCCTCTTTAATTTTATTCCTGAGTTCGTTCAACTGCTTTTCTGAGTTTCCTTGTAACTGAAGTTTCTTTATGATAACTATTTCGAGTTCTCTGTCATTTAGTCTGTAAATTTCTGTGACTTTAGGATTGGGTTCTGTCTTCCCGTTTTCCTTCTGTTCTGCAGTGTTAATGTATTTCTTCATGGTGTTTGATGAAGCGGACCTTTGCCAGCATACAGGGGTAGTACCTGGTCACAGATTCCACCTGCCACTGCTGGGGAGGGGCAGGGGCTGTGTTTTCTGAACCCACCATTTTTGCTGGAAGTCACAACGAGAGGGCTCACCTGCCTCCTGGCTGCGCTGCTTGGCGGGTCACACGGGCAGGTGCAGGTGCTCTCGTGCGGATCTGCTGCCCTGGCTGGCTGGCAGAGCTGGTGTGCCAGGTGGGAGGGGAGAGCAGGGGTGCCTTCTTTTGCGTGCATGAGCCTGCTCTGCACTCACTGGCAGCCCACCTGGGCTGCTCGCCTTGGTGAGGGCACCCACGTGGTGGCTCAGCCACCTGAGTGTGGAGCGTTCCCACAAGCTGGGATGCAACTCCAAGTGTGAAAGTGTTCGCTTGGAGGCTGCATGTTCCCCTGCCTCCTCTCACAGTCACGTGCCTGCCGGGCTGTTGTGTGTGGACCAGTGACCCAGATCGCCCCCGCTGCTCACCTCCTTGCACTGTTTCCCAGGATCCAGGAGCCCCACCTTCAGACGTGCGGCTGTGTGGAGCTCTCAGACGTCCTACTGTGCTGTGTGGGTTGTCCTCCGTTGGTTAGTGAATATCCCTTTGGTTGTATTTCAGGGGAGAGAGACTAAGGGAATGGCTCACTGTGCCATGATGCTGACGTCACCTCTTCCCAAATCACATCTCTATAAAATTTCATAAATCCCCCAAGTAGACTTTTTAGGAGTCAACAAAAAGTACTTCTCCAAACCATTTCCCAGCTTTTGGTGTCCCCCAGCATCGTCCCTACAGCTCCTGCGGTGGCTCCTGTGGCCTGTGCAGGTCACGGCACCACCGAAGCTGCAGCAGAGCCACTGGGGCCACTAAGGGCAGGTGAGCTGGGATCCCGACCTAGGCCGGAGTGAGCAGGGATGTCCCCAAGCTTTTACATTTCTGAAAGGTTTTTTTAACTTTGGAGAATTTGTGGAAAGCAAGGGACCCTACCCCTAGAAGGATGCATGGGAGAATATGAAAAGTTCGCATACGAGTTCAAGGGTCTGGGTTAAGAATGTTTTTGGACCAAAGGTTTAGAAAGTTTAATCTGATTTCATGTGAACTCTAATTGACCAATAGTGATTGTCTGGAGAATTGTGGATGTGGAGGTCAGGCTCAGGCAGAAAGTGTCAATCAATTACCAATGTCTGCCACAGATGATGACGTCATAAATATACATATGTGTATATATTTTTATGGGCTGAATTGTGTCCTCCCACAAATTTTATATATTGAAGCTCTAACCCCAGTACCTCAGAATGTGGCTGTACTCCAAGACAGTGTCTTTAAAGAGGGGATGAAGTTAAAACCAGGATGTGAGGGTGGGCCCTAATCTGGTCTGACTGATGTTCTCATGAGAAGAGATTAGGCCATACAGAGAGTGGCACCAGGACGTGTGAGCACAGAGAAAAGACGATCTGAGGACACGGCGAGAAGGCGGCCGTCTGCCAGCCAAGGGGACAGGCCTCAAGAGAAGCTGAACCTGCCAACACCTTGACCTTGAACTTCTAACCTCCAGAACTGCGAGAAATAAATTTCTGCTGTCTGAGCCACTGGGTCTGTCATACTTTGTTACGGCAGCCTGAGCAAGGTAATAACGCACATACACGCTTTACTGAGATTGACTCCCACGCTGTCAGCTCCCTCTTTTCAAGAGCCCCAACCAGTGGTTTTCAGTCTATTCCCAAAGTTGTTTATGCAGCTGTGCGTCTATCTGATTCCAGAACATTTACCTCACTCCAAAATTGCACCCTTTGTTAAAGTAAGATTAAGAGACATGGGTTGTTTTTCACTTAATATTCTCAACAGTATTTTTTGATAATTTTTAAAATGAGGAATAACAAAATAAATATATTCAAGTGCTCCACCTCTCTCCATTATCTCTTAAAATCACCCCAACAAAGTCTTTGGTCCCCTCTCCCCCCCAGCTGTTGAGCTTGACAAAGTGAACCACTCTGTCCTTCTTCATGTGCCTTTTAGGAAGCTGGAAGTAGTGAGATTCACCTTTTAAAATTGATACATGTTTTAAAGACGTGAACTCCTGAAGGGCACCACAGGTGAATGTCAAAAGCATTTTACTAAGAAAAGAAGCCAGTCACAAAAGGCTGCCCGCCGCACGATTCCACTTAGAAGACATCCCTGAAAAGGCAAAACGATGACACAAAATCCAGCAGCGGATGTCCGGGGCGGGGCTGCAAACAGAGGGGCGCGGGGAAGTTTCTGGGGTGATGCGACTGTTTCATTTCCTGATGGTGGTGGTGGTTACGACTGTAGCAGTGTCAAATCTCAAAGAACTGTACATTTTTTAAAAGGGCCAATTCTACGGAATGTAAATTAAACTTCAATAAATGTGACAATAAAAAAAGACCCACCTTGACTACAGCACGCCAGGCCCTTGACCTCCACTGCCACCCCACGTGGCAGCACAGCGCTCCCCACCCAACACCCAGAGCAACCTGCCCAAGGTCACGGGGGGTCACAGGAGCAGCTGGGCGCAGACCCAGGACACTGCCTCCCAAGTCTGCCACGGGGCCACCGGGCCAGTGGGCCTCCCTTTCTAAATATAAAGTGACATTACAAAATGCTCCTGCGCACAGGGAGAGGCCTCTGTGGGTCAACAGTGGGAAACGTCAGTTCTCGAGGAGCCGCTGATGATCTGGCTCCACGTCTGAGCTGCCTGAGTGCTTCCTGGTCAGGGCTGGAGGAGTGGATGGGGGAGCAGCCCCCGCGTTACGTCCCTCTGAACAGGGACAGCTCCCAACGTCCCATCCTCACCCTCCTCTCCCCTGAGCATTGGGTCCCGAGTCCCGTCATCCACCCGCCGGCCGGGCCCGGAAGGCCTCACGCACCCCAAACATAACACGTGTGAGGCCCAGCTCTCGACTGTGACCTCCACCCGCATCGTCTCCGTCCTGGAAAACGGCATCTCTGTCAGCCCAGTTCTCAGCCCCCAACTCTCACAGCCCACACCCAATATATCAGCAAATTCCGCCCCCATCTTCAAAACAGTGCCTGAATCTGACAACCTTCACCACCCCGACCTTTACTGAGTCCACGCTGCCACCCTGTCCCCAGGGCAGAGTAAAGCCTCCTCGCTGGTCCCTGTCTTCTGTCCCTGCCCACATCCCCAAATCCCCCTCTGCCTCACAGCTGGAGAAATTAAAAACAAAAAAAGACCAGATTATGTCACACCCTCCTCAAACCTTCCAGTGAGTTTTCAGTAAGTTGGAAATAAAACCTAAACTCTTTAAACCAGCCCAAGACCCTATACGATCCAGCCCTGCTAACCCCAGGTCTCACCACTCACCACTCTTCCCTCGCTCGCTCTGCACCAGCCACACCGGCACCTTGCTCGTCTTCAAACATGCAAACATGTCCCTGCCTCAGGGCCTTTGCACCTGCAGTTCCCTCTGCCTGGATACCCTTCCACCAGCTATTTGCAAGGCTCGCTTTGTTAGGTCTCTGCTACAACGTCATCTCCACAGACAGCTTCCTCCCGCTCCCTCACCCTGTGTTACACCATTTATCTCTACCTGACAGTATACTGTGACTTTATTCGGTGAGATCAGCCCACTCAGTGGCACTTGCCTGGTACACAGTGGGCACTCAAGATGTATTTGTTGAAGGAAGGAACCATGTATCTGCTATCTGCATCTCCTGCAGCACCACGCTCCCTGCTTCTCCTGGTGCAAACCAGGCCCCGTGGGAGGGCTCCCTGCCCCGCACTGTCACCAGCCTACCCCTCTAGGTGAGAAGGACACCACAAGTCCCCTAACTTGCGGGCCATCTACTTCCCCCTCAGGGGGAACAAACCCTTAAGCCTCTTCTCCTTCTTGCCACTTTCAACCAAACCAAGCCGAAATCTACAAGACACTACAGTAACGCACAGAAGCAACAAACACAAACAGGTTCTCCCAGGTCCACCCCTCAACATCCTTTTTTTTTTTGGTGAGGAAAATTGTCCTCAAGCTAACATCTGAGTCAATCTTCCTCTATTTTGTACAGAGGATGCTGCCACAGCATGGCTTGATGAGCAGTGCTAGGTGAGTGCCCGAGATCTGAACCCGCGAACCCCAGGCTGCTGAAGTGGAGCGCGAGAACTTAACCGCTGTGCCACTGGGCTGGCCCTCCTTCTTTTTTTAATCAACAGCGGCGTCTCTCTCCTCCAGAGGGACTTCGTGTCCAAGCTGGGCACACAGGCTGGATATGCTGGAGCCCCACTGGGCCCTCGCGGACAAAAATGAGAGAGATGTCCAAGGAAACAGAAAGGACCCGGAATGCCACCGCCTGCCTTTCCATTCCTGGGGCAACAGTGCCCGATGCCCCCTGGCCCACACACCATACACCTGCCTGAGAATCTTCAAAAGGGCCCAGGAGAGCAAGCGGCGGGTGAATTCCCATCCAACGGGGTAGCACACTGGACACTGAGGGTGTCAGTCCGGTGCTTGTGTCTGGCCGGCCTGGGCTAGGCCCGGGCCACCTCACGCCTGCCCACTGCAGCCAAACCGCCCCCCGGCCCCCGCTGTTTAAGAACAACAAAATCTGCCCCCGGCTGAAGAAGAAGACGGAACCTGCTGCTGCTCAGGCCTGGGGGCCCCGGAACCCGGCCTTACCTCTTGATGACAAACTGGATGCTGTTGCTGGCCTCCAGGATCTTGCGCAGCTTGGCGATGCCGAAACAGTTGGGCCTGCGCAGGGAGATGCCTTCCGGCAGCCCCACCACGAACAGCTCCTCCGGGTACATCAGGAACTTGGAGTAGGGCACCTTGACGGGCTCCGAGATGCCGATGGCCTTGGCTGCAGAGACACAGCTGCTGTAGGGCCAGCCCGAGCCTCAACTCCCACCCCACGTCTGCCTGGGGGCCCTCGGGTGTCAGAGCCCCGTTGAGTTGGTTCCCAACCATCCTGAGAAGTGCGTACTGAGACCCTAGGTCTGCAGGTGAGAGACCGGAACTCAGAGGGGATGCGATCCTTGAACCGGGGGAATGTGAACCCCAAGCTCCCCCGCAGTCTGTGCCCTAATGCCTGGCAGTGCAGGAAAACCCCTGATGGCTGGGAGATCTGGTGTCTGCCCCACCCAAGTCCATTTGTCCTCCCCTCCCAGAAAGGCCCTCCAGCAAGGCCCCACTGTCGCCATCAATGACAGCCAAACGCCTGTGTGGCCAACACCACACCTCAGGAATGGGACAGATCTGAGGCCCAGGCCAGGTTTTGCCACTCACTAGGTGTGAGGCCTCGGCCAAGACACACACTTCCCCAGCCTCGTTTGTCCTCATCTGTAAGACGGGTATTAGGGCACAGGGATTCTGTGAGGTGGGAGAAGTCCTGTGAGCCCCAAGTCAATGCCTGGCGAACCACCGGGGCTCCATACAGAACAGCCTTCTCCCTGCCTCCCCATCCTCTCTCCTGGTCTCTAGCAGGAAGGTGCTCGCTAGGTAGGAGTCCTCCTGAGGAGCCCAGACGAGGGTGTCCTTGAGGGCGGAGGGGCGGTCGTTACAGTGGGGAGAAAAGCCGAGCTGAGGCAGAGGCAGAAGTGCGTGGGGCCGAGCCTTCTGACAGAGGAGGCCGGTGTGGCGTCTCAGGTGGGGTTTTCTGGCAGTGACTCAGTCTCCCCAGGTGGGGCGCCTGGAGCTGAGGGAGCGGCTGGCCCGGGAGCCCAGGACACCCACGACCCGCTAGCCCCTCGCTCACCGTAGCGCGTGTTGAACAGCAGCTCCACCTGCTTCCGCAGCGGCCGGATCGCGTCGCTGTGGCTGTCTGCAAGGCAAAAGGCAGCTGTGGGGCCGCCCGGCGGCCTCAGCACCCTGCTTCTCAGCTCATGTCCCAGATCTGCCGGCACCACGAATGACCCTGTGCTGGGGCCTGGGAATGGGGAAGGCCGGGGGCGGGTGGGTGGCAGGTAACCTATGTCCTCAGAAACGGCAGCCCCAGGTAGGGCCACAATTCCTGGGCTCAAATATCTGCTTGTGAAATCGGTTCTAGGGCATCTCCAGGCCTGAACGGAGCTTTGGAAAATTTTCTGGCCTAAAAATGACCATGGGCCTTTCCAGATGAGTGTCACTCTAGACCAGCTTAGTAAGTGACTTAACTAGTGGGTGAACATAAGCCTGCAAATTGAGTGTGCTGCCACCAGGTGGCAGTGGACTTTGCTAACCTCGTGGTCATGTCGTGTCCCTGCCTCCCCACCCAGGGCGGCTGGGTTTGTGGAAATAACACTTCTCTCTGACACCCACTCATTCTATCTCAGGGCCGGATACCCCAAGAAGAAAGAGGCTCATCCTCATCTTAACCTCCCTTCCTGTCCTATTCCCACTCTTAAGAGCTTTGTGGAGAAAAGCCAGGTGTGTATAACAAAACGAGGCTTTACAACGTCCCTTCCCAGAGAGGTGCTGTGCCCCTGCCCAGGTGCCTTAGTTCTGGAAGACGGGTCTACAAACCTCCTCCCCTTCAGGCAGCCCACAGGATCCCCACCCAACCCGGATGCTGCAGAGACGGGGTGGAGAGAACCAGACACAAAAGGGAGACAGGGGCAGGGAGGGGGAGAGACGGGGGGTGAGAGGTGGGAGGTGGACAGCGCCTCACCCTCCACGGGCCTCTCCTCGGGCCGCGGATCCTCGCCAGGGCCTTTGTCTGAAAGAGAACAGAGGGTGCCAGGAAGCCACGTCTGCCCTCCCCTGGACTCTGCGCCACAGTCAGGCCAGACAAGTGAGGAGCAGCAGGCCGGCAGCCCAGACCCGGGAGCACGGCACGGAGACCCCCAGACAGCATCACAGACCCCGATTCTGCATGGGCACCCCGCCCTCGCCTTGGCATGACGAGGGCAGGTTTGGAGGCCAGGTGTCCATCACATTCGGGACCAGGCCCGTGTCAGCCCATCCTCCTTCCACTGCGTGCTGTTCTGCTCTACACTGAGGACACAGGGGAACGAGACAAAGCCATGTCGCCCCGGTGTGACGTCAGACACGACACGTAACGCCAGATGGTGGTGACAGCATGAGGAAAACAGAGCTGGAGAAGAGGACAGAGGTGAGGCCAGCGGGGGCGTGGAGCCACCCCAGGTCAGGTGGCCCAGGGGTCCTCTGACAAGGTGGCCCCGGCCCTGGCCTGGCTCACAGCAATGGACACAACCTTATCCCCAGACACTCATCTACAGATGGTGAGGACAGGGTACAGTGACGACGGGGAGGCTAGCACTGAGGCTGGGTGGGTGTGAGATGAGGGTCCCTTGCTGGCCTGGGGCTGCCAAGGAGGGGAGGCTTCCTGCAGGACGGGAACACCTGGGTCGGATCCAAGTGTCCAGGAAACGCAGTAGGGCGAGAGGAACACAGCAGGGAGGGAGAAGCGGGGGGCGACAAACTCGAGATGACAAGTTTCAGCTGGAGGATGGAGTGTAAGTGCAGACAGCAGGAGTAGGGGGAATGTGGCGGGAGGCGGGGCCTCGTTCGACAGCAGCCCTTTATCACCAGGGCTGGGGGAAGGCACCGAGGGATGGTTAACACCTGAACCAGCGGCCAGGAGCTGTAATCTAGGAAGCTCGCAGGTGCTGCCACATGCAGGGCTGACCCCCAATGGCCCCTTCCAGCCCACGACATGCAGCTGAGCTGGTGAGCGGTGGAGCAGTGGAGCCCAGGTCCGCAGGCTCCCTGCCACTGCCTGCTGCTCTCCTGCCAGCTCGGAGAGCGCCCTTGCCGGGGAGGAGGGATGCAGGGCGCTGTTCCAGGTGGGACCGCGAGCTGGAAGGAAAGGGGCTGATCTGGGAGAGCTGTCCACGGTCCAGGCCTGCTCATCTGGGATTGCTGGACAAGCCTGAGCCTTGGGACTCAGCCTGGAAGGAGCTGGAAGGTTCTGGAGGGTTTCACCTATGCTCAGCCACTGACTTGAAAAGGTGGAGGGCCGGCCCTGAGCTTTAGGTCTAAACTTTCCTCAGAGACATGGACACGCTGTGGGCAGCAGCTGCTGGCCCACCTGCCTGCCTGCAGGCTTTATTCTGGCTGCGGAGCAGAACCCACCAGCTGCAGGCACTGTGGTCACCACTCCAGAAACAGCTGTCAACCAGTGACGAGGGGCAACTGGGCGGATCCCCAGCCCAGCTCCCTGCCCAGTCAGCTGCACTGCCTCAGGCACCGGATTGACGTGGCTCTGGTCCCTCTGCTCGGCTGCCTGCAGCGGTGCGGGCCTGACAACACTGCTGTATGGTCTCAGGCCTGGACAGGTGTTCCCGGGGCCTCCTCCCAAATGAACCGATGCAGTTGTCCCAGAGCAGCTTCCGGGGATCCCAAACTAATAAACCTCACTTTTGCCATTTCTAGACGGCGTGGAAATTAATAAACCTCAACTAAACTGGAGTCAGAAAGCGTGGCGGGTGGGGGGAGCTCTCACACCCTATCAGAGAGCGTCAATTACACCGTCCAGGAGGAGGCTGGAAGTCTGCATCTTCTACAGGAAGTAGCACTACTTTCCTATGGAAGGCAGATTTCTCTCCCACCCAGCCACAGCCCAGCCAATGGGAAACGCTGGAGCTCAGCCAATGAGAACCCGTTACTGCCCTGGATGCTTCCTTTCCCCCATGAACTTGCATTTAGAGCACCCCTTCCCTACCTCCCCTTTTTCCTCTTTCGAAGCAGCTCCCCTCCTTTGTCTTCTGGCTTTGCGAACGGTTTGCCATAGGAGGCGCATCCCAAATTGCAATCCTCTGGAGCATTCCTGAATAAACTCATTTTGGGCGTAAAATAACAGGTGAATTTGCTGTCTAAGTTGACAACGGGAGAGAGGGGCAGACAGGAAGAGACTAGTCTGGTGGGGACAGAGGAACAAGCAGGGGCACCAGGGAGGGTTTCCCTGGGCAGGGGCCTGTGACAAGGGCTCAGGCGGCTGTATCCATCCCGGTGAAGGAAGCTGCCCAGGTACCACACCTGGAGTGAGCACAGATTAAGTTCACGAGGTGGCCTGTGGGGGGCAGGAGGGAGACCTGGGCAGGGAGAATGTCCCGCTGTGAGCTGTCTGTGTGCAAAGCAGCCCCTCAGGCATGGCAACAATCCAGAGCCAGGCAGGAGATGACCAGACAGCCATGCTGACGGGGGCCCCACTCGGGCGTCTGCAGGTCCCTCTCGGGTGGGGGCTTCTGCCAGCCTTGTTGTTGGGCCCGAAAAACAGAAGGAAGCTGGGCGGGGTCCTCTGCTGTGGTGGGGGGCCTTTCAACGGCCGAGGGAGACGACCCGAGTCCTTTAGGGGCTCAAATTCCAAACATGAGGAACTCGCCTGATTCTCCACCCAGGCATGGAGGGCTGGGCCATCTACCCCCAACAACCCGTCCTCTGCCCCCCGTTTCCAACAGCAACTGAAAACCTCAACAAAGGATGAGTGACACGCACGCCAACAGGACAAACGGCACGCCAACAAATCCCATCCATGTCGCTGCAGACACACGTCCAAGGACCCGCGGCATCAGGGGAGGGGAGGGGTGGGACGGAGGAACAACTGGTATGATACAGCGACAACACACGTCACCAATGTGTGGAGAAAAGCACAAGAAGGATGGAGACGAACCAGCAGGTGCCGAGGAGGCGGTGGGGGCTCTGCCCTTATGGGTCACAGAGTTCCACATTATTTTACAACACACATGTGTAAACAGAAAAAGCACACACACACGGACACACACATACACACGTCCACAACCCTCTAATCCACAGCGGTCCTGGAAACCTCAGAATCTCCGTGATTCATCAGCTTTGAGCGGGTGCCTTGAAAGGAGCCCTGGATGGGGACTCGGCAAACTGGCTCCCACCCAAGGCTGTGTGACCTTGGGGAGGTGGATTGGCCTTGCTGGGCCTCAGCTTCCCACTCTGTCAAACCAGGAGGGAGAAGCCTTTCCCACAGAAATGGCACCATACTGGTCCACGCCCCCCAAACCCCCACGGTCTCCGGACTGAGACCCCCATGGTGTTCTCCACTACCAACATGAACACAGCCAGGCGCCATGTGACCTCTTAGCGGCCAGGCCACCCTGTCAGCTCATGCCACGCCTCTGGTCAGCTAACCCCCCCCACCACCAAGTCTCAGCAGAGGCTGCTGTAAGTCCGGTCATGCACAGTCCACGCCTGGACAATGACATCCTTTCTTCATTAGCAGGGTTTGAAAAGCATATCATAACTGATTTAGGAAATGAAAAAAAAAATAAATCACTTAACCTAACGTAGCTACTGTTCCAATATGTCCTTTCTTTTTTTTAAACCAGTGATGATGTCTTCAAGTCAGTTGTAAACACAGCACAGGCGTATCTTCTACATTCTCTCTTGCCTTGGTGCCTATTTTTAGTGGCTGCATAACAGTCCACGAGAACCCACCATAACGTCTCCCCGACAGTTGCACAGGCTCCTTCCAATTTGTCACTGTCATCATTAACACCACCACAAACATCTCTGTGCAGAAAATGCTGCCCATGTTTCAGATAATTTCCCAGGACTGGATTCCTGGAACTACCAGGAGGTGCTCATTTTCATGGCTCTTCAAGCTGACAAATTTCTTTAAAAAGCAACCGCCAATCTGCATTCTTCCCAGTGCCGTCTAAGTGCCCGCTGCCCAATATGCTCAACGAGAGTTCTGTCCAATTAGAACATGCCGAAGGCATCCCTCCATTCAAGCCCTCACTCCTCGGCGGCTGCACACGGTTCTTCACTCGCTTTTTTCGTGCAACTATCCACTCACATTGTGGTGGACACTGGCATGGACCGCCCAGATCCCCAGCTTGGTGCTCTAGCAGAGGGGACTATGGTCAGCAGGCAGCCCACAGTGGTCACTCCTTCCAGGACTGCCCTTCTGGGGCGGCCAACGTCCTGTGACAGATTGCGGTCGGGGTATGAAGGCCAGGACATCCCAGTTCAACTTGAACAATTCTAAGAGGCCATTCTGGCTCCAGAGCTCCGTGCAGGGCTGCACCCGCCTGTCACTGGGGCTGCACCCTGGCTCTCCCGCTCCCTCTGCCCGCTCACGCTTCCATCCCTCCCATTACAGACGTTGATCCCAAGGGCAGCCCCTAACAAACACCCCACATTAAACTCCATCTCAGGGTCTGTTCCCCAGGGAATGCAACCCATGACACACATCCTTGGGCCATGAATTCTTCTTGTGGCCTTTAGTCCAATGTTCTGGTCTCTCAAAGCCCAATGTTCTGGTCTGACAGGGAACATCACTCTTGGGTGGACTTTCCATTCCTTCCCAAGGCATCTGCAGATTGTATAATCCTGCTGCCTGAGATCCCTTCATCCAATGAACTGATCAATGGTCGAGGATGGAGTAAGTCCTCCAAGATGACTACGGGAAACCTTGCCTAGGTGACGGCAGCCCCTGCTTCCCCAGCTGGCCCAGGGTCAGCCTGGGATCCTGAGGTCCTCTGAGCTGACTCACCCCTAATGAATGACCCCACACTGGGTCCCTTCTAATGGCTCACAGTCTCTTCGAGAACTGTGCCTGGGAATGACGCACAGTCTACCTGTTTGCAATTTGGGTAAACCTTCATCTTGCAGTCTGTCTTCCGCTGTCAGCTTCTCTTCCGTCCAGCGTGACTCCTTGAACGCGCTGGATGGCTGTTATCTGCCCTGCGTGTTTCCTGCCTGGGACTGCCTCAGCAGAAGCTGATCTAGCCTCCTCCACTCTGCAGACCCTGCGTCTCTCCTCACTGGACTCCCAGGTCTTCCCCACTCTTTCCCGTTTCCAGACCACTCTCTCTGATGCATAAGATGACAGCAGACGAGGAGTGGAGACATTCTGCCTTTATTCTGTCACCAATTAACGTGGCACCACCCACCCGGGCCTGCAGGAAACCTTATTTGTTTTTCCAGTCATTTGTTTGCTTTTGGTAGGGGAAAAGTTAAACGGTGCAGGAAAGCATACAGAATGTTATACTCAACACCACGTACCCACCAGCTGGAACGAATATATATGCTAGTCTTCTGTCGTATTTGCACCTAATTTTTTTTTTTGGTGAGTAAGATTAGCCCTGAGCTAACATCTTTTGCCAATCTTTCTCTTTTTGCTTGAGGAAGACTAGCCCTGGAGTAACATCCGTACCAATCTTCCTCTATTTTGCATGTGGGATGCCCCCACAGTATGGCTTGATGAGCAGCGTGCAGGTCCACACCCAGGATCCGAACCCATGAACCCCGGCCATTCCTCTGGCCAAGATTTCTGCAGTGCCCAGTTTCTGTCTTTATCTCCACTACTCTGCAGTCTATTCTCAGAGTAAATACTGTGGAAATGTCCCTTGTTAGCTCAACCCCCCAGTGGGTCCTGTCTCCTGAGTCAAGCCCCACTCCTCCCTTTGATGTACACGACCCTGCATAACCCAGCTCATCACCTCCCTGATCTCACCCTCCCCACCTCACTCTGCTCCAGCCACCCGGGCCTCCTTGCTTTACTTGGACATGCTGGGCATGGCCCACCTCAGGGCACTTGTACTTGCTGTTTCTGCTGCCTGGAAAGCTCTTTCTTTTTCTTTTTTTTGAGGAAGACTGGCCCTGAGCTAACATCCCTGCCCATCTTCCTCTACTTTATATGTGGGACGCCTGCCACAGCATGGCTTGACATGTGGTGCCATATCTGCACCCGGAATCCAAACCAGCCAACCCCAGGCCACCAAGAAGCAGAATGTGTGAACTTAACCACTGCACCACCGGGCCGGCCCCAGGAAAGCTCTTTCCTGATATCTGCCTGCTCCACCCAATCCCCCCACACTGCCTTCAGGTCTTTGCTCCAATGTCACTTTCTCAGTGAGGTCCTCTCTGACCACACAAAACCTGGAGTGACAGCCCCTCCTGCCCCCAACACTTCCCCTCCCGGCTCTGTCCCTCCACAGCACCTACCCCCTCCCCCCAACTTTCCACTTTACTCAGTGATTTGCTTATTCTCTGTCTCCCTGCACTGGGAGGTCAGCCCCACGAGGGCAGGGCCTTTGGTCTGTCTGGGTCACTGGCCTGTCCTCAGAACCTTGCATGGGACCTGGTACACAGCAGGTACTCAATAAATAGTTGTTGAATAAACAAACAGGTTAATCCAAATGGGGGCTCCTGAGAAAGATGTAGGAACCAGACTTCCCACAACGCAAAGCCTACTTCGAGTTTTCAGAGAGGAACCCAGCCTGGAGGCCGGGGGCGGGGGGGGGGGGGTGCGGTTAGGCATACACTGGGATTCCTCTAAGGGGCAGTCAATACCAAGGAAAGCCTGGGGGCTTCCTGGCCCACCCCTCTCCCAGTTACACCCCAGGGAGGAGGGTCCCCAGCCTATTTCTTACCAGTCAGCATCTCCATCCCATAACCAGAATCTTCTGAGGGCAGATGCCCAGGCATCGAGTCTGTCATTTCCTCAGAAGTTGGCGAAGGGTCTGGAGACAAAACTCCAAATGACAAGAGCATCTGCTTGTCCCACCCCATCACGGTCCCTCAGGGACCCCTAGCCCAGCATGCCCGCAGCAGACCCTTAAGGAAGCCGCACCCCGGCACTCTGGCAGGGCCACCTGAATGATCAGCTGTTCCCAAGGCCAGGCAGGGGCCCGAGCGGCCTGCAGCCCTACCAACTCCCAGTGGTTACCCCACGCTGAGCTTCCAGAAGCCAAGCACACCCCTGTCTTCACAGATACAGAAACTGAGGCTCGGGGTCCCAAGTCTGGAATCAAACTCAGATCCACTAACTCCAGTGCCTTTTCTTCCCCTCCCTCCTGCCTCACAAATCCCAGGGGATCCAGGCCAGGGAGGTAAAGGCTGGGGGCCCTTTAGGAAGGTCAGAGCCGAGGCCCAATTCCCAGCAGAGGGCAGGTGTGGCTGCAGAAAGCACACGCGACACCCCACTTCTCTCGGAATCAGACTAGAGAAACAGCATCCTGGGGACGCCGCCGTGGCGGGGCGGGCCCTCAGGAGACAGAGGGGACGGCCAGGGGTGGGGCGGCGGCTCCGGCAGGTGCAGGTGCCCGGCTTGCGGGGCTGCTCGGTTCCTGCGGGTCAGGCAGGGGCAGCCCTTCAGATGTCTGTCCCTTACCTGGGATGGTGACCTGAATGATATCCAGGTCCTCCGGCTCAATTTTGATGGGCCTCAGCCCACCCAGCTCCCCGGAGGTTCCTGTGAGGAGGAGACAAGGGATCCAGTTAGGTGTGAGCATGAGCTTGGCCAGGCAGGGCAAGCCATTCCAGAACATTCTCATGTCTATGACTTGTTAGTAGCGCCCAGGAAAAGTCATGTCAGCCCCCACGCTCCTGCCCAGACCAGGAATGGAAGGTCAGGCAGGCCCTCAGGCCTGTCCTGGTGTCTCCAACGTACAGACCTGGCATCTGAGGCCCACAGGAGGAAGCTGCCTACCATGGACGTACCAGGAGCTGGTGGCAATGCCAGAACCTAAGTCTCCCAACTCCCCCTCAACACCACCCACACCCCCCTGCCCCTCCCAGCCCCCTAGTGAGCTCCCAGCATGCTCTGAGGCCTGGCAGGGGCAGACAGAGGGGGCAGAGGAAATTCACTAGGACTCCAGGCTCACAGTCGGAGCTTGTCTCCTCCCCAAGGCTGCTGGGTGGGGCTGGCGGATGCCCTCCCACCCCGTGATGCACACAGCGGGGCCCTGCTCCCCCTCACCTGCCCCACAGTCTTGGGAGATACCACTCTTGTCGGATCTGCAGGAAGGAAGCCCAGAAATGACATGGCATCGGCCTCATGTCCCTCCAGGCAGTCAGGGGCCCACGGTGGCTGCCAATTCAGAATGCACCCCTGGGCCACACTCGCTCCCATCCCCAAGGGGGATGGCCCTTCCCCTTGAGCCAGAGTCCCAGTACCCTGTTTCCAGGGACAACAGTCCCCTGTCCACCCAGCTGAGATCCTGCTCGCTATCCTGGGGTGAGCAGTCTGGGCGCCCACCTTCCCCACCAGCTGGGAGGCCTGGGTCGCCAATCTGAGGGCCCCACAGCTTAGCACAGTGAGGGTTTGATCAGCGCTTGTGAAGGAGATTGACAGCTGCAGGACCACCACCCGGAGGGGGTATGGAAGTCTGAGGAGGGGGCTGGGGAGCAAAGATGGGCAGGGCTCCTAGGATTAATGATTCAGTTAATTCACAGAGTACTGTGGGGGGAGGCCTGGGCTGGATGCGGGGATTCCGGGGTAAATGGCCCATCCCTGGCCCCCAGTGGCCCAAAGCCTGGGTGGGGGCAGGGCAGATGGTGACCAGGCCGTGAGCTGAGTGAGGGCCTCGTGGACATGCAGGGCAGATGCCTGCCCTGGTCCGGGTGGCAGGGAAGCCTTCCGAGACCAGGCAACATACGGCCAGATCCTGAGGAGGGACAAGCGTTCTCCAGGAGGAGAAAATTGGCAGTCTCTGTCCTCCTCTGTCCCCTTAGATTCTCCCTGGGGACAGTGGGGTGAGGGCACACGGGTGTGTGGGGGGTGCCTGTAGGGGATGCCGAGGGGTCAGGAGCCGCTGGGCGCAGCATCCTCTGGCCAGCCCCAGGCCTTGCTCCCCCTGCAGTCAGACCACCTCAGGCGCGAGCAGGGTGGCCCTGGGCTGGGAGCTGGTGTGGGCCCTCACCGAGCAGTCCCGGCCAGGTCGAGGATGGCGGCTCGGGAGACCTCTGCAGAGGCGTCCTCCGGCGGGCTGGCGGGCTCCAGCTTTGTGGGGTCTTTGGTAAACTTGTTCCCTGGGTGGAGAGCAGGGCCGGGTGGAGGTCAGGGCGAGGGCTCTGCAGGCTCCCCTTGCCCGCGGGCACCTGGCCAGGGGCCTCCGCGTCAGCTCTGGAGGGACCCCTCGGGGGTCGGCTGGCCTCTGCCCCTCCTTCTTGTGGGCTCCAAGTCTGGCCAGCAGCCAGGAATGGGTCCTAGGGAGAGATGCCTCCCCTGGGAGAGGGAATAAGGGTCCCAGTGCTCGAGGAGCCCAGGATCCAGGGGAACTGAACAGGAGGAAGGGGAGACGTCAGCCGGAAACCGCTGTCCTGACCTCGCATACACTACTGGGGCCGAGGGAGCCCTCAGAAAGGGGCCGAGCCCCCCAAGGCTGCACCACGGGACCATGCTCTCTGGTGATTATCCCAGGAACCCAGAGGAAGGCACTCATCAGCCCACTTCACAGATGTGGAAAGTGAGGCCCACAGGACCCTGCCCATGGTCATAAAGCTGGTGGGAGGTGGGGTGGGAACGGAGACCCGGGTGCGTTGCACCCCAAGTTCATGCTCCCTCTGCTGCACCAGGCAGAGTCCGCCTCGCCCTCCTGAGGGGTGAGCCACCACTGGTGACGGCCTGGCTCTGCCGGCAAGTGCCTGGGTTTACAGCCAGGCCCCATCGCTCGCTAGCTGGGCCTCCGGGGAAAAATGAGAACCCACTTCCTGGCGCTGTCGAGAACTAAACGAAGTTAAAATGAACTGTGCTGACAGCTTGGAAGAGTCTCTGACACACGTTAGTATCCAGTTCTTCCCTGTCCAGGGCATCCCGAGTCTTGAGGGGCTGTCTGCACCTGGGAGCTGGGGTCCCTGTCTGCCCCAGCATGCCAAAGCCACCTGCGGGCTCCCTCCCCGCCCCAGGGGCCGGGGTGATGGCGGCTTCAGAAGGACTAGAAAGTACCCACACATACCTGTGAAAATTCGCTCATCAAACATCCTGGGGAGAGAGGAGAGCCGGCATGAGAGCAGTGCAGGCCCAAAAGACCCCCTGGGCTCAGAGAGCTGGTCACCAGGTCCCCTAGTGACCCCATATGCATGGCTCTAGCTGTGGATCTGAGCACTGGGCTGGCCACACATGGGGGCCGGAGAGGGCACAGTCCAGAAGAGCCAGGTAGCCCACACCGTTTCTCCACAGCCAGGGCAGGCACGGGCCTGGAGGGTCCAAAGTGTTCTTCACGATGCCCCAGGAGCTTCCCCCAACCCTGAGCTCTCCCTGGCCACAGCCACCAGGGTCCCGTGTCTCAGTGACAGGCACAGGATAGGCCCTGCTCCCAAGCTCTCCATTGACTGCAAAGCCAGGCGTGCCACCAGACCACAGCCACTCAGAGTGACACGTGGGACCCCTCATGTGTGTCTCAGAGGCCAAGGGGGCCCAAGCAGGGAGGGACTTGGGAAAGACTTCAGGGAGAAGGGGACAGCGAGCTCAGGTGGGATGGCTGAGAGGTCCCCCAGGGACAGGCATGGGGTGGAGCTGGGGGCTGCACCTGGCTGGCTGGAGGTGGCCTGCGTGAGGTGACCAGCCTTCAGGGCTGTGCTAGGGCGCATGGTCTCTACCCTGTGGGCAACGTGGAGACCCCAAGGGATGTGGCACCATGAGATCACTCCATCACCAGATAGGGGACAGACTGGAGGGGGACGGCTGGGGGCCCAGGGCCCACTCAGGGACCCCTGAGTCATCCTGATAAGACCCCTGGAAGGCTGGGCAGGGAAAAGGAGGATGGAGTAAAGGTCAGTGAGGAGCTGGGCTCCCCCAGGGCTGGTGTTCGTCCTATTCTACCTGCGGCCCGCACCAGGGCAGCCCCCATGGGCTGGGGAGCCTCAGACAGCTGGTCTGGGGGGCCTGCAGCAGAGACTCGTGCCATGGAGCCACTGGACAAGGGGACAGGACCATGGTCACTAACCTCAGGCTGCAGAGGCAACATGGGACAAATGAAGGGATGTCTGAGTCTGAGTACAAGGGGGTCTGACAATGAACAAGGGGTGCCCAGTGGGAAATTCAAACAGGCAAAAGGCCGTGGCAGCAGGCAGAGCCTGGGTCCCCGTGGCAGTGGGACCCTGGGCAAGACTTCCATCCCCATCCTGAGAGGCCCCCGGTCCCACTGCAGCTCCTAGAGGCCCACACTCCTCAGGGTCCCACAAGGCCGAGGGGCAGCAGGGAATCATCCTGGGGAAAGCCTTCTCCTCAGGTCCACCCAGCGGCCGGCAGACCTGCGGCGTTAGCACTCGCGGCTCTGTGCATTCATTTGGAGGGAGAGTATGGCGGCTTGCACAGGTCCCTGAGGGCTGTGGACCAGGTGGCAGGGAGAAGGTCTGAGGTGCCTCCAAGACCGTGACAGACACCCTCACGGGCCGCCCGGTCTGGAATGCCCGCCTGAGGGGTGTGGAGAGGGTCTCTGTCGATCGACCACAGCACACCCCGGATACTCCTCCCTCTCAAGTTCTGGCCTAGGTGGAAGCCACACGTCCGCCCCTGAGAGGTGAGCTCACCCTCTCACTTGGGGCTACTGTCCTGGTGGGAACAGGGTATTTGGAGGCCAGAGCTCGGCACTAGTGGGGGCCCGGGGGCTTCTCCCTCTGGCAGGAGAGCACCCTGACCTCCCTCGACCTCGCAGACACGGGGGCCGGGGCAGGGACTCCCCCTCCCAGCTGCTTCCTAAGCCCTCTTTTCTCCTCACTTCTGCTAAGATGATCCGGAATGCTCCACTGGAGAGGCTGGGATGGGCAACAGTGGAGAATGTACTGAGGGCTCAGGACCGAGCAGCCAGACCCAAGCACTTTATTCAAACCCAGTCATGAGGTCTCCACTCTGAGGCATGGACAATCATTAGCCCCATTTTATGGATGAGGAAAGTGAGGCACAGAGCAGTTAAGTAACCTGCCCAAGGACACACAGCTGGGAAATGGTAGGGCCAGGATTAAACCCAGACCTTCAGTGCCGATGTGCTTAACTACTCCTTTACACACAGGGGAGACGAGGTCGAGGAACTGGACTCGTGTTTACCGAGCATTCCCCACGTGTCAGGTGTGTTCTGTCCACCTCCTCATTCTATGTTGAAAAACACTGAGGGCGAGGGGCATCACTGCCCCCATTTTGACAAACAAGGAAAGTGAGGCACAGAAGAGAAGTGTTATTCAAGGTTGTGGCGCTGCGAGTGAGTGCTAGCCTAGTCTGGCTGGTGCCAAAGCTGCCTCCTCCACAAAGCCCCACAGGCTTGCTGCTCAACTGCCACTGAGTCTATACCTGGAAACGTGCTGTTCTGACACACCCTGGACTCATCACAACAGTGACCACTTCCCATGACTGGCATGGCCTCTGGGGACGGGGGGACTGTGCCTGCTGTTTCCTGCAGTCCTCGGTAGAGCCCGGTGGAGGGCTGGGCCTGCAGGAGGTGCCCAGCAGACGCTGGTGAAGAATTAGATAACTGACAGTTTGACTGGAGGGAGATCAAGGTCAGCCACGGTGAGGACCCAGACACCACGCCAGCCCATAAGGGGACACCAGGCGTCCTTGCTGCTCTCTTCTCCCCTCACCCCTACGCCCCTAGCAAGAGTCAACTGAGGGAAAAGGACTCAGCAGCAAGAGAGACTGAAGCTAGACAACAGCAGGCACTGCCCGACAGAAGGGCGACTGATCTCAATTCACCTTCAGAGTCAGGTATCCAGCAGGACCCACAGTAGGGGTGGTGAGAGCGCAAGAGGCGGCTCAGAGGTGGTCCCACTGCCGCAAGTGAGCAGATGCGGACAGGGGAGGGCTGCTAGACGCAGAGAATACGAGCCTCGAACGATGAAGATGGGGCAGGTGTGTAGAGGCGGGTCCAGGCAGCGGGCAGAGCGCGCAAAAGCCAGGAGGCAGGGAAGGCGGCGGGGAAGGGACGCAAAGGCCGGCACAGTGGCTGCCGACAGGCCAGAGCATGCGGCTGCACCAAGAGCAAAGGAAGGTTCTGGGCGGGAGACCCACAGGGCCAGGCTGACCCTCAGAATCATCCCAAGATGCCCACCCTCTCAGCCTCTGCTGCTGGCAGCCCCACGCCCCCTCCCTCGGCCTCTGGGGTCTCTAACCTGGCATTCCCCTCTCGCCTCTATTTCTCGCCCCACCCTGTGACCCGTTCCCAGCCCACACTGACAACTCCAGTTTGTCTCCAACCTGGACCTCTCTCCCAGCTTCTGACACCGCCTGGCCTCCAGCAGTTCCGTCTCCCGAGCATCTCCGAGCTCGCACATCTGGGACGAGCTCACCATCCTGCCCAGGCTCGCTCCCCTCAAGCACAGACTCAGACGCACAGGTGATCCCGGCCTCCCCACTCCAGGTCCCATCCATTAGCAAATGCCGTCACCAGCCAGGGTCTGCCCCAAGTCCAGCCACTTCTCTCCCTCCGCCCCACGCTCCTGGCCCCACTGCTGTGGCCTCGTTGCCAGTCTCCCCCATCTGCTCTCACCTCCCTAGTCCGTTCCCCGCAGCAGCCTGAGGGCCCCACCTCAAGCACCCTGCAGAGCTCCTTCCCGCTGCTCTAGAACAACCGCGAGCCCTCAGGGCCCACCCCAGCCTCTGCTCACACCCCGCCCCCGTCAGGGCCGCTCGCCAAGGCCGACCCTTTGGCCCAGATGCTGCCCAGCTGGGTGCAGGCCACCTTCTCAATCTCCCAGCTCTGGCTAAACCAATGGGACCTTCTCAGAGGCCCTCGACCACCCTGAACAGGGGCCCCACCATCCTCCTCTCTCCCGTTACCTTGTTTATTTCCTAAGCTCTAAGTCAAAAGGCATGAGCCCGAATCTGGACAAGCATTCGTTCACTTGTCCCTTTATTCACTCATTCATTCCACAGATACATACTGAGCATCTACTACAGACCACGGATTGTTCTAGGCACTGGGGACTCAGCAATGACGGAACACAGGCCCTGCCCTCAGTCTAACGGGACAAGCCAGCAGGCAGGCACGCGGGCACACGCGCACACTGGGTGCACTCCCGGAACAGACACCTGGGAAGTGGCTGGTGCTGTGCTGCCTGGAGGCAGGCGGCTGGACGGCACAGCCTCTGCCCACCCCCCCGATCTCTAACCACCTAGGAGGACGCATTCTGGAAGTCTGGGCACCGCCTGGAGCTCATGATGCTCCCTTGGTGGCGAGTGCAGGTGGCTGTGCGGGTGAACGCCCCTCCCCAGAGGCAGTAGCCACACAGCTCTGAGGTCAAGGAGCCTGAATTCTCTCCCAGGGCCGCCCGACTCTCTGTTAAGTTACAGAACCCACTCCTTCCACCCCTGCCCATCGGGGGCCTGCTGTTGACCCCTGCCCAGCCTTTACGCCCAGCACTGCAAGCCAGGCCCAGCCTGGGGGTAAGGCCAGGCCCCCGGCCCCCGCCCTGTACCTCTTAATGACAAAGTGGATGCTGTGCCGCTCCTCCAGGATCCGCTTCAGCTTGGGGACCCCATAGGTGCAGGGGCGTTTGAAGGGGATCTTGTCTGGGATGCCCACGATTTCCACAGCCTCTGGGTCACAGGCGATCTTCCTGTAGGGGACGGGGACCATGTGGTCCAGGCCCAGGGCTTCCGCTGGAAGGGCAAGGGCAAGGCTGAGCGCAAGATGGAGGCGGCAGGACACGCAGGGCCCTGGGGCCGCAGTCATCATCACCTCCCACCTCCCAGCACCACTCCACCACGCAGCGCCCAGAGAGATCCTGCTGAAAAGTCGAACCATGGCCCTGCTCGCTTAAAGAACAGCCCGGGATCCCATCTCATGCGGTGACAGCCCAAGTCCCACCCAGGGCCCCCGAGGCCCTACATGAGCATGACCCCAGCACCTCTGACCTTATCGCCCTCCCTCCACCCCTCTGCTCGCTCAGCCCGCTCTCTCCGGCCTCCTGTTGCTTCCCCAACGTGCCAGGCCCACACCCACCCCAGGGCCTTTGTACTTGCTCCTCCGGCTCCTCAGACACTTTTCTCCCTGCTGACCGCACACTCCCCTCCCTCCCTCTCCATTCCAGCGTCCGCTCAAACGTCACATCATCAGCCTCAAAAAGCCCCCTCTGTCCCTCCCTGGCCCCCCACTTTGTTTTTCATCCCACGTTTATCACAAGCTGGCATTACAAACATTCACGTATGCGCTAGCGGTGTGGAACCGGCGCTCCGCGGGGGCGGGGTGACCGTCCACGTCTGGGATCTTGATGGGCCAGGCTGGGACACAAGCCGCTGCTCCCTACGTGCTCGGGAGCGAACCAACGGCTGAAGGAAGTGTCACGGCACTTGGCAGGACACCTCCAGCGATACAGGAGGGCCATTTCCTCCAGGGAGGGCTCGGCACCCCTCTCGCTCAACAGCAAAATGAATGAGACACCAGCCGGAAGCTGACAGCTCTGCCAACAGCAGTGTAGACAGAATCCGGGCTCATGAAGTGATGACTTATTCTTTTCTTCTGGACCGTTGGGTTTGGTCTTGTGCCATTTCATCATTTACTCACAGCCCAGCTCTGAGTTTTCATTCATTCACTCACCAAATACTTCTTGGCCACCGACTATGTTCTCAATGGGACTTCCATGGGTCCCCTGTTCCCCCCAGGGCCTGGGAGGTCTCAGGAGACGAGCTGGGCTGGTGTCCACTTCAATCTTGCCTGGTCACTCCAATCCCTCCCAAGGGTCCCACGTCTCTTCACGGTTCCTCAGGCCCCTCCCCACCCTGGCCTTGCTCTTCTGGCCACATCCTGCTTTGTCTGTGTCCCGACAAGTGCAGCTCAGAGCAGACCCCCTGCCAGCCACGCCCTGACTGGCCGGGCAGAGCTGTCTGGGGCCCTCCCCGGAGCGCCGTCAACACTGCTCTCTGTGGATGCAGCCCAGGTCTGCGTTGGCGGCTCTGGCAGCCAGATCCCACTGTGAAGTCACACTTAGCTTGTTGTCAAATTAAACCCTGGAAATCTCAACAGCTGTCAAACCAGCTCTTTCCCCACCCCCGCCCCCGGCCACCCCTCGGCCCCAGCGCTTGAGCGGCGGGTTCTGCAAGACTCCGTGAATTCATCTCCTCTTGGGTTCCTCTGATCTGCTGGGCCTGTCTCTTCAGCTGCACAGCCACCCTGGGGACAGAAGCACGGCCCCACCCGGCCTCCAGCTGCTGTGCGCTGGGACAGGAAAGCAGCCACCAGGCACAGTCCTCGTCTGTCGTCTAGTCTCAACCTCCTCCCCATCGACAATTCCTGGAGGCTTCCCGAAGGCTCGAGTCCTCCATTCCTTTTCTGGTTTGTTCCCTCTGCACCCCCAGGCCCATCGCTGACCCACATCAAGCAGAGCTGGTGGCTGGAAGGGTAGAACCAGGAGCAGGATCTGCTCGTCCAGGGTCTGCGGGATGCCTCAGGCCGCCAAACAGTGACCCCCCCATGGAGCCCCCAAACACTCCTGGGGAGCTTCCTTCTCCCCAGGCAGCTGAGGGGAGCTCAGAGGGAGCTCTGGCCTGAGGAGGGCAAGGCTTCAACCCCTCCATGCCTAACACTCCTCCTTGGATTTGGCCATGCAGAAGCCCCAGGGTTAACACCTGGGAAAGGCTCAACATTCTGGAAACATCCCGAGCGCACAACGGGACAGAAGACTGGTGGCTGCTCGGCCAGCTCAGTGGGGGCAGAGCCCTCCCAAGGCAGACAGAGCCAGCCCTCGCCAGCTCCCCTCCCCCATCACCCACCAGGCTCACACCTGCCTGGGGTGGGGAGAAACTCAGGTGCAGACAGCCTGGGCAGTACTGGGCAGAGGGGAGGCGTGGCTGGGCCAGGGTGGCCACATGGAAGGCTCCTGTGCTATCCCAGACTTCTCACTAAGCCTCAAGGCCTTGCTCAGCCCCAACTCAACACGGAAGGCACAGCCCGCCAGGCCCACATGCCCAGAGCAGTCCCAGCGTGGACCAAAGGGCCCTTCCTCCATGAAGCCCTCCCTGACTGCCCAAGCCTGTGGAGACCTGGCCTTCCTCTGTGCCATGCTCTCTGCGGGCCCCACCAGACACACTCCCACACACCAGCGTGTAGCACTGCAGGCTACCGTGCGCGGTGGTGTGCGTTGCAGACACGTCTTCAGATACCCACTGACATACCCCGAGACCAGAGTGGGCCTGAGAGCCTGGCACAAGGTGGGAGCTCAAAAGACTGGCAGGGCTGGCAAGTGAGCGGACCAGCAACTGCAGGAGAAGAACAAAGAAGCGAGGGAGGCAAGTGTGAGGCATGATGTAAGGAGCACACACTGGTCTCCAACTCTGGTTCCGGGTGCGAGAGCGCCTGTGTGTCGTTGCCCCATGGGCATCTTCTGTTATTCATGACTAGTCCCCTGCAACCTTCCTGAGTTCACCCAAGGTGACTTGAGGGGCCCCCAGATGCTCCGGGGTGGGGGTCGGGCACCAGAGGACAGCCCATGTGACTCGAGGATTGAAGCTTTGAGCCCCGGCCTCCTGGCACTAATCACCCACGGCTGAGGACGAAATCAACCGTGCCTACTTAAGGGAACCTCGGTAAGAAAGCTAAACACAGGGGTTCAGAGGACTTCCAGACCGATGAATTCATGTGCCAGGAGGGGTGTACTCCATGTTCCACGGGGACAGAAGCTCCTGCGCTCGAGACCCTCCAGAAGGAGCTTGCTCTATGTCTCTCTTCATCTGGCTGTTCACTTGTATTCTTTATAACAGACTAGTAAATCTAAGTGAGCGTTCTGAGTTCTGTCAGTCATTCTGGCAAATCACTCCAAGGAGGGGGTCAGGGGAAGCTCAGATACGTAGCCAAGTCAGATAGAAGTGTGGGTACCCTGGGACCCCCTACCTGTGACAGGCAACTGAAGTCTTGTGGGACTGAGCCCTCAGCCCATGGGGTCTGCGTCACTCCAGGAGGTTAGTGCCAGAATGGAGCTGAACTGTGGGACGCCCAGCTGGTGTCCACAGAGAACTGGAGAACTGCTTAATGTCGAAAACCCCACACTTCTGGCGTCAGAAGTGTCGTGGGCAGAAAAAAAGACTTTTCCTTTAGCGAGGCAGGAGGGGAGGGAGGAAGAGGAGGAAAAGAGGGCTGAGAGAACGAGAGAAGGAGAGAGAAGGATGGGGGCAGGGAGGGCGGGAAAGCCCCACCCCATCAGATCCGTCATGGTGGGAAGGCCAAGGTTAAGGAGGGAGACTGGCCAACTCAGGTGGTCGGGCAAGCGGCCGCAGACTCCCAGGGCGCTGCTTTCCCCCACCCCCATGTGCAGGGAGTGCTGAGCCCGACCCTCCTCCCCCCCCCCGCCCCGTCCCCACAACTCTGTGTAGAGTCCCCCTCCTCCCCCCGCCCCATGGAGCAGAGGGACTCCCCCACAGTGGGGCTTCCCAATTCAGGTGGTGCTGAGTGACCCCACACCTGTGTGCCCACGGAGTGATCTGGGGGTATCTGTGCCACCACCCCAGTGACTGAGAGCCACCCACCCAGGCAAGGGCCACATTGCGTCCGAGCACCAAGTGGGGCTTACGGATACAGCTCAGTAAGACTGAGTGGGCAGGCCAGTGAGAGGGAGGGAAGACTGCCGAGGAGACAGGGTGTGGGAGGGCACGGTGGACCAGCCATGGGAAGGTCTCAGAGGCCATCTGGTCCAGCTCTCACCCTCCAGTCACCCAGGGGCTACACTGTCCACTTGGCCTGAAGCTCAGCCAAATGGAGGACACGCCTGCCCCAGGTATCACCCACATTTTCTGCCCAGAGTACGGCGGGCTGACACGTGCTCTGAGCCCAGCTCTGCCCTGGGTGCTGGGGACACAGAGAGGGACCGGCACAGTCCTGGCTGTCACAGGACAGACACAGACAAGGCACGTCAAGTGTGCGATGTGTCATGGTGAGGAAACCATTAGGGCTTCAGGAGGCCACCTGGCCCAGGCTGAGGCTCAAAGAACAAGTTCTACGCTGGTTCCTGACCTAGAGGATGCAAAAGGCATTCCAGGCAGAGGGCCCGGCACAGGCACAGACAAGGCAGCAGGAACTGGCGTGGTGCTGTGCGGAACCTGCAAGCACGTGAGCCCAGCAGCCGTTTGTCTGGGCCCTCTGCTGGTCCCCCAGACGGGCATCTGTCCCCGACCTGCCCGCCTCCCACAGGCGACTCAAGGTCTGGGGCTCTGCCATCAGTCCCACCCCCCTGCGAATCTGGAAGGGAAATATTGACACAACCACCCCCGCCCCAGACAGGAGATGACATTAGCGTTGACGGCGCGCGGGTGCCAGCATATGGCTCCCGCTGTTGTGTTGGGGAACACAAGTGACTGCCATGTAATGAGATGCTCAACACGCTGCTGGGGCCGCCCCGCGGGCCGTGCCGCCCACTCACCATATCTGCTGTTAAACAGGATCTGCACGCACTCCCGGAGCGTGTTGATGTCCTCTGTCTCCTTTATGAAGGCGTCCCACTTCTCTATCAAAACACAGGAGAGATCAGTGAGGGCAGGTCCGAGCCGGGAACCCTGGCCTGGCTGCCTCATGATGACCCACCGGTTCCTTGCTGCCCAGGGTCGCCCCCCGGACCCCTCCTGCCCCAGACAAGGGGAGGTGGGAGAGTGGGCTCCCCCAAGTAAGGAGAGGCTGAGCCTTGACCTCGAAGACCCAACCCTAGTGCCTCGTCCACCTGGGTCTCACCCAAACCCTGAGCCCTGCTGGCCTCTCCGTAAAACCAAAGCCGCTGCCTCGGTTTAATATCAATAGCAAGCGTGACCATTTGGTTCATTATAACCATAAAAATAACATCTTTAGTTTATGAAGTGCTTATCTGTGCTAGCTACCTTATATATATAATATCCTATTTAATCCTTCATGACGACTTTTAAACAGAGGTGTCAGTTCCATTTTTCAGATGGGAGAACTGAGGCTCAGAGAGGCTGAGTACCTTGCCTGAGATCACTCAGTTAGAGGCTGGTGAGGTTCTGTCTCAGCTCGTACCCGTTGCTCACCGTGCCCTCTCATGATCATGATGCTGCTCCATGTGGATATCCAGGTCCCATCCCTGCCAGGATGGACCTTGTGTAGGGCAGTGGGGCTCTCTACTCTGATCCCAAGGAATTAGGTTTTCTTAAAGGGCCTCTCTCTGGAGCTGAAGCTGGGACATCCACAAGGCGAAACTGCTGGAAAGTCTGACCTCATCCCTTTGTGGGATAAACGAATCCCACATTTTCCTGCTCTCAGTAGTCTGAGTGGTACTTTTTAACCTGTCCATGTATTTTTTTATACTCCTTCCTTCAAGAGCTGGAGCTTTGCTCCCCTCTCTCCCCTTGAGTGTGGACTGGATCAAGTTTCTGGCTTCTAACAGGGAGAATATGATAGAAGGGACAGTGATCCCTGAGGCAAGGCCACCAAAGACACGTGGCTTCCTCCTCTCTCTCGGATCGTTGACCTCAGGAAACCAGCTGCCGTATCGCGAGGATGCTCGAGCAGCCCCACAGAGGCCCATGTGTGAGGCACAGGCCTCCTGCCAAGGGCCACGGGGGGACCTGGAGTGGAGCCTTCAGCCCCGAGCAAGCCCCAGCTGACATCTCGATTACAACCTCAGGAGCGATCCTGAGCCAGGACCACCCAGCTAAGCTGCTCCTGAATTCCTGAGCCACTGAAACTGTAACGTACAAATGCTGTGGTTTTAAGCTAAGTTTTGGGGCAATTTGTTACACAGCAACACATAACTACAGCTGTGCGTTGCTTCACGATGGAGATGCATTCTGAGAAACGCACACGGTGCATTAGGCAGTTTTGTTGTTTCGCGAACATCACGGTGTGTCCTTACACAAACCTGGATGGTACAGCCCACCACACGCCCAGGCTGCGTGGTACTATCTACAGGACCCCTGTCGTGTGTGCGGTCCATTGCTGATTGAAATGTCGTCATGCGGTGCATGACTGTATTCCACTCTGGCACAGAGCTGTTCCTTTCTCTCACGAAGGCCCGGTGGCCACATCTCCATCTCGGTAAGCACCACCCCCATCTCGGTAAGATCCCCACGCTGGTCAGGGGGCTGCCATGGGCACCGTCCTACCTGACTTGTCGTGGACGATGGAGAAGAGAATGCGCTTAGAGGCATGGACATTCTGAATGAGAGGACCACCAGGCCCGGTGGGCTTCTGTCCTGGACAAGGGAGAGGAAAGGTACAGGGTCGACGGGGTCCCCAAGAGGGGTTCCCCAGATCCAGCCTGAGTGCACAGGCTTTGGTTCTCGGGTAATGGTCTCACCCACCCAGGAGACCCCAGATCTGAGACCTGTGATCATGAACTCAGGCAGGTCCCCTGACCAGACGCCTGAGATATTCTCTAGCAGAATCTGCCATCCAAGTGGCAGATGAGGGAGGATGGGATGTCTGAGGTCACCTTGTACAGGTGGGGACACTTGTATCAGGCATGAGGTCCCATTCCCCTGCTCAGCCCACACACTGTGAAGGGGGGGGGTGTCCTTTCCTCTCCTTCTCATAATAACAATAACAGCAAGTATAACTTATAAGCACTTGCAACGCACCAAGCATTGACTTGGTGCTTTAACAGAGCAGTTCTCAAACTTGGGCACACGTCAGAACCCCTTGGCGGACCTGTCAACACACAGATAGCTGTGCCCCACCCCAAAGCTGCAGATTCAGCAGGACTGCAGTGGGCCTGAGGATGTGCATTTCTAACACGCTGTCGTTTAGTCATGATGACAACCCTGCAAGCCAGGTACTACTGGAATCTCCATCTTATAGATGAGGGAATTGAGGCTCAGAGAGGTAGACATTTGCCCTGGGACACAAGGCCACACAGGAGAGGAGCCAGGAGATGAACCCAGGTCCTTCTCATACCTGGCTGCTCCTTCTGTTATGTGTCCAGTACCCCTCATCCAGGCTGGGTATGCAGTAGGCGCTCATTAAATGCATGTGACTGATCAGCAGGTTTACTTCCTCCATAGACTCCTCTGGGAGTCCCCTCGGGCATCTCTTGGTCCCAGGCCAAGGACGCTGTTCACAGATGGCTGAGAGGGGGCCAGAGTCTGACTGGGTCTAAGATAGGATGCCACCTGTCCCATCCCAGCCCCTTGTCCTGACCTGCCTACTTCAGCCTGAGACCTGCCCTGGGAGGGGCTCCACATGAGTGCCCTCTATCCCCCCCAGACCCAGGGCCCCAGCAGCAGCTTACCACAGCAGTCAGGGAACTCCTGAGCCCCCAGGGCCTTGGGCTCAGGGCCGGCCCGGCTGAGGCCCACGTCGCCGGGGGTGAGTGGGCAGGTGGGGGCCTCCTGCTTGAGCTCTCTCATGGGGTGGCTGGGGAGCGTGGGGCTGTAGAGGAAGCTTGCCACAGAAGAGGAGGGGGCGGGGGGTGGCAGGTCCTGGGGCGGCCCCTTGGGGGCCGGGCCGTGCAGGCTGCATTCCCGAGCCCCCTTGGCTACCAGGGAGACGCCGTTCAGCTCCACCAGGGCCTTCGAGTCCCGCCCACCATCCTCGAGTGGCCTGGGTGAAGGAAAGGACACACGATGGCTTTGCACCATGTCTGCCGGTTGTCTCTCTCCTCCACCGTCCCCAGCTTCCCTCTGCAGAACACGATGGCCTGGGAGGTGCACGGGACATGAGCTAGTACCCATGCTACTGGGGGCTGCAGGCCTGAGGTGGGGTGTGACATGCCCAGGGCCACACGTCTGGGTC
Organism: Equus przewalskii; assembly: GCF_037783145.1. Taxonomy (NCBI): domain Eukaryota; kingdom Metazoa; phylum Chordata; class Mammalia; order Perissodactyla; family Equidae; genus Equus; species Equus przewalskii. The sequence continues at coordinate 12,002,895 of NC_091842.1, read as the reverse complement.
ACCAGAGGACCCAGGGCCTGCCCCTTGGCCCCTGTGCCCCCAGTCCCCCTATTGTGTCCTCTGAGCTGCCATTGATTGTCACCCGTCTCCTATCACATCCCTTCTCTTCCAAGCCTGCACGCTGGCAGTAGGCCTGAGCACCAACGGGCAGTGTCAGGCCCCAGGCTGGCCTCCTGGCTGCAGCAACAGTTGGGGGACCTGCTGCGGCCCAGCCTCCACAACCTCATCTCCCATCCATCCCGAGTGTGACCTTCGGTTCACAGCCCAAGCGCACACAAAACGTGGCCCCCTGCCTCCACACTTCTGTATGGCCCTTCCTGACGCCCGGAGCACTGCTGGTGCAACTCCTGCCTGTCCCCTGGGGAGGGCTCCATGACTCGAGGCCCGGCTCAGATCATGTTCCATGACTGTTTTTGCCTCCCCTCCACCGTCAGGCTGGGAGCTTTTACAACTGGGTCCCGTGTGGGTGCTAAGGCCCTCCCCTCTGGCTGGGTAAGTGGCCACGGGTGGCTGAGCCAGCAGGGAAGCAGGTCACCCTCCTGGCCTGGCCTGGCCCGGTCCTCCCAGTCCAGCCGCCAGGCCCTGGCCCACTCCCAGGCCGGTTGCCTCACTCACCTCTTAAGCTTGAAGCGGATACGGTGGCTGTGCTCCAGGATGGCCATGAGGGCCTTGGGGTCATACTCGGCCGGCCTGCGGAAGGCCAGGCCCTCGGGCAGCCCCTGCACAGCCAGCAGCCCTGGCTCCCTGAGCAGCCTCTCGTAGGGAAGTGGCACCACGCTGGCCCTTCCCAGGGCCTCGCCTGTGGGGAGGGGGTCGAGGAGAGGGCCTAGTATGAGCGGGCAGCCAGGCTGGGGGTGCGGGCCACGCTGAGTGACTCCCTGTGCTGCTGCGTTCCCAGGAAACTAGACCCCACAGGCCCCCTAACTGCAAACTTGACATAGAATAACCCCCTGCAGGCTGTGAGTGGGGTGGGCCTTAGGGCGGGGCTCCCCCATCATGGGGCTCCCTGCTTCTGTCCTCATTCTCATCTCCACTCCAGGCATGTGGGTGGAGGGGAAAGCAAAGCCCGAGCCGCAGGCAGGAGGTGAAGAGGAGAGAAAGAGAAGAGGGCAGGCGAGAGACTGCAAGGAAAAGCCATAGGGAGGAAGCGAGGGGAGGGAGGAAGGGATGGAGGGCGGGAAGAAATGCAGAGGAAAGAAAAAGAGGAATTTGGAAAAAGAGAGAGGAGAGACAGAGAAGAAGGCGAGGGGAGGGGACAGTGGCTGGGGACTGAGAGGGCAGCCGAGGGACCTGGGCTCAGGAACATCGCTGTCGCCCCAAACCAGAGCCAGAAAGAGGCCCCTCCCCTCATAGCCACTTCTGACTCTGCCCGAGGTGGGGAAGGGGGCCAGGGCAGAGTGGGCTGGGGCAGGGGCTCTGGGCACAAACCCCGCAGCCAGCAAAGGTATCTGCAGTGGCAGAGCCACCCACGGGTGACAAGTCCTGCCATCCCAGGGCAGCCAGCATGCCCCTCCCCCCTCGGCCTCCTCCCACCGACATGTAGACAGCAGCGGGAGCTTCCTTTGCTCCACAGAACCAAAGGCTGCGGCAGGGGAAGGGATCAAGAAGGATAATCAGGTGGGACCCCTGGGGCCCCAAGGGACCTGCAGAAGGTCACCTAGGGAGTGTGAAGGCCACCACAGGGGCTGAGAGTCTGTAACCTGACACTTCCCAAGGAAGGCCAGGCCTGCCCCCACGACCCCCACAGGAGGGACTTGGCTAATCAGTGGGCCTTCACTCAGTCATTCAACAAACACCCTTTGAGCACCTGCTGCTGGGCCTGAACTGCTGCTTGGGGACAGCAGAAAGGGGAGGCACAGTCCCTCACCCTGGAGAGCAACAGGGATAGGGAGGGAACAGGACAGCACACAGTGGGTACCCAGAAGGGCCCTAACCCAGCGCAGGGGGCTTCCCGGAGCTGAGCCTTAGAGAGTAATGAGGGGTCCAACAGTCAGAGCAGGAGAAGGCACAGTCAAAGGCAAGGAGGTGTGAAATGAAGCCAGAGGGCAGGGACAGCGGAAGTGGTGCTGAGGGGAAGGTCAACAGAGCTAGAGGCGGGTGGGGCTGGAGGGGGGGGCGGGGCCAGGCCATGGTGGGCGGGGCTAGGCCATGGCAGGTGGGCCAGGCTGTGGTTGGCGGGGCTAGGCCACGGTGGGTGGACACGCCATGCTGAGGGCAACCGGGAGCCCATGAAGGTGGTGTAGGGAGGTGCTTCCGGGCAGACTTGTGCTTTGGGAAGACGCCCTTGGTCACAGGGCAGGTGGGGATGACAGAGAGCGAGGACACCAGGGCAAGCTTGGGCCCATCTCCAGGTGGGGTGGCCCTGACCAGCACCAGGGCAGGCGGGGCAGTGGGAACGGTGGTTCAGGAAATGATGCAGCAGATCCACGCCTGGGGGTGTAGGATGAGGGAGCGCCGGGGGCGTCGGGGGCGTTGCCCCCACACCTTGAGGTTTCGCTCAAGGCCCGTGCTGGGCAGGAGGGGCTCCTCTGCTGTGTGGGGACAGGGCTCCCGCCCGCCTGGGGGCCCCAAATGGAATGAGGAAGGATCTTACTATAAAGAACATCAAACACCTCCTCTACCATCTTCCGCAGAAGGTACACGTCCGAGCCGTGCTCCAGGGAGGACCGCGGGATGCTCCGGCTGCCACCCTCGCCCCGTGCCACCTTCTTGGGGTGCTCTGCCTCCGGCTCCTTCCAGGGGGACCCTCCTGTGGGACACAGAGCATGGGGCCATGGTGAGCACCCATGCTCAGTGAGCTGGGATGTCCCTGCCGGGTACTGAGCCCTGCAGTCGGGCACCCAACATGGAGTGCAAATGAGTGAATGAGAGAGGAATTAATGAGTGAGCAAGCCCTGCCCCAACCACCCACCCTGCCCAGGGCCAGGGCTGGTCATCTCAGAGTTCCCAGTGCCCAGCATAGGGCCTGGGTCTCATCCCCTAGTCATCCCTAACTTGCTGTGTGACCCTGGGCAAGTCCCTTCCCTCTCTGGGCCACAGTCTGTGAGTTCCTACAGGAGACTAACTGGCCTGGCTCAGAACGGGGGTTCGAATGTCCGTTTCACCTGCCCCTTTCTGTGCTCTGACTAACACTCTGTCTTAATCAGTCAAGGCCCCAGTTTTCTGCTCTGCCAAACAGGGAGATGATGGGGATGCCACCAGGAAGCCGAGGGGCTGCAAAGAGGCAGGTTCACACCAGGCTGGGCCAGGGTGGAGGCCTAGGAGTGTCAGTGGATCCTTGGGTGGGGAAGAGGCTAGGAAGCATATTGGAAAGGGGACGAGAGGAGGGCCCTGAGGCCCCCTCCCAGCTCAGAACCTGCTCTCCTCCGGGGATGTGTGAAGCTTGAAATAAACCAGCCTGAGTTCCCGGCGCTATAAATAGCGGCTCTGCCTGGCTCCGCAAAGCCAGGTGCACCTTCCCCAGGCCCCAGCCTGGCACCCAGCTTGGCCAACTGGGGGGCACAGGACCCTGCCCGCCCTACCCTACTCCAGCCCAGCCCCCTGCCCAACCCTGGAGGGCTGAGTGGGAGGGAGGGCTGGTCAGGGAAGCGGCTGGACCCCAGGAATGATGTGCCCAGCGTCAGGGGACAGCCTTTCCTGAAACAGCTGCACCCAGAATGATGGTAAGTACAAGTATTTATTGAGTGTGAACTGAGTGCTAGGCACCGTCTGAAGTGCCTGCCATGTATTGGTTCATTTAATCCTCAGACTGACCTGCGAGGAGGGGAGCCTGTTGTGCCCTTTCTCAGATGAGGAGCTTGAGGCCCAGGAGGCAGCAAGTGGCAGAGCTAGGGTATGGCCCCAGGCGCCTGACCCCAGGGCCTGCTCGGAGTCGCAGATGGTGGGCTCGAACGCCCACTCAGGTGCTGGCCTTCAGTGGCGGGGCCAGGCCCTAACCCCGCAGGACCCAACCCACCACAAAGGTCACGCTGAGCTCTCTCCGGAGCTTACCGGCAAGTGGGGGAACCGAGCGCGCGGATGGAAATTCGGGGCACAGGAGGCTGGTGCAGCACCGGGAGCAACCACAGGCTGGGTGCCAGGGTCCGGGGGCGTGGAGGGGGCCCCAGGCGGGAGGAATGTGAATGTGGAGGCAGAGCAGGTGTCTGCCTGGCAGAGGGGAGAATGAGGGCCTTCCAGGTGGGGGGACAGCAGGGCAAAGGCAGAGGGGAGAAGGGTCACCAGCTCCAGCACCTCCAGAGTGCAGCCTGGGTGAGCGCACAGACGCGGGGAGGAGAGAACGCGGAGGCAGCTGCTGGTTCTGTGGGGCCCCGAAGGCCCAGGTGGCGTTGAAGGGTTGGGGGCTTCAGAACACCCGCCACCTCAGGGCTCCCAGCTCACAGGTTGAGTGCTTGTCTCTTGGAGAGCAACCAGGACCCCTGGCAGGGCTCCCAAGGGTGGCCGTGGTGCATCTCCCCGATTTTGAAGGGGTGCAACAGAAACAGCATAGCTTTCAGAACCAGAGACCCAGCCTGGAGCCTGCCTCCACGTGTTGGCTGTGTGCCCCTGGGGAAGCGGCTATGCTCCGTGTGCCTCGGTTTCTCATTTGTAAACCGGCGGTTACCGTCTCCTGAGCCTGCTGGGAACAGTGCACAGCACACAGCAGGTGGCCGGCCCGCAGCATGATGCATCGTAACATCACTAACCGCTAGAGCTCATCGAGCATTTCCTACATGCTAGCGTGTGCTCAGTCACTTTGTCCCCAGGAGCCACCAGGAGGCGACTCCAAAATTATGTGACCATGACAGTGCCAGTGCCAACCTCACAGGTTGCCGTCAGGATAAACGTGTTAGCATTGGAAAGGGAGTCGCATACAGCAGGCGCTCAATGAGCATTAGCTGAACAAGTACACTCAGTTGCCGTGTTAAGGACGCACAGGAACCAGGCAACAACACTGGGCCTCAGTGTCCCCTCTATCAATGAGCAGATGGAGGGGCTGGGGCGGGCCTATCCTGGGGTTCAGGCAGCCAGAACAGAAACCAGGGCTGCCCCGATGATGCCATGTCAGGAAGCTTGCAACCCCTGCCTGGTCCAGTGCATCCCCTGAGGGCCACGCTTGTGTCCCTCCAGGGCCCGGGAGCTCCCGCAGGCCCCAGCCCTCCGAGCCCAGGGTACTCACGGCAGAACCTGAGGAAGTCCGACTGCAACTCCTTCCGCGCGTTCAGGAACAGCCTCCCCTTCTCGGTGCCCACCACGAAAGCGCTCTCATCGTGCACAGCCACACAGGCCACCTCTGCGTTCAGCTTGGACAGCGCCGAGCACTGCGGGGGAGCAGGGCATGTGAGCCAGGGAAGGCCCCCAACTCGGGCACCTCCAGTGCCAGCTCTGGTGGTGGGACGTGAGCTCCCAGCTGCCTGAGACCCCACCAGCAGCTCCCGGGAGACGTCACCCCGCCAGCGTTCTCAGTCTTAGAATCTGCAGTGGGAATGAAAGAACGACCCCAGATCGGCCAAGGGCGGGGAGAAGCTAAGCTCACGAGGCCTGGAGGGGGACAAAGGCATGTAGCGTCTGCGCCCCTCCTCCCAGGTCCTCCTTGCTCCAAGGGGGGCTTCCTGCCTCTGGCCTGACCCCAGCCCCAGGGACAATGCTGTCCTGGGCTCTCGAAGTCCCAGATGAGGAGGGGGTGGGATGGGCCCCAGGAAAAACAAGGCTCAGACAGATCCAGGCTTCAATACCCTATCAGCTACTTCCTGCTTGGGACTGGGACAAGGCCCACCCCTCTCTGGGCCTCAGTTTCCAAATCTGTAGATGGGGACCAGCGGCCCAGTTCTCAGGGTTTCAATGGGCTTGGCTGTGGGGGTTCAATGAGGACTGGTTGGCACGATGGAATGTCTAACCCAGGACCTCCCGTGCAGGCACACAGGCAAAGAGCTGACTTTGGCAGCCCCAGAGTTGAGGCTGGCAGGCCCACTGCACAGGAAGCCCTAACACAGGGGGCCCTGCGACCAAGACCACCAGGATCTCAGGCCCTGACCCACCTCACCAGGAAAACCCTGCCCGCAAAGCTCGCAGCTCGCAGTCGGAACCCGACAAATCTGGTTTTTATCTGAGTTAGATAGCACTCTGCTGACGGTCAGAAAGTCTCACTCTAATGGTTCTGTTGCTGTGTGAACTAGGGCAGGTTCCTCAAACTCTCTGGGCCATGATCATGCCTCTTGCGCCATCTCCAGCCCAGAGTCACTCTTGTGGGGAACCTGGGACGTCATAGGACTAGCAGGCCTGTTCCCTGAGATCTCCTATGGTGTGTGTGTGGGGTGGTTCATCTCCTGCTAAGATTAAAACAAAAACCTGTGGCTGCCTTTCCCAGAGGCAACACTGTGAACCCTGATAAATAAATCAGACCAACAGATTCAGATGTTTCCCACAAAGGAACAGCCATCAGAGCTGGAGGAGGTCCTTGGCCCAGTGGTCACTGCTCAGCTGAAGCAGCTGAGGCTACAGCAGGGAAGGCTCAGAGACGGGGGGCCATGAGGAGACCCTGGAAGAGGGTCTGAGATGGGGGAGGGGCGATGAATGGGCAGCACCCACCCCCCGCAGACCCCGAGGATCCTGGCCCCGAGCCCTGAAGGACACCACCATTAAGTCACCGCCGAGCAAGGGCCATTGTCACCCATGAGGGTCCCTCAGGAAACGCACAATGGGCCCCAGGGCTGGGGAGCCCGTCTTGTTCATGCCACCAGGAGAGCTGAGGGTCACGGCTCCTCCAAGGAGCCTCTGAAACGCCCTCCAGACCAGCGTTGTCCAACAGAATGTTCTGCAACGAGGGAAATGTTCCATTTCTGCACCACCCAATACTGTAGCCACCGAGCACTCGATGAGTGAATGCGCCTGAGCAAGCAAATTGTTTATTTTATTTAATTTTAACTAATTACAACTTAAATGTCAATCGCCACGTGCGGCTCATGGCTGTGGTGTTGGCCACCACCGACTACATGAGCTGTACCTCCACTGCCACTAGGGTGGCACTGCTGCAGGGCAGGCCTGAGATCCCAGGCTCGCCTCTTCGTGAAGGCCACTCTGCACAGCAGACGGGTCGCATCCAGTCGGCCTCCCCAGGGGAGCCCCCGAGCTCCGGCCCAAACACCCCCTAAGCCACCCTTGAGCCACCGACAGCAGGAAGGGCTGAAAGGAGGCCCTCGGTCCTTGGGGAACTGCAGACTTTGTACCTGGGAGCCCACTTTAAAAACCAGTCCTGCTGTGTGACTTCAGGCAAGGTACTGCCCTCTCTGAACTTCAGCTTCACCATCCCGGAATGCAGGGGACAGCCAACACTGGACAGGCTTTTTTTAACACCAGCCTACCCTCCACTGCAGACCTTCCCCACAGGAAAAGGCTGGAGGAAACGGACATTGTTACTTCCTCATGTGGGGTAAACTGCTACAGGGGAGGCATGGCAGCAGTGGCGCCAGAGGAGCAATTCTCGAGGCCCCAGGTCTCCCTCCCAGCCCCGAGATGAAGTGACAGCTCTTGTTTTAGCATCAGGGGTTCCAGCTCTCTCATGAATCCCCGCCCACGTGACCCTCCAGGACTTGTGAGGCTCAGGTCAGCAAGGCTCCCCTAAGTGGCAGGGTGGGAACTGCGCCCGATGTCTGGTCACGAGGGCCAGCGGGGCACTCACCATGGAGTCTAAGGCAGACACGAGGCTGGTGATGATCTCGTCCTTGCGGGTGAAGGTGGAGTTCCAGCGGTCGGGCCCGCAGCCGTTAGCGGGGATGTCGCAGCGCTTCCCCAGCAAGGCCATGGTCGCCTGTATGGAGGGAGGGAGGGAGGAGGTGGAGGTGGGTGTGCTCCGCCGGGCAAGGCACACATGGCGGCCACCCACCCCCACCCGCCCGGCCCCCGGACCTGCCTCTGCTGCCCAGGTGGGATGAAACAAGAGCTGGCGCCCCCTCTGCCCAAGGGTCTCACGTGCACGATGGACTTAGAGCTGCAACAGGCCTGGACACGCCACAGCTCGCACACGGCCCGTACAGGCGTGGGCACAGAGGCAGGATAACTGAGGGGTGTGCCCCACGGTACGTCCTTACAAGTCTGCACCCGCAGAGCCGAGTCCAGGACCATGATCCGTCTGCCCGGCAGGCCCCAACCGCCAACTCTCTCCCTGCACGCAGCTCCGGCCACAGCTCTCCCGTGCTCCCACACCCTCCCTGGCTCCCTGCTGTTCACATGAGCTCTGGACTCCTCAGCTTGGTATTCAAGGTTCCTGGTCTGGGCTCCTGTCCCTTGTCCCAACTTCCCCTCACACCCCACGCTCTGGGGAGTCTAAGCACCATCATCTCTAAACGAACCAACATCCTTCCTGGCTCCCCAGGCATCACTGGTTTCCTCCTCCCTGACCTGAGTGTCCTTCCAGGCCACTTCCTCCTCTCCTGACTGCTCCCTCAGCCTTGAATTGTCGCCTCTGCTGGGAAGGCGCCCTGACTGCTGCCCCTCCGGCCCCCTCCCCGCCCCCGCTGGCCTCCCCACATCCCTGAGCCCCTCCATCGCAGCTGTGTATCCAGCCACGTGCTCCCGCGGGCAAGGCAACTACCCGAGGCCTCTGCTCAGTCTACTTGCTGGCTGTCGGGACTCAGCCTCAGAGGTGCAGACGGATACCGCAGGGCAGAGGCCACTTCATCTCAGACCAGGCTTTCCCCAGGGCAGGACCCTGCCCTCAGCTCGGGGCTCCTGGAGGACAGAGCGCATCCTCCCCTCGCTGGGGCTCCCCCAGGCCTGCCGCCCCACACCACCCAGCCCGGCCCGGGCCCCCACTAGATACAAAGCTCAGGCCCCAGTTCCTGTTCCACCCTGTGCCTCCCTTCCTGACCCAAGGAATCAGGCCCAGGGGCCCCCCACAGGCTGCCCTGGCACCAACACCTTCCTCTGAGGCAGCTGCTCCCTCAGCAATCCAGGCAGAGGAGAGGGCAGAGGGCATAGGCAGGGACCTCGGTTTCCCTCTCTGAGCTCAGCCCCCTGGTGCTCTGTGCACGGCACGCAGTGCCGGCAGCCAGTTCCGGGGGCAAGCAGGGGCAGGGCTGCCGGTGTCGGGGGCCCATGAATGTGGTCGTCACTGCTTCCTGCAGACAGGCAGGGAGGAGTGTGCCCGCATCTGGGGGTGTACGCACCCCTGGGGTGCAAGGGGGTGCTGGGCAAGGACAGCTGGGCCTGGTCCTCCACCATGCCAGCTGCCCCTGGAGCGCAAGCCCTGTGAGGGCAGGGACTGGCCAGCCTGTCGCTGCTGCACCGCAGGCCCAGCTCAGGGCCCGAGGTGCGTGAGGGGCGAGGGCACTGTGGTCAAAACCACAGAGGTGGCCCTTTAGTGGGTCGTGCGATCGGTGACACGTCACACATAACCAGGTGAGGAGTGTCTGACTTCGGTTATGGCCACATGCGTGGGAACCCGAGGCACCAAGCAGGCTCGGGCCTCCATTCTGTCCCAGTGGGCCAAAATACGCTCTTGGGTTCACTTCTAAACGTTGATAAAATGTATTTCTTCTCCCAGGTTGCAATTTGTACCATTTTGAAATCCACATTACTAAGGGAAGCTGAGGTGTGACAGGCCTCGGCTGGGACGTGCTGAAGTACCAAGAGGTAGCCAGGGGCCTTCTGTGGCCCGAAGCCCACTCGAGGGTCTGCTGTGTGACCAGCCGAGAGGTTTGCCAGCTCTGAAGACTCTTGAAGGACTGCCATGCCCCCCAGCCACCCCCTGCCCGTCAGTCCCTTGAGCCATTCCCAGAAAGGCCTCGGGCTGCCAGCCTCCCAGCTGCTGAAGCTCAAATCGAATCAGGGCGAAGCAGGAGGCACCAGACAGCGCTCCAGCCTGGCCTCTGGGCTGCCCCAGACGGCTGCCGGCTCTTTCCGGTAAGGGTCCTAATCCATTTAGGAAGGAACCAGGGACTCGGGGAGGGAGGAGGAGAAGGGGGACCGGGCTGTGGGCCATCCCCTGACTCCCTGTCCCAGCCATCTGGGCCCCTAGGACCCTCTGTCCTGAGCCAGAGCCCAAGGAAGCCCAGCCGTGGGCAGGGGGGTGCCCTTGGGGAGGAGGGCGGAGGAGAAAGGAGAGAGCAGACCCTCCCACAATCACCCGGGCACTGAGAGAGGGCCGGGTGCCACGTGGCTGGAACTGCTGCAGTGGACAGAGGGGCAGGAGCCAGGAGCCTGGGGCCACGCCCACAGTGAGGGCCAGGCCCAGGTCTGCCAGGACCACGTTGGGCCAACTACCTCAAGCCCGAGTTTTCTCAGTTGCAAAGTGGGGCTAGTTCTAAACTGGAACTGAGCAAGGGGAGAAAATCACCCGATGAAACCAGCAACCTGCAGAGAAGAGGACACGAGTGTGGCAGGCAGCCCACAGGAGGCAAGCGCCCGAGAATGAGCAGGAGGGGGGTTCCTGGGGGAGGGGATAGGGAGAACGGAGCCATTAGAACCATTAGCCACAGGTGACGGGCAGCTGGCTCCTGGCCTGGGGCACAAGTGGCCAGGAGGTACTCAGTGACAGGGGACTTCCAGCTGTCCCTGGGGTCCTGGGTGGACAAGGCCTGCGAGGGCTGACAGGAAGGCAGGCAGGCTGTGAATACCCTCTCCCTCCTCACTCTCCCAAGGCTGCCAGGGCGCCACACACCTGGCTTTCCTCCCACCTCCTGGCCACTCCCCATCCTGGCACTGACCACCAAATGCTAGAGGGCCCATGGCTCGGTGGTGGGCCCTCTCCTCTTCCCCGCCCAACTCTCTCCTCACTGCTAGGCAATCTCTCGGCTTTAAACATCATCTGAAATATGTGTGAGAACCTCTTGATTTCTCTCTCCCATCCCCTCTCCTGAGATGCATCTCCACTCTCTTCAGTGTCTAACAAGGATCTTGAACAGAACATGGCCCTCCTGCTCAGATCTGCTCCTCTCCGGTCATCCGCTCGGGTGCTCTGGCTGAAACCGAGGCCTCACCCTGGATTCCCGGCTCCCTCACCTCTCCAACAATCTGGACAGAGGCCTGCTGGCTCCAGGATGCACCCAAATCTGTCCACTTCTAGCTACCACCAGGGCCGCCTCCCCGTCCAGGCCACCATCCCCACCACCCTTCTCTTGCCCCGTGGTCCCTCCGCAAACAGCAGCCGCATGAATCTCACATCGCTCTCCTGCTTAGAAGCTTCCAGGCTCCGCCCTGGATGCAGACTGGAAAGCAGCTCCCCTCCGCACTGCGGGCCCTGTGACCCGGGCCCCTGCCCTCTGCCCTCTGCCCTCTGCACTGGCCCCCTGCCAGCGGGTAGTGGAAGCGAGGTCTGTCCATCTGTCTGTCCCCAGGCCTGGTCCTTTCCTGTCCGACACGCAGCAGGAGGACTACGCTCCTCAGACTCGTAAGGACACGGCGAACAGAAAGATGAGCTGATCGAATCCACAGCTGACGCACAGGCAGGGTGACCAAGCTGCCCTGTTTGCCTGGGACTTTGCTGGGTTTAGCACAGAAAGTCCCCTGTCCTGGGAGACCCCTCAGTCCCAGGCAAACCAGGACAGTTGGTCACCCCACAACACAGGGACCAACAGGACCAGGAGCCCAAACGCTCCTCCTAGCCACTGAAGAGGCAGACACCAACAAGGAAGATGAAGTGACAGGCGTTAGGTCCTGCCTTCAGGTCCAAAGAAATCAACCTCACCATTAAGGTGAGATGGACTTGGGGCTCCTCAGCGGAGGTGACAAAGAGAAGGGGCCTCCCAAAGGAGGAGGCAGGCCACTTTATCCGGTGAGATCTCAAGGAGGGGAGGAAGCCACTCTCCGGATGAGTCTGAAGGTCATGTGTGGGCCAGATGGGTGGTCTTGTTTCATGAACAAGAACCGGGTGTTCCCCGGTCTGTGGCAACACCGCTGTGCGACACCTGCCCCGCCACTCAGCTTTCCAGCCTCAGCCTGCCCATCTGCGAGGGAGGCGGGCAGGTAGCACAGATGCTGCCAACACCTGCCCGGGCAACTCCCAGCCTCTGGGGCCACACCCCCAGAGCCCTGAGGTGACAGGCCCGCGGCGGACCCAGGGGACTCTCACGTATGGCCAGGTATGGCCTGGACGCTCTCTGGGGACCTTTCCAGCTCCGACATCCTGACACACTCTGAGCAGCATGGCTTTTCCTGCCCGCCGCCCGCCCCCTCCCTTGCTGGGGATTCCTTGCTCAGATGGTGGCAGCTTTGTTGGCCACTGAGAGCTGGAGGCCAGCCCAGTCCCCGAGCCAAAGATGAGGCGAGTACTTGTGTCCACATCGGTCAGTGCTGTCCCAACCTGAGACAGACCTGCCTGTAGGGGAGGCAGCACGGAGTCAGGCCCACAAAGCCTGCCAGGCCTGGGCTCAGGGCGAAGGCGAGCAGAGAGCACTCCCGCTGGGGTTTCCAATCCCAGACGCCCTGCACACGGCCAGCTGGGAGGTGAAGGGGCGTGTCCTCGTGCCTGTCCTTTCTGCTGCCCACAGCCTGGATGCCTGGCAGACAGGTGCTGGCCCTGGCAGGTACCCCAGCTCCCCAGCGACGTGTGGAGAGATGACTGGGGTTCATAGGGTGGGAGGTGGGGGAAGGGTGTGCAGGCAAAGTCAGGGCTGCACACAAACCTCCCGGCTCAGCCCACTGAAGACCCTGTTGCCCCAGCCACCATCCTGGATGCTCCCTTCATCCAAGGGCTCAACCCCCCCCGCCCCCTCCCTGCTCCACTGCCCGCTCCTCCTTCCTCTTCCAGGCTGAGGAGCCACCCTCAGGACCACGGGCCACGGCTGCCCACCAGGGCCCCCTTGAGCAGGCCTCGGCCTCCCATGGGAGGCTCCCATCCCGTTTACGCACACTCTGACATCCACGACCTCCAACTACGGAGGGGGCAGGACAGAGGGGACTGTTCCCATTTGAAGGGTGAAGAATCCAAGACCAAGGGGCAGGACATTCTTGTGACCGACAAAGCGAGTGACAAAGCCAGGACGAGTCGGGACGTCTGACACACATGGTCCGTTCTCGTTTTCCTCGTCCTCGGGGCTGGACTCCTAATTCAGAGGAATGGGACTGCTGGTGGAGCCCAGGAGTGGTGACAGGCCAGCTGGTGGCTGCTGAGACCTGTGGGGCTAGTCAGCTCCTGGCTGGAGGCACAGAGAGGAGCCAGGGCAGGGCTTGAGCATCTGACGGAGGGAGCCATGTGCCCGTCCTCCACACCACGAGCCCAGGGACTCGGAGCTACACAGACGACACCCAAAGGGGCCCAGAGCCAAAACAGCAAGTGCCCAGGAAGCGGGCCGGCCACCAGCCTCTCTGACGGGCTGGGCACAGGGAAGGGAGGGAGGGAGGGAGTGATGAGGCCCGATCACCAGTTAATTCTCACAAGCACCCTCATCTTACAGAGAAGGACTTTGCGGCTCGAGCACCCTGACCAAAGGCCCCAGAGCCAGGAAGTGGCACAGCCAGGGCCTCAGCCCTGATCACGTCGACTAACTCAGGTCCCTTCCACCCCAAACACTGCCTTCAGCCCATCTCCCTCGGGAACGTCCACTGATTGCTCATCAGACGGGGCCACTGGGAGTGAGAGGGGAGCCCACGCTGCGCTCTGCGACCCTGCCCGGGGTGAGGAGATCCAGGGGGTCGTTTCCCCTTCCTGGGCCTGACCCGAGCCCAGGGCCACCTCTGGCAGAGGCCTTCCTACCCAGGGCAGTGGCCCGGCTGAGACGCTGGCCCTCCAGCCACCCCAGAGCTCAAGAGGTACGAGCTTAAAGAGGCAGGAGTGTGGGTGAGTGTGTGTGTGTGGTGGGGCGTGTGTGCAAGTGTGTGCCTGAGAGCACAGTGATGGGAAGAAAGGAGACCGTGTGCCACACACAGAACAAGAGCAGCCCGGCAGAGTGAGGGCGGTAGGCCTGGCCCCCATCAGCTTGGGGTGGAACCAAGAAAAGAGCCCCGCCAGCCCTCCTACAACCAGCGTATCTAGTGGGTGGCGAGCCCCCAGCCGGGTCTTCCCCGGGCCCAAGAGCGCAAGCTGGGCCCTCTGTAGCGGCGGCACAGGTGTTGGGGGCCACACCCCCTTCCGCACACACCTGTTGGACCCCGAGGGCTACATCGGGTGCTCACCAGCTACATAGCTGGGCCACACTGGGACAGAACAGGGAGCACACCTCCCCTGGCCACCTGCTGGGCCGTCGTCCTGAGCAGTGAGCTCAGCCTGCAGCAGCTCAGCTGGGGGCCTGCCTGGCTACCTGTGGGGAGGCCCCGGGGCTGGAGTGATGCTGCCCTGGCCCCCTTGACCCCGTTCACTCAGGACCTCCAGGGAGCCTGCCCCGGGGCTGGGCAGACTCAGAAATTAATCAGAGAGCCCTGCCCACCCTCCTAGAGCTCGTCCCTGTCCACAAAAAATTACAGGAGTGTGAAAGGAGGACAAGTGGAGAAGTTTGCCCAGGCAGAGCCTGAAGCAGGGAGCAGAGGCTACCTCATTATACTGAAACAGTTTCTGCTTATTTAGCTTCAGGGGAGTAGAAGTCTCCAAACAAGGTGCCCCTGAGGTGATGACTGTTCAGATGGGTTTTGAAGGGTGAAGAGGAGTTCTCTGGGAGCTCAAGTAGGACAATACTGTCATTTCTGTGGAGAGAGGCAGAGAGAAGAAGCTTGGCTTGGAGGTACACCACTTTCAGTCCATGAGTAAAGGGAGGTATTTGGTTGTACTCATGGAGTATCCACTCTAGAGGGTCAATCTTAAGATGAGAGAGGACGCTCTGGCCCTTGCCAGAATGGGCAAGGGGGAAAGGAAGCCAGGGAGGGTGTACCCGACAAGCACCTCTCTGACCCAGAGGTGAGTGTGAGCCCTGGCAACCCAGACACACACACACGCACAGGTGCACACACGTGTGTTACAAGTCCTCCCTCGGCCCACCCAGCACAGTCCACTGACTCAGGAAGACCCTCAGGGAGAGGGCGCCCGGCAGGCAGGCCACGCGGCCCCGGCCCGGCAGCACCAGCACATAGACCATCAGGACACAAGCCTTGCCCCCGGGGGAGCACTGTCCTGTCTGGAGTCACTGCCACACCGGGAGCCGACACCACCCTTGCTCCTGGTCTCACTGCTCTCCCTCGGTGCCCCCAACAGCAGCCCACAGGCCCCGGACACGCCATCCTCTGGCCTCTGGGCCTCAGCAGCTCCCGGCCCCTCATAAGAGACACCCCTCCCGCGGCCTGCCCCCTCCAGCCATGTCAGGCACGTTGGTGCCTCCTGGCCTGACCCTCCAGGCTGGCCGCTGCTCTTGGCTGGGAACCCACAGCTCCTTGTTCCCTCCTCCCCTGCAACTCTCCCTCCACCAGGATGCAGAGGTATCTGGGCCCCCCCGAGACCACCAGCTCCTGTGTGCCCCCAGTACCAGCCTGGCACAGAGAACTGGGGCTGGAAAAGCGTCCGAGGGCAGGGACTGTCTAGGCACGCTGGGGAAGATCAGAGATACAAGGAAGGCGACTGGGGGGGGGCACTCTGGGCAAGGGCAGTTGGACAAAGACACTGAGGCACGAGTGGGCACAATGTGGCGTGGGGTTCTGGGTGAGGCTGGGAGGCGAGCTGGCGCAGACTGACAAAGCACTTTCAACACAGACGGCGGTCAGGTTTGGACTGTCCAGCAGGCAACACCCCATGTTCTGTCCTACCCTCGGCCCCAGAGCCTGGGCCTGCACTTCAGAGGGTCCTGCTCCAGCCCTCCTCCCAGGGGCCTCCAGCCTGCGAGTCGATGCAGACAGGCCCACCCAGAGCCCGAGTCCACTGGCACTCAGGCCCCAGGGGCGTCTTCTCTGGTCTGTCTTCCCGTGGTGGCTTTTAAACACAGCGGCAAGTTCTCTGACACTTCTCCCATCAAGTGGTGACACCCAATTCCCTTCCTCTTGAATACAGGTCTTAACAACTCACTTCCAACGGAGAAGCCTGGGGAAGTGCCGCCACGTGACCTCGAAGGCCAGGTCCCGAAAGGCACCAGCTTCACCCAGATTCTTGCTGTCTTCGACACGCTCAGCCCTGGAGCCCTGAGCCGCTGTGTGAGGCGTCCAGCCATCCTGACACCATGGGGTCAGCTCATGACAGGTCAAGTGGTGCCTACGGAGACCCAGCTCTCCCAGGCTGCCCATCAGACCGGTGAGGAAGGAAGTGCTCGACGAACCCAACTCCAGCCATCTTTGGACTGCAACCGCAGAAGGGACCTTGAGCATGAACCACCTGGCCGAGTCCAGTCAAGCCCTAAACTGAGAGATTAAAAGGAGAACCGACCGAGGTCTGGCATTGCTAAACAGCCCCGCCCCCCGCCGAGGGCAGACCATGCAGAGGCAGGAGCACCCCCAAGGGGCCGCTGCTTGGGAGGGTGGAGAGAGCTTGGTCTATGTTTGGGGTGTCCACAGACATGTACACAAGGCACCCCCCCAGTGTGGGGGAGGGCTGAGACAGGAAGAGAAGGGGTGGGTCGGCTGGAATCTCCATGTGCCCCCCTCTTCCTAGCCGGTATATTTTTATTTTTTATTTATTTATTTTTGAGGAAGATTAGCTCTGAGCTAACATCTGCTGCCAGCCCTCCTCTCTTTGCTGAGGAAGACTGGCCCTGAGCTAACGTTCGTCCCCATCTTCCTCTCCTTTATATGTGGGACGCCTACCACAGCATAGCTTTTGCCAAGCGGTGCCATGTCCGCACCCGGGATATGAACCAGCGAACCCCAGGCCACCGAGAAGCGGAATGCGTGCACTTAACCGCTGCGCCACCGGACCAGCCCCTTCGTAGCTCGTATATATTACGGGACAGCTGGCTACCAGGACGCTGCTCAAATTTGCCGATAAGGACTCGTGGCCCCAAAATGGCACCCGAAGACAATCACGTTCTGAGCCTGAAACGCCATGTGTACAGAGAAAGCGCTTCTGCAGATGTGACTAAATTAATGACCTTGAGATGGGGAGATGACCCTGGATCGCCCAGATGGGCCCTAAAGGCCATCGCACACACCGTTAGGAGGGCGAGGGACATGTGACACATCCGGGAGAGAAGGCCACATGAAGATGGAGCAGAGAGACGGGAAGAAGCTGGCCTTGGAGACCGCGTGACGCAGCCAGAAGCCCAGGAACGCCACACCCGTGGAAGCAGGAGGAGGCCAGCATGAGCCTCCCCAGAGCCTCCAGGGAGCACAGCCCCCCGAGGCCTGGATCCAGCCCCAGGGGCGCTGATTTTGGTTCTGGCCTCCAGAGCTGTGAGAATAAATTTCGGTTGTTTGAAGGCACCGGGTCTGCGGTGGTTTGTTACAGCAGCCTCAGGAACGGAGCCAGCACCCCTTCGCTCCCACACGCTGCCCGCAAATCCTGCTCCACGCCCTCAGCCCCCTGGACACAGCGTCCTCAGCTCAGACCTCAGCAAAGCGCAGGCCTGGCTTTGCCAGAAAGTTCTGCAATCCCTTCCCCATTGGAAGCCCCAGGAACCACCACTGGAAAGAGCTGGAGCTTTCTGGATGCCGGGGGAGCACCTCTGACTCAAATCTCACTGCCCTGCGTCCCAGCTGGGCGCCGGAGCCGGCAAAAAACAAATTCCCTCCAGCACCACGGAAAAGGCAAAGACAGGAGCATCCGCTACCCAAACACGCCCCCGCGCCATCGCCGCCAGATGCTCGCGTTTCCTGAAAAAGACGCTTGAGAGAACAAACAGAAAGACACTTCTCCGTGTGAGGGGGAGGGGCGGCCCTCCTCCCCAGCAGCCACAACACCCCCACCGCACACTCCATCTCCCACCCAGGGGCTGCCCCATGGGGATGCAATTGCTCAGGGCCTGAACTCCTGTCCCCTCCCCACTGTCCACCCATCGCTGCAGCTGGCAGGGAACAAGCAGGCCACAGCCCTGACATCCCCTCCTGTCGGCGCAGGCAGGCACCGGGTGGGGCTTCGGGAGGGGGTCTCACTCCAGCCATAGTGCAATGGAATGCAGTCTGGACTTGTGGTCGAGATACCCGAGTCCCAACCCTGGCTCTGACCCCAAGCTGCTTCCCGCCTCCCTGCTAACAGAGCCCCAGTGTGTCCTGGCATCTAAAGGCAGGTGCCTGGGGCAGCGAATCTCAGTGATGCTCTCCGGCAAACCCGTTCCCTCCCCTGGGACCGGATTAAGGAGATGAGGAATCCAATCCTGCCAACGAGACACAAGGGCTTCTGGGGAAGTTTTCCTTGCTCTTAGAAAGGGACTAGGGGATGGCCCGGTGGCGCAGCAGTTAAGTGCCCACGTTCCGCTTCTCGGCGGCCCAGGGCTCGCCGGCCAGGATCCCGGGTGCGGACATGGTATGCTTGGCAAAAGTCATGCTGTGGTAGGCATCCCCCATATAAAGTAGAGGAAGATGGGCATGGATGTTGGCTCAGGACCAGTCTTCTTCAGCAAAAAGAGGAGGACTAGCAGTAGTTAGCTCAGGGCTAATCTTCCTCAAAAAAAAAAAAAAAAAAAAGAAAGGGACTGAAACCAGGGGGTCCTCCTTCTTCTGCATGAGACTCCCCCAACCATGACAGCCTTCTGGGGACCACGAGAGGAGCCAGCCCAGGAGGCGATACCATTCCCTGGAGGACAGCAGAGTGGACCTCTGGAAGAACTTACCCTTCATGACCCGAGCCGCCACCTCTGGGCTTCAGGTTGGACAATCAAAGTCCATACTGCTTGAGCCACTTTTAGTGGAGGTTCTTCCCCCCACCCCCACAGCTGTATACACAGGTGAAAATCACCATGCTTGACATCACGCTTTTTTAAAGATAAAAAGCATCCTAGTTAAGTCAGCCTTTACCAGCTGGAAAGTCACCTAGTTGTGTCATCTGCTGGTCTATTTCACATCAGACCACGCTTCCCTTTCCAGTCGGTGACCAGAGTGGTCATCCCGTTTGGTGATCTACCCACAGCAACAATCTAGGATTCTGCGGCAGATGCTGTAGCTGGCTCCCTCCACCCCCGTTTGACCCTCCTCTCCCCTCCCACAGAGGAGTGTTGGCTGGCCAATCTCCTCCACTTGCTGCCTGGCGGCCTGCAGCCCCTTCAGACCAGGACGACCAAGGCCAGCGCCTAGGAGGGAAGAGCCAGAGCCAGAGGTGCTGGCCCCTCAGATGTCCCTGAGCAGCTGCCCCAGGGGTGGACTGCCCATCTCAAGGCTTCGTGTTACAGGAGAAAACCAACCCTCACTTCCCAACTCCATCCGGTTACCTGCAGCTGAACACACTCTTAATGGAAACAGATTCCACGGAACGTGTTTTCAAAGTTACATTCACTTTTGGCTCCACTTGAGGCAACAGCCTCTGTTTTACTGTCTTCCTCATACCATCCTGCTATAGTTTGTTTCTTTATGAGTCTTTCAAATCACTTCTGAAATAAGATGGAATATAAATAAATAAAAATAAAACAATCCATTAACCTTTTAAAAGCTCTGGCACCGGGCCCATTCAAGGAGAGAAAAGCCCCACCTCCCGGGAGCTGGTCTGACAAGCAAGTTCTTGAATCGCCCTGAACCTTCTCTCCTCACCTGGAAAATGGGGCAAAGCAGACCCCTCCACTGCTCTGTCGGAGGATTAAATCATGTTAGTTGAACTGGAATCTATTCTTAAAGACTTCAGTTTTCAAGACTCCTGATAAATCCCACTGTCGCCCAATCCTTGCCATCAACGGACGTTCGTCCAAGCTTCAAATCCAAGCCCCTCCGGCCACAGCCTCATCCGCCTCCTCCTCAGGGGGCATCGCGAGACGGCAGAGCCCGGTCACCCTTCACTCTGCCGCGACCCCACAAGGAAGCTTCCTTCCTCCACCCCAAGGCACCCGGCTCCTGGCCCTCAGGGTCGGAGGGCTCCCACCCTGCTCTGGGCTCGCACCCAAGGCCGGAAGAAGTCTCTGTGGGTGCTGGACGGACAGACTGGATAAGGGGTTGAAAGAGGTGACTTCTCGGGTCCATTCCTGCTGAGAGCCTATATTATTGCAATGTTGATAAAAATAATAAAATAATAATGGTCTCAAAGAGACATCTGTACACCCATGTTCACAGCATTACTCCAATAGCTAAAAGGTGGAAGCAACCCAAGTGTCCGTCAACAGACGAATGGCTAAGCAGAATGTGGTATACACATACAATGGAGTATTACTCAGCCTTAAAAGGGAAAGAAATTCTGACACGTGCCACAACATGGATGAACCTTGAGGACATCATGCTAACTGAAATGAGCCAATCGCAAAAAGACAAATACTGCATGAGTCCAATTATACGAGGTCCCTGGAGCAGGCATTCACAGAGACAGAACGCAGAACGCTGGGCGCCAGGGGCTGGGGGCGGGGGAGTGGGGAGTTAGTGTTAATGGGGACAGAGTTTCAGTTTCGGAAGATGAAAACAGTTCTCGAGACCGGGTGCACAACCATGTGAACGCACCTACCACCACCAAATGGCACACTGCAAGACGGTTAGGACATAAGTTTTGTGAGATGTATGTTTTACCACAATTAAAAAAACCAATAATAATGGTGGCTGCCGCCATTGACTGAGCAGTCAGGCAACATTCTTCACGCCAGGCCCGGGATGCCCACGTGCCCCCAAGCCTGGAGTCCATGAGTGGCTCCTGCAGGCCCACACCAAGTCCAGGCTCATTATCGTCACACTGCAGAAGCTACAGGGATACCTGGCCTGGGGGATGCGGGCAGAGGTCAAGGACAGTTCACCTTTGCTTTACGAACAAAGGGAGGCTGGTCGGTCAACAGGATCGGAAGAGCAAACTTCACCCACTCAGAAAATAAACTCTCAGGGATTCCAAGTACACTCAGCGTCACAGTGTCCAGAGCAGGACGGCCCCTCACCCACGTCCGTGTGCATCTGGGGAAAGCAAGGCCCATGGGGCTGGCCTGCACCCCCGCGCAGCCTGGCGCCACACACAGCCAGGTCTCCCACGCGCTTCCTCGTGCTCGTCGGTGCGAACCTTTCCTACTCCCCCGAGTGGGGCCTCCAGGGAAACAAACTTTCTTTGTCCAAAAACGGGCAATAATTCACACGGTTTCCCGTCCAGGACAGCGTCCACGTGTCTGCTCCCACCGCGTCCTCCCCGGCGCCCGCGCTGTTGAAAAAGACCTCAGCCCTGTGAGCGAGCCACAGCCACACGCAAGGCCCCGCGGACCCTCTCAAACACAGCGAAAGATCCAGGTGTGAAAAGTCAGTGGTAGGAGCCCGTTGCCATAAGGTTCAAACACAGGCCAAACGCCAGGGTCAGAAGCCGGGATGGTGGTTGTCTTTGTGGGGTTGTGGCTGGAAGGGGGCATGAGAGGGCTTCTGGGGGGCTGGAAAAGTTGTGTTTCTTGGTCTGGGTGCTGGTTACCCGGGTGATTTGGTTTCTAAAATTTTATCGAGCCGTTTACTTACAATAAATAGCTTTTTTCCTCAATAAAAAGTTTTAGAAAGGTATCAGGTGTTGGGGCCCTGGTGAGGCAGTGGACAAAAGGAAAGCTGTCGTGACGCACCTTGAGGGTTCACCGAGGTCCCACCCTTTGATGTGCTACTTCTAATTCCATCACTTTATCCTGAGAAAATTATCCCAAACGCAAAGATTTACGTGCAAAGGCGTTTCACCAAAGC
This sequence comes from Equus przewalskii, assembly GCF_037783145.1. NCBI lineage: Eukaryota > Metazoa > Chordata > Mammalia > Perissodactyla > Equidae > Equus > Equus przewalskii. Next base: position 11,981,316 of record NC_091842.1, on the reverse strand, counting down.
ATGTCCACACACCACACACAGAGGGAACCGGCGGACAACCCAAGCGCCCCATGGGGCTAAAGTGACATCACACAGATGAGCGACCTCAGGGACACGGCAAAGCCTGGGGTGGACACTCCAGACCGTTCCTCTTGGGGGGCTGGATCCACGTGTGATTTCTTCCCTCCACTTTTCTGTATTTTGTGAATTATCTGAGAGAAGGTGGTTTCACTTTTGCAATTTGGAAAGAAATAAGAGAAACCTCATTCTTAAAAAAAACTTTAAAAATAACCAACCCACCCACACAGCTGCCCTAGCCCCAGGCCAGGAAAGCAGGCCCAGGCCGGGCAAAGGGCAGACCCAGAGCAGCACGTGCCTCAGGTGCTTCCTGGGGAAACTGAGGGAGGAGGAGCCGGGGAAGGGCAGATCTGTGGCCTGGCCATGGGAAACCCCATCTCCCCGGGACCAGGCCGGACCATGCCTGGGCTCTGGGCTCTAAGACAACGAAGAAAACCCTCAAACTCAGGTTTCCCCACTGCTCTGCAGCCCCAGAGTAGATGGGAGGAGTGCTGCTGGCAGGAGGGGAGTCCGGGTTCTGGGGGCAGACAGCTCTCCAGGGTCAGGTTTCTGCCCCGATATTTAAAGCCTGGCTTCCAGCCGGCGGGCAGGGGCAGCCACCGCCGGCGTGACCAGGATGAGAAACCGCAATCCCGACTCGGCCCGTGTGCCTATGGCAACTGGTGGCCTTGGAGACTAAGCTCCTGGCTCCTCAGCAGGGCCTCCCCGGGCGGGGCCCGCTCTCGCTGCAGAGGCCCTGGGCTGGGGACCAGGACCCATCCCTCTCCCAGCAGAGGAGGGGCACCCGGCCTTGCGGGGGTGCCCCTGGCCAGGCTCACAACACAAAGGCCCCCACGGCCACAGCCCCCGCCACACCTACCCCCCAACTCATAGTCACATCCATGGGAGGTGGCCACACCCACCCCCCAACACCATCGCACTTTATCTACACAGCGCTGGGCAGACAGCAGGTGCTCCTGCCCTTGAGAGAGTCCCAGGCTGGGAAGAGAGAGGACAATTGCAATAAAACAGACTATTTAAAGAAAAAAGATTAAAATGCAGCATGATCCACCTTAAGTTGTGGTTGCATGTCTATACACACCGGTAAAAACTCATCATGCTGGACACTTAAGATTTACACATTTTACTGTAAGTAAATTACACTCCAGTTAAAGATAAAAATAAGTGACATGCAAGAAGCACAGGATGGCGGATTGGGCAGTCAGGGAGGCTCCTTGCTGGAGGTGACACCCGAGCTGAGTGGAACGTCACGTCACGGGGGATCAGGAGTCTGCAGGGGAGGAGCAGAGCCGGGGGACCCGTGTGTAGGCACTGCTCATGGACAAGGGGGACAATGGCCCTGCCCCCCTCTCTCCCGCCCCCAGCGCTCACCTCCCTGGAAACAAAGGCTGAGCAAATACACTAAGGCCCATCTGAAGGAGCGCCAAATTACTGCCTGCCCAGGAAACCCAACCACCAGCCGGCCGCCCACGTGTCTCAGTCAGGGCCAGGGCGGGGCAGGGCAGGCACTGGGCCGGCTCTGCATGGTGGAACCTCCAGGTCAGGGCAGGAAATGGTGGGCGAAGAGACAGGCTCGGCCATGGGGGTTAGGTCAACGGCCTCAGAAGGTCATCATTTAGGGGACGGGAACCACCAGAGGGTTTGGAGTGGGGGCAAGACGTGGTCAGTGCAGGGGATTCTGGAAGGACACAGCAGGCCCATTACAGGGGGCAGGACTAGAGCCAGGGGACCGGGGGTTACCAAGCTCCTGCAACGGTCCGGGCCAGAGACGGCCAGGTCTCAGGGAGACGGCAGCAGTGGGACGGAGAGGGTGGATTTGACGGGGGAGAAGAGCAGAGCTTTGTGACCGAGAGGACGGGGGTCCTGAGAGGGAGGAGCCTGGAGTGATGCCTGAGTTTCTGGTTCCAATGATGGAGTGGACGTCAGTGCCCCCAGATCAGCAGGGAACAGAAGAGGGGAGACTGAGAGGCTGAGTCTGGGGTCAGGAACGCTACCTGTATGTAACCTGTGGGTGGTCAGGGGCTGGGGGCTTGGTGGGGCGCTCTGGGCTGAAGGGACAAGATCTGAGAGATCCAGGGAGGGGCAGCAAAGGCCCCCGCATGGATTAGACTGCCCAGGGAGAACGTAATCAGAGGGAAACTGAGGACAACGGACAGTTGAGAGTCAGAGGAGGGGAAAAGATGGGGCCCCAGGGGTGAGAGATCAGAGGTCAAAGGTCAAGAGGCTGGAAAGAGGTGGAGGCCTCCAGGTCTGGGTGAGAAAGGAGGCAGAGAAAGAAGAGGTGAAGAGGGCTCCAAATGGCTTCATTGAGGAGGAGAAAACTGGATCCACAGAGGGTGGATGGACACACACAGTCTCTCAGCTGGGGGCCAGGCCTCCCAGGTCCTTCCACATGGATCCCAAAGCCTCTGAGTTCAGGACACAGGCCCACTGCCAATCTCAGATGACGCAGGGTCCCCACCCCAGGGCCGCTCATTCCATCGACGGGAAGGCGTGTGCGGGACGGTGGAGGGGAACGAGAGGCCAACCCAGAGAGGTGGAGGGAGGCAGCTCCCCAGCTGCCCTGATAGAACATGCGCACGTGGGGGCCAGGATTACGTTTGGTTCACGCTGTGCCCCAGAACCAGAGCAGGCTCTCCAGACACACGTGCTGCGTGGATGAGCGAGGAGCCAAACAAAGTGAAGTCTGAGCGGGGGCAGATGAAACACGGAGCTGAGCCAAGCTCCACCATCCTGGCACCCCCAGCCCCCTACACCCATGTCTGCGCCCTGTCTGCTCCAGGCTGCCCCCTCCTCACGTGGACAGGGGAGCGCCTGGGCTTCGGGGTCAAGCAAGGCTGGGATGGAGTCCCTGCCTGGCTGCTACCAGCCCGTGGCTTCCATGGAGGCACTCAAACCCTCCACGCCTCAGCTTCTCAAGAGCAAGATGGCGCCACCAGTTTAGCCGCTGTCAGCACCGTGGGGACCGCACAGCCTCGTGTGAAGAGCACCTGGCACAGGGCCTGGAGCTCAGCCACGCTCGTTAAGGAACGGCAGCGATCTCGTGACGACTGCCTTGCGCTGACATCACCTGCTGAGCTGCTGTCCTCCCCTGGCATCACTGCGTCTCGTCAACTCCGGGCTGGTGCAGCAGGTCCCCCCTACACGCGGGGGCCCCGGGTGGGACACGCAGGCCCAGCACCCCGCCCTGCTGTGCTGGCTGACCCGTGGCAGCTCGTCACTGTGCAAATGTGTGTAAATATGTACTGGTTCTGACGCATCTGCAGGGCTTGGGGCTGGGTGTCAGGAGACGGTGGGAGGAGGCCAGTATGGGGTGGTGCCAGCCCCAGGGCGATCCTGTCTCTCGAAGGCCCCCTCGCCAGACGTAAACAGGCCTTCTCAGAAGGGTGAGCGAGGCCAAGGAGGAGCATCAGGCCATTTCTTGTCGGGAAGAGGCTGGGCAGAAAAGAGCGTGCGGCTTGTGGGTGATCTAATCCCGGGGCGCTGGTGACAACCGGACCCCGCCCTCCTCCTGCTGGCTTCCAGTGCCCCAACCTGAGCCAGGGGAGGGGCAGGGTCCCAGGGAAGGCCAGGCCCTGCGGTGGACTGGGATCAGCAGACCTGGCCCCTAACTCCAGATGCCATCCCAAACTGGAGCCAGGGTGCTGCCCTGCTCTGGGCCTCAGTTTCCCCATCTGTACATTGAGAACTTGTGCTAGAAGTTCTCCAAGGGCCTTCTCACCTCCCAGCCCAGGTGGAAGGACCACCACGACCCCTCCCCTGGTGTCTGGCCTCCAGACCTGCCCTGACCACTGATCAGTCACCCTGTCCCTCTCACTCGCTCATTTCTGGCCTGTCCACAGCCCTGCCCCAACCCAAATGCCCTCCAGCCCCTCACTCCTGTTCTTGCTCCTTTAAATCCCAATGCCACATGGCCAGGAGCCTTTCCTCCTGCACTCTCCAGCCAGGGCTCCCCGAGTCCCGGTGCTGGCCTGCCCACCTCCCTGGGCCTCGTACCCATCTATTGGATGCTGTGGGACACCACCCCACTGCATGGTGTTTTCACAGCACCTGCTCTGCCCCAGACTGGAACGGGGGGGGCAGGTCTAGCCCCACCCCGGGAGCTCCCAGGCAGGAGAAGAAGCCGAGGTTACAAATAGTGACCCACATCAGAGAGGAGGCCATCTCCGTCCAGACGTCCATCCATCAGGCAGGTGTCACCTACACCTGCCGCCTCTCAAGGCCTTCTCGCCCTCTGCCCCTGCTCTTGCACACGCGCACACACACATAGCAGCTAATGCCTGACAGGGCCTCGAGCCCCATTCCTCCCTCCCACAAATACACTAGTCCCCCTTATCCATAGTTTCTCTTTCCACAGTTTCACTTACTCGTGGTCAACCATGGTGTGAAAATATTAAATGGAAAATTCCAGAAATAAACAATTCATAAGTTTTAAGTTGCGCACCATTCTGAGTAGCGTGATGAAATCTTGTGCTGTTCCACTCCACCCCGCCTGGGTCGTGAACCATCCCTTTGTCCAGCGGATCCAGGCTGTACACCTCCCTGCCCGTTAGTCGCTTAGGAGCCACCTCGTTATCAGATCGACGGGCCCAGTATCGCAGTGCTTGTGTTCAAGTCACCCTCATTTTACTTAATAGTGGCCCCAAAGCGCAAGAGTAGCGATGCTGGCAATTGGGACATGCCAAAGAGAACTTACTGTTGTGAATCTCCTCCTGTGCCTAATTCATGAACCAAGCTTCATCACGGCCATATGCACAGGAGAAAACACAGTCGATACAGGGTTCGTTCGGTACCATCTGCGGCTTCAGCATCTGCTGGGGGTCTTGGAAGGCATCCCCACAGAGAAGGGGGAACTTGGGTAGTTAAGTATGGATTATGGGCTCACTGTGTGCACTAAGGAAGGCCCCTCACCAGATGGGGAAGACAGGGCCACGCAGTCCATCCTGGGGTGTCCTGGTGAAGTCCCTGCCACCCTGCTGGATCAGGCGGTTGGCTCACATTAATGACCGGTCCCAGGGGGATGACACACATTCTTTTGGGCTGGACGCTCACACGCGCCCACGCAGGTGCACCAGTCATCCCCTCCCTCCGTCAGAGCTTTCCCACACTATCACGTCTGACGCCCCAGCACCCTGCGAGGGAGGCAGGACAGGGACCATCACCCCTCCCACGCTGGACAACAGAGGCCAAGTGCATGAGTGACCTGCCCACGATGACACAGGGAACTCGTGGGAGCTAGGACTGTGCCGACGTCCAAGCCCTGTTCCACGACCTGTCCCTCCCCTCCCGTGCGCGTGCGGGCTTGTGCACACACTCACCACAGTGCTTCTCCAAGCCCCAATCCCACCTCTGCCCTCACTGGGGTGAGGAGAGCCTGGCCACCTCCAGCCACTCAGGATGACACGGGGCTCACCCGAAGCTGTAGCCCGGTGCTGTGATTCTGCAAAGTGACCCCTGCCTGCCCTTCTCTCCCACCCAGGGAGGGGGACAGCCTGCAGGAGCCCAGCCCAGGCCACACCGTCCCCTACCCAGAACCCAACAACTGATGACAGGCAGCCCCTCACCAAAAGCCCGTGGACTCAGGGGCGTGCAGGGGGCCGCCCTCGGGAGAGCCGGCTCTAGTGGAGGCTCTGCCGCCCCACTGGCTGTGTGATGCTGGGCCACTTGGTTCCCCTCTCTGGGCTTCAGTCTCCTCCTCCAATAACGATAAAGACATTGATGGCACCCTGCCCCTTCCTCCCTCCAGAGCAGTGGTGGGAGGTGACAGCCAGTCCCCAAAGGAGACTTTCTATCCAAACCCCATCTTGGCCTCAGACCTAGTGGAACCTGTCTTTCCCGTGAAGCCTCAGCCACACTATGGCCAGCAGCAGCAGCCATGTGACTACCCAGTGCTGCGCTGCTAGTGGCCTTCTTTCAGTCCCCCACCCTACCAGCACGACCCTACAAGTACCATGGCCCCCTCCTCATTTGACAGATGAGGACACAGGTGCTCAGAAAGGCTGAGTAACTTGCCCAAGGTCACATAGCCCCAAGGGTCATGGGCCAGCTTCAAAGCACAGTCTGCCAGAAGGAGCAGATGCCCCTGACCCCCTACGACGCCCCTGAGTGGTCCCCCAGGCTCGGCTCGCCGTCCAGTGACTCGCACACAGAGATCTCCAGGCTGGCACACTCCCACGGGCTCACGCCAACCTGTCTTTTCTGCCTCCCGCCGGAGGGCAATGGGCTCCAGGACAGGGGCCAGCCCTCCTCTCTGGGGTTGCAGTGAGGGCCAAGGTGGGCTTCCTGGAGGCATTGTGGGCCCTGACAACCAGAAGGGACCCCAGAGGTACAAAGACCATTTCTGAGCCAAAAACAGGGCCGAGAGCCCAGGGAGAGGTCCTGTGCGGCTGAGATGGCGGGCCTTCTGGGATGCTGGGGCGGGTTACAGAGACCGCAGAGGAGAATCCCAGGGGCGGCCAACCCTCCACACGGACCCCAGGCCCCGGGTCACCCAGTCGGCCCCCCTCATCTCGGCAGCGGACGCAAAGCCAAGAAAACGGGAACGAACAGTCGCTGGTTTCACGCCCACAAAGTTACCCCATCTGAAGCCTGGGACGAGAAAAGCACCCGCTTCCGAAGCTCTGTCCCCACAGAGGGGCATGTCACAGGGTGGGGTCACAGCCCTGCCCCAGCACCCCGTGCCCTCGGCCACTGGGCTCCGAGGTTCCAGCCTCCGAGGCCTGAGGAGTGAGAACGCGCCTCGTGGGGCCGACAGAGCCCTGGATGGGCTCCCGACAGGGGCAGCGGGCACCCGGACATGGCCAGCGCCAAGCCCACCCGCCCCGCAGTCCCACCTGAAGAGGAAAGGAGGTCAACTGTCCTGAGGTCCCTTCCAGCCCTAACAGTTGAGGATACACTCCATCCAGGCGGTTCAGGGCAGGGAGAGGGGAGCCGCGGGAGGGGCCCCCAGAGCCCTGGCCACAGTCACAGGAGCCGTCCTGGAAGACAGACCCAAACCCAACAGCCACCTGTAAACGGGACAGTGGCACCAGCTAGAACAAACGTGGGGTTAATCTGGAAAGGCTGGTTCCAAGATCACGGGGTTCTTTAAACTGAGGTGTAATATACACACAGGGAAATTCACTCTTTCAGCGCATAGTTCCATGAGATTTTACAAACGCACACTCACGTAACTGCCACACGCCCGTCCCATCGACACCCCAAACTCCCCCACGCCCGAGTCAACCTGCCCCACCCCACCCCAGGCAACCCCCGGCCTGCTCTGTCCCTACAGCTCTGTGCTCCCCAAAATGTCACATAAATGCAGCCGTGCGGACACAGCCGGGTCTGCCACCTGCCAGGCAGCCCAGCGCCTCTGCGACTCGCCTGTGTCGTCCATCTCAAGAGCTTGCTCGTCTCCACCACTGACTAGGACTCCACGGTGTAGACATACCGGGTTTCACCACGCACTGGCTGGACACGCAGACCATTTCCAGTTGCGGCAATTGTGAATAAAGCCATCACAGCTATTTCTCTCCAGGTTCTCACGTGAACCTGTTCGCCTTGCTCTTGGTGAGGCCCTAGAACGGAAGGGCTGGCTCTGCGGTGAGCGAGGCCTGACGTCATAAAAAGCTGCCCCAAATCCACACAGACACCATCAGTGGTTGCCAGGGGGCTGGGGAGTGACTGCTAATGGGTATGGGGTTTCTTTTCAGGGCGATAAAAATTTTCTGGAATTACGCAGTGGTGATGGTTACACAATCTTGTGAATATGCTAAAAACCACTGAATAGAATACTTTAAAATGGTGAATTTTATGGGGTGATTATATGTCAATAAAAATAAACCAATGAATGAATGAATGCCAAACTGTTTTCCAAAACTGGCCACTCGCTGTACACTCCCACCAGCCGTGGAGGAGTTCCAGCCCAGGCCGGTTTTACTTGTTTATTTATTTTGCTAAGGAAGACTGTTGCTGAGCTAACGTCTGTGCCGATCTCCCTCTATCTTGTATGTGGGATGCCTGCGACCGCATGGCTTGATGAGCGGGGCTAGGTCCACACCCAGGACGCGAACCAGCAAACCCCAGGCCACCAAAGTGGAGCACATGAACTCAACCACTACGCCACTGCACCAGCCTCCATGCCAGTTTTAAAGGTAAGACATCCTGGAGGCCATTCTGGGCTGCTAGGTATGGAGGAGCGAAGGCCCTGAGGCAGGACTGAGTGAGCTCTGGGCTACAGGCTCCCAGGCTGAGGAGAAAGCAGGTCTCGAGACGGGGAGGGAAGCAGGGTGCAGGGGAGGTGACTGACACTGCCCTCTGCAAGGTGGGGGCCCCTGGGCCCCAGGGCAGGGGCATGTGACGGGCAGGGGTGACTGCGGCCTACAGCAGAGCCAGGCGCCTGTGATCTATGTCCCAACCCTACCTGTGGGGGCTCCACATCCCCCTACTTCCGCTTTGAGAAACGAAGACGTTCACACTGGACTGGGCCATGAGGGGCAAAAGGGACAAGGCTCATCCGACAGCACTCTCAACCCCCTTCCTCCCCAACAGGCCAGGAAGCTGATGCCTGTCTTCCCCACTTCCTTGGAATTAGGGGGCACCATACGATCCAGGTCTGATCTGCGCAACACTGGAGAAATCCCTGAGGACAGCAGGCATGAAGGCAAAGCTTTGTGAGTAGAATGATTCTGCCCTGACTCCCTCTCTCCGTCTGGACCATGGTGTGAGGGCTGGAGGGGATGTAGCCATCTTGTGACCAAGAGACACAAGCATGGAGACAAAATCCAACATGGTAAGTCAAAACCACATGAGATGGCACTTCATACCTACTAGTATGGCTGTAATCAAAAAGACGGACAACACCAAGTTTTGGTCAAGGATGTAGAAAACTGGAATCCTCATTACACTGCCGGCGGGAATGTAAAATGGCACAGCTCCTATGGAAAGTAGCCTGCCAGTTCCTCAAAATGGTAACACAGAAGTGCCACCATGACCCAGCAAGTCCACTTCCAGGTATTTAGCCAAGAGAACCAACAACACAGTTCCCACAGAAACTTGTACACAAGTGTTCACAGCAGCATTATTCACAACAGCCAAAAAGCGGAAACAACCCAACGTCGACCAAGTGACGAGTAGATAAACAAAATGTGGCACATCCGTTGAACGGAATACTATTCAGCCATAAAAAGGAATGAAATTCTGATGTATGCTACAACATAGGTGAACTTGAAAACGTCATGCCAGAGAAAGAAGCCATACACAAAAGGCCACAGATTGCATGATTCCATTTACATGAAGTGTCCAGAATAGGTAAATCTACAGGGATGGAAAAATTAGTGGTTGCCAGGGGATGAGGGGAGGTGGGGATGACGGAGAGACTACCTAATAGGTCCAGATTTCTTTTTGGCTGACAGTAGCGAATATTCCACAGCTTTGTGAGTACGTGAAAACATACTGAAGTGTACCCTTTAAAAAAAATAATTTCAAACTGAAAAAAAGAAATCCAACATGGAGGGAGGAAAAGAACCAAGCCCCTCAGGGCATCGCAGAGCCCCCAACAGCCTCTGCCTGGCCACCCGCGGGGTTCCCCTTGTGCGGAGAAAACAAACCCTCCTGGTGCAAGCCTCTGTGCTCAGGTCTTCTAGCACCTGGAGCCAAACGCACTCCTATCTGACAGCTGCAGCCCCTCACCGCAGGCCCAGACCAGAGGGGCCCTGCACACGAGGCAGTCCTCAGCCAGGCTGGTGTCAGAATTCAGCGACACAGCGAGTCAACTGGCACAGGCACTGCCTCGGCCTCCCGTACGTGCGTGCACACAGACGTGCACACACAGAAGCATGTGTCTAACAGCCCAGGGATTAACTGTGCCCTCTCCACACAGCCAGCTGCCCATCCAACAGGAACCCCAAAGCCAGGCGGCGTCCCCTCCCCGCTCTGAGACCCCGAGAGCAAGCCAGGCAGCAGAGGTGGCCCCTGGGAGGAGGGGGCATGGCCAGGGCTGGCATCAGGATGGGGAAAGCCCCCCGACCCCCGTGGCCCCACCCCACACGCCCGACCCCCAGCTGCTCCCAGTTCACTGACCAGACTGTCCTGGACACTTGCTGTGCTGGGTGCTGGGGGCAGGGATGCGGAGGGACAGGGCGGCGCAGCCCTGACCACCAGAGGGTGACAGACAAGGACGAGGACACCTGGGACCCAGGGTGTGAGGAGGGCTACGCTGGGGAGCTCAGGGCTTTAGGGACACAGAGGGGCGCCTGACACAGACTTGGGGAGGCGTCAGAGAAGCGACATCCAGGCTGAGACACGCAGGCAAGAATGAGCCCAACCAAGTGGACAGGGAGCATTCAAACGTGTTCGAGGAAGAAGCAACAGTGTTATGGAGAAGCAAGATGGAGCGTGGAATGTTCTAGAAACCAAGGGAAGCTCAGCATGGCTGGCCGACCACAGAAGCAAGAAGGGCCAGGCCATGCCTAGCCCGGAAGAGAGGTCTTCGAAAGTCCTCACCTGAACCCAACACAAGGGCCCCAGGCTGGTCCCCGCGGACCGCCTCGCCACGCCCAGAGTGCAACACTCACACGGCCACACACCGGCTGCCATTCCTGTCCTTGGACTCTTACTCACCCTGTTGGGCCCCCACCCGAGATGCCCACCCTGCCCACTCTTGGGTCTGAATCCACCCAGCCTCCAGGGCCCGGGGAAGTCGCCTCCTGCAGGCTGCCCGCAGGTGCAAGGGGGAGCAGAGGGCAGGCTCGAAAACCAGCCGCCGGCCCATGCCCCTTGTGGCCCCAGCCCCAGGGGACGAACCAGTGCTACTGTGGGGTCTTCCCAGCTTGCAGCAGCAGAAACTGAGGCACAGCAGACCCCAGGCTCCATGGGCAGAACAGGGAACATGGGTGCCAGGGTCCTCCCTGGGTAGGACTGGGGCTCCTCAAGGGCCAGCCTCTGGGGTCATCGTGTGACAAGTGGAAGAAAAATTCTTAAGCGGGACAGTGACCAGCTTCCCCGGACTGAATGTGCTGATCCTCCCAAGAACCCCGCCATGTAGGGATAACCATCCTCATTTGTGCAGAGGAGACTCAGAGAGGTAAAGTCACTCGCCTGAGGTGACACAGCAGGTCAGTGGCATAAGTGGGACATGAACCATGTCTGTCAGGCTTCAAAGGCCCTGATGGTTCCGTGGCACCCGGCTGCGAAGTGGGGAAGACCTGAGGCAGCCGAAGGAGACCCCGAAGGAGGGGTCCTGGCCTCCTTGGTTGACCCAGGGCAATCGAGAGCATCTCTCCCTTGGATGTGCTGAGGAGAGAATGTCTCAGGGAGCGGTGGGCCCCGGGCCGGTGGGCAATGGACAAGGATCAGAGGGAGGATGTGGTCAGCCCGCCCACAGAGGGCTGCCCCCCCAGAACAGGGGCAGCTACCTCCTTCCCGAAGGCCCCCTTCCCCAACCTGGGCCTCTCTGCCTGAAGCCGCCACACCTGAAAAACCAGCTCCTGGATAAACAGGAGACACACCGGGCTGGCCCAGTCACAAGACCCCCTTGGAGCCCGCCAGGACCACCCTGGTGCTGGCTGGGTGGGCAGCAGGGGTCCCGCCTGCTCCAGGCAGCCACCCAGGAGCACCTGAGGGTCCTCTGCGTGGGGCCAGCCCGCCTGAGGCCTCCCCAGCACAGCCACGAGCAATGGGGGCTCCAGCCTTGTGGGGAACAGGTGCCGGGGGAGCCCGGCTCATCAGAGAAACCGACGGATCCCTCACAGAAAACAAAGGGAAAAGCCCCAAATCGCCACGACACCTGCACAGCCACGCCATCATCCAGGGAGCCCCCTTTCTTAGAAAGCCACGGCCCCCAGAGACGGGCAAGCTCTGGTTGGGCCCCCTCCGCTCACGACACCCACCACCAGGTCACACGCAGTGGCAGGCAGAGCCGGAACCAGCCAACCTAGAAGCTTCTGTGACCAACGGACATCCCAGCGCAGCCACACAAACATTCAGGACGAAGGCCACTGCTCACGCAGGGCCAGCCACGGGCCGTGGGGGGTCCAAATGTTCTGTCCACACATCTTATCTAGAGCCCTAAAAGGTAACCTGGGGGAAAGCGGCCCTACTCTGGCCCAAAGCGGGACACACAGAACTGGAGGCCTGCGTGTCCCCTCCTCCTCCCCTTGGTGGCCGTGGGCCCTCCAGGGCTCTGTGGCAGCCCACTGGCTCAGGTTACTGCAGTTGAGTCTCACGATGGCCCTGCAAACCAGATGCTCCGTTCTCCTGTTTACAGAAGACCAAACCAAAGCACAGAGATGTGAAGTCACTCGCCCAAAGTCACACAGCCCCATTCTGTCTGACCCTAAATCATGCTGCTGACTGCAATGCTGGCCTTGCTGCCCTCCTTCCCTACCCCTGGAGGAAGCCCTAGCCCTGTTTCAGGAAAACACAGGATTTCTGCCCCCAGCTAAAGAGCTGTGGGAGTGGAGACAAGGAACACACTGCCAGGGAGCCCCAGACTCTCAGGGGTGGGGCACACAGAGACAGGCGGAGACCACAGGGCACAGACAGTTCCCTGCGCCGAGCATCAACTGTTCCAGGAGCCCACCTGCCCGGCGAGGACACAGCCCAGGGCAGCGCGGGCAGGTGTAATTTCATCGGGAGTCACCAGAGGCGGAGGATGAAATTCCAGTCTGCGGACAGAGGGGTGCAGCTCTCCCCTCCCGGCTCGGGGTCAGCGCTCGATGGGGGTGGGGACGGGTACAGGCAGTGCCTTTGGGAAAATGAGAACAAGCGACCTGCCGTCTGGGCGGTCCCAATCCCCAGCCAGAGCTGGATCTCTCAGCCAGGAGAGTGCGTGGAGCTGAGTGCAGTCGCCGAACGATGGAACGCTGATGGAACACTACTCGGCGACCAAAGGAACTGGCTCCCTATGCCGACATCATGCCGGCGACTGCGTTTATGTGACACTCTGGAAGATGCAAAACTACAGACAGAAAAGAGCCGAGTGGTGGCCAGGGGCCGGGGGAGGGGGCTGGCTGCAAACGGGCGGGAAGGAACCTCTGGGGGACGGAAGGCTCTGTATTGACCGGGGCTGGACTGCATGTACGTGCACACTGGTCAAACTCCTTAAACAGCACATTGAAGACCCAGGCACCTCCCTCGACGTCCCTCACACCTCGACAACACACATCATGACACGCAGAGTGGGCCCCTCCTCCACGCCTGCCTGGGGCTGGATGCCAGGACCTCACAGAGACCTGCAGACCCCGTGCCTCTGCGAGTGTCTCACTGGCTGATGGAGTGACAGAGAGATGAAGAGACACAGGGATACTGACCCCCTTTGTGGTGCTTCTGCCAGTAGCCAGAAAAAGTACCTCAAGACCCCACTAGATCCAACCAGCAAGCAGGCCCGGCCCCGTCCAGCCCTCCAGGAGAGAAGCAGCCTACAGGGTCAGCTGCAGCCACAGGCCCAGGAGGGACAGGGGCCCCCTCCCGAGCACACAGCCTAGCTGAGCGCCTGTGAGCTGCCCAGGACCCCAAGCCTACAGGCCCGAAGCTCTCCCCCCTGGCTTCCCACCCATGTCCACTGCAGACTGGAGTTGGGATGACCCATGTTCCCCTGCTGCAGAGCCCCACATGAAGCACTGAGCCCCGAACCACAGCGCCACCCTGGGGCTCGGGCAGGACAGGGGTGTCATCTCCATTTTACATGGGAACACATGGCCAGACTGACAGGGAGGGGAAATGGACAAGACCCTGCCCATCACTTCCTGGCCCTGGGCCCCCCGCCCTGCAGGGGCCTCAGGGCTGCAGAAGCAGCCAGGGTCCTGTCATAGATGGTGGCGTGGGGGGATGGTAATTCCCAGCAACCTCAGTACTGTATTCATCGGGCGTCCTTCCAAGGGGACAGCCCCTCAAACCCTGGACCAGCCCGGTGAGGACCCTCCCCTATCAGGGACCCCAGAGGCAGACTCTCTAAGCCTTGAAGGGGGACATCACAGCACTCAGGCCTGGCTCTGCAGACCCTAATCTGGTGTCTAACAGGGGGCTACCTGGCAGCTTCCGCCCTTCTCCCAGCCTCTGTGAACAGGACACTGCATGGACCACAGCGGCAGAGGAGACAGAGAACCAGGGCTTCCCAGACTGGGGATCCCTGAGCCCTCTCATCGCCCAGGCCCAGTCAGAGGTTTGAAAGCTCGGACCGCAGCCTGGAGAGAGCCTGACTCAGGAAACGAGGATGAGCGCCACCTGATTCGAACTTGCTCCAGACCAAGCCCAGGGCCTCAGGGTGAGCCCGGCCCGGCCCCCAACCCCTCCCCGGCCCCCAATAGTCTCACGGCCCAGAGGCTGTGGCTGCAGGGCTGCCAGATAAAATATAAGAACCCCAGGCCAGTGTGAACTTCGGTTACACAAGGAAGTTTCTAGAATAAGTTACATCCCCCATCCCGCATTATCGGTGGCTTATCTGAAATCCAAATTTAACTGGGCGGCCCTATTTTTACTAGCTCAATCTGGCACCCGAAGCAGGTGGTCCTGAAGGAGGGAGACAGGTGGGCGCACAAATAGCTCCGGGTCAGCCAGGCCCAGCTCGGGACCCCAGGGAAGGGGGCTGGAAGGAGGGCTCTGCTCACAGCCCGAGACACCCCCATCGTCCCCCCAAGCCCATGTAGGGACAAAGCACAGCCTTCCTCGGCCCATTCAGGAGCTCTCACGCCCTCCAGAGAACAAGGGCGCAGCCCCTCCATCGCCCTCTCCTCGGCTCTGAGCCCCTTGCTGTCATCAGCCATAACCCACAGCACCGAGTCTGAAATGACAGTGTGCCCTGCTGGGCATTAGGGTCACAGATGGCCCCAGCCAGACATGCCTGCAAACAAGGAACCTGGGCGCAGCAAGGGGGCTGGCTCCCCTTGGGCTCCACCTGGACAGCCCGACACCTACACACAGAAGTCTCCACTGTCACCCTGCCGAGGGGGTGACATCTGACTGTCTTCTGAGCAGGTTCGCCTCCTCCTCTCCCACACACAACAATCCTCCCCACCACTCTGCCCCGCTCATGAATTCCTGCCGAGAATTCCCGTCCAGCATGCCGAAGGAGCCACGTCTCCTGGGCCCACACCCTCCGGTAGGTCTAGAGCCCTGGGCCCTGCCCCTCTTGCCAGTGTCCATGAGTTAACCCTGCAGGCCTTGTTCCCAGGCCGCCTTGAGGCCTCCGCAGGCCCCATGGAGCTGGACACACACTCCTGGCTTGTCCCAAGGAACCTGACTGTGTCCCTGGCTGCCTGCATCAGACAGAGAGATGCCCACAAACGGCCGAGGGTCAGAGGACTGGGAGAGGCAGGATGGATGACCCCCAGGGAGCAAAGCCCCAGGCTCAGGTTTGGGGGCAGACAGGCTGCGGTGACGGGGAGAAGGGAGCCCAGGAGGATGGGGAGCAGGAAGCTCAGAGAAGGGAACGTGCCCCCGAGATGGGCATTTAGGAAGGAGAGAGAGTCTGCTTGGCAATGCGGGCCATGGCTCTGGGGCAGGATTTCACTCATTTAGTCAGTCAAACAGGCACTCAACAAGTATCTGAGGAGCTCCCCTGGGGCTCTGGGAACCAAAATCAAGCCACCGTTGACTGGGGAGACGCACGTGTAGCTTCTGAGTGAGATCAACGTTGGGACACAGGAAGGACAGGATGTCATGGGCACAAGCACCTTGGCCAGCCCTGGGGACGAGGCAGGCCTCCAGCCCGAGGACCTAACGGCCAGCTAAGTTCTGATGGAGCAGAGGAAAGAGGCAAATTCTACAACCCCTACCCCCCACCCTAGCCAGGCGAGGCCGTTAAGGGAAGACCCCCAGCCCCCTCAGGGGAAGGGTAGGAAGAACCTTCCAGGTAGAAGGAACAGCGTGTGCACAGGCCATCAGGCGGCTGGCAGGACTGCAGGATTCAAAGAGGGGACGAAGGAAGCAGTGGGTGGGCAGACGAGCGCCGAGATGCACCAGACCCAGAATGAGGAGGGACCAGAGGTGGTCTGTGGCTCCAAGGTCACTCTCAGGACACGACATCCCAAGCCATCACCCACCACGCAACCCTGAGATCCTCGCCGGGTCTCTGACAACTGGGCCGCCACCACTGTGTGGACGCGCTGGCTGCCAGAGACGGGCGGGCCACAGGAACAGCTGCTCCGAGACCCCTATCATTACGTCTGCCTGCGTGTCAGAGGCTGGCCCGGCTCTGGGGGACTGCCTTAAATGAGCACACAAGGATCTGTGAAAGCACACTGCTTCCTCCAGCATCCGAGAACAGGCCGCCTAAGTGGGTTAAGCAAGCCCCCACAAGGCTGTCTTTAAGACCCAGTTTTGCAACCTTCAGCCCCGAGCTCTCCCATATTTTGAATGAGTGGCCAGAATGCCAACCCTTCCTCGTTTCCTCCGCTGGGGTCCTCTGGGACCCTCTGAGTCAGAGCCTCGACTTTCTAGGTCACCCTCAGAGCAAGCTACAGAACGGGGTGTGGTCTTAGGCCTCCCACATCCCAAAAGCAGATTGGGGGTTCTGATATCCCGCCCCCTTGGGGCCAGGCCCGTCCCTTGGTCCGCAAGTCGCTGCTCAGAAGAGGGCAAAATCTGCCTCACACCCTCCTGGGCCCCGCGCCGGGCAGCTCTCGAGAGCCCTGACGGCCCAGCCTCGCCGCCCTTGCACCCAGCCCCTCCCCATCAGCAGCCACCAGCCTCCCAGCCTCCCAGCCACCCGCCTCCTGCTCCGAATAAATAATCGATGGCGATGCCCTTTCTCTTTGGGAATGACGCTGCTGAAATAAACGGGCTGCCCCGAGGCACCTCCCAAACTCCAAGGCCCAGGGGCCAGTGCCCAGGAGCCCTAGGGGCCCGCAGACCCAGCCACGGGGCAACCAACACACAGAGGGAGAAGACGGCCAGTGGAGGTCGGAGCAGCTTCTGGCCCCTTCCTTCTCTGTGAGCAGTAGGAGAAGCGCAGCGAATGCCCACTCCTCTAGAAGCTCCTCTAGAAGCTGTCCAGGCCTGCCCCTCACCCCTGCCACCAGGCCCAGGGCAGCCCCATGCCCCACATAGCAGGTACCACACTCCATCCAAGGCAACGCTTCCCCACGGGCCATGCAGGGAGACCCCTCCACATCGAGCTCCCTCACTCCAGCTGGAGTAGGGACACAGGACCCTCCACCCCAGGCCTGGTCCTGGGGGGCTGGGTCACAGTCCAGACGTCCAGAGCTCCAGCCCCGTCCAGCACGGCCAGGAGGGGAGAGCTCTCAGCTGCACGGTCCCCCTACGCCCCGGGCCAGGCGGCAGGCGGGCGCTGGGGAGGCCAGGACAGCGGTCAGGCCCATCGTTCCCAGGGACTCAGCAGGGTGGTGGGCATCAAGCACCCTGCGGCCCCTCCACGGGCCTCCCTGCCCATCTGCAGGAATTCGGAGACCACCCACAGATGGGCGCCTCAACTTGCTCCTCTGGACCCTTTGTGTCCCCCACTGCCATCCTCTGAGTCTCTTCCCCCCACCACCCCCCGGGGGTTCAGCTGCCACCACTCAGGCCAGCCCCCACCCAGGGGACCCCAACAGGAACCACCGTGCTGGGGCAGTTCTCGCTGCGTCGGACTCAGCCTGTGAGCGGGAGACGCGGGCCAGGAGACGGCCCAGCCCGAGGAAGGCAGGGGTGGGGGGAGGTGGCAGGGCGGGGGCCGCGGCCTTCCCAGCCCCTGGGCTCCCACCCTGGCGCCCGCCACCGCGGGCAGCAAAACTGACCTCATTCGCCAACAGCAGCAGCCTGCGGGCGCCCGCCCAGGGCGCCCCCCAGCTCCGGAAGGGCCGGGGTGACAGTTCCCGGCTCCCCCGCCCGTCGCGGCAGGTGGGGGCCGCCGTCCCTCCCCTCCCCCGGCCCGAATTATAATCCCAGTCACGTGCCTCCCAATGCACCCAAAAGCCGGACCCGGATTCTGTAACACCTGGAGGGGGAGGGGCGGGGGCCACGGGGGCGGGAAGACAAGGGGAGAAGGGCCGGGGCGCCCGCCCCCCGCAAAAGTTTCTCCTACCTTGGAGGATCCCCAAGCGCTCCTGCCAGCGGCGCCCCGGCCCGGCCCGCGGCCAGGACTCAGCCTCCTGCCGCTGCCTCCTTAATTAATCTGGAGAATGGGGGACGGGGAGGCGGAGGGAGCGCGGCGCGGCGCAGGGCGCGGGCGGGGGGCGCGGGGCAGGGGCGCGGGCCGCCGGGGAGGGGGCCGCGGCGGGGCTCTCGGCCGGCCGGGGGGCTGGCGCTCGGCGGCCCCCACCCCGGCGCGGGCTGCGGCGGAGGGCGGGGCGCGGCGCGGGGAGCGGCGCCGAGAGCGGGAGCGCAGGGAGCCTCTTTGTTCTGTAATCCCAGTAAGATTGCCAGCCATTCGCCCCGGCCCTAATCCCAGCCCCGCGCAACACCACCCTCCATTGGCTGCCATTTACATACGGGATTAGCCCGCCCGGCCCGCCCCGCGCCCCGGCCTGGGCACCGCGGGGGGAGCCCCGCGCCCGCGCGCGCGCTGCCCCAGCGCCCGCCGCCGGGGGAGCCTGCGGGAGGGGCGCCCGCGGCCTCGGCGCCCCCTGGCTGCCCGGCGCCGCCCCTCCGCCCCCCTAGCGCCGGCCGGGGCGGATTAGGAAGCCGCGGCACAGCCCCGGAGAGCGGGGCGCAGCGGCGGGGCCGAGGGTCAAGGTCACTCGGCGGGCGCGGGGAGGATCCCAGGAGGCCCCGAGCGCCCAAGGCCGGCGCCTCCACTCGGGAGCTGAAGTCGGCGCGGCTGGTCGCTCCCGCCTGGCCCGGGTTATCTCGCAGTGGCTTGGCCCAGGTACCTCTTTCAGCCTTTGTCCCCTGGGATGTGAAGGAAGGCAGTGACATGCCCAAGGTCGCAGCAGATCCGCTTGGCCACGCCAGGTCCCATCTTGCCTGGGCGGCCCTCCTGATCCCCCGACCCAGGCTTCTGCCAGCCCCTTCCCCCGCCATAGCAACGGCCCGACTGGAATGAGGAGCGCACCTCGCGTCCTCTCCCAAAACGCGCGTCTCAATTCGGCACAAGGAGGGCCGGAGCCCTGTGCTGTGCCTGTGCCCTGCTGGGCACTCGGGGAGGGACACAAACGGGGCAGGCCCCAACGCCAGGGAGCTCCTGGCCTGGATGGAGAAAGCCAAATGGCCTGTGAGAATCTGCCAGGTCCTGGCAAAGCCCACAGGGTCTTCCCCCAGCCTCCTGGGCCCTGCCGGGGACACAGTGGGCACTTGGTAAGGGCTAACCTCAGCTGGCCAGCTCTCCCCCTGGCAAGCCCACA
Source organism: Equus przewalskii (assembly GCF_037783145.1). Classification (NCBI taxonomy): domain Eukaryota; kingdom Metazoa; phylum Chordata; class Mammalia; order Perissodactyla; family Equidae; genus Equus; species Equus przewalskii. Next base: position 11,962,000 of record NC_091842.1, on the reverse strand, counting down.
GGCCCATCAGACTGAGAGCTCCTTCCAGGCAGGCTGTGTCCACATGTCCCAGAGGAGCTCTGGTGCCCACTGAAAGCCTTGCCCACAGAGGGTGTTGGCCAGAGGGGTGGGGACTGGGAATGAGGCCACAGATGCTCCCTCCATCCAGTGCTGCCCCGTGCCCTCTTGGGGCTACCTCCTCAGCCCCCTTGTCACCAGGAGGCCCAGGGATACCTCGAGGCGCCCTCTTCTGTCGTCCCCCTCAGACACACATCCCCACCTGCCCTCTGCTGGCCCTGGCGTGTCAGCAAGGCTGAGGGGAAGAGCCAGGGTCTGGAGCCTCAGTTTGTGGGTCCACATCTTTCTCTTGCTCTCACCATTGTGTGACCTTGGGCAAGGCGATTCACGTCCCTGAGTCTCCGTTTCCCCCTTCCCGCAGCCTCTCAGTCACCTGCACTGTTGGCCCTGCGGTGGATAACCTGATGATGGGCCCCTTGCCAAGTGGCTACTGGGCGCTGCCTATATTTCGTGTAAGTTCTCTGTTCCTGACACTGAGCCTGCAAGGGGGGTCCCATTGGCCTCATTTTACAGTGAGGTGAAGTGACTTGCTTAGGGACACATGGCATGTGAGTGACACTGCTGGGACTGGCTCCCTAGCCCTTGTTCTGCCCACTGACCTGTTGTCTTTCCATTACATCTCTACTGACCCTTGAGGTGCTGGGGGCTCGCCCTCCCTGAGCTCAGCTAGGGGAAGCTGGTCCCAGGAAAGGCTGGCTGGTTGGGCCATTGGATTCTGGGCAGAATGCTTCTGGGACCACAAGTCCTGGGGCAGTGTCCCCAGGGCCTAGAAGAACTGAGGCCTGGTGTATGCTCAGGACTGCCCTCTGCAGGCAGAATCCAGAGCATCAGGAATACAAGCAGAGAGCTGGGGGTGGATGCGGCCCTCCTGCCTCTGGGCTGCTCTTCCCCACGGGAACAGCCAGCCTGACCTCAGCCTCACCAGGGCAGAGGCCGGGGGTGGTGTGGTACAGCAGAAGGTCCTGGCCTGGCACGTCCAGGCCTCACTCAGTCACATGTGACTAGGGTGTGACACCTGGCTTCACATTCACTGGCTGTGTGTCCTAGGCCAAGTGGACTGGCCTCTCTGGGCCTCAGCATCCTCATCTGTAAAATGGAACCAAGATAGTCCTTTCTTCGTGAGATTGCTGTGAGATTAAATGGCACGTGTCAAGAAAATGTAAACAAGAAAAATGTTTAGTGGAGTGCCTGGCACCTAATGGCTGCTCCGTAAAGGATAGTTCTGGACTTTTTAACTTCTTGACTTCATCTAGGGGCAAAGTCTGACGTGGAGTCTTTGCTCGAACTGCTGTTCGTGAGGAGGTGGGGACTCAGGACAAGGTCGTGGGCGTTCACATTGTGTCAAGCTCAGTTCCACCTGAGAAGGGCAGCCACGGCAAGTCCTTGCCTCCGGGGACTTCTGCCGGCTTTGTGAAGCACATTGCCGCTGGCCCTGCCTCCCCCTCCCCCGGGCCTGGCCAGGTGCCCCTGCTGCCCAGCTGTGGAAACTGGTGCTCCTCTCGCTGCCTCCCCCTTAACTCCCTCCAAGCCACAGGACTTCTCATCACAAAGCCCTTTGTGTGCCCTCCTTGACTGCGCCAGGCGGCCCTGACATCCCCGTGTCACCGGTGGGAATGTAGGATACAGGTCATTTGCGGGAGTGAGCTGCACCTGGGTGTCCAGTCCCGTGTCCCAGGGTCTCTGACCAGCAGACTGGCCACCAGGGAGAACTGCCCATGTGGACTCAGCCGCCTGCTCCGCTGGGGTTTGGGCGCAGTCCCATTCCCTGACCTCCTGTGTGCATAATTTCCTTTCCCGCCGTTCTGGGCCACTTCTCCTGGCTCCTTGTTCCTTGGAGGTAGGGCTCTACAGGGGCGGGGGTGCCGGTGGGACAGCCCAGCCATCTCCATCAAGGTAACCCTTCTCTGAGCATTGGGACAAGCCCAGAGGTAGCCTGGTGCTTTGCTGCCCTGGATGTGACCACAAGGGACCAAAGGTGAGGACAGTGAACCCAATGCCCTCATCTCACAAGTTGGCAGCCTGCCGTAGGGAGAGAAGAGCTGACACAGAGCAGCGGGGGAGGGGAGTGGCAGAGGCGGACCCCGGACTCCTGCCCCCACCTGCCACTCCTGTTTACTGTCTCCATGGCTTTCCTTGGATTTTCAGGAAGATGGTTTTATCTGATAATTACTATTTATCCTTTAAAAATGAGACTTGAATGGTTCCTGGAACCAACTATTCCTGTTTCTCTTCAAAGCAACATATCTCCTGTTCCATCATGGAAACCAAAGGGAAAATCAGATTTGACATATGAAAATGTGCTTTCAAGGCAGGGTCCATAAAACAAGATCAGACAAGGCGGGCACAGAATCTAGATGTTAAATGTTATCCCTACCAGCCAGGGTGTCCAGATGGCCTGGGGGGCCGCAGAAGGGGGAGAGGGTAGGTGCTGGACTTGCTAGGGGGCCCCCTGAGTCTGTGACCCAGGTCTCTAGCCTCCCGGCCTTGGAAGGACCATCTCCCGGGCCTCCAGGGTGTGTTGGTCCATCTCCTGCCTGAGCCCTGTTCTGGATGGTTGTCTCCCTGGCTTGTCCAGGTTGCTGAAGACATGTCACTTCCCTCACTGGGGCATTTGACCAGCAGGGCAATCTCCTAGAGTCCCCAGACCTTCCGGGCCGCCCAAAATAAAGCCCTTGAGCTGGGATTTCAGGCACCCTCGCATGCTGGGGCGGGGACAACTGAGAGCCAGGGAGGTCCCAGACACGGGCGGATCCGAAGCCCCAGGGCTTGGCCCTGGTGAGTGGTCCAGGGCAGCACTGGCCAACGGAAATAGGACGCGGGCACAAATGCGCGCACAGAGGAAATTTAAAATTTCCTTGTAACTGCGTTAGGGAAAAAAATGGTGAAATTAATTTTAATGATATATTCTATTTAACCCAACATATCCAAAATGTGTTCATTTCAACATGTAATAATATTTTTAAAAATTGAGATAATTTACAATCTTTTCCTTGAACTAAGTCTGTGAAATCCAGCGTCTGTGTGATACTGACAACACATCTCAACTGGGACCAGACAGACTCTCACAGGGGACTAGTGGCTACATATTGGACAATGCAGGGCTGGGGCGTCATTTTCCAACCCTTTTTAAGTCACAAAGCCTTTTTCCCAACAATCTCTCACATAGAAACTCAGTCCACAGGTGAGCTGAGCATGGGCTCCTCTGGAAGGGACAGGATCAGGGGTCCCGCAGTCCCCTCTCAAGCACCTTCATCTGCTGGTTCCACTCAGAACCGCTCCTCAAAGCAACCATTGCAAATACTAATAATAACGAAAACGAACATCTGTCAAATGCTAACTCTAGGCAGGGCACGGTGCTGAACGTCTTACATCACGCCCTTTCTGTGGGAGGAACAGACTCGGAGAGGTGCCCCAGGTTACACAGGTGGCTTCACGTGGCCAACATCCCACCCAGAAGTGGGACTGCCCGAGGCTGGGGGGTGAGGCCAAGCTAGAAGGGGCCGGGATAAGCGGGGAGCACAGTCCCTGCCCCTCACGTCGCCCCCCATGAGGGCCCTGCTTCCCCGGTCTGGGGACTCCAGCCTCCCCTGGGCTGGCAGCCTCCCCACCCCCACCCAGCGGGAACCCACAGGCTCCGTCTTCCTGCAAGTCCAGGCAATTGCCTGCTAGCGAATTTAGTTATAAATTAGTGAAGATTTAGAACTTTGGGGCCAGAAGGGGGAAAATGAGGGGTAGCACTTCAAAGCAACTTCCCCAGATGCTGTTGGAGAAAACCAAGGTCGGTCAGAGAGCTCTGGGGGGACTAGGGTTCTGTGTGGTCTCAGTGGAGGGCTGGGGGGGAGGGGATGCCGAGAGGCAGCTCCCCACCCCAACGCTGGGAGCTGCAGCGTTTGGCATGCTCTCTTCTCCCTGAGCCTCTTGTCTCCTCTGCAAAGGGGTTTCTCACAGCCCAGGGCCTGTGAGCCCTGCCCCAGCACTTGGCATGAGGTGGGGGACCAGATGTGGCCAGGGGGTGAACTGGAACTGGGGGTCATGGGCGAGCACCTTCCATCTCAGTTCGGCTTTGACTGGGGGACCTGGCCTCAGCTTCCTTGCCTTATATGCTTGTTAAAAGCGCAGGTCCAGACCCTCCCAGGAGATGTGTTGGCTCAGACGCTGGAGGGGTTGGGGAGAGGCCCGGAACTTTGTGTTTTGGAAGACAGTCCTGGGTTGGCCTGGTGGCACAGCGGTCAAGTTCGCACGTTCCACTTTGGTGGCTGGTTCAGATCCCAGGTGCAGACATGACACGGCTTGTCAAGCCATGCTGTGGCAGGCGTCCCACATGTAAAGTAGAGGAAGATGGACACGGATGTTAGCTCAGGGCCAGTCTTCCTCAGCACAAAAGAGGAAGATTGGCAGCAGATGTTAGCTCAGTGCTAATCTTGCTCAAAAAAAAAAAAAAGAAGAGTACAGTCCCCAGCTCTTTCTGATGCACATTCCATTTGGAGAGCATGGGCCTTCATGTTCTCAGAGAGCCGCTCAAGCTCTGGCATCTGTGGCTTAACAACACTCAGCCACACAGTACCAGCCCACAGCCACGTCCCTTGTGCCACGGAGCACTCAATGCCAGCTCCTCTGTCACAGGCTGCCAAGGCCCAGAGCGGCAGCCAGGCCTGCCATCTGGGTGGGCCAGACTGACCCTGAGACGGGAGGCCCCGGTTCCACCCAAAGCACCCTCTCTGTAGGGGCATCATGTAGATCCAGGCCCTCCCCTGGGAACTCTGGGCCAGCGGCTGTGGTATGTGTGGCAGTGAGGGGGCCGGGGGCACCGGAGCCAGAGGTGGCATCCAACTCAGCCTGAGGAGGGACTGGGGGTTGCCGAGGCCGTGCCCCTCCAGCCCCACGGGGGATGGGGAACCACCGGACAGGCCCCTCTCGCCTCCATGGCAGAGCCCGCTGGTCCAGGGCCTCAGCACGTGCTGGGCTAGTTCTCTCGCACCCCAGGTTTTCTGGGAGCCCTGCTGCAGGCCTCGCACCCCCAGGAGAAGACTTATCACTCAGAATCTCCCTTCCTCCTCCACCAGCCTTCTGCACCCCCCACACCCCCAGGGGGCTAGCCCAGGCCTTGGGACCAAGTCTTTGCTTTTGCATCAGCCAGTGACAGCATCTTTGGACGCAGTGTTTTTCTAAACCCAGTGCCCCGCCTGTCCCTACCAGCTCAGCCCCACATCTCAGCCTGCCTGACAGCACACATCGGGCCGCCCCCGACCCAGGCCCCCACAGCCTCTCGGGAGCTCCGAGCACTCGGCCAGGTCAAAATCTTATGTGGAGTGAGTGATTATTGGATCCCTGTCTGACTCGCCCACTAACTCAACTCATGTGAGGCCTGGGGAGGGACGCAGGGTGGGGGGGTAAGGTCCCCATGCAATTCGGTGTCCTCAGTGCCCAGCCTGGCACACAGTAGGGCTCTACAAATGTTTGCTGAATGAATGAATGAAAACGGGCCTCCTCTGTCTGCCGTCGAGTGGCTTGCCGGTCTCTATTTTCTCTTGCTCTTTCTCTCCATCTGTTTGTTGCTGTTTTTTTTAGGGAGCTCTCTCCAGCAAAATGTGTGCGTGGGTCTGTTTCTGCCCAGTGTCTGCTATGGCCTGTGGCCTTGTCTCTCCTCCTGTTTTCTCTCTGTGTCTGATCCCAGCCATCTCTCTCGGATTCTGTCTCTGTCTCTCTGTCTAAATCAGTTCTGTCTTTCATGTGATGCTCTGTCATCTCTCTCTCTGTCTCTGAGGGTCTTCAGAGCCCTTGCTCTCTCTGTGTCTCTCTCCTTGCACCCCATCTCTGTCGTCTCTGCTGTCTGCCTCCTCCTCAGTTCTCCTCTGCTGGAATCTTCCAAGACCAGAGAGAGGCATGTAATTGAGCTGGGGCCGTCTCCATGGTTGCAGCTGTGGAGTAACTGAAAGATCAATTTGGAGCCACCGTCTCTGTAATAATTGCACCTTAATAGTTTCTGTGAGGCAGAGTGGGGCTCGATGTGAGGGGGCCAGGAGGGCCCCAGGACTCTGGCAGGAAAAGGCCACCTGGAACCACCAGTATCCCAGAGCCAGGCTGGAGGGGACACTTGCCTTGGCCAGAAACAGGAGGGGGTGGGAGCGTGTGGGTGGGGAGGGAGGCCAGTCTCACCCCGCCGTTCGCCCTCCTAGGGGCGTCCCTGCCTCCCTGCTCTTGCCCGCCGTGCCCTGCTCCTGTTTATAATTTATGCTTATGATCGGAATTATCAGCAATAATGATAACATGATTATAATTGCCGAGCTGCCTGGCTCAATTGCGGCGCTGTTGGTAAATATTATGATAGAGGGGCCGGCTCGGTGGTGCAGCGGTTAAGTGCTCTCGTTCTGCTTCTCGGCGGCCCGGGGTTCGCCAGTTCCAATCCAGGGTGCAGACATGGCACCACTTGGTAAACGCCATGCTGTGGTAGGTGTCCCACATAGAAAGTAGGGGAAGATGGGCACGGATGTTAGCTCAGGGCCAGTCTTCCTCAGCAAAAAGAGGAGGATTGGCAGTAGTTAGCTCAGGGCTAATCTTCCTCAAAAAAAAAAATATATTATGATAGAGAGTAGTGTGAGGTCACTGCCCCCCAGAGCTTGAGGGAGGGGAAGGAGGAGGGGAGTGCCACTGGAGGTTTCCTGGTCCCTCCCCGGCTCCTGGCCAGACCCACCCACCCTTCCCTGGGGAACTCGCTGCTAGGCCATTTGATCATCCATTTTAACACCTAGCAGTCCTACCCACATCTAACTTAAATTACTCCTGCTTCAGGCTCGCAGTAACCATCCAGAAGCCTGCAGGGTGTCGCCCTATGGACAGAGGGCTCTCCAGAGCTGTGGGGGCCTTCCACCTGGGAGGTGAGGTGGGCCAGAGAGGATGGTCCTTCCACGCCCAAGTTGAGTTTGACTAGCGACTCAGTCCCACAGGAACTCAGAGGTGGTCTCAGGGGTCTTGGCAGAGGACTGAGGGGCAAGACAGGGCCACTGACCTAGGCACAGGCCCTGGGGTACAGGGGACATTTCTAGCATCCACAGGCCCCCCCTTTCTGCCCAGGAAAAGTGAGGCTGGAGGCCCAGGGTAGGAAGAAGGACCGCAGCCTGCCTCAGACATAAACATAGCCCCTTTAAGCGAGCCCACCCCAATAATCCAAGGACAGGGACGAGATGGGCCCACCGCAGCCCCGCGGCTCACTTGGAGTGGAGCCCGCTGGATCTCAGTGGCACCAGGTCCTCGCTCAGCCTGCGCCCCGGCAGCCTGGGGTTACAGCAGTCTCTGATGCCGGTCAGTGCGTGTTTAGAAAGGGCTGGAGTGCTCTGAGCGAGGCCGTGAGCAAGAGCCGTGATGGCCGAGGAGAGGGCCGAGGCGGCAGCGAGGGCTGGACGTGCACCCATGGGCTGCTCCCTGGGTGGCGAGGAGAGGCCAGCACCCCAGTTTATAGCTGGGGTCTCTGAGGCTCAGAGACACTCCCCAGAAGCCCAGAGCAGCCGTGCAGGGTGGGCTATGCCAGGGCCTGGAGGGGTCCACTTGGAGGATCAGGGCAGGACGGAGCCCAGGGCGCCCAGCCCCTGAGGTGCTGCATTATTCATAAGCCTGGCATCCCCCCGGGGGCAAACACTCAGAAGGAGCGTTTCAAATCCACTTCTGCTCTGAAAATAAATAAATGAGCGGAGAATGCCTGCACGCTGGGAGGCGGTGGGCCCATCTCCTCAGCCCTGGGAAAGCTCACAGCTGGCCTATTTCTGTCCCCTCACCCGGGGCCCCTGAGCTCAGCCTGGGGCCCACGAGCTCAGCAAGCTGGGCCAAGCCCGGAGCAGGGCCTGAGGCCGATGCCCCTCTCTGCCACTTTTCCTGCCCTGGCCCAGGGACAGCCCAGCCCCCAGCATCCCAGGGGACCCTGGCCCTTGCGACTCGTTGGGTCCTGAGCACTTGGCACAATCTGGCATCCTCCAGGGACTGGGAAGCTGATCCGGCCCAGAGGAACCGCCTTAGCTCCTGGCCAAGGTCAGGCTGGACACACACTTACCTTGTGCTTTGTGGCCTAAAGCAGGAAAGAGGCACAACACTCACCCCATCACCTGGGAGACGCCCCTGCGGCCTCCCCTCCTCCCCAGCTGCCTCCGGGCTCCTCCACCGTCTGCTGGAGGAGGAGCGTGTTCCACAGAAGGCCCTTGGCCCAGGACTCCAGGGGCACGGGACTCACAAGAAAAGGTAAAGGACAGCTTTTCTGTGGAGGGGTCTCAGCACCCCCCGTGGTCATGAGCCCCCTTGAGCCCTTCCCAGAGGGTACGTCAAAGATGGAGATGTTAATTTAGTTGAACCCACGTCAATGTTTATTAAAAAAAGGAGGTCAGGGGGCTGGCCTGGTGGCGCAGCAGTTAAGTTCGCACGTTCTGCTTCGGCAGCCCGGGTTCACTGGTTCAGATCCCGGGTATGGACATGACACTGCTTGGCAAGCCATGCTGTGGCAGGCGTCCCACATAAAGTAGAGGAAGGTGGACACGGATGTTAGCTCAGGACCAGTCTTCCTCAGCAAAAAGAGGAGGATTGGCAGCAGATGTTAGCTCAGGGCTAATCTTCCTCAAAAAAAAAAAACGGAGGTCAGTACTCTGGACCAAGGTCACAGAAAATGGCCTTGATTTCAGTGCAAGACAGCAAGTTGAGGTCGAGGGGGGCATCGAGTGGTCAGGGACACGCAGAGCTGCAGGCTGGGCTGCTTAGATATGGAGGAGTGGGGAGAGCGTCCAGGGAGGACATTGGAAGAAGACACTCTAACTCGGCAGCCAAGGCCCCAGGAAGGCTGGACGGGCAAGGCCTGGGGCGTGTTCTCGTTGCCCAGGCGACAGGCTGTGCACAGCAGGGAGCCTCGAATTGCCTCCTGCATCCCCGTAACCTCACCAGTGAGCTGTGCGCAGCGGATTTCAGCCCCCGCCTGTACCCTCGGCACAAACCACCCAGTCACCCAGGCCTCACCTGCCAGGCCCCCCGAGGCTGAGGGCCAGGACCTTTGAGATCTCAGAGGGAAGTGTCCCTTGGGTGATAGGACAGGACTGTTCACTCCACTCCAGAGCAGGGGATCATGAGTGGCTGTGCGACTGCAGGCAAGTCCCTTTTCCTCTCTGAGCCTCAGTTTTTTCATTTGTAAAAGGAGAGGACTTATCTAATGTTCTAATGGATTTCCCTGGGCTTCATCCTGAATGATCTAAAAGGGGCCGCCTAAGCCAGAACCGAAGGGAGCTGAGAGAGAAAGAGAAAGATGTTTTTGCCTGGTGGTTAGAGAGCAAATCCCAGCTCTGCCTCTTTCTGGCTGTGTGTCTTTGGGCAAATAATCTCACCTCTCTGTGCATCAGTGACCTGATCAAATGGAGATGAGGAGGTGCTGTGGAAATTAAATGAGTTACTGGTGCCAAATGGTCAGAACTGTGTCTGGCACGTTTGAGGCTCCAAGGCATGAGCTGAGTGCCCCCACTACCCGGCCCCCTGTGGCCCAAGGGGTCCTGTTGGGGAGGCAGGCCAGGACCTGAGAGGACAGACACACAGGATGTCTAGGCCTGCCCTGCCAGGCCTTGTGGTCAGACAGGCCGTGGGCAGGCAAGCTGCGGCTGCACTGCAGGCCACACAGCCCACCAGGGCCCAGCGGCATCTCCACAGCCGGCTCCTCACACTTGGCAGCCAGGCACAGCATGTGCCCAGAGCAGGGCCACTTTCTGATTCGTTCAGAGGCCGCCAGCTGTAGGCCACGGCCCCCTGCCCGCTGGGTGCCCCTCGACACTTCAGGACGTCTAGGCTCCTGCTCGAGCCCCTGAGAGCTACGTCCAGCTCTGAGACACAGTTGTCCAGGCCCACCCCATCCGGAGCCCCTGGACCAGGAGCTTCCTGTCCCCACGGATGGCTGAGACCGCCTCTCCCCAGGCTCTTGGTCCTTCCCAGCTGGCCGTCACCACGCGACCGGGGCCCTGGCCGGGCCTGGTCCCTGCTCTGGTCCTGCACCCGGAACACGGCCTGCAGAAGCTCAGGAGATGTGTGTCCGTTGAGCGAGGGCCAGGTGGGCCTCCCAGGGCCTGGACCTGGAACACCGGCCCGTCCCTGAGGCACCATCTTCCACCCTCATCTCATGATGTCTCGTCTGGGGCCTCCAGAGCGCTGCTCAGGCGCCGGGGCCAGCTGCGCACGTGGAGAACCCCGAGGCTCCTGGACAGGTGGCCGCAGGGTGTCCTCAAAGCCCCCACATCCACCTGCCAACATTCTGGTCACCTCTCCAGGCCCAGCTCTCATGTCGCCGCCTCCAGGAAGGAGTCCCTGATGTCAGGTTGGTGGGCTGCCGCCCCCTGCCTCTGCTCAGTCAGGTCTTCAGAGAGCTGGATAAAGAAGAAAAGAGAGAGAGGAACCACGCCAGACACGCTGCTCTTCCTGCCTGGCTCCTGAGTGGTTCCGCCCCGGGCCGGGCCAGCTGTGTAACTGCGGGACGAAAATGGGGGTTCGTTGTTCAAAAAGCAGGAAAAACGTGTCCTTAAAGGGACGAAAGTATAGAGCTTTCCCCTTTCTTCCACTGTCTTTCTTGTCACTTATCATGGTGGTTTTTTATTTGCTATTTGCTGTTAAATGTCAACCTAAGTAAAGGAAAATGAAAATTTAATTTTGCCTTTTTATTCTTTACGTGCATTTAACTCACATATGGAATCGCGGAGTTTACCGTTTAGGTCGCGCCTCGTGCGTGCACGTGCATTTCACTCTCCAGAGGGGAAACACGCACAAAACGGACTCAGCGGCCCTCACGTCCCTTTTGTGTTCACACAGCCAGCTCCCTCCGCCTCCGGCTCACTCCAGGGAGCGAGGAGTCAGAAATGGATGGACGGTGAGAAAGGATGTGGTCCTCAGAACAGGTTCCGGTTTGAACAGCGGGTGGGGCCTCCCCGGCTGTCAGGGCCCCTCGACGGGATAAGCTCACACAAGCCCACCTGGACTCGCCTGGCTTCCCATGGAGCCCCCTCACGGTGGGTCCCCAGCATCCCGACTCCAGGGCCGCCAGCGCAGGATGCAAGCACGAGCCCTGAGCGCGGCCTCTGTTCCCGAGCAGCTCGTGCTCCAGCGGGGGGCCTGGGGGTGGGGTGGAGCTCTGTGGCCCGGGAAGCGAGGCTGCCCGAGAGAGTGCAGCTTGTCCATCTGCCTGTTTGCACATCATTGGTGCCGCCTGCAGGGCTGGCTCTTTTGGGTGACCAAAGGGAATCTGCTGGAACCCAAGGGGCCCAGCACAGGTCTGTCTGGGGCCCCCACCCCAAGGCATCAAAGCCGTGGCTCCCAGCGTGGTCCCCCTGGGTCGTGGGCCCATTTGCTGCTGCCCCCTCCCCCATCTCCATGGCTCCTCCTTCTGCCCCCAAACCAGAGACCTGTCTCCCCACAGCTGCTGTGTGACCTTGGGCGGGCACCTCCCCTCTCTGAGTCTCAGAGGGCCGCAATGCTGTGGGCTGCCCAACTTGCTTGCCATCAGCCAGGCCAGGAAACAGTTGTCCTTCTCTCTCACCCACCTCTTTGCCACCCTTGGAGACACTTCAGGGACTTGTCGGTGTCCATGTCATGCAGATTTCACTGGCCCTGGGCCTGGGGCAGCCTGACCCTCTTCCCGGGGTGGGGGTGTCGATCCCCCAGCACGTTGTCTCCTCCGCAGTGGGAGTTTCCGCTGACACAGCCGTGCTTCCTCGCCGGCATTGTGTTCGTATTTAGGTCAGGCCTATTTTAATTCCGCCGGGACTGGTGCCGGGCTGGGACTGCTGCCGGGGCTGACACGGAGGAGGACGGGGCTGCTTCAGCCCAGCTGGGCTGCCGAGGGTTCTGGGAGGCGGCAGAGGGAGAAGGGTGGGAGGCGAGGAGGAAGGCAGGCCCCCAAACCCTGGCCCAGCAGGGCCCCGGAATGCTCTCCTTTCCTGGTGGGGACCCTGGCACACACACTTAGCTGGTGAGAAGGAGAAAATCCTGGGCTGAGCATCAGATGACACCGTTTACATTCTACCAAGGTGGGTATGACTTTGGCAGGCGACATCATCTCCTGCCTCAGTTTCCCTGCCTGTATGATGATGGACTGCTTCAGTGATGCCAGCCAGCACATCTAGGTCGTTGTGTCCCTGTGGTTAAGAGCCCAGGCTGGTGTCCTGGCGCTGCCACTTGCTAGCTGTGTGACCCTGTCAAGTTATAGAGTCTCTCTGTGCCCGAATGTCCTCGGTTGCTAAATGGGGATAAAAATAGGACCAATCTCCTGAGGCTGTTGGGAGGGAGACGACATAAGGCATGTAAAGCAGCCACGTGGCCCCTGCCTGGCACTCCGTGACCCCGCGTCGGGGGTAACTGGCGGGAGTGGGGTATCATTTTCATTACCGGAGGTCTCCCCAAGGTGCCCCTTGCCTGCCCAGCCCCTGCTCAGCCCCGCCCTGAGCCTCGGAGGCCAGGCGCTCGTTGACATTCTGACCGCCAGGATCCCTGCCCGGCCTGAGTAAGCCTAACCGCGTCTATCGCCAGATCTGGTCATTAATACCCTTGACGGTTTGTTTGAGAATGAAGCAGGACCCGTACACGACTGGCTTTTTAATTAGTAGCCAGCCTGCCTCCTCACTCCCCTGCCCGCCCTCTGCTGTCCTTGAGGACAGGCCGGGCTGGGGGCCCAGAGTCCCCGGGCCTGTCCAGCCAGCTCCAGAGAGCAGGGTGCACGGCGGCCCGGAGGCAGCCCCGTGGTCATCCCCACACACACCTCACCCTCCGTGCATGACGGAAGCCCTGGCTCCAGGTGGGGCCAGGCCCAGGGGATGCCCTGGACCCACAACCTTGGGGAGCCTGTAGCCCAGGGCGGCTGGACCCAAGGACACATCCGTTCCTAGAGCAGGTGTTCCAGGAGAAGCCTCTGGAAGAGCAGAGCCAGAAGCAACTGGCTTGGCCTGGAGGCGCCCGAAGGTGCCTCGGAGCTGAGGGTTGAAAGATGACATGGGTCCCCTGGTGGAAGAGAGGAGGTGCCGCTGCACCAGGAGGCAGGAGGGGCCTGTGCAAAGGCTCAGGATCAGGGCGAGGCCAGGGTCCTTGGGACAGACATTCCCTCAGCTGCAGCCCTGGGGAGGCTGGGGACGTGGTGGAGGTGAGGCTGAGGGACCGGGTGGCTGGCCTTGAGTGCGGGGCTGAGGCTGGCTCTGCCCTGAGGGACCAGGCAGCCTCAGCAGGTTGTCTACAGAGGAGCGACATGGTTAGACCTGAGTCTCAGAGTCATCGCTCGGGTGTCCAGTGTGTGAACGGGACCAGCGGGAGCAGGAGCGCAGTGGGGGTCCCAGGCTGACAGAGCCGGGGGCCACGCTCAGGCTCTGAGGCCTGGTCACCCCGGGGGCCCAGGAGCCCGGGCCTTCTCAGGGCACAGGGCCTGGCAGCCTCCCTCCAGTCCCAAACCGACCTCCCTCCCCTGCCATTTTCCCTGGAGCCGCCTCGTTGCGATGCAAATGGCCATCTCCAATCTGGGCTCCTCGTCATTTCCCTCCCTTAACACTCCCAAGGTGCCAAAGAAGACAGCACCCTCCGGGGGGGACCCCTTCACTGTGGGGGGTCCCGCTCGGCAGGAGACGCGCATGCAGTCCCAGACAGGGGCCTGACTGGATGTGCCTGGGGGACCCTTGGCCTCCCGGGTCTCAGTTTCCCTGTTTGTGAAAGGAGGGGCTGCGTAGCGTGGTCTCTAAGGAGCTCTCCCACTCCCAGCTCAGAAACCACACCGTCCACTTTCCTCCCAGCAGAGTGTGAGGCGATGGAGATGACATACCTACTGACCAGACGGGAAACTGAGACCCAGAGAGGCGGAGGAGCCTGAGGTCACTCGGGGCTTCAGCGTGAAGTTAGATCTGGGCCTTCCATCTCACCCCGTGGGGTCTCCTGAATGCTGTGGGCTCTCAGGGTGGCTGGGGAGACCAGCCCTTCATGGGAAAATGATGACAGGAAGGGAGGCAAGCCAGGGGACCCTTCCTTTTCGTTCTCTACATCTCAGCCCCAACTTGCCTCCTCCAAGAAGTCTTCCCAGATCTCTCACTTCCCTGAGCTGCTTCGCCCCTCACTGTCCACGTTGCCGCCGCCTCCTCATCCTCTCAGGTGGTCCCATCCTCCCGGGATGCTCCGGTCCCCTCGCTGGCCCGTGGTGGCTTCCCCGAGGGCAGGGGTGGAGGCCTCTTCATTGCCTACCTTCCTGCCTCCTGTCCCACACGTGGCTTAGCACAGACCTGAGCACGCGGGACCGGTTGTCCCCAAATGCCTGCATTTCCAGCACGCGGCAGGAGACCCCATGTGCACTGGACACTCGAATGAGGGCCAGTCACTGGGTGCTGACACAGGTCACTCTTTCCCCGGCTGGACTGGATGCTCCCGGAGGGCAGGGACAGAGGTGTCTCCCCCTTTTATCCGACAGCTCCCACCCCAGGGGTCCCTTGTGCCAGGCTGATTACCGTTGGTGCTCAATGCGGCCCTGGGGATGGAAGTCGCTTTGCTTCTCAGATGGGGTCTGCTCATCTGCAGAACGAGGCTCCACGAGCGTTCGATGGGCGTGTGCTGCGGGCAGGGCACGGGTGGCCCCGGAGAGGGCGCAGGCCTGGCCGTCCCCTCCACTCAGAGCCCAAGTCTAGTCGGGGAGACGGACACATCTGGGAATAAATACCAGGTAATTAGAGAGAGGAGGACAGAGCGAGAGACAGTAGTGTCTAAATGACTGCAGAGGAGCGAGGCAGGCCAGGAGCAGGAGGGCGGCTGAGCCCAGCCCAGGAGACGGGGGACCGCACAGCAAGGGTCAGGAACGACGAGCTGTCCAGCTTCCCGCAAATGGCGGGGAGAAGGCAGGAAAGGGAAGCAGCGGATCTATTGGGAAGACCCCCGGTCGTAACGTCAGCTTTATCACGTGGCCGAGGCTGTTGGTGTCCTTCCCGGATGCCCTTGGCCTGCCTGGAGTCCCCTGCCCACGGCTTCCTGTGACTCTGCCTGAACGCCCTGGGGACCCTCAGCCTTTGAGGGGCTGGAGCTGGTGATGGAGCACCCCAGTTGCCGCCCAAGCTGGGATGACCCTGAGGTGGCCCGGTGTCCCCAGCTCTCAGAGGGTCCCTTGCAAGACCGAGCCCCAGAGGTCACCTGCTCACTAATGCACCTTCACTCTTCATGCAGCTTGCCCTCCCTTGCAGGCATCCTGGGGTCACCTCCCAGTCACTTGCACCCAGATTCTTGGGGAATCCGAGTGAAGAGAGCCAGGATTTCCTCTTTCTCTGAGATCGACTCCGTGGGGTAGGGGACGAGGCGGGAGAAACAGCCCAGGAGCGCAGGGCTGCAGAAGCCACGGGGAGGAGGGCGCGTCTGCAGCTATGAAGGTGGAGATGCCCCAGACAGCAGCTGCAGCCATCCGGACTGCATCTCGTTTCAGAGAGGGTTTAAAGCCACTTTTAGCCACACATGTATAGCACTCATGTCAGTTGGGGTCACCCTGTGCCTTAAGATGTGACACTGCCCTATTGCAGGCGCTTGGCCCTTGAGGTCACAATCTTCAGCCTCCCGTTGTGTGCTCTGGGGCTCAGGGTTACTATCGTTGGTTTGTCTGGAACCCCCTGCCCAGACCAAAGCCACTCTCTCTGTGGGTGCATGAGACTAAGTTTCACATACTGGATTTTTATCTTTTTCTTATTGATTTGTAGGAATTCTTTACATATGATAGATCCCAAACCTTTGTCAGTTATATGCACTGCAAACCTTTTCCCAAACTAAGACTTATCTTTCATTTTATTTCTAATATATATCTATTAAAATAATTTAAATATTTTATTTATTAGAAGTTTATATTTTAATTTAGTCACCTTTGTCACTATTGTCCTTTAACATTTACAATTTTTGTGTCTTGTTTCAGGAAAACTTTCTGTGGTCAGTTCTGTTGGTGGCCTCCAATATCCATTCTACTCTTCTTCCTTAAGCACCAAAATCCCAGTTTTTAGCTGGAAATAGTGCCACCCAGCTAAAAGACTGCATTTCTCAGTCTCCTTTCCAGTTGGTTGTGGCCTTTAGACTGACGTCTGGCCAATGAAATGTGAATGAAAGTGTTTTTTGGGACTTCTGAGACATTTTGCTTCCTTGCTTTCTTCATTCTGCCATTTAGAATGTGGATGTGATAGCTGGAGCTCCAGCAATCATATTGGACTCTGAGGCAACCTCAGTATATAAGCAATGTGCTGAGTATTACAGGGCAAGAAGTTAGAAGCCTAATTCATCATGACCCAGTCATAACCGTGTTTCTGGTTTGTTTGGTTTTTTGGCTTTTTGCCCATCTCTAGAGCGATTATACTGGAGACAGAAATGCCCTTACCGAGGAGAGCTCACTGAAGCCACTATTCCTTTGGGTTTTTCCCTATCCTACATCTTCTTTTAAAAGTTTCATAACTTTACTTTGCACACATAGCTCTTCAATTCATCTGGAGTTGATTTTTGCTTATGTGGGAGGTGGGAGTCTAACTTTATTCTTTTTCCAGATGGACAGCTGATTGTCCCAGCATCGTTTATTAAGTAGTCCAAAACAAAATATAAGGTATTTTGGAATAAAGTTAGTAAAAATTGTTCAAGACCTTTATAGATAACGTTGCAAAATTAACTTAGGGACATAAATTTTAAAAACACTTAGACAAATGGAGAGACAGACCATTCTCATGGATGGGAAGGTGATTCGCCCCTAAATTAATGGATAAATCCAGTGCCCCCCCAATCAGATGCTGGCGGGGGGGGGGGTGGTCAAGTTATATATGCAAAGATGAAATAAAACAAAAACAAGTTAGGAAATTAGGGAAAATAAGAGAAAGCTAGAGGTGAGGGGTCACGGAGTTGTCGGAGGTGGGCCACACGTCTCTGAGCTTTTCGACGACTGACACACAAACGCGATGGGTTTTCACCTAAACAATAGAGCTCGTCATTCCCAGGTGAGCATGGCTGCTCCAGGGTGGGCAGCGGGGTTGGGGGTGACAGCTAAGGGGCATGGGGGTTCTTTGAGGGGTGATAAAAATGTTCTGAAATTGATTGTGGTGATGGTTGCACAACTCTGTGAATACATGAAAACCCATTGAATTGCACACTTTATGTTTTACTTATTTATTTTTTTAAAGATTTTATTTTTCCTTTTTCTCCCAAAGCCCCCTGGTACATAGTTGTATCTTTGTGAGTCCTTCTAGTTGTGGCGTGTGCGATGCCACCTCAGCATGGCTTGATGAGCGGTGCCATGTCCGCGTCCAGGATGCGAACCGGCGAAACCCTGGGCCACCGAAGTGGAGCGCGCGAACTTAACCACTCGGCCACGGGGCCAGCCCCGAATTGCACACTTTAAATGGGTGAATTGTATGGTGTGTGGATTACGTCTCGAGAAAGTTGTTAAAAAGAAAAAAGGAACAGAAACAAACAGACAGCAAGACACAGAAGATGTGCGGGTGTGAGCTGCAGGGCTCCCTGCGAGAAGCTGGCTCTAGACCAGGCCTCGGGAACTCAGCCGAGTGACCTGCTGAAGTGGGTCGTCCCCTAAAAGTCTAGAAAAACCCGGAGCCTTCCCCAGAGTCCCGGCCTGGGGTGGTGGGTCCGAGCCTCCCGGGGCCACAATCAGCGGGTAGGCCAGCCCTCGTCCAGGCCCTGGGAGAGCCGCATGCTCCACCTGCGGGAGGATGCATCCTTTCTTGTTTTAAACGCCTTTTATTGAGAAAGCACACACATGGTAAGTGTACAACGCCCTGGAGCTCCCGAACGGGGCGCCTCCCCATGACCAGCGCCTCGGGCAGAGACAGAATCGCCGGGGCCCCTCGTACCTCCTGCTGCTCGTTCCCCCAGAGCAGTGACTGCTGCCTGTTTATTCGTACACAGTATGTACCGTGCTGTCTGGCGTCTCGTTTTAACAGATCTATTGCTTTTTAATATTTTTTAACTGTCTATGACTTTTCTGTTCGTTGTCGCTGGGGTTGGGGGTGGTAAGAGGTGAGACACCTGGAGGATGACCAGTCTGGGGATCCTGGGGACCGCCATTGGCCCTGGGGGGACAGTGCTGGGGGTTGGCATCTAACCGGCTGGCTGAGTCATGAGCCCACATGTGAACCAATCGTAGGTGACCCCAAAGATGACCCTTGCCTGGGATGAACTCTCCGTCAGCCCATTCGGGGGATCCCCACGCGGTGTCTCTGCAGGGGCTACACGAATGGCGCCCCCTGGAGTTGTGTGACATGGCAGCCCGGTTGTCACACGGCCTTTTGGAGGACAGCACCGGGCCACGCAGGAATTCCGTGTGTCAGGGCAGCCGGGCGCAGAGCTGGGCCAGGGGCCGGCGCCGCCCCTCCCCTGCCCTCCCTCATGCCAGCTGTCAGCACTCAGCATCAGGTCCCACCCGAGGGCGGGGGTACCAGTGCGTCCTTCCGCCCAGCATCCCCTCCTGGCCTCATCTGTCTGACTCCAGTGGCCGTGGATGTCAGTGCCCACAGATTCTGAGACACACAGGTCCTTAGAGAAGGCCCGGGTGACATCAGATTCTAGGCCACCACCCGCTTTGGTAAATCCCCAGTGACCTTTGCACAGAGCGGCTAGCGAGCTCTCGAGTTGGTTGGAGTGAGGTTTTGGGAAAAGCAGTGGCGAAAGGCAAGGGGGCCACCTGGGGGGACCTGCAGGGGCAGCCAGGGGAACGAGGCGCCGGCCTTCCCGGAGGGCCCAGGGGCTCCCTGCCTCCTGTCACTCACCAGCCGTGTGTCCTCCTTGGGTCTCATCTGCTCATCTTTGAAACAGGGTTCATGACAATCATACAACACTGGTTGCCTGTGTGAGGGTTAAATGCCCAAAAGATTTAGAAGAAGTAATCACTGAGAAAAATAAGGATTTTAAACTGAGGAGATCAAAGCCAGCATAGACCTAAAATCAGTAATTTTTTTTAAATAATGAAAAAAATGTAAAGTGACAGAAATAAAAGACCAGGACCAATGAGACGGCAAGTTTAAAACGTAAATGTGTGTATATTGAACACAAAGTCAAAATCAGCAAATACAAAATTAAAATTAAAAACCGGGGAGTCGGACTGAAAAGTTACCCTCAACAAAAGATAAAAGTTAGGAGGTTTAAAATAAAGTGACAGAACGAATGTGATCTAAGATGGAAGATCAAAGCCTGAAGGCTGAGATTAAAAGATTAAACACGGGAAAGCTAAAGACGTAAATGTTTAAGGAGCTGCAGACGACCACCCAGGAGAAGAGAGATTGGCGTGGGCGAAGGACCGGCATTAGGAATGAAGACAGTGCTGTTTATCTTCTCAACAAGAAGTAAACTTTAAAGGAGGGGGGGCTAAGAGAACCCCATTTTGAAGGAAACAACAGCAAAAGGTTTGAAGATTACAGACATAGATGGTCAAGTAAACTCAGATTACAAAAAAAAAAAAAAAAAAAAATGAAGACAATTAAACCACTCGTAAAGGGCCACAGGAGGAGGAACACTTTCTAGAAAGGAGGGCCGAACTGGAATGTTTGGAGCTCAGGGAAGATGGTGAAGAGGAGGGCAAGACTGAAGATTAGGTTTGTGGGGGATGGATCCATCTCATCACTGGTTTTTTTTTTTTTTTTTTTGAGGAAGATTAGCTAACTGCTGTCAATCCTCCTCTTTTTGCTGAGGAAGACTAGCCCTGAGCTAACATTCGTCTCCATCTTCCTCTACTTTATACGTGGGACGCCTACCACAGCATGGCTTTTGCCAAGCGGTGCCATGTCCGCACCCGGGATCCGAACCGGCGAACCCCAAGCTGCCAAGAAGCAGAACATGTGCACTTAACTGCTGCGCCACTAGGCCAGCCCCCCTGACCACTGTTTATTGAGCATCTGGCAGGACTGGGCTAAAAGTTAGGGATATGAGTGAGCTAAACGTGGTGTCTGTCCCTGGAGAAAGACAGATGTTAAAAAAAATTCCCCTATGAGGGGCTGGCCCAGTGGCATAATGGTGCTCCACCTGGGGTCCACAGGTTCAGATCCTGGATGCAGACCTACACACTGCTTGTCAGCCATGCTGCAGCGGCATCACACATGCAAAATGCAGGAAGACTGGCACAGATGTTAGCTCAGGGCAAATCTTTCTCAAGGAAAAAGAGGAAGATTGGCAACTGGTGTTAGCTGAGGGTCAGTCTTCCTCACCAAAAAAGAAGAAGAAGAAGAAGAAGAAAAGAAAAGGAAAACAAATTCCCTATGAGAATGTCTCTTCAGACTGTGCTGCATGCCACCAGGGGTGGAGAGAGTGAACGGGGTGTGTGTGTGTGTGTGTGATCACTTGGAATGGCTTCTCCAAGGGTGTGGGGTTGAGCCAGGATCTGAGGGCTGAGCCAAGAGAAAAGGAGGATGGGGTACCCAAGGGAGGTCCAGGCAGGAGAGGGGAGAAGGACAGAAAGTGAGGAACATACTGAAGTCCGGGATACACACATAGTGAGCGGGTAAATGAAGATGGCTCCTGGTAAATTCCAGGCTTGGGGCCTCTGGGAAACTGGAGACAGAGTTGTCGCATGGGTCAGAGGGGAGGGTGGCCCTGCGGCTGGGAGAGGGAGGCTGTGAGGGGCGTCTATACAGGGGTTGGAGCAGCCCTGAGACAGCAGGTCCTTCCCTCTGCAGAAAGCTTTGACCACGGTTCCAGAGAAGATTCTAGAACTAAGGCTCTGGGTTGCGTTCCCTATCCCTTGTTACCTCCTGAATTCACACAGGACCCCAAACATCCGTCTTCAGACCTTTTCTGCCTCTCTTGGGGACTAGGAGAGGTGCCAGGCGAGCGTCCGGAGTTGGGGTTGGCGAGAGGCACATGATAGAGCCAGGACAGCGATTCCAGGCCCAGGAGGCAGCCCACGGAGCGGGGAGAGCCTGAAGTCAGGAGGTAGCAAGGGCCCACGGGGTGGGGAGGCCACTGTGTCGGGAGGAGGGCACTGGGCCAAGTCCTGGTCCGTGGTCCTGGTGATGTTACGAACACTCACCCCAGCCGGCCTCTGTCCCGGATGCATGCTCATGCAGAGCCGGAACCAAGTCTGGGAGGCTATGGGGGCAGAGAGCTCTAGTGCCATGAACTGGGACGTCTGGGTCCCCAGCTGGCTCTGGCTTGGGAACGTGGCCATGTGCTTCTGAGTGCTGGGGCTCAGTCTCCCCGGCTGGTCATCCTTGGTGATGCGACATGCAGTGGAGAAAGGGCCGAGGGTGACACCTGGTGGTGAGTGGAAGCATGGAGGCGGGGGTGACGGTCCCCATGGAGCCTGGCATGTGTGTTTCACCCGGCCTCCAGTTTCACCCCAGTTCCCTCAGGAGAAGACCAAGGCCTCCCAGTCAACCTAGACGGCCCAACTGGTGTCTCCCGGGGCGGGCAGAGCAGAGAGGGGAAGTGGCACAAGAGAAGTCCCAGTTCCCGAGACCCCCCCACCCAGCGCCCACCCTGTGACAGGCTGTGTGTTACGGTGAGTAGGCGTCGCATGGTTGTCACGACAGCCCCATGTAAGTGTTTCACTGCCCTGATCACTCTGGAGATGGGAAAACAGTGGCTCAAGGAGGTTTAGGGGTCTGGCGAAAGTCACAAACCAGGTAAATGGCTGAGCCGGAATTCAAACCCAGACCTTCCCATTCTTAAACCCGTTCAGCTTCCTTTCATGTCCCAAGGAGCCGTTCCTCAAGGGCCAGTGCTGTGCACATCGGGGTGGAGTGTCATGAGGACACCCCGCTCCTCCCTGCAGTCCACAGTGGCTCAAGCCTGCATCCCGAGTTCTATTTAATCTTCCCAAAGCGGGACCCAGGGACCTGCCCAGTTCCATCCAGGAGGGAAGACCCAGAGAAGGATGCTCCCCCATGGCTGCCCAGCTCACAATTCCCAACATTTCCCTCTGTGACCCCCACGCCTGGGGATTAGGCTCTCCACTTTACAGATGAGGAAACAGGCCGGGGAGGGAAGGGCCTTGCCCAGGGCCACTGGCGGGTTAGTGCCAGAGTCAGAGGTGGAACCCAGGTCTCAGCCACTGTGTGGTGCGGCCTCTGGATGACACAGTGAGCCCTGTGAGCCGTGAGGCACTGTTAGGAGATGACCCCTTCAGGAAGATGACAGGGCCCAGTTTGGGTGATTAGAAAGAATCAGAGGGGGTGGTGCTCTAAAGCGAGCAGCATTTGTCAACCTTGGCACCACTGATGTTCTGGGGCTGGGTGATGCTTTGTTCTGGGGGCCGTCATGTGCATTGTAGGGTGTTTAGCAGCATCCCTGGCCTCTGCCCACCTGATGCCAGTAGCATCCCCCCAGCTGTGACCACCAAAAATGTCTCGAGACATTGCCCTATGTCCCCTGGGGGAAGACCCACCGTGGGCTGAGAACTTCTGGCTTGGAGAAAGCTGTGTGGTGGGCCCCACTTTCAGGCGAGGGTGGGCTCGCCATCTCCTAACTGAAGCCTCGTAAGCACGGCTATAAGAAGACCCCTTGGAGAGCCTGCTATGCCATCCTCAGAGCTGGGGGACACAGTGGAGGGGGGCCCAGCATTTTAAGTCCTGCTTTGAGGGTGTGTTTGCAATCAAGGTGACCTCAGCGCTGTCTTTCCTTTGAGAGGCGGGTGGGGTGGGGTGGAGGGGCGGCTGAGCTTTTGGGCAGGGACAGGGCAGGAGCCCCCGCCATGAACAGGTTTAATGACAAATCGGGAGGCGAAAATAAGGTGGCTGTTAGGATCATATCCTGGGAGTCCTGCTTGGCTCTCTGTCTTCAGCATTCCACAAACGTCACATAACGTGCCTCGGTGTGGATTTTTTATCCACAATGCTCGCAATTCTTTGCAGTTTACGAAGTTTATATCTTTTGTCAGTTCTGGAAACATCTCAGCTGTTTCTCTTGAAATGACGCCTCTCTTCAGTTCTATTTTCTTTTGGAACCCAATTAGACATATATGAACCTTTCTTTTTATTCTCTGTCTCTTCATCATTCGGCAGATATTTGCTGAGCGCTCTGCCAGGCGCGATTCAAGGCATGTGGCCCCTCGAAGCCCCTGGGGCTCCCCCAGCCTCTCCCACTTTCCGTCTCCGGCGGATCTCTTCAGATCTGTCTTCTAGTTCTCCAGCTCCCTGTCAGCCTTTTTTAATCTTTTGTTTTAAATATCTATCGAATTTTAATTTCAGTGATGAGATTTCTTCATTTCTAGAGGTTTTAATTAGGTCTTCACAAACCAGTCTGGTGTTTTTTTTGATGCTATCGTGTTCCTTGCTCCTGTTTTTAATTCAATCTTATTTCTCTAAACCTTAAAGAGACGCCTTTCATATTTTGTGTCCAACAATTCCAGTATCTGAAGTCCTTTTTCTCCTGCCGTTTGTTCTGTGTGTTGTGAAATTTTGGTTGCTGAGCCCATGGGATCCCGCAAGGCCTCGAATGACAGCACGTCCCTCCAGCAAGGAACTGCTCTCCCTTCTGCCGGGCACTCTGCACCAGGATCACTGCGACGTCATTCATTGGCTTAGTATTTCCTGAACCCCCAAGGGCATAAATTCAAACTCTGATCTCTCTCGAGCCTTTGGTTTTTAGAAAGTCTCCTGTGACTTTTTTCCCACCCAGAGTCTAGGCCAAGACACTCAAGTTTCCTCGTCACCTCCCTCTGCTGGGGCAAAGAGTTTCTAGTCCTGACTTCTAGGAAGGTTGTAGCCCTGTGGTTTTGGTTCCGATTTTCCACCCTACAAACCCTCGTCCTCTGGGCGCCTTAGGGCTGTGACATCCTGAGCCTTTGGGTTTCTGACGTTGGCAAACGCCCTGGGGCAGCCGCGGCTTCCGCACCAGCTGACCACTCTGGTCTCCAGCTCTGCTTTGGTTTCCGACCTTGGGGATTTCCTGTACTTTCCTGCAAGCTCAGCGATATGTTGAAAATCTTGTGTGTTATTTATCTGGCAAATTATATCGGAAGAAATTATATGAAGAGGAATTTGTGAAATGAAATTTAGCAGGCTATATTGCCAGAAACAAAACTCTCACCGTGCCTTCCGGCAAACGTTGGGAATTCTTCTGGATGCCGTGCTAGATTGTTTTCAGAGGTTCGTTCTGCTCAGCATCCCCCAAATGCCTTCCCTTTCCTCTCCTGCAGTGTTTTCATGGGTCCTACACTGCGGAGTCTTTCTCCCCCCTCTTTCCCGGCTCTCTGATCTGGGAAGCGCTCAGTCAGTGCAGACAGCAGAAGGAGGGCCTCTCCTGGCCCGGGCCCTTGGTTGTCTTCCACATTCCCAGGCGGAGGGTGAGTGGGAGCCCAGCTCTCAGTCAGCTGCTCAGTGCCTGCCTCTGCTCAGCCTCCCTTCTCGGCACCACCTGTGGGGCTGCCACGGAGCTGGCCCGTTCCCCAGCACACGTGCGGTTCCCTGAGGTCCAGTCCGGGGACACAGAGGCTCGCTTAATGTCGTCACACCTCCTGGATCCTGGAGTCAGGTAGTCTGTGCATCTCATTGCACAATGATGTTACAAACCTTCATCTTTTCCTGTCTCTCTCAATGGAGATGTGCATTGAGAGGAGAACAGATAAACACCAGCGCCTGTATAATCTCACTTATATGCGGAATCCACAAAAAAAGGAAAAAGCCATAGATACAGAGAGCGGATTGGTGGTTGCCAGGGGCAGAGGGTGGAGGGTGGCATGTGGATGAAGGGGGTCAAAGGTGCAGCCCTCCACTTATAAATAGGTCCAGGGGACGTAACATACAGCACGGTGACTGTAGTTTACAATAGTGTATCATGTATTTGAAAGTTGCTAAGAGAGTGGATTTTAAAAGTTCTCATCACAAGAAAAAAATTGTAACTATATGTGGTGGATGGAGGTTAACCAGACAGTGTGGTGATCATTTTGCAATATACATACATATATATCGAACCATTATGTTGTACATCTAAAACTCATACCATGTTCTATGTCAATTACATCTCAATTAAAAAATAATAAATAGGGGCCGGACCGTTGGCACAGTGGTTAAGTGCGCACGTTCCACTTCTTGGCAGCCCGGGGTTCGCTGGTTCCGATCCCGGGTGCGGACACGGCAACACTTGGCACGCCACGCTGTGGTAGGCATCCCACATAGAAAGTAGAGGAAGATGGGCATGGATGTTAGCTCAGGGCCAGTCTTCCTCAGCAAAAAGAGGAGGATTGGCAGTAGTTAGCTCAGGGCTAATCTTCCTTTAAAAATAAATAAATAATCAATAATACCAAAAAAGAGAGGAGAATGGATGAATAAATTGTGGTGCACTCATACAACGGAATACTACATAGCAAGAGGAAAAGAATGGATTATTGCTACACACAAGAAAGGGATGGATCTCAGAGGTAATGTGAGCTGAAGGAAACCAGATCCCAAATTGTACACGAGCAGAACTCATCTATGACGATACAAGTTGAAATGTTGGTTATGTCTTAGCGGGCGGAGTGAGCACAGGCTTGGAGCAGAAAGGGGAGCCTGTTGAGGGTTGGAAGTGTCCTCTGTTTTGAGCTGAGTGGTGATCACACTGGGGTATACTTACATAAAAATCCATCCGTCTGGACACCTAAGAATTTTGTGCTTTAATGCATGTAAATTCATTCTCAATAAAAAAGAAAAAAACTTACTACAAAATATCCTAAACATCCAAAAGATTACAAAGGATCATCCCTTTACAGAACACTTTAAAAATAACACCAATTCAAGGACACCCATTGAAGTCCTAGGTGTAGACAGCTCTTCTCCCACGCCACCCCCTCCCAGGGCACCCCACCCTGAAATTGCCATTTGTAACTGGCATATTGGAAAGTTGGCACAGGCTGCACTATGGGGTCTCCACCAAACCCGGAAGTCCTTATTACTTCTTTCTTCTCTTTGGAATGTGAGGGTCAGTTTATTAACGATGAAAGTTATCAGAAGAATATTCTCCTGAAAATTATTTTTTCTTAGAAAAAATGAACGGAAAATCAAAACCCTTTCAGCACGGCCTCCGATGCTGTGGCAGGCAAGCCCCCTGCAGATGGGGACAGGCCAGTGCTCACTCCCGGGTCAGCAGGATTGCAGCCTGGACCATGGGCATGCTCCAGCTCCAAGTCTGCCGGTTCCCGGCGCAGAGCCTCGTCCACCTCCACGTGCTGGCAGCACCCGTGCAACCAGCTGTCAGACACATCAGAGTCAAAGACGAATCGAGACGAGCATTCGAATCGCTGTTTCCCACCGAATCAGCTTTCTCCCGCTTGTTGTTCTGCTTCCACACGTTTCTTTTTAATTTCCAAGAGTCTTGCATTAAACCTGGCCTTGCAACTTAAGAAATTCTCAATCGTAACAGGAGCACCATGAAATAATTGCTTTTTGGCTCCTACTTTCTTCCCGTTTTGTATCTTGTCTTCCTGCCTTTCTTCTGGTTTTGATTTGATCTACTATTTCATATAATTTTTCGTGTGCAGCCAACACTAAAGTAAAAATCATCACCATGCCAAGGGTTTCTTCTGCCTGTAGTGCTAATAATTTTAAAGTGCCGGAGACATCCTTGTCTTCTAGATATTTTCCTGGGAGAATATTGCATTAAGGGGGCTTCATCCGGGTGTTTTTCACTGTACGTGAACTTGAATGTGGTCTGGACAGGTTTGCTGTTTTCTCCAGCCTCAGATGTCAGAGTGATGGTGAAGCTGGGGGGTTTCCTGGTAATTCCAGATAATGAGACTGTTAAAGTCATCTTCACTCGTTCCCTTCACATCCTTGCAGCACGGCAGTACCGCTGCCCAGAGAACCAGGCAGGCCTGGAGCTGGACGGAGAGGGGTGGGTGGACCCCATGGTCTGCAGCTCACTGCGCCGCTTCTCACCAGATTCTGGCAAGGTGGTCCTTGCTGCAGCCCATGGATGACCTAGACGCCACACAGGGGCCGTGGTCTTGGGCACGAAGCCAGGCCAAGTCTGCTGAGCACCAGCCCCACACAAGCTCCTGCCTGCTCCCTAGTTCTGCATTTGACTTCCTTATAACTTTTTTAAAAATTTTATTAAAAATTTTTTTTCCCAGAAGGAACATTGTGTCTTTAGTTTTTTCCAGCTTTATTGAGATATAATTGACACAAAATATTGTGTAAGTTTAAGGTGCACAATGTGATGATTTGATGTCTGTATCTATTGCAAAATGATTACCATCTCATAACTTTTAAACCAAGTGACGTCAAAACAGATTGATTTGGAGGGATGTAACGTACAGCATGGTGACCGTAGCTAATAATACTGTACTGTGTGCTTGAAACTTGCTAAGAGAGTAGATCTTAAGTATTCTCACCACACCAAAAAATGCTAACTATGATGTGTTACTTAGCTTGATTGTGGTCATTTCACAATGCATACGTATATCAAAACCTTAAATATACATCATTTTTATGTTGTAAATTAGACCTTGATAAAGCTGGGGAAAGAAAAGAAAATGATAGGTAGTGGCAAATGAAAAACGAGAAAATGTGTCACATACATGCAACGGAATATTATTCAGCCTTCAAAAAGGACACTGTGACACATGCTACAACATGGATGAAACTTAAGGACACTATTCTGAGTGAAATACCCCAGTTAAAAAGGACAAACACTGTATGACTCCACTTCATGAGGTCCCTAGAGAAGTCAAATTCATAGAGATGGAGAGTAGATGGCGGCGCCAGGGGCTGGGGGAGGGGAAATGGGGAGCTCTTGCTCAGTGGGGACAGAGTTTCAGTTTTGCAAGATGAAAAAGTCCTGGAGATTTGCTGCAAAACGACACGAATATAGTTAACACTGCTGAACTGTACACTTAAAAACGGTTACAGCGTCAAATTTTATGTTACATGATTTTTACCACTATTGAGAATTTTAAAAAACATATTAATTTAGGGTCGGCCCAGTGGCGTGGCGGTTAAGTTCGAATGTTCCACTTCTTGGCGGCCCGGGGTTCACCGGTTCGGATCCCGGGTGCGGACATGGCACCACTTGGCACTCCATGCTGTGGTAGGCGTCCCACATATAAAGTAGAGGAAGATGGGCACGGATGTTAGCTCAGGGCCAGTCTTCCAAAAAAAAAAAAATATATATATATATATATATTAATTCACCCCCAGCCCTGCTATCCCGTCACCCCAAATCTAGGGCAGTTGCTGAAATAATTCCGGGTATTTTTTCTTCCTTTTTTCTGTTAACATGATAGATTGCACCAGTTGATTTTTCCCCCAAAATTATCTGAACAAATAAAAATATTCACACATCCTTATTTAACGAAGATTCCTAACACAGTTTGGTGCTAATATCCAAATCACACTCCTCCTACCATCGTACGGGTAATGTAAAATTTCTTTTCTTTTTTGAAAATAACTTACTGAGGAGAAAATTACATAACACAAAACTAACCATTTTAGAGAGGCACCCAGTGGCATTCAGCACATTCCTAGTGTTGTGCAACCATCACCTCTATCTGGTTCCAGAACATTCCCATCATTGCAAGGTAAAGCCCTGTGTCCATTACACTGTTTCTCCCCACTTCCCCTTCCCTCAGGCCTTGGCAACCAGCAATCTGCTTTCTGTCGCCATGGACTTGCCTATTCTGGATATTTCATATAAATGGAATCACATGTTCTACGGCCTTTGGCATCTGACTTCTTTCACTGAGCGTGACACTTTGGAGGGTCATCAGGCTGCAGCACGGATCAGTACTTCATTCCTTTCTATGGTCAAACAACATTTCATTGTATGGATAAACCACATGTTACTGACCCATTCATCAGATGATGGATGCTTACGTTATTTCCACTCTTTGGCTATTGTGAATAACACTGCGATGAACATTTTGTACAAGTTTTCATGTGGACTTGTTTTACTTTATCTAAAGTATATACCTAGGAGTAAAATTGTTGGGTCATATGGTAACTCTATGTTTAAACATTTTAGGGAACTACTCAACTATTTTCCAAAGTGGCCGACCATTTCACATTCCCACCAGCAATGTATGAAAATTCCAATTTCTCCACATCCTCACCAACACTTGTTAGCGTCTGTCTTTTTATTTTAGCCATGCCAGTGGGTCTGCAGGGGCATCTCCTTGAGGTTTTGATCTGTGTTTCCCTAATGACTAATGACACTGAGCATCTTCTCATAGGCTTATTGGCCATTTGAATATCTTGGGAGAAATGTTTATTCAGATCTTTTGCCTATTTTTTTTTTTTTTAAAGATTTTATTTTTTTCCTTTTTCTCCCCAAAGCCCCCCGGTACATAGTTGTGTATTCTTCGTTGTGGGTTCTTCTAGTTGTGGCATGTGGGACGCTGCCTCAGCGTGGTCTGATGAGCAGTGCCATGTCCGCGCCCAGGATTCGAACTAACGAAACACTGGGCCGCCTGCAGCGGAGTGCGCGAACTTAACCACTCGGCCACGGGGCCAGCCCCACTTTTGCCTATTTTTTAATTAGGTTATTTGTCTTTTTATTGAGTTGAAAGAATTCCTTATACATTCTGGATACGAGATCCTTATCAGATATCTGATTTGCAAACATTTTCTCACATTTGGTGGGTCTCCTTTGATGCAAAAAAGTGTTCAATTGTGATGAAGTCCAATTCATCTATTTTCTTCCCTAGGGTTGCCCCTGCTTTAGGTTCATATTTCCGTGGCTGCAGGAGGAAAAATACACGATGAGTTTGGAACATACTGTAGAAAGCAAGTTAGTGCTTAAAGAACAAAAGGATGGGGCGTGTCAGAGATGAGGGAGCCAAAGGAAAGCGCTCTCAATGGCCAAGGCAGAAGAACTTGAACAAAGCAAACAGCGATGGTATTGGATAATAAGCCAAAGTATAGGATAAATATCCATGAGTCCATAGTGATAGAAATAAACCACCGATAAACAAATAAATTGGGGAGAAGAGACAACTCGTCCTCACAGAACATTTCCAGTTAATAAATGGAGACGGGAAGAGAGCAGGGGAACATCACCCCGGCAATACAATCACAGTGATAATTACAGCAGGCAGGCTGCACCGACAGATACAAACATCAGTGGTGAAAGTTTAAGGAGAAACTGGACATCAGCACAATCTCAAAGTACCTCCATCAAAATAGTTACGAGTCACAAAGGGAAAGGGAGCAACT
The DNA here is from genome assembly GCF_037783145.1 of Equus przewalskii. Taxonomy (NCBI): domain Eukaryota; kingdom Metazoa; phylum Chordata; class Mammalia; order Perissodactyla; family Equidae; genus Equus; species Equus przewalskii. The sequence goes on along the minus strand of NC_091842.1, from coordinate 11,931,845 downwards.
TGATGGTGGAGAATCCTGGCTCATATCGCCTTAGTCAAGTGAGCAAGGTTACATCGCTGGTAATAGACACGTGGAAATCGGGGGCCGCCGACAGGTGCGCTGAGAGGCACATCCCCTCTGTGCTCCCCCTCATCACGAGGAGACACCAGACAGACCCAGACTGAGGACCTGGACAAAAGAACCATTCAGTGCTCCTCAAATGTGTCACGGTTATGGCAGAGCAGGCAGGCTGAGAAACCGTCACAGACGGGAGGAGATTAAAGAGATTCCACGAAGCAATGTCATGTGGGATCCTCATGGGATCCTGGAACAGAAAAGGGACGTCAGAGGGAAGACTGGTGAAATCTGAGAAAAGTCTGTACTTCGATCAACAGCCTCCCACCAGTGTCCGTTTTCTAGTTTGGTTCATTGTACTGTGGTTGTGCAAGAAGGTAACACCAGGGGAGGCTGGTGAAGGATTTACGGGAACTCTATTTTTGCCATTCTTCTGTAAGTCTGAAATTATCTCAAAATTAAACGGTTAAAAGAGAAAAGTCAGTGCAGGGATGGTGTGGGGACACGCTCTGTCCGGAGCGGCTGGCTCCCAGCCCCTCCCACTGTGCCCCAGACCCAGCCCTGGGGGCGACTTGCTTGCTGCTGGCTCGTGGAGCATCCATGTGGGGGTGCCTGAGGCAGGGCCCGGGGGCTGAGCTGAGCTCGCGGGGCTCCTCCGGCCTGTGCAGGCGATCTGCTGACCCCTAAGCTGGACTGTCGAGGGGCTGAGCAAGCCGCGGTGGGGCCCCAGGGACCTGCTGGTGCTCTCCTGCAGACGGAGGAGGGCAACGTCCTGCTAGGCTGGGACAGCGGCAGAAACAACTGGGTGGGTGTCTGCAGGGTCTCATTTAGACCCCACGGGGCATGAGGTCGGCTTTATTTTCTCCGTTTCAGAGGAGGAAACTGAGGCTCAGGGAAGTGGAGCCATGGGTCTGGCCCACACAGCCAGAGGGTGACGGGCTGGGCTGGACCCAGGATGTCCAGCGCCTGAGCTCTCTCCAGGGTGGTGCTGTCAGAGACCCCCCCACCCAGGGCTGCTGCTCCACAGGGTCAAGGCTGCCCCAGGCCTTTGGCTTGCACAGACCTCTGTGAAGCCCGCACCGCATCCCTGGGCTTCCTGTGAGCCCTGAGGGCAGGGTCCCTGCGGGACTCTGTCACCGCCACCTCGCCACCTCGAGCCCCCTGCGGAGCCCCATCCTCTTTCCGGCGCCATCCTCCCATCCTGCGCCTCTGGAAGCCAAGCCCTGGGCAGACAGGGCTCAGGCTGCTCCTGTGAGATTCAAGCCTGCCGCCGCCGTCTGGCCTCGAGTCGCCCGCACCCTCAGCCCTGGTGACAGTAAGCAAGCCCTGCGCCCCAGCCTTGGCCCAGGCCCCCAGTCTCCATGACTGCCCCTGACTGCTCCTCGCGTCCTTCCTACCCAACCAGTGCCTCACCTTCACAGCAGCTGACACAGGGTCAGGCCAACCGCCGGCCTGGGAGCCACGAGCAGACTGGGGCTGGCTCTCCTCTGCCCACGTGCCCCGGCGTGGAGTCCCCACTGAAGGGCGGCTGGCCAGGAAACACTTTCCCCCAGGGAGGGGACGCACTGAGCACCCTCGGTCACCGCCCCATCAGAGAGTGACGGGGCCACGCCCGTGCCTCGGGTCAGATGGAAAGAAACCATGGGTCGCAGTGGTGTGGGCTAAGTCTCGAGAGGGCAGGAAACACTTTCCCCCAGGGAGGGGGACGCACTGAGCACCCTCGGTCACCGCCCCATCAGAGAGTGACGGGGCCACGCCCGTGCCTCGGGTCAGATGGAAAGAAACCATGGGTCGCAGTGGTGTGGGCTAAGTCTCGAGAGGAGACAGTCCTGTGGGCAGAAGCACTCTGGATGCAAAATGCTGGGCAGGCGGGATGAGATCTGGAAAGACAGACCCTGTCCATACTGGAGGCGGCTGAAGCCTAAGGAAACCGACCCAGATGGGTCTCGGGAACGATGCTGGGTTGACTGCTCTCCATCATCCCCACCCCCAGACCCACTCTGCACCCACATCCTGGCTGTGCCCGGAGCAGGCCTCCGAGCCCTCCCACAGCTCCCTGGCCTCGGTGCCAGGTGGAGTTCAGCCAAGGAGAGGGTCGGCAGGAGGTGGCGGAGGAGGAGAGGGGGCTGCAGAATGCGCTTCTCCAGCTCCCTCCCTCCTGGGCTTGCTGCTGCTGGGTCCTCTGCACAGATGCAGCTTATGCTGGCTTCCTTTGCTTCGTCCCTTTGGGGTGCAGTGGCTCCCCAGAGTCCCTTGTGGGTGCCCTTAGCCCTGTCTACACCTGCGCACGTGGCCCCTCCCTCCACTCTGTTCACCCCAGGACGGGCCCCTGCTTCCCCCAGGGCTCGGCTGATACAGAGGCTGAGAAAGGGCGGGAAGCTTCCAGACACACTTGGCTGTTCACCTCAGGAGCCTGGTTCAGTCTCTGTGGGGGACCCTCAACTGCAAGGCCGGTAAAATGACCACAAAGCTTGCACAACAGTGACGGCTCATTTGCTCCACAGAAAGCTTGCTGCAGGGGACAGCATCGGTTCACCAAAGCTGTAATGTTCTCACCGAACTCATCATATTCGTGTCAGCTGATCCATCACTATTTTGCAACTCGGGAAGAGTTTTTGTTTTTTCCTCGCAGGCCCAGTTATACCTCTAACAGATTCAAGCGCACCCCCTGTGCCTCTCGGGGGGCAGCCTTGCCCGGCCTGCCCGCCTCCCTCCCTCTGGTTCTCTGCCTCTTCCTGCTCAGCTCCCTCTCCTCAGAGAAGGCAGCTCAGCCTTGGACTTCTTCAACGTCAGGTCCTCTTAAGCTCCCATCAGCCATTCACACCTGAGTAAGAATTAGCTGGCAGCCCACAAGGAACAGGATCGAGACAAACTCCTGGCACCAGGCATCATGAGCTGGGAGAGGCCGGGGGAGCCCAGGTCGCTCAAAGAGGGAAGCAGACGACTGCAGGGGTCCTGGACCTCAGTCACAAGCTTTATTGTCTCGAGCACGGACTTGCCACACTTCAACAATTCCACTTTGGGGAGGGGAAGGGTGCGGGGAGGACCTGGGGCAGGGTATGGCTGAGCCCAGACTGCACAGGCGGAGATGCTCACAGGGAACTCACTTCTCTGCCACCTGCCACCTGCCAGTGGCGCCAGACTCAGCCTCTCCCTGTGGGCCTGTGGCTGTTAGTAGACTAGTCAGCGCCTCCTGTGGGCGGGGCGAGCTGCCTGATTTTGCTGGAAAGAGTAGTATCTGACTCTGGGTTAGGCCACTAAAGCATCGCTTCTAGACTGTTGTTAATAAAACCGCATGCGAGAGCTGCCGAAAGCCAATGGGGGGCGGGAGGAGGGGGCTGGTGGGACTAACTGGCTGCCCCCAGGATGGGCTGTACTTGGGCAAGGACGTGACCCCTGCCCGCCTGTACCTGGCACGTCAGAGGCTCCCTGGGCTGCTCCCAGGGCACGAGCCATATGCCCGCCCAGGCACACTTCGGTCCTGGCACACTGCGGCACACCATGGGGGGCATCGGACGCCCCTCTGGCCCCGGGGGGAGGGTGAAGACCCTCCCTGAGCTGGAGAGGAGGGGCAGGCCCCCTGGGGCGATACTACAGCACAAGGCAGGGCCTGCGGGCCCCGGCTCTAGAGGTGGGACATGATGAGATTAGAAAGGGGCTGTGGGTACTCGTGTGTTCTGGCGCGTGTGCGTGGCACACACATCCCTGAACGCTCACCCCCATGTACCTGGGTGTGTATGTTCACAGCTGGTTGCAAGAACATCTGCGGGGTGTGTGGGCATGGCCCCGCCAGGCCTGAGGCTCTGTCCTGGAACCCAAGTGTGTGTGGCCCGAGCATGGCTGAGTGAAGATGCCCCGCCCACACAGCCACATGTGCACACGTACCCCGAGTGTGCGTGCGCCAAGGTCAGCGGGTGAACACATCAGAGCCCCTGGCACACCTGCAGGTGGGAGGCTGAGCCACGGAACATCTGGTCAACACAGGGGACACCACATTCCTGACCAGTCAAAGCCGTCCCAGGCCTGGCTGTGGCTCCAGCAGGTCGGCGGGGGCCAGGGCTTCCGGGTTCCCTAACACCGCGGCACCGGCCTCAGTGACCGCCCACCAGCAGCTCGGGCTGAGTCAGTGTGTGCTGGCGGGGAGGACCATGACCCCCGCACCCTGAAGCTGGGCCTCACCGAGGGGAACTTGTACCACGTCTGAAGGAGGTCCGGTGTGTGGGGACGAGACGCCCTGGGGACTGCCTTGGCCTGGAGGTGGCTGCAGGAAAAGGGGTCCCCCAGCTCCTCAGGACTGGACTCCCCTCCTCAGTGCCTGCAAAGAGAAGCTGGGCCTCCTCTGACCCTGTTGCAGGACAACAGCTCCCCAGGGTCTGAGGGGGACCTGGGATGAGGAGAGGAAGGAGGGAGAGCAAGGATGTGCCCAGGGCCAAGATGGTCCTCAGGGAGCTCCTTCTGGGGAGGGGGCCTGGCTAGATCGCCTCAGCTCCCCCAAACAAAGTCCAGAAACTGCCAGGGCGTCCAGGCTGGAGGTCCCGGGGCCAGGTTGGCCTGTACCGCTCTCTGTGGAAGGTCGCGCTTAAGGAAGCCTCCTGGTCCGGCAGGGGGGTTGAGGGGCAGGGATTGTCCGCGGCGGTGGGGGACGTTATCGTTACAAACACTGTTCTTGTCTCCAAAGTGACAGTCCTGGCCCCTGCCTGGATGGGGCGCCGCCGGGGCAGGCCAGAGGGGCTCTGGTGTGGACTGGGCTGCTCCACGGTGTCCCTCAGGGTCAGTGCTTGTCCTGGAGAAAGCAAAGCCTTGATCAGCAAATGTCCCCAGGAGCCTTGAGTGAAGGCGGCCGGGGGGAGGGGGCAGGTAGGAAGGAGGGTGGGGGTGCGCTGGGGGAAGAGAGCCCACTTGTGCTGGGAGAGGGAACCACATGTGCAAAGGCCCTGGGGCAGAGGTCTCTGATGTGTGTCTGGGGCATGGTGACACAGGAGGTAGGGTGGGAGCTGTTTAGAGGAAGCTGAGGGGAAGACATGAGAGCAAATGGGTTTACAGAGAGCACTGGGTGCCTGTGTGGAGGCTGGATCTGAAGAAATGGAAACTGGAACTGAGACTCCGAGCCTCAGTTTTCACATCTGTACACTGGGACTGCATGCTCTGCAGGTTGCTGGGAGGACAAAGCTGCACCAGATATGGACATCAGCTCCCAGGGGGCCTGGCACAGCGGCTGCTCTGCAGACACAGCCCTACCACGTCCCCTCCAGCTCCAGGCCTCCACCCTGCTCGAAGGCCTGGTGCAGGGTCCCCTCCACTCCCCAGCCCCATCTCTCTGCCCCTCACCCACAGGCCTGGCCCTTGGCAGAGTCTGCAGCCAAGGTTCTCCTATGTCTGGGTGAGCAGGGGCTCCACCATCCTTCCTTCCCTTGCTCTGGCCTCAGTTGCCCAAGGTCACACAGCGAGCCAGGGACAGAGCTGGCCCTGGGTTCCTGCACCTAACCGGGCCAGCACCCGGGACCCAAGTGGGTGCCTCTAAGACTGTGGGTGAATACGAGGGGTTACTGTGGGGCGGGGCCACCAGACACCCCCTTAAAACATCACACGGTCAAGCAAAGACAGGTCAAGCTTGGGAGTCACGGGCGCCCCTCAGGCCCATGAAGTTCTGGAAAGCCAATTTTATACCCACAATTCTACAAAACATACAACTCACAGAGACTGCTTCAGAGACAAAATGCGTATGTTTAAAGCGTTTGGTGAAGAAAACCGGAGGTGAAATCAAACACAGAGTAAGCAACTTGCTCTAGAAAATGACAGCCAAGCCATTGCAGCCGCTCAGGGAGGACCAGCCTGGGTGGGCCAGCGACAGATGCCCAGCCGGGGTGGGGGTTCAGGAAGAGCAGGTGCTCAAGGTGCTCAGAGGGCGGCCAGTCCCTCCACAGGCTGCTCGCTGGGAAAGCCCAGGCACTCTACAGAGGAGACACCTGACCAGATGGGCGGAATCCCGTCAGGACCGAAGGGCAGACGGACGTCAGGCCCCAGCTGGGATGCCCGGAGGAGGACGCGACTAACCCTGCTCTGATCACCAGCGGCCATCAGACAATCCCAAACGAGGACTTTTCAGTTAAAAAAAAGGAGCGGAGCTATCTTTCAAAACTGTGAATTTCCTAAGAATCAAAGAAATCGCGGAGATGTTCCAGATTAGAGGGGACCGAAGACACCTGCCAACTAGAGGCAGTGAGTGCCGCAACCCTCGGCTGCCTCCTGGCCAGGGAGAAAGAGCCGGAGAAGCGAGGCGGAGGAGCAGGGGGGCGGGGTGACATGCGAACCCGCGTCAGCGCGACACTTGTGGGGACTGGGCACTGTCCTGTGGGCAAAGTGACGCCCCTTTCTCAGAAAATGCGGACTCAAGTATTTAGGGCCAGGATTCATGCAATTATATTCAAACGGTTCGGAAAATACTATACATCTTACACATGTCTACATTTAGAAAACAAAACACAGACAAATGGGGGAAAAGGTTAACAATACTTATGGGGGAAAGGGTACATGATGTTCTAGGCACTATTTTTATTCTTGCAACTTTTTTCTAAGTTTGAAATTATTTCCAAATAAAAACCTAGTGCCTATCCACACACACACACACACACACACACACACAACGGTTCCCACTATTCGCAGTGGGTACATTCTATGAGGTCCCCACCAACGCTGGCTTAGGGAATGCTGAGCCACTGCTTCTGGTGCAAACATGGGCGAGGCTCCTGTGAGCCTCAATCACGACACTTGCATTAACAACACACAGTCCTGTCTTCTGTGCACTCCCTTTAAAGACACCCTATTTAATGGATGACATTAACCGTGAGCTCAAAGCCAACAGCAGCCTCACGGTGCCAGCAGGAAGCTTCTGGACGGACTTTCTCTGCAGGGTACCGCGCAGCCCTCTTGCCCCCAGGAAGGCTGACGGCCTCAGCACTCGGCTGGGGGGTCATTTCAAACAGCGGGAATCACCAAGAAAAAGCACAAAAATGGGACAAACGTGGCACTAAGCAGACCATGCAAAGGACCTTGTTCTCAGCGTGAGCCGAAACAAGAAGGCTGAGCACCGCCTGGTTGTCCTCAGCAGGGGCGGGGGGCGGGCGACTCGCATGCCCCTCGCTCCCGTGTGTCTGCGAGGGACCACGGAGGCGCCCTGAGTATGGATTTTGGGGTTGTAATGACATTTTATGGAGCAGGCAAGTTTGCAAATAGGGCATTTGTGAATAACGAGGACTAACTGTCCGTGCACATGTGCACACACGCACACATGCACATGCACACAGGCAAACAACCCATGTGCGTGCCTAGGACAGTTCAGGAAGGATATCACTTAAAACAGGTAACCTTGCATCTCTGGTAAGAGAACTCCTAGCGAGCACGTTCCCCTTTACACAGTTTCGGACTTGTCTCCCAAAGCCCCCCAGGATCACCTCGCGCCCCGGGCCAGGCCCCTTACCTCCTGCCTGTGGGCCTTGTCTGGCTGGTGCACGCCGTTCGCAGAGCCGGCACTGCCCGGGGCCTGCAAGAGTCGGGACTCTGAGCGGGGCTCCCAGGGCGGCAGCTCCCAGTTCGGCCCCTAGGTGGCGCGGTCACCCGGCAGGTCCTGCGCGACCAGAGCTCCTGAGGGGCTCCCGGCCGGAGACCAAGGCTCAGGGCAAGGCCGCATCGCTCCCCTAGGTCTGAGCTCCTCAGGATAAAGCCACGCACCCCCGGGGCTGGGACGCCCAGAGGAGAGGGCAGGGCGGTGTGTCCCCCCGCAGCCCAGGGTCCCAGGGCGGACAGGGCCGCCTCCCCCTCAGACCCGGGCACCCGCCCGCGCTCACCTGGCACCTGTCGGGGCTGCCCCTCATGGCCTCCACGAGCCTGTCCACCTGCTGCGCCTGCTCCAGAGCGGCCCGCAGCACGTCCTCCGTGCTCGCCAGCTGCTGCTGCAGCCGCAGGAGCTCGGGCGCCGAGGCCGGGTCCAGGAGGGAGTAGCGCCTCTGCTCCGCCTGGGCCTTCTCCTTGTCCTGGAAGAGCGGGGGGGCGCGCAGGTGTGTGCGGGCGCGTGTGCAGGAGGGCGGGCTCTGGAAGAGCGGGGGGGCGCGCAGGTGTGTGCGGGCGCGTGTGCAGGAGGGCGGGCTCTGGAAGAGCGGGGGCGCGCGCAGGTGTGTGCGGCCGCGTGTGGAGGAGGGCGGGCTCTGGAAGAGCGGGGGCGCGCGCAGGTGTGTGCGGGCGCGTGTGCAGGAGGGCGGGCTCTGGAAGAGCGGGGGCGCGCGCAGGTGTGTGCGGGCGCGTGTGGAGGAGGGCGGGCTCTGGAAGAGCAGGGTCGCGCACAGGTGTGTGCGGGTGCGTGTGGAGGAGGGCGGGCTCTGGAAGAGCGGGGGCGCGCGCAGGTGTGTGCGGGCGCGTGTGGAGGAGGGCGGGCTCTGGAAGAGCGGGGGCGCGCGCAGGTGTGTGCGGGCGCGTGTGCAGGAGGGCGGGCTCTGGAAGAGCGGGGGCGCGCGCAGGTGTGTGCGGGCGCGTGTGCAGGAGGGCGGGCTCTGGAAGAGCGGGGGCGCGCACAGGTGTGTGCGGGTGCGTGTGGAGGAGGGCGGGCTCTGGAAGAGCGGGGGCGCGCACAGGTGTGTGCGGGTGCGTGTGGAGGAGGGCGGGCTCTGGAAGAGCGGGGGGGGGGGCGCGCAGGTGTGTGCGGGCGCGTGTGCAGGAGGGCGGGCTCTGGAAGAGCAGGGTCGCGCACAGGTGTGTGCGGGTGCGTGTGGAGGAGGGCAGGCTCTCTCTAGGCAGGACACTCTTCTGCCCCTGCCCCTGGGCCAGGCCTGAGCATGCCAGCACGCCCCCGGGCCTCCCTACCTCCCTGAGGGTCCCCACGAAGCCTCTTCCTTGTCCCCTGCCCTGAATTCCCGGCTCGGCCAGATGCTCCACATCTCCAGGTCCCCAGGCCCAGGACCCCTCCCTCTTTCCTTCTTGTTCCCCCCACTCCCCTACAGTCTTAGGTGGGTCCCTCCTCTGCCCCCTCAGACTCACAGCTTCCTCACCTCCGACCCTTGAGCCCACCTGAACCTCCAGCCCCGCCCGGCAGGACATTCGGTACCATCGGCTTCCAAGTGTCCCCAGCTGCCCTGGCACCGTCACACGGAAGGGACACCTGCCTCGTGGGCCCCGGGTGCCTCCTTGCTCCCACAGCGGCCGCCCCGCACTGACCTGTGGGCCGGGGCTTCCAGTGCCTCTGCTCCGCTCCCCCGGCCATCTCTCCACCCAGGCCTGCCTCACCCGAGGGGCCTTCTGACCACAGCCCGTCCCTGGTTCCCCGGGGCTCGGGGGACAGCGCAGGGACATTCCCACGGAAACCCGACCAGCCTGTGCCCCACGGAGCCGGAGACAAGGCTCTGGGAAAGCCTCGGGGAGTCAAGACCCCCGGTCCCCGCCAGCCCCAGGGCCTTGTCTGCAGAGTTACATCCAGACTCACAGAGCGCGAGGACCCCAGAGGGCCTGCTGGCCAGGCCTGCCCCACAGCTGCAGGCGGGTCTTGTCCCTGCCTCCTGTCCGGGAGGCCCCGTCCCCACCCCCTCCAGGGTAGCCGAGCCCGTGTGGTGGATAGAGGGGTGAGCCGCTGGCTTCCCATGACAGCAGGCCTGTCCTCCCAGACCCCACCCTGTCCATACCCCGGAGGTGACCAGGCTGGTACCCGGCCCCAGGCTTGTCCTGAATGCTGACCACGGGGGATGGGGTGGGGATGGTTCTGGCCCAGGCTCCCAGCAGCCCCTGCCCAGCCCAGCTCCTGCCTCCGGAGCTCTGCTCTGTCAGGCTCCTGCTCCTGACGGAGGAGTCGCAGCCCCAGAAGTTCAGGGTTAGAGGAGCCTTTCCAGTTCCTGTCGCCTTCCTGAGACTGATGCGGGAATCCCCACTGCAGGACCCTGAGGGAGAGCTCGCTTCCGGCTGATTATTCCCCTGGACGGGGAGCTCACTACCCCGCAGTAGCCCGTCCTACCTCTGGGCAGGCCACCCTTGGGAAGTCTTCCTCTGCACTGCATCACCCAGACGGCCACCCTGCCAGCCATGATGTCAGCAAGGGGGGTCACCCGTGGCCCTTCCCCCAGCTACCCTGACTGTGCTTCTAGGGGATTTCGAACCCTCACTGTGACTTGGCTGTCCCTGGGTGGCTCCAGGAGGTCACCAGTCTCCATGGCCTGACAGCAGGGCAGCCCTAGCCCCACCACGGCCTCCCCCTCCCCAACGTACCAGCCCGGTCAGCTTTTCACGCAGGCCCCGGATGTCGTCCTTGAGTTTCTGCTCCTTGATCCGCCACTCAGCCTTGTGGACCTCGCGGCTCAGGTCCCTCTCCGGCCCCGGGGAGCGGCGACTGGCCTCCAGCAGCAACACTCGCAGCTCGTTCAGGCTCCTGGCGAGGGGTGGGGCAGAGGCACAGGACAGCAACAGTCAGCCCAGCCAGTCAGCCCCTCTGCTCCCACACTCCAGCGACTCACAAGTGCCTAGAGACTGGCCACCCTGAGGGGGACACTGTCTACTAAGACAGCATCTGTGGGGCCAGCCCGGTAGCACAATGGTTAAGTCTAGAATGCTCCACTTTGGTGGCCCAGGTTTTCAGGTTCAGATCCTGGGCATCAACCTACACCACACTGTGGTGGCGACCGACATACAAAAACCAGAGGAAGATCAGCACAGATGTTAGCTCAGGGCCAATCTTCCTCACCAAAAAAAAAAAAAAAAAAAAAAATGACAGCATCTGTACCAGGAGGGGCCAGAGTGGAAACATGAAACCATTTGACCACAGCCCAAGAGGGGCCAGGATTTGAGAATGGGACGATCAAGAGGACTTGGCCTTTCCCAGAATGTTTTTAAAGTTTTTTTTTTTTTTTTAAAAGGTTTTATTTTTCCTTTTGCTCCCAAAGCTCCCCAGTACATAGCTGTGCATTTTTAGTTGTGGGTCCTTCTACTTGTGGCATGAGGGATGTAGCCTCAGTGTGGCCTGATGAGCGGTGCCACGTCCGTGCCCAGGATTCGAACCAGTGAAACCCTGGGCCACCACAGCAGAGCACGCGAACTTAACCAGTCAGCCACAGGGCCGGCCCCTAAAGTTTTTAAGAATGACAATATTACTTTTGTTTAATTAAAACAAAACAGTCATCCAATAGAGCTCACGTGGCAATGAACTCATTTTTAAATGCCTGATGTCAAATGGGTTTTCCTTCCCATGTCAGCTCTTAATCAGCTGGCAGTAGCTGCCTAAGAACTGTGATGAGAATGATTCTGAGGCCACATGTGGGCTCTGCAGAAAAGAGCGTGGTGATCAATTCGCAATGTCTGCCATGGGCGCGGATTGAAGGACACATCCCTTCTAAGCCTTTTCCCTTGCCTGCCTCTGCTATAGAGGAGGGGGAAACTCCCTCACCAGGTGGCCATGGGTAGTTGAGAACAAAGTGGAAGTCAACTGGCACTGTCCCTTTCCCTTTCCTCCTCTTTCCTGCTATGAATGTGATAGCTGGAGCTTTAGCAGCCACCTTGCAACCAAGAGGGAGTGTCCAAGAAAACTACAAAGGTGTGGCACTGATATCTTGAGCCACTGAACCAAGGGCCAGCCACAGCTACCTCCAGATTTCTTGTGACATGAGGACAATGAACCTCTACTCATTCAATCTGCCAACGGATTCCTGGCTGATCTCCCACTCCCATGCTAAGTACCACAGGAGAATGGAGGAGCTCGTGGTGGCCTACATCAATCAAGGAAGGCTTCAAGGAAGAGGCGGACTTTAACTCAGGGGTTGAACCTCAAATGCTTACAGGAGCTGGCGAGTCATGTCCAGGCAGGGGTTGTCAGGAAAATAATAGAAGCGGGCGGCAACTGAGGAGACCCAGAGGGCCACGCCCACTGAGAGGGGGCAGGTGCTCCCCAGCAATGCTGCTTGAGGCCCTGCTGGAGGTGAGCCTAATGCTGTCAGACCTTCTAATTTAAGGGAATCTGGACTGGAGAAATTTAGATTTTATGTGAAATCTTCTGATTTTTAAATGCTGGTCTAGGTTTTCTTTTTAAACCTCATGTGGGTCACACAAACCATGTCTATGGACCGTAACCCAGTGGTTCTCAGACTGTGGTCTGGGGAACCCTCAAGGGTCCCAAGACCTTTTCAGGGGGGCCCATGGGTCACAACTATTTTCATGATAACAAAACTATTTTACACTGTCATTTCTCATGAGTGTACAATGGATTTTCTCCTGGGGCCACGCGGCATATTAAAAATTACCTCAAAAGGGTATTAAAATGTTCCTCTTTTCCAACCACATATCTACGTAAGGCCAGATTTTCATAATATTCTTCAACCAAAACAGCAAACAGCAAAGACTGACTGCAGAAGATGCGAGAATGCAGCTGTCTTCTGTTAAGCCCAACGTTCAAGAAATTGGCAAAAATGCAAAACAATGCTACTCTTTTCACTAAATACTTTTTGTTTTGGAAAATAGTTACTTTTTACCAAAAGCATGTTATTTATGTTACATGCAATTGGTTTATTATTATCTTTAAGTGGATTAATGCATATTAAAATTTTTTTTCCATTTTATATAGAATGAATAAACCAAAGCTCTTTGGGAATCCTCAATAATTTTTAAGAGTTTAAAGGGGTCCCTGAGACCAAGAAGTCTGGGACCACTAATCTTCCCTATAAGCTCTGCTTGGAGAACTGTGTTGAGAAGGATTCTGAGGCTGCCCTGAGCTTGGTAGAAGAGAGCACAGTGGTCCTTGGTGACGCCAGCCACCTGCCCCACCCGTCTATCCCAGCATGGCCTCTGGAGAAGATGGCCAACGTCAGGTGGAGTGAGAGTCAGGCTGGAGGGAGGACACGGCTGGGTGACAGAGCCAGACAGGTCTGTGCACACGGCCGATGGTGGACTCACCGCTCCTTCCTGAGCAGCTCCTGGCTGATGAGGACCAGCTGGCCCGAGGCATCGTGGGTCTTCCGGGACACGGCCTCCAGCTCGGCCTCCAGGCGCCGCTTCTCCTTCTGGAGGGTGTCTGCCTTCTTCTCTCCCGACTTGCACCTGCTCTCCAATGCTGAGGGTCAGTGGCAGGGAAAGGAGGGAGAGAGTCAGGGCCCCGAGGGAGTCTGGCCCACCTGGGGATCACAGTGACACAGTCCACGGAGTGGGTGTCTCTCGTCCTGCGGAGCCAGGCAGCAGGGGGCCAAGACAACAGCTACAAAAAGCCGACGGAGCCCTTGGAACACAGCAGCCCGGGCTGTGGGGTGTCCACCTTCCCGAGACAGGACCAGGCGGTGACACTGGGGCCTGGACCAGGGCGAGCCACATCGTCACCTGAGCCTTGGAGGAGTCTGAGGTCAACCGACCTTTGTGGGGACCAAGTGTGCCATGTGAATGTCACGGGGACTAGAGAGAAGTGTGGGTGGGAACGCTTCCAGGACGGGGCCGTCTCAGGGCCACCACCACTGGCACTCTGGCGGACAAGAGGCAGGGCCAGTTCGTCACCAAGACACGCCAGAGGCCCCAGATGCCCCTGTCCTCACTCCCCTGTGCCCTCCTCTCCCCTGCAGCCGGCACCGTCCCCCCAGTTCTGAACCGCTGGTGCTTCTTCTAGGGACTGGGGGCAGAGACGCTGTATCAAAGTGACCTACAAGGAACCCACGTTTTCAAGACCAGACAGAACTGTAACAGAACTCCAGCGCACAGGACAGAGAGCTGGCACTGGGGAGGGAAGCCGGACGGGGCCCCTGATCACATTACAGACGGTGTATGGGCCACAGGTCTCCCACCCACTGCTGCCAGGTGGGAGTCTGGTGCAGGTGGCCTGGCCCAGGTTGCCTCCCATGTAAGGCAGAGTCGGGGGGCCACTGACCCAGGCACCAATCCGCTCAGTGCTCGGAAGCCTGCACGGCCCTGCGGGAGGGAGACTTACCACTTACTTGGGCCCTGAGCATCTCGGTCTGGGACGTCAAGGCTGTCACCTCTTTGTCCCTCTTGTTCAGCTTGTCCTGCAGGCCTGGGAGAGACGGGAGAGACGACAGGCTGTCAACATTCCCGGGCCAACGTGTGGTCCAGGGGGCGAGGGGCGGCCCTCCCACAGAAGCCCTAAAGCGGGGCCCCACTTGGCCCCCAGGGTCCAATTTCTTCCTCACGCCAGCCCTCTGTCTGGTAACCCACCATGAGCAAGAGGCCCCAGCACTGTGTGGTCTTGGGCGAGTTAACCCCAGAGTCTCAGTTTCCTTGAGTGAAAAATGGGGATAATGATGGGGCCCATGTCCCCTGGTCACGCGAATTCAGTATCGGATGGTCTAAGGACAGTCATAAGAAAGATAATGCACGGAAAGTGCTACAAACACATTAACCTTCCGTAAGTTAATTTATAAATTTAACATAATACCAAGAAAAATACCAGCAAGACTTTCATTTTTGTGGAACTAGATAAGCTGATTCTAAAATCACTTGGAAAGATTAGCAAGAAGAGCCAAAAGGGTTTGGAAAAACTTCTTCAACCAGTTAAACATAGCCCTACCAGAGGACCCAGCAATTCCACTCCCAGGCACACACCCAAGAGAACTGAAAACAGGTCTCGACAAGGTCCCGCAGACCCCGTCTACAGCGGCACCACTCACAACAGCCAGCAGCTGGAAACAGCCCAGATGCCCACACTCAGGTGGACGGACAAACACAACGTGGCATGTGCACACGATGGAATGTCACTCAGCCGTAAACAGGAACGATGCACAGACACACGCCACAACACGGATGAAGCTTGACTACGTTACGCTAAGTGCAAGAAGCCAGACACAAAAGGCCACATCCTGTATGATGCCATTTGTATGAAATCCCCAGAAGAGGCAAATTGTAGAAACAGAGGGCAGATTGGGGGGGGGGGGAGGTCAGCGGCCAGGGGGAGGGGAGAATGGACAGTGCCTGGTAACAAGTATTGGGGTTTCCTTTTGTGGGAATGAAAATGTTTGTAACTAGACAGAGGTGGTGGGTGCACAACACTGTGAATGTAGTCAATGCTTCACTTTACAAACAAAATTTTCACTTTAAAACGGTTAATTTATGTTAATTTTGCCTTAATTAAAAGAAAATGGCCAAGAGAATGCTGAAAAAGCAGAGCAGGAAAGCTAGCCCTCCAGTAATTAAAATACAAACAAAGCCTGAACAATTAGAAGATCATGGGACCAGCCCTTGAACAGACAGAGAGGTTACAGGAATGGAATAGAAAGTCCAGAAATAGAGGCAATTAGATAAGAGAATTTAAAGATGGTGAGGTTGGAAATTCACATCAGTGGAGGGAACATGAGTTTCTCAAAAATGATGTTGGGACAAGTGGGTACTCTTTGGGAAGGAAATAAACATGGGTTCCTTACCTCACACCAGATAGAAGGATGAATTCTAGACGGATCCAAGATTTAAACACAGAAAATGAAACTTAAAAAGTACCAGAAGACACCATGGGATGCGTTTTAAAAATAACAAACCCAGACACCAAAAAAGAAAAGACTGATTTTTTGAAATCTGAATGGCAAACATCACCATAAGAAAAGTCAAAAGACAAACCACAAAAGGGGAAAAATGTTTGCAATGTCATATATAGAGAGTTTCTAGAAATCAACAAATTCTAATTTTTCCAAATTGAAAAAATGGACAATGGATGTGAATAGAAATGGGAATGGGGCTTCATTCACAGTAAGAGAAAGGCAAATGAAGTTACACCAGGTCACAGCTTTTACTGTTCAGACTGGCAAAGATCACAAGTTTGGTAAAGCATATTGTTGGTGAGGTTTATGGCTAAACACACTTTCAACCGCCTGGTGGGAGTGAAAACTGGTTGAGCCCAATGGAGGGCAAGTGATTTTCTGCGGCAGGGTGTATAACAGACAAGACTGGGGACAACCTGCTACCCATCAGCAGGGAGCTGGTGAAACACGTGATGGTCGCCCCACACAGTGGAATATTCTGCACCATGTAAAGGAACGCAGCGATGAGGCACAGTCTCCAAGACGCACGATTAAGGGAAGAGTAAGAGACGGAACAGCGGGCAGGTGTGGGCCCCTCTCTGGTGGCGCCTACGGCTCGGATGCGCAGGAACCGTCTCTAGGAAGGAGCCCAAGTCGGCTAACTTGTGCCTTTGGGGAGGAAAGCAGCGAGTGGGGGACCCTCTGCTGCATGTCCTTAGAACCAATTACAAGTTAACATTTACTTTAAAAATAAAGTTAAAGCCAAACAAACAAGAAGGTAGTTGGTGCAGTGGCCGGCCCTCCCCATGCACAGCTAGGCACTCCCACCAGCCGCAGCGGGACCGGCTCAAAGGCAGACCCCGCCTGCCCTCCCCGAGGGCCCGCGTCCCGGCCCGCCAGCGGCCACTCACCCTCCACAGTCTCCTTCATCCTCATCTTCTCCCCTGAGATGTCGTTCGACTCAATCATCTGAAAGAAGGAGCCCTGTCAGGGGCCGCTCGCCTCCCACCTGTGCCCAGCCCAGCAGCCGCCCGGCAGGGCACCCCAGCTCCGCCCAAGGTGACCTGCAGGGGGCACGGACATCCCCGGTCTGACCTCCCTGACAACAGAGGCCCCCCTCTGCTCCCTGGAGCCCCAAAGGCTGCTTGCACAGCTTCCTCGTGCATGCCCCCACCCCTTGCTCTGTTGAAAACATCTATAATATTAGACAGATGTCTCCTTCTCTGGGACGCCGAAGGCTTGTCCCTGGCATCCATTTCCATCATCATCCAGAGGCAAGACTCCCAGCCTTGGTTTCCCATCCATAGAACAAGTAAGGACCGCCATGGGGTGGCGTGCAGAGCACGCCCAGGGCTGGCTCCCGGAGGGCCGTCAACAAATGCCACTTACTTCCTCTGCAATGCTTCTTTCTAATTATAAACTCTTAAGCCAAAGAAGAAAAGGTCAATTAAGAAAAAAATCTGCATGACAAACATCGATGAGCTCCTCATTGCTTCTTGGCAGAAGTTTCCAGCCTCCGGACAGCTGGCTGTCCTCTGAGCCTGCCATTTGCTGGAGTCTAACACTGCAGATCAGGGCCACACAGAGCTGAGCAAGCAGTCACCTCCATAAATCTGCCCCTCATACTTCTGCTCATACATCCCAAGCCCCGTTTTAGTCTGTCAGTTGTAATTAATTAAGCCCCCTTGGTCTTTATTTATACATATTGCAGGGAAAATGAGGCAGACACTAGAAAAAAATTTTCTTTTAAATCTCCATACTTAATGCATGAGACCAAACATCTAGTTGTCCCTGGACTTAACCCTCTAAATCTGGGAGGCATGTGGGTCCAGATCGAGAGGCTCCATGTGTGTAGACATCAAGAGATGGGTCTTCCTGGGGTCACCTCCCACTCCTCAGCCTGAGGTCTGTGACTGAGGACAGGGCTGTCCTCAGGCCTCTGTCCCCCATGCTCTATGGAACCACGGCAGCCTCAAACCTCCCCCGCTAAGGGGTCCAGGTCTGGGGTCCCAGGCCCGACGAAGCCACTGCCCTGAGCAGCCAATCAGCCGTGTGCACACAGCTAACCTGGGGCTCCGCCTCATCCCCTGCCCGGGATCGCGGGGGGGAGCACTCGCTCAAAAAGGCCGCGGCAGCGGGACCTCAAGGCGCCATGAGGGCAGATCTCCTTTTACAAAAAGGCGCCTGTACTGGCACTCCGAAAACCCACTGCTGGAGCGCGGAATCCCAGTTTAAACGTATGAGGGGAACCGGGGGCTCGAGAAACCCGGGGGCTTGTAAAAGGCAACGCGCATGCTGCCGGCTGTCCCTTTATCCGGGACTTGACTCTCGTCCTCGGCACCCTGCCAGCCCTCGGGCAGCAGGCCTGCACATGCCCTCTGCCACTGCTAGGTGAGAAACTCGGGGAAAGCTACTCGTCTTGGAGTCTTGGTTTGCTCATCTGTGAAATGGGGCCAATATGGACCTCTCGGGAGTTCAGGTGGGATAGGCCTGGCACAAAATCTCATGCCCAGAGCCACTCAAAAAGCTCTTCCTGGCCCCCTGGAGTGGACACGGCCCATGCCCCCCGGGGTCTCGCCTGCTCAGCGCACTCAGCTGGGACTTCCACATTTGGAGCAACACTGATACTGGTGGCAGCAGCCTCTCCAGGGCCACGCCCCTCCAGCCTTCCAACCCCACTCTGGGGACCCCCACACTCCGGGGAGGTGGCCGCTGGACTGCTGGTCAGTCCCATTAGGACTGGGGACCCAGAAAGTCTCATTAGAAATGTGGCCGCCTTTGGTTCCCCTAGGTCAGTGCTAGAGTTGGAGATGGGAGTCCCGGGAACAGGCAGGGTGCCGGGCATCTTGAGAGGCCCAGGAGCCTGCACCGTAGGACATGTCTGGGCGAATCGGAGACTTAGGGACCAGAAGGAAGGCTGTTCTCTGTGCTGAGGTACACATCTCTCCAGGCCTGGTTTGGGGGGGACCCAGGCAGGTCAGCTCAGACTGCCTTGGGTCCCCGTGGTCACCAGGGCCAGCTGCCCTTCTGACGGAGGGATGAGGGTCTCCTCCTCTGAGCCAGGTGCCCTCTGACCTTGCAGGTGCATGCTTCTGGGGGCAAGGAGAAGGCCTCCCTGGGCTGGAAGAAAGTGGTCCATAAAGACTTGGGCCCTCCCCACCCGGGCCCTCACACCCAGGCAGCTGCTGCCTGTGGGCCCCACCACAGCCCGGTAGGAGGGGCGGCCGCCTACGTTGGTGTGCTGGGACGAGCACAGGGACTCCACAGCCTGGAGTCTGTTTTCGGCAACCAGAAGCTTCTCGCGCAGCCTCTCGGCCTCCTGCTTGCTCTGGGCCTCCGACCGCTGCAGCACCTCGTAGTCCAGCATCTTCTTCTCGGCCAGGGAGATCTGCTCCTTGAGGAACTCGATGGCCTGTGCCTGGCCCCGGTACTCCAGGTCTAGCTTCTCCAGCTCGTGCACCCGCAGCTCGGCGTCGCGGCGCTGATCCTGGGCCTCCTGCAGCTCCAGCCGGTGCTGGCTGGCCTGCACCTCCAGCTGGGCCTGCCAGTGCTGCCGCAGCCCGGCCAGCTCCTCCTGGGCCTCCTGCAGCTTCTGACGCAGGCCCTCCTTCTCCTTCACATGCATGGCGGTCTCGATGTCGTGCTTGGCCCGCAGGTTGCCTAGCTCCAGCTGGTGCTCCATCTTGATGCCCTCCATCACGGCCTTCAGCTCCCCGATCTCCTTCTGCTGGGCGCCTGGGCCGGAGTTCAGGGTGGCCTTGAGGTCCTCCAGGGACTTCTGGTGGTCCGAGGCCAGCGAGTCCAGCTTGGACTTCCAGTTGTCCATGAGCCCCATGTTCTCGCTGGTGGCCTGCTGGACCTTGGCCTTGAGGTCCACTACCTCCTGCGCATACTTCTCGTTGGCCGCCCGGAGCTTCTCCACCTCGGCCTGGTAGGCCCTCAGGGCCTTCTCGTACTTGTCCCGCAGCATGCCGCTCTCCCTCTGGTGCTCCTTGCTGGCCGACAGCAGCCGCTCGCGCAGCCGAAGCGTCTCGGCGGCCTCGGGGTGGTCAGGGGGTGGCGGGCCAGAGTGCAGGAGACAGTGCTGCAGCTCCTCGATCTCACCCCGCCGCAGGCTCAGTTCCTCCTCCAGCTGCAGCACTCGTGACTTCTCGGCCACTGTGGTCAGCTACGGGGGGAGAGGGAGACAGCGGTCAGTGGGCAGCTGGGGGGCAGGGGACACGGCAGGGGTGAGGGGGTCTCACCACTCAAGGGCCCAGCCTCAAGCGAGAAAGGTCATGGGAAGGGTGCTGGCTGCCTACCACGGCTCCCAGAGATGCCCCCAACCAGTGACCCAGGGACTCAGGGCGCCAACTGTCCACACTGCCCTGGGTGGCCTGGGACAATCGATGGCTAAAAGAAACCACCCATCTGAGCTTGTGGATTTCTGCAAGCTCATGTTATTTTTAAAGGGCAGAGCTGATGGAGGGAATTTCACGCTCTCCTGCTCTAGGAAAGTGTCCAGCTAACCCACAGAGGGGCTGTCCAGAGGGCATGGCCAAAGAGGGGTCCGGCTTAATGCCTAAAGCGGAAAAGAATTAATGCTCCCAGACCGCCCTTCTGATGGAAAACCCTGAGATCAGAGGCTCCATCCTCCCTCCGCTGATCATGTCAATGGTCACAGATTTGCAAACAACATACTCAAAAGTTGTAATCTTTTACAAGCTTAAAAATGTTGTTTCTGAAAGTGACCTTTAGTTCAATAGACCTGTTTTTGTTTTTTAATCAGGTTGGACCCCAGATCAAGAGGCCTCAGTGGGAAAGCCCCAGCCTGTCAACTGCGACTGGCTTGGTTTTTGTAAGCAGCCTCTGTGCACACGCGTGTGGACTGCAATGAGCACACATGGTCACTGGGCAACAGCCGGTGTGTGCAAAAGGACCCGTGTGTCTCCAGACGCCCACAGGCATGCACATGCTGGTTCATGTGCTGAGGCCGACCTGCAGAAACTGACAGGCGCGCCCCACGCCCACACGCCGTTCTCCCAGTCAGCACTCGCTGGCTGCTCAGCTCCGCTGCCAGGAGAAGCGCAGCGGGGCTGTCTGCTGGGTGGGGCTGGGCTGGCCAGCTGTTTGGATGTGTGCTGGCCCCAGGGCATGCATGGTGGGCGTGGAGGGGCCAGCTGGGCCTGGAGCCTGGACTCAGAGCCATACCCTGGGACTTGGGGAGACCTCACCCCCAAAGAGAGCTTTCCCTGGCCTAGGAACCGCTCCCTGACCCATCCTATCACAACACCAGACCCTGGAGCTGACAGTCCGCTGCCGTGGGGACACCCTCACACCCCGACTCACCCCTCCCCCAGCCCCAGGTCCCTCAGGCTGGCCCCTCCTACCACCATATTGAAGACCCCCTAGGCTACAGAGACCTGGCCCTGCAGTCCCCTGGCCTCCCGCCTTCCCCAGCCTGGGAGAGGGAGGTGCGGACAGGCTCCACGCCTGCCCACATAAGGGGCAGACATTCCCAAGAGGCCCCCGATTTCTGAGCATGACAAGGCCTTGTCACGGCAATGCATGGGGAGGGAGGACGGGAGGGTCTCCCAGGACGTCCCCAGCCAATGGGATCATGAGCTGGGGAGCAAGGTCCCAGAGGGCCAAGACCCCCGGCCTCCCAACGAGCATCACGTGGCTATGGAGCATAAGCATGTTCCTAAACCTCTACTTCCCTCCTAGAAGGGGCGCCAAAGGAAAAAATCAATGAGGACAGCAGCCGAAGACAGAAAATAATAAAACAGAGGAGCCGAGAGGGGGCGTCCGCGGGCAGGGGGCTGGCGGGCCGGAGGCGGGCGCGTTACCCTGTTGTCGGCTAATTCCCGGAGCAGCCGCTCGGCCTGCGCCTTCTCCAGTAGCAGGCTCTGCTCCAGCTCCCCAATGCGCGCGTGCTCCAGCTGCGTCTGGGTCTGGTCCACCCCGGGAGGGGGCGGGGGCAGGGGCGGGGGACAGGGGCACAGGAAGAGGAAGCGGAGAAAGAGAGAGAAAGAGAGAAAGGCGGCGTCATCTTCTGTGCACAAGACAGGAGAGCAGATCAAGGAGAGCAGGTCCTGGGGGAGAGAGGGGGTCTGCGGAGAGCTGCCCGCCCCTCCCTGTGTCCTGGCTGGGTCTGCTGAGGGCAGAGGAGGGCAGCAGCACCCTGCACAAGCCAGCTCTGAGGGGGTGCCAACAGACACCTGTTCACTTGTCACCCCCAGATGGCCCTTCCCCTTGCAGCTCCTGGGGCGTGGCCCCAGCCTACTGGTGGTCCCCATCAGGTGGCCCACAGGCTGTTCCTCATTTTAGGCACAGGATCCTGCACACGGGAGCCCCCCAGGGTGGATGAACGAGTAAATGACCCCAGGATTCCCGGCCCCCAGGCCCGTGCTGAAGGTGGATGAACCAACCTCATGGAAGGTTTGCAGCAATATACCCACACCCTCCTGTTCTCCCGGCCTGGCCTCCTCAGTGGAGGCCGGGCTGTGCCTCCCAGAGCCTGCCTGAGCCCAGCCCCATCATGCCCAGATCCTGGGCCCCGAGGAGGATGCCTGGTCTCCTGAAAGCACAAGAGCACTTTTGTTCCGGCTTCGCAACACCCGCTTCACAGGCTAACAAAGCCCCACATTCTCCGACTGGCATCCAGACTGGCATGTGGACCCAGAACAGATCTGCGAGGGCAGCAAGGGGCTGAAGGCTCGGGCTCCAGTGCACCTGGAGCAGCCTGGACACCAGGTTCATGGGGCGGAGAAGCCAGAGGGTCCCCCTCACCCTCCCGCTTGTCCTGCCATCATCTAGGAGAGCAGGTCAAAGCAACTGGTGTGGCCGTTCTGAAGCAGCCTGGCCGAGCAGCACAGCGCACACGTGTAGAAACAAAAACGCACACCCAGCACCAGCACGGGTACCACTTGCCCAGAAACACTCCTGCAATTCATCAAGAGCTGGAGATGTTTATGTCCTC
The DNA here is from genome assembly GCF_037783145.1 of Equus przewalskii. NCBI lineage: Eukaryota > Metazoa > Chordata > Mammalia > Perissodactyla > Equidae > Equus > Equus przewalskii. The sequence goes on along the minus strand of NC_091842.1, from coordinate 11,909,366 downwards.
TGGCCTGTTATCTTACTTCTGTGAATTTTCCTAAAGGAACAACTAAAAGCTTTTCTCTCTCAAGAGGGCAGCAGGCCGCAGGCTAACAAGCACCTGACTCAGTCTCTTCCAGAAAATCCTAGGCTGATGATGGTGCCTCAATCCTGGCCTCACAGGGGCCACGGCCCCACCCTCCTCTCCCTGACAGTGGGCACAGCAGCCCTGCCCGGGACCCACATTAGATGGAACATCACAGATACCGTATGGGTGGCCCCACGGGCAAGGAAAAGCCTCCAACTTCACAATTCCAAGGGCAACTTCATTTGGTGCCCCCAAAAGGACCCCTCCCCATCACCTTCAGAACTTCTAGCCTCCTGGTCCGTGGGCTGGGGTCTCCAGGGGCACAGGGGGCCCGGGAGAGCTGCTTCCAGCACCTGCTTCATTATGATACCGTCAACCACAGGAGCCGGGGCGGGGCAGGCTTAAAGGCTGGATGTTAGGTGGGGTGGACAATCCGGCCTTCCACGCTGCTCCAGGCACCCTGCCCCAGGCGTGAGGAGTGGGGGCCACCAGCGCCCTGCGTGTCAGTCTCAATGTTAATGTTCACAAAACTCCAGTCAAGGATCTCGGGGCCGCGTGAGGGTGGATGTCACTTTGTCCCATGCACTAACTTGGGACCCCATCCCCCACGTAAGGGGAGTAGTCTCAGCTGTCTGCCCATCTCGCAGGAGAGAGAGATGCCACTCCAGGGAGACACAGCCTCAGGTTCAGAGGCACGCGGCAACGTGGGGCAGCACGAGGCCTGGAGCTCAGACCCCTCGACTCCAGAACTGGGGCTTTTCCCCCGCAACCCAACTCCACGGAGTGGGGGCACAGATTCCCTGCAGTGACACGGAGCAGGGAAGGAGGCTCCTGAAGGGGGCTCCCTGTTCCCCGCCCCCACTCAAGTCCTGCAGCTCGGTCCAGCCTGGTCTGAGCCCCTGAGCTGCAGCCTCCTCCCCCACCTGGCGTCTACCTGGCTCCAACGCACAGAGCCACCGCCACGGGACACGCCCGGGTAACTGAGGGCTGGTTTTAATTAATTAATTGGGGAAGGGGTTTCCCCTCTGCACTAGGGGCTCCTGAAGCAGGCCAGTTCTCATCAAACAGTGGATGCCAAGTTCATAAAACTGGCTGGGTCCACTGCAGCAGGTAATTGCATTCCTATGCAAAGAGGAAGTTAACACTGAGGTGCTAATTAGTTCACAAAATAATAACACAAAACCCATGGCTCATTAAACAACAACAAACCCTCAAGTCTAAGGCAGCTACCGATGTCCCCACCCAGGTGGCAGCAGGCAACGCACACCTTGTCCTGAGGCAACGTGGCAACACCCATTCCAGAACCACAAATGTGACCCAGGACTCCCGCCCTGGAGGAGCACCTCACCAGGCTCCTGGCCGGCTCTGGCATCAGGGACATAAGGGTGGGCAAGATGGACAGGGTCCCCACCGCCAAGGGGCTCACACTCTGGGACATAAACGATAAATGAGTAGTGACGGTCATTTCAGACCGTGACTTGGGCAAGGACAGAGCACTGGGCAGAGGCAAGTGGCACGGAGGCAAAACCAAGGAGGCAGCAGGGGCCTCAGAGAAGCACCCCTGAAGGGGAGGTGTGAAGGAGCCAGAAGCCTGCCCGAGGCGGTGGGGGCCGGAGATGTGGGGCCCCAGGCAGAGGGGGAGCAGAGAGGAGCCCCGTGCACCAGGGGCAGTGCTGTGCGGCCGGCGGGCCCCTGGGGCGCCTCCACGAAGCCAGCTCTATCTAGGGGGTGGCACGAGAGGTGTGAGCAGGGGAGGACAGCATCTGATTTATGTTTTTCAGAGACTCGGTCACATGATGTCTGTGGCTGACTTCAAAACAGCACTTGAGGGGGCCGCGGGTGGGGTGTCGCTGAAACGGGAGCGGCCGAGAGTTGACAATGCTTGAAGCTGGAGGATGGGCAAACGGGGGTTCATCACACCATCCTCTCCACTTGTGTGTAGGTTCAAACGTTTCCAACGTTAAAAATTAACAGGATCTTTTTAGCGGCAGTGTGGGGGGACCAGATAGGAAACAGACGGGCCAAGCAGAGGCTGTGCAGTTGTCCAAGGCGAGACGCCGTGGCCTGGCCCAGAGAGGTGGCCGTGCGGTGAAGAGAATCAGCGAGGCAAGGTCATGAGCATTTCTGATGGAGGGAGGAGCGAAACAGAAGATTCACGATGCATTTTAGCTGTGGGGCCTGAGCCACTCTGTGGGCTGTGGGGCCAATTCCTGAGATGCAAAAGATATGGGGGGCGGGGGGCGTGAGGCGGAGGCAGGAACAAACGGGGAGATCTGTTTTGGACATGTTCCACGTGGGAAGCTCGACTGGGTTGAACAGTGTCCCCCAAATTTGATATCCACCTGGAACCTCAGAATGAGACCTTGCTTGGAATAGGATCGTCGCACATGTCGTTGATTAACAGGAAGTTGTGCTGGATTAAGGCGGGCCCAAAATCCAATGAGGGGTGTGCATATAAGAAGGCCATGTGGAGGGGACAGAGGGACACACAGGGAAGAAGGCCACGCGCCCACGCGGGCAGGAATGCCAAGGGCTGCCAGAATCTTACCAGAGCTGGGAGAGAGGCATGGAACACTCTCCCTGGAGCCTCCCAGGGGAACTGGCCCTGCCCACATCTTGATTCCAGACTTCTGCCTCCAGAACTGGGAGAGAATGAATCTGTGTTGTTTTAAGCCACCGAGTGGTGATAACTTGTTCCTGCAGCCCCAGGAAACTGGTCCAGGTGCCTGGCACTTCCCCACCCTGGTGGAGATGCCCAGGAGCCATGCCAGTTCGGAGGCTGAGGGGAGACTCAGGCAATCGTGGGCTTATAAGCTCTCAGGGGGAGTGCCGACGGAGAGGCCCTCAGACAGGCCAGCATTCAGAGGTCAGGAGGAGGCTGCGAGGCTGGAACGGGGTACCTCGTGTGGTGGGGGGTGAGGCAGCAGGAGGGCAAGCTGGGGTGATACAGCTGGAGGGGGACCAGGAGCTCAAGGAGGCGTTCTGGGTTAAGTTTTTGACTTTTAAGATGGGTGGGGATTAACAAGACTTTGGGTCAATTTTCCTTCTGGTTGTCATGAACATGGTCACAATAAAAACAAGAACAGGACTCTATTGTCCTTTGACTGAATCAGCTGTCTGTCACTGTCTGTCCCACCCCGCCGCCTCTCCAAGCCAGGGCTGACTGGATCTGGGGTAGAGACCTGATCCAAATCCAGCCAGCCCATTGGCTAGCCTGGGACCAATCGAATTCTCTCGAGAGGAGGCTGGTAGATGGTGGGTGCTGGAGCCTGGGTGTGGCCGAAGGGTGAGAGGGAGTACATGTGCCCAGAGACCTGGAGACACAGTTAGAGGGAGAGGCAGGCAGAGAGACAGAGGTGGAGCCTGACCAGGGGTCAGGAGAAGAGGGAGGCCCCTGAGCCGGGGAGAGAACAGGCTTGGCTCCTGATGCTGTTCCTCGCTCTGGTTCCCCAAACTGCCTGTGAGATTCCCCCGCAGCCTTTCAGTCAACCCCTGTTGACTGGAGTTAGCAGGAGGGGTCTCTGTTCCTTGCAACCACAGGCGCTTTTCCCAGAAGCCCACCCCAACCCCTGCAAGAGGGCAGCCACCCAGCAGAAAGGCTAGCCAGACGTACCAGACGACCTGCCCCCTCGGCCCAGAGGGAGACACGTTAGAACACCTGACACTGGGCCGGGGCTCCCACACTGCGCTGCGCCCCGCCCGACATCCATCCTTTCAGCTCAGGCAGCGAAACCTGCTCAAGGAGGGCAGCTGGCAGTGACCCTGCGCAGACGCACACATCCCTCCCACAGCCGGGGTCGTCCAGGGACAAGACAACCACACGCAGGCTTGTGCTGGGTGCTAGAGTCACAGGGCTCTTAGCGTGGCTCTTCCACAAAATCAGAAACGGAAATTTCCCGTTTGAGCTCAGAAATCATCTAGGGCGGTGAGCCCGGAAGTGTGGTGTCTGGACCGGCATCACCGGGAACTGTTAGAAATGCAAATTCTCGGTCCCACTAAGACCGACCCAGCGGCCACTCTGAGGCCGGGCCCAGCATCTCGCGTCTGAACGAGGCCTCCAGCGGAAGAATCCTCAGGTTTGGGATCACCGATCTAGCTCAGCCTCTTCATCCGACAGCTGAGCCAACAGTCCGGGAAGGGAAGAGGCTGCCCACGGCCTGCTAAGGCCAGGACCCGAGCACGGAGAGCGTCCGAACTCACTCCCCTGCCCCCCTGACGGCTCCCAGGGAGCAGGGGGCGTCCTGCCCACCCGACGGTGGCCTAGTGAGCCCTGCGGTCTCTGGTGTGGTGGGCAAAGCTGGGGGGGACTAGATCTTTACTAACCGATATGCACATTCCCCACCCCTCAGCTCAGAAAGGGGGGTTGGACAGGAGAGTGAGCCCAGACCGCCTGTCCAGGTGTCATCTCTGAGGAGGGGCTATAACCAGCCGTCCTTGTGGGCTGAGCTCAGGAGTCGCGAGTTCAGGGTCCTGGTCCCGTGGCTGCTGCCTTGTCCCATGACTGGTTGAGTCTCTCTGTCTTTCTGAACTTGTTTTCCTATCTTTAAGTTCTGTGACTCAACAAGCTACTTCCAGCCAAAATTTTACCGGGAATCCAAGAATCCAAGGGACCCTTTAGGGCTACTGCCCAACAAAGAAGGGACAAGGGAGTCCAGCCACTGTGTCCTCAGGCCCAGCCCTGTGGATACCCTGGGTCCACCCCATCTCTCGCTGGGTCCATCCCAGGCAGCTGCTGACAAAGGAAGCACGGCCCCTCTGGGGCTCCTGGAGCTGAGCCTTTCCCACCTTGGTCACCCAAGTCATCATGACCTGCCCCACCCCCAGCATTCTCCCAGGGGATGACCTCTGACCCTTCCGCATTTCACCCTCACAATCCCCCCAGCCCTCCCAGGGGGCCCAGAGTTGCTGCCTGGACCTCACGGCCATTTGCCACATCAAGGGCTGAGCCCAGGTGCAGGGGCAGGTTACCTCCAGGTCGCCCTTGGTGATGGACTCCTCCTCCACACGGAACTGCAGGTCCTCCACCTTCCTGCAGGGGGAGACGGGGCTGAGCGGCTGCACCCAGAGCCGCGGGCTTCACCAAGTCAGACGGCAGAGAGGGGAGGCCACAGGCGGCCGGAGGCCACGCTCAGACCAGCAGGGGCCAGGCCCAGAGGCCCATGGCTGATGGGGGCAGACCCTGCTGGAAACCTGCAGGCCTCCCAACTTCCCGGCCTGTGCACTCCGCAGAGACCACTGCCTTCTCTAAACGGGGGGAGTTTAATGCAACGTCCTTCCTCCCTAGGTGGGTTGTGGGGATAAGGGACAGGATGGACTGCAAACGGAAGCACAGCGATGCTGGTAACAGCTGTTTTCGTCGCTGCAGGGAACAGACCCTGCCACATGGAACAGTCTGTGGGGGAGGGTGTGAGCTTCTTTCCCCGCTGACCCTGCTCTCATCCACCGGCCTCAAAATCGGGGGTCAGAGTCCCAGTGCCTACTGCTTGGGCTGCTCCCTGACAGGGAGGGCCCCCAATGCCTGCGCAGGGAGGTGAGGAGACTAAGGCCCAGAAATGGCAAGTGACCTACCCAAGGTCTCTCAGCAAGTCCAGGGCAACACTGGGACTTGCACCCGGCCCTCCCTGAACACAACTCCCACGATGTCTTAAAAATCTGTTTTTGTTTGTCGGCATCAGGCACGTTGCCATGGGAACCAGATGAGCATCTCCAGCAGATATAAATAAGCCTCCTCTCCCGAGTCAGACGTAACAACAGCCTCTGGAGCACGTGCCTCGGCCAAAAGCCCAGGACAGGCCCATGGGTGGGGGGCCGAGGACGGGGCTGCCTACTGCGCAGGGGCGGGAGGGAGCGCAGGAATCTGTGTATCGGCTGGAAGACAGAGGCTCCTGGGCCAAGGGAAACCCTGTCCCCGGTCAGCTCTGGGTCCCACCAGGTGACCCAGGACCAAGTCACACCAGGGTCCCCACTCGCCACTGTGGCAGGGCAGAAAGAACCAGCAGCACCATTAACAGGCTGGTGGCCTCTGGCAAGTCCCTTCCCATTCTGACCCTCAGTGTTCTCCTCCGTGACATGAGGACAGTCCCTGCCTCCCGGGCCGAGTATGATGCAGAGACGACACAGCGCGGGGCTGACACCCAGACACGGGTGCTTCCAGTGGCCTCTGCTGCTGCTTCTTTGAGCCTCGGTTTCCTGACATGTGAAATGGGAATGCAGCTTCAGGCCAGGAGCCATGAGCTCCAGGCATGGACCTGGCACAGGGGCGCTCTGGGCACGTGAGTGGCCCCCGGGTGGCAGACAGTCTGCCTGTCTCCCCAGGGTGCCTGCGTGAGAGGGCTCCCGCCCCAGCAGGCATCCTCCTCACAATCTGCTTTAGGAGCTCGGTGGCCAGAGCAGAGCCCCCAGGCAGGAAGGCAGGCAGCGAGCGCACACGGGGTCTCCCGCGTGCTCAGCACTTAGTGGGGGCTTTATCCCCCCAGCAGCCTGCGAGGTGGGGACCATCACCCCCATTACAGAAGAGAAGACTGAGGCCCGTGGAGCACACAGCCCTAGTCTGGGGGACGTGGCCAGCACGTGGTACGGGCAGGGTTTGCAGCGGGCCTGCTGGTCCTGAGACTGTGCCATTCCCAGTCCCCTGAAGGAGGCTCGGGGAGCACGTCCTCCAGGCAGGCGGGCCAGCACATACCTCCTCTCCTCCTCCAGCTGGTTGGACAGGTCCACCTTCTCCTTCCGCACGCTCTCCACCAGCAGCCGGGCCCGCTGCAGCTTCTCCTCTGCTTCTGCAACATACTGGGCCCCGCGCAAGGGCCAGGACGGGTCAGCCTCTTCCCAGGGACCAGGCCTGGGGGGCAGGGGGGAGAAGCATGGGTGGTACCAGGGGCCGGGCCTAGAACTCCAGCCACCCCTATTCCCCTGCCAGACCTAGTTGGGCAAGGACCGAGGGCCTCGAGATGAGGGGAAGGCCCAGCTGAGCACCTGGTAGCGGCCGGCTCACCCAGCGCGATTCTCAGGTCCACCCGCCTCCAATACCTAGTACCCCAATATCTGTCACCTCCCTCAAGCCCTAAGGGCTTAAGGCCCATTGTCTTGTGAAGGCCCCTGTCACAGCACACACGTGAGCTTGGATTAATTCCAGCACCCAAGGGAGGCGTGAGCCTGACCTCAAATGGGGACAATGGCTCCAGAGGGTGCTCTCCCGTGGGAGACAAACATCAAGGAGAAGAACAGACACAGGACCGCAGCCGCCTCAAGAGCAGGCGTGAGGGTCACTTCCCTGACCCCCAGCCCGTGGATCTGCTGGGAGCACCCTCTGCAATGTGGACAGCTGTCTACAAAAACGTGGACACGAGCGTTACTTAGAAAAAGTGAGAAACTGGAAGCAACCGAGACACCAGCACAGGACTGGCCATACCAGGAAGGACACAGCCGTGACAGACAGCGACACAGCCATTGAGCCGGGGAAGAATTTCCCGTGACTGAGACAATGCTTGCCCAACGGGAAGAACAAGTGAGACACAAGCTCAGAGCCAGGTCCTGAGGGCACGGGCACCCGTCCGTCAGGAGGAAATTCACCAGGCAGAGGGCTCTCTCTGGCAAGGACGGGGAGGGGCCTGGTAATGCCCATCTTCCTATTCCTCTGACACCCCAAGGTCTCCACTCTGAGTGTGAGCGACATAAGGCTGGCCCAGGAGGCCGCCAGGGCCTCCTGGTGCCCCCACTGCCCGCCTGCCACCCACCTGCTCGTGCTGTGCCTTGAGCAGGGCGATCTCCTTCTCCACCTCGCAGATGTGGCTCGTGGCCTTGGCCACCTCGGCCCGCTCCAGGTCCCGCTCGGCCAGCAGCTGCTCGATGTGCTGCTGCTTCTCCTTCAGCGCCTCTTGCAGGGCCGTCGTGCCTGAGATCTTGCGGGCGTAGCGCGAGGAGGTCTCCGTGAGCTGCAGAAGGCGCAGGTGCAGGCAGGCCTCAGGGAGCTGGAGTGCCATCCAGATGACCCGCAGCCACCCAGCAAGGGGCCCGAGTGCCTGACTCCCAGTCCCGCCCCACCCCTGCCAGTGCCCCACACTCGGCCTACTCACACGGGGGGCCTGTGATGCTTGAGATTCAGGGACCCCCGTACCAGGAGGGTCACAGTGCCTGGGGCCCTGCCTCATGGTGGGCGCCCTCACCTAGGCCACCTTCTCCAGGAGGAGCCCCCCATTCCAGGTTGAGCTGCATGGAAGGGCACCCAGAAGGGCAGGCTCCTCTCCTTCCCTCACCCAGGCAGCTCTGGCACCCCCTCTGAACCCCCTGCCCAGCACCTGGATGACCCTCCTTAATTCCCAGGGAAGGGCTTAGGCTACTAACAAATCAGTAATATAAAAATAACAATTAATGTAAATGGATCAATTTTCCCTATTAAAAGTATGTGCTTTATCTTTGCTCAAAAACTCCCAAACTGAGGGATGCGTGGAGCCACAGCAAGTCAGGGGCAGACGGGGACACCTGGATCCCTCTGTCCTGACCCACCACCTCACACCAGGGTACCCTCTCCAGCCCCACCCTCACCAGTCCGCTGCGGCTGGGCCGGCCCCCGACGGAGGAGGCCACGGAGCTGACGGAGCTGATGGAGGAGCTGCTGGGGCTGTGGGTCAGCGCTGAGACGCCCATGGCCATGCGCTTGGTCTTCTTGGCCTTGGCTGGGCTGGTGGATGGGAAGCCGATGCGGATCACCTTATGGATGGGCGCGAAGAGACCAAACTTGGGTGGGCACTGGAAGTATCTGGGGAGACAGGAGTGACCCACACTGCTGTCACGGCCCCACAGCCCGGAGCCTCGCCACCTCCACCACTGCTTCAGGGCCCAGCCGAGAGAGGCTCCTCCGTGGGGGCCCACACCCTCACCCCAAGACCAACAGATGGTACCCCCAGAAAGGGAACAGAGGTGAGCAAGGCCTGAGAGTCTCTGCAGCTGTGAGCAGCCATGGGGCATATTTTGGGGGAGGATTAACAATTACTGAGCACCCCGTCTGTGCCAGTCCCTTTACACAAGGGCTTGTTTCAATCCCCCAACCACCCTGCTGTTATCTACATTTCAGATGAGGGAATTTAGGCTTAGAGAGGTTAAGTAACTTGCTCACAGTCACACAGCTAGTTAAATGGAAAAGATGGGACTGGACACCTCTGTCTGCTGGGCTCCAAAGCCCACAATGCTTGGCTCCCACACACCATTCAGAGATCCCCAGCCATATCTGCAGCCCCACCTTCATGGCTGCCCCCGGACAACCCTCAGACCCAGGGAATCCCACTGGCTCTCTGCCTATGGAGCTCCTGGCATGGAGAAGCAAGCCTGCAGGAGACACCTTGGGGTGGGGCCGGGACCGCTGCCCAACCCGCCCCATGAATTCAGAAAGGAAGAGCGAGTTAAGAAACATCCATCTTGAAAACAGGAAGGCAAAGTGCTGTCATGGCAACACCAGATTCTCTGCTCTCAAAACCTCTGGTCCGGCTCCCACCCGGGACCAGGGGAGCCAGTCCTGTCCAGTTTTCGACTCACGCTGAAACTGCCGCCCTGTGCCGCCTCTTCCCACATTCAGGTCTTTGCTTGGTCTGTCCCCCTGCCTAGCACACCTTCCTCAAGCCGCTTCCAGAAGCAAACCCCACCTTCCCTCAAGGCATGGCTCAAGCCTGGCTCTCCCTTGGGCGGTCAGGCCTGCACCGAAGTGACCACTCCTTCTCAGAGCTGTCACAGCCTCATCCGGGCCGCATGGGCCACCTCGCCTCAGCCCCACACCCGACACTGCTCGCCCATCGCGTCACCCCGTTCCCAACAAGCCCAGACACAGCCTTAGACCCGTCAACAGCATTCGTGGCAGCCAAGTCCCTTTAATCAGAGACGGCGTGAAACCTGGAACCCAGTCGCGCCCCCGCCCTTGGCTGCAGAGAACCGGACACTGTCTGATCATTTCCTGTATCACCCAGGGGAACCCCCGGAAGCCAGGGACCACGGCCTCTCCTTTTCTAGTGCTCCCACCCCCTTAGCCATGCGTGGCACAAGGAAGGGAACCCGTGACTCTCTGTGTGACCTTGAGTGGTGACCTCTCTGGCCTCCGTACTCCCGTCTGTAAAATGGGGATGATATTCTCACCGCCTGCCATGACAGAGGGAGCAGGCAGCATCTATATCGTGGCGTCTGGCACAGCCACCCAGATGCACCACGCTGGTTTCCTCAATGCCCTGTCCCCGTCCCCTGCCCAGCCCAGATGAGCAGGAGCCCCCCACACTCCCGGGGGAAGCCCACCATACCTGGTGCCCGCCACCGCCCCATCGTTCTTCCCAAGGGGCTCGTCCAGCTCCACGCCACACCACTCGCCCTTGGCAAAGTCTGTCTCCCCCACGTACCGCACCACACCAGTCTTCGTCCCGCCAACCTGTGGGCACACGGAGAGACTCAGGTCCAGAGGTTAAGTGGGAACAGGCAGAGATGGCACAGGCACCCTGGCTCACGCCATCCCTCCCTTCTAGTGTGCAGGGGTGGGTGGGGGACCCAGTGGTGAGAAGGGGGAGAAGCCCAAGGACAGCTGGGAGGGACACAGGTGTAACCAGCACATCCCAGGGCTGTCCCATGCAAGAGCTTTGGAGACAGAGAGACAGACCCCCATTCAAACCCTGCCACTTACAAGCTGTGTGAGCTTGGGCAAGTGACCTAACCTCTCTCAGCTTCAGCATCTTCAACTGTAAAAAGAGTATTTGTGGGGAGTAAGTACTTTATGTACAGTGTCTGGCACATACTTGAGTCTCAATAAATGTTATCCTTAAAAACGACTGGAATGGTGGTTGCCAGGGGCTGGCGGGGGAGGGGGAAGTGGGGAGCTGTTGTTTAATGGGAATAGTTTCAGTTTTGCAAGATAAAAAAAGATCTTCAGGGGCCAGGCCAGTGGCATAGTGGTTAAGTTTGCATGCTCTGCTTTGTCGGCCCAGAGTTTGTGGGTTCAGATCCCAGGCATGGACCTATGCACCACTCGACGTCGTGCTGTGGTGGCATCCCACATACAAAATAGAAGAAGATCAGCACAGATGTTAGCTCAGTGACTATCTTCCTCAAGGAAAAAGAGGAGGATTGGCAACAGATGTTACCTCAGGGCCAATCTTCCTCACCAAAAGAAAAACAAAAAAGATCTGTAGATCTGTTGCACAACAATGTGAATGTACTTACACTACTGAATTGTACGCTCAGAAATAGATAAGGTAAAGTTTATGTTACGTGTATACAGTAAACTCACAATAAAAAAAACTCACAGGACAGGCCAATAAGTGTGACTGTAACTGTAAAAATAGTGTAGAATTTTTAAATCAGTTATATGCACACATAGATGAGAGAGTCAAATACTTCAAAAACCTTAGAAAGGCCTAGAAGTTTCTCCACCTCTCCCCAGAAGCAAACTTTGAAATATTTTAAGCTGAATTTTTTGGTACTTACCCCCATATTTCTAAATGACATGCTTACATTGCTAATTCTTGATTTTTCAATTTTGGGAGACACCCGCCAACCTCCCATCAAGGAAGCGGAGCAGTGAGCTCCCCGGGTCACGACCGTCTGACGCACCCCTCCCGCTTCCCGCCCTTTCCACACAGCGACGTGCGCGCTTTGCGCAGACTCCGGGTTTCCACACTGTGACAGAGTAACACCACTCACAGACGAGCAGGGGGCATGGCAGTTAGTTTGTTTCTGGCACAAACTTTTCGCTGCAGATAATAACTGGCTCTTAGGATTGTCGGTTTGCCTGGTTTTTATCATCGCTAATTCAACTCCAAACTCTTATTTCAATGGTCTAGACCTCCTGCCAGGACGCTCCAGGTTCTCTCTGGAGAAGACTCTCTGGGAGCCACGGGCCCTCTGCTGCCAGCCCTGGCGCTGGGCTCCGCCACCACCGCCTGGGGGTCCCCTCGCCTCTCTCCCCGCTGGGTCCTGCTTCCAGCATCCTCCATCTTCCTTTTCTCTTGGTTTACTCATTTATTTCAGTAGAGCATGTCCTCTCAGGCCTTTCTAAGAAAAAGCGCATGAAGCAGTAACATATTTGAACCTTTGCATGTCTGAAAACATTTTTATTCTATCCTCACTTTTTTTAAATGAAGTAAAATTCACGTAACATAAAATTCACCATTTTAAAGTGTACAATTCAGCGGCTTTTGGTACATTCACAACCATCACCACCAATTCCAGAACATTTTCATCACCCCAAAAAGAAACCCCCACCCAACAGCAGTATTGCCCGTTCCCATCCCCCCAGCTGCTGGCAACCACTGATCCACTTTCTGTCGCCACAGATTGGCTTATTCTGGACGTTTCCTATAAAGGGAATCACACAACATGTGGCCTTTTGTGTCTGCTTTCTTTCATTTAGCACGTTTGCAAGGTCCACCCATGTTTATGGTGTCAGTACATTGTTCCTTTTTACGGCCAAGTAATACTCCATCACAGGATCATACCACGTTATTTATCCCTCCATCCGCTGATGGACACCGGGGTCGCTTCCACTCTGCGGTTACCGGGAGTCGGGTTGCTGTGAACACTGACGTACAAGCTGAGAAGGTGTGCTTTCCAGGCTCTGGCTCCTTCGCTCCAGAACAACAGTTGGGCTGGGTCTCCCAAGGTTCCCTCTTGTGTCCTAAGCGTCCAGCGCTGCTGAGAGGTTTGAAGCCGTTCCGAGTCCCATCCTTCCTGGAAGCCCGTAGGGCCTTCTCCTTACCCCGGGGGGCTTCACAGTGGGAGGCGCTGGTGTGGCCTCTCCCCATCCTTCTCCTCGGTTCCATGGACCCTTTCAACTCAGCAGCCCTTGTTGATCCTGGGGAACTTTCCTGAATTTACCTATCTTGATCACCTATTACTCCTTTCCCTGTTCTTCCTGCAACCAGTATCATTTGAAGTGGGATGTACAGGACAGGTTCTCTGACAGTTTCATTTTTCTCTCCTGTTTGCCATCTGTCTTCTGGCTCCAGTTTCTGGGCGAGTGCCTTAAATTTACCTCCTAATACTTCAGCGGAGTTTCTTACATCTGTAACCAGATCTGTCACTTCTTTTTGGTTCACTGAATATTCACATTCACAGAGTCCGCAGCATTCTCTTCCTGTTGCAGGCCTGCGTTGCCTTCTCTTATTTCTCCGGGGACTGTCCATGTCCCCAGAGAAGCTTCCGGTGCCCCCCCCACCACCTCAGAGCTCACAGGCCTGGCGGTCGGAGGCCCAGGAGCTGAGCGCGGGAGAAGCTGTGGGGAAAGGGGCTCGGCCCAGGGGAGAGAAACGTTCATGTATCCTCCTTTTCCAGTCCAGCCTGCCTGGGAGGCCCTCTTCCAGACTCTGAGCCTCTCAGGAGACTCAGCGTCTACCCCCAGCCCCTGCTGGAGAGGCAGCCACTGAGCAGAGGGCAGCAGGGTGGGATGGGGAGTCTGAAGACTCTTCAACCGGTTCTCCTGCTTCTGGTGCCGACATCGGCCCCATTTCCAGAGGCCACCACGTGGCAGATTCCCGAGCCGCTGGGGCTCCTGGAGACACCAATGGCTTCTCTGCTCCCCGCCACCTGTGGCCTCGGCTGCCCCGGACTCCCAGTGTTAGTGCGGCTGTCTCCTCTCCTGCTCTCCATCCTTGAGGGTTCAATACCTTTTTTAAAAAAATCCCTTCACTGTCGTTCTAGTGCAGGTGCAGGAGAGGATGAAAGTGAATCTATTTGTGTGTCCCGTTATCTGAACCTAAACAGGACTTCCTAAGCACTGCCTTCTCTGACGCCCCTAGGGACGCCTCAGGTGCGCCCGAAAGGGACCAGCTCCCGAATTAAACTCGCCCCACTCCCACCATGTCTCAAGACCGACTACGTGCCAGGCACATTGAAGACAGGAATTCTAAACCTCACAATGCTGATGTGGGCAGCGTTACCCTGTTCCCGGATAAAGAGACTGAGGTTCAGAGTGGTCAGCAAGTGGAAGTGCCCAGTGGGCCTCACTCTGCTGCCTCCTCAATCCCAGCGGGGCTCACGCACAGGCCCTTCACCAGCCCCAGGGAGGTGCTGCCTCACCCTCAGTCCTCACCTGCTTCCGGAACCAAATCGCCCCGACCCTCCTTCCTCCCTCAGCCGACAGAGGCAGGCGTGTAGCCTCCCAGAGACGGGAGCGAAGCAGAAACAGCGGGAAGGTTTCCAGAGCGGAGGGGTCCAGCGCCTGACGCCCGCCCAGGTCAGCACAGCCTGGGGACACCCAGCTCCCCGAGGCCCCACAGTCCACCGCAGCTCCCACACCGGGACCCCGCCCCACAGTGAGGAGGACGGCCCCTCTCTATTTTTATTATATTTTAATCTTTTTTTACTTTAAAAAAATTAATACTTTATTTTTTAGAGCAGTTTTAGGTTTACAGAAAATCTGAGTGAAACAGAGTTCCCACATACTCCCTCACCTCCGCCCCTCTCATTAACACCGCTCGTGGGCGTGGAGCATTCGTTCCAATGAGGGCCCAACACCGATACGTTATTACTAATAAAGCCCACTGTTGACAGTGCGGTCCCCTCCCTCATACATTTGGCAAATGGATAATAACATGTGTCCACCATCACAGGACATCGTACGGGACAGTTTCACTGCCCCAAACCCCCTGTGCCCTGCCTTTTCGTGGCCCCCCCCCACAACCCGTCAACCACTGGTCTTGTCACCGCCCCTGTGGTTTCGCCTGTTCCAAAATGTCAACAGCTGGGATTGCACGGCATGCAGCCTTTCCGGATTGCCCTGGCTCTTAGTTGGCGCCCTGAAGCCGCCTCTGTCTCCATGCTTGAGAGCTCACTTCTCAGCGCTAAGGAACCTTCCACCGTCTGGATGGATCAGTTCGTCCACGTGCCGACCTACCGAAGGACGTCTGGCTTGCTCCAAGCTTTAGCAGTCAGGACAGAGCTGCTACAAATATTCGTCTGCAGGTTTTTGTGTGGATACGTGTTTAACTCATGTGGGAAAATACCAAGCAGCACGGTTGCTGACTTGTATGGAGTATGTGTGGTCTTGCAAGAAACGGCCGAACTCTCGCAAACCGGCCGCGCCACCTGCAGCCCCAGCACCCAGGGCTCCTGCTGCTCCACCGCGGGAGCGGCTCCCTCACGCCCCCCACCGTGCGCCAGGCCCCCATCTCCCTCGGAGCCCCCACCTCTTCCAGCACGTGGGGGTGACCGTGGGCAGCAGTCCCTCCTGGCCCAGGCCAAACACCAACTAGACCCCGGGTGGCACAGAGCAATGGGGGTGGGGGGCCGAACTCATCCAGCCGAGTCTCAGGGACTTTCCTCTGAGGAAGTCGACGCTGGTGACTCACTTAAAATAAACGCACGTGTTTATTAGCTCAGGGTCTCGCCCCCACAGCGAGAGAACAGGGCCTCAGAGCTGTCCAGGGGCCAGTCCTCCCTCCAGGGCTGCTGGGAGGGGACAGCAGGGGGCTCCTGTCCGAGGAGCGGCACCTGCGGGGGCTGTGGCGGGGCCGGCAGGAAGGAGCCTGGCTGGGAGACGGGCGGGTGGGCAGCGGCGTGGGGCCCCTCTCAGGAGGATGAGGGGGTGGAGGCAGGCAGCTGCCCTCGGTGACCCTCCCTGACAATGTCCACAGTCGCAGACCTGAACGACAGCTGGCGAGGGGGATGCAGGGCTCGGCCAGCCTGGGGAGCCGACACAGTGCATGTGGCAACTCACTCGCTCTCTGGACACCCCGGCAGGGCCGCGAGGCACTCGTTCAGCAGGCGGGTTTGAGGGGCCTCCTCCACCAGGCTCTGAGGCAGGCACTGGGGGCACAGCCGTGCGAACAAAACCAACACAACCCCTCCTCGGCGCTCCAGCGAAGTAGTGAAGGGAGCAAATGGTGTTACTCCAGCTGGACCACAAGGGCTGTGCGGAGCAGTATCGGAGGCCTCCCCCCGAGGAGTGACAGCGGTGCAGAGGCCTGGCGGAAGTGAGACAGCGAGCTGTGGGAAGCCCCGGGGGACAGCATCCCATGCAGAGGAATCTCGGGACCCGGCAAAGGAACTGGCCCGGGACGTTGGAGGAGAGGAAAGAAGGCCATGCGGCCAGAGAGCAGCCAGGATGGAGGGAGGGAAGTTGGGCCATCTGGGGTGGGCCAGCAGATCCCAAGGGTCCAGGGGCCATGGGGAGGTGGGTGGGTTTTATCCCCAGTGAGATGGGAGCCTCTGGAGTGCTGGGACCCAAGCGGGGTGGGGAGACTATGGCGGCGGCTCCGTTGCCTAAGAGGAGGGGGCGGATGGGGCCGGATTGGGGGTATTTTGGAGGTAGCACCAGACACTTGCTGTCAAATCACACTGTGTGGGGGAAAATGGAGGGAGCAAGGCCGACTCCCAGGTTCCTGGGCTGGTCAGCTGCAGACACAGGTGGGCCATTTACCACCACGGGGAGGACAGGGACGAGCAGGTCGGGCATGGCGTGGGTGATCATCAATCGATTTCTGTTTTGGACATGTGTTACGGATTGAATCGTGTTCCCCCCCAAAAATACGCTAAAGTCCTGGCCCCCAGTACCTGTAAATGTGACCTTATTTAAAAAAAATAGGGTTTGGGCCAGCCCTGGTGGCCTAGTGGCTAAGTTCAGAGCACTCCACTTCAACAGCCTGAGTTCAGTTCCCAGGCGCAGACCCACACCACTCATCTGTCAGTGGCTGTGCTGTGGCGGCGGCTCACATACAAAAGAGAGGAAGATTGGCAACAGATGTTAGCCCAGGGTGAATCTTCCTCAGCAAAAGAATAAACAAAAAGTAAATAAAAACACGGTCTTTCAGATGTGACCAAGTTAAGATGAGGCTATTAGGGTGGGCCCTAGTCCAGCATGGCTGGTACCACACACAGAGGGAAGGTGGCCCTGTGAAGACGGCAGCAGGGGTTGGAGTCATGCAGATGCAGGCCAGGGACTCCTGGTAAACACCAGGACCCAGAGAAAGGCACGGAACAGACCCTCCCCCGATCCTGTCTAGAGAGGACGGCCCTGCTGACACTGCTGATTTCAGACTTCAACCTCCAGAGCTGTGAGGGAATAAAGTTCTGTTGTTTTAAGCCGCTAGTCTGTGGTTCCTGTTACAGCAGCCACAGGACACGGACACATGCTCGTGGAGTTGTCGGATAAGAGCCTGACAGAGGAGACAGGAGCTCAGGAGAGAGGCAGGGACTGGAGATGCAACAGCAGGCAGTGTGATGCCCACAGGTGCCGGAATGTTCTACGTCATGGGCCTGGATGAGTCCGTCAACGGAGCGAGCACAGGGAGAGACAGCCGAGGCCGGAGTTCCGACCTGACACTGAGAAGAGGAAGAGCAGGGAGGGGTGACCAGGGAGAGAGGAGGAAACCAGGGAATCGAAATGGAGAGGAGAAAGTTCTAGAAGGAGGCAGGGAGAGACTGATGGTGGCCAACTCTGCTGAGAGGTGAAATGAGGTGTATTTGCAACATGAAGGCCCTGATGGCTCTCAGGGGAGCGTCTTCCTGGAGTGGAGGGGAAGGGAGACCATGACCACAGATGGGCCTTTCAAGGGGTCCAGCTGAAGGGAGGACAGAAATGGGCTACAGCTGGAGGAAGACACGGGTGGGGAGGGTTTTAAGGTGGGAGAAGCTGGAGGGAGCAAGCGAGAAGGCTGGAAAGGGGAAATGCACCCCGGGAGAATGGGGGGCTGTCTGCAGGGGGCAGGTGGGAGGGCCGGCCTCGGACGAGAGCCGCAGGCTGGGGCCCTGGATGGAAGCAGCTGGAGGGAAGGCCGATGTGCAGGTGCTGGTGGGTCCGAGGGTGGACAATGGCCCTGTTCCTCCCAGGAAGCACAGAACCATCACCAGCTGGAATGTGGGGAAGGGGCAGGGGCTGGGAATCTTTGGAGAGAGAAGGTGCTACGACTGTTACAGAAGAGGAAACTGAGGCTCAGAGAAGCTAAGCAGCAGGTTGGGAGCGGCCGAGCCAACTCCCCGAGCTGGGTCTGTGGGCCTCGGGTCAGTCCTCTCCCCAGCCCAGCACAGACGCAGTTGGTCATTTGTCCCCCGGAGCACGTGAACACTTTAAAGGTGGGAGGGGACAGACAGAGGCCCCCGCACAAAGTCATCTAGGAGCCCCACTGCGGGTGAAGAGAGACATCTGGAGCCTTCCTAGCCTGGGGTCGCCCTGACCTCACAGGCTTGGCCCCTTTACGGAGGCAGGAAGTGGGAGGACCAAAGGCCGGCGCCCTGGCCCCATGCCCAGGGCCCCCCGCCGTCCAGTCAAAATCCTGTGACAGCGGAAGAAGCCCGAGGCAGCTCCCATCCTCCCGGGCCCGCCTCCCCCGGCTCTGCCCCGTTGGCAGGGCCCGAAGATGAAGGCTGGTGGCCACGTGCGCTGGGCCGGGCCAGTCTCCTCCTCAGCCCCACCCCTCCCCTCCCAACGGAGCCAGTTCCCTCTGCCCGGGCCCCCAGCACCCCAGCCCCCCGGACGGTCCCCGGGCCGGTCCTCACAAACCCCTCCCGGCTAGAGCCAGGCCCCACCCCGGGCATCGCAGTGTGCGGGGCTCAGCAGGGAGGACTCTGGGGGAAGGAACAAGGCCAGAACAAAGGAAGGAACCAGAGTGGCCAAGGACACACGACACGCCAGCAGTCTTCCTTGTGACATTTTTACAAATCCTGCCAAGTGGGAATACCAGGCCGTTTTAGGGGTGACGAACTGGGGCTCCATGCCTGCCCGGGGTCACAGTGCTGTGAGGGGCGCAGCCGAGCCACCGTCCCATCACCTTGCTGCCTGCAGCCCAGACGGCCCTGCGGGGTGTTGGTCCTTGGCAGGGCGGCAGGAAGCTGACCCCGGGACGGTGGAGACGGGGGGAGCCTGGCCGAGGGAGAGCCTCATCCTCGGCTCTCAGAAGCCATCTCTCTCAGGCTAGGAGCTGCTCCCAGAGCTGACCCGGCCAGCGGCCAAGGGACCTGCCAGCCCAGCGGGGAAGGGCTAGCGTGCCCGCCTCTGGGCCAATGCGCCCCAGCTCCTCTGCAAGGCTGCCTGTGCTGCGAGCTTTGATAGGCACTGGGAGCAGGGCTGGCAGCCCTGGCAACTCTCTAGAAGGGTCTCTGGGTCCACCCCTTGGAACGCTGCTGCGGCCAGGCCGTGGAGCCATGAAAGGACACCTCCACCCACAAGGAGTGCTCCACGCAGGGCCTGCTTCCGGAAGGCCTGCTGGGCCGCCAGGGGAGCCCCTCGGGTCTGCTCTGCCCAAGAGACCCCCTGGCCGGAGACAACGCGCCTCCTGGTGACAGTGACAGGCGGGGGCAGAAAGGTCCCAATGGCTCAGCACAGGACCCGGTGATGGGCAACCTGGCTCCAGAGGCCCCGCCGGCGGGCCCAGGCTTGAGTCTGACTCCCCCTCTGCCTGGTCACAGTCCCTAACACACCTCAGCGACTGCTCCCGGAGAAGCGGCCACAGCAACCTGCTCGCCACCCACCGTCTCTGGGGGTCAGAGAGCTCTCCCATCCCCAACACCGACATCTGTCTCCCTGGGGCTTTGGCCTGGGGCGCCTCTTGGAGCCACAAGCAACCAGCTCAGCCTCTTCCTTCCTGCGACAGCCCTCTCTGTTCTCGATAATCATACCCATCCTGTCAACTCTAGCTGACCAAACGTTTCCAGCCCCCCACCCGGACTGCTGGGCATGCTGGGGGACAGGGATACGGGGATATTCTAGGGCTGGTAGGTAGAGCCAGAGCCCCCACCCCAGTCCTGCCCGTGACCTGCTGTGTGCCCCTGGGCAAGCACTCACCCTCTCTGAGCCTCACTGGTCTTACCTGCACAATGAGTGGTTAGGGTCGGGTGAGTGGTCTCTGCCACAGCAGGCCTGTCTGGGAGTCTGGATGGGCTCCCACTGGTCGATGGCCCTCATGTGGGATTGCCTTCCCCTTCCCTGCCCTGTCACCAGGTCTCCATCTGCCCTCCACTCGGCCAGTTGCGGCTCCTGCTGCTCTGTAGTTCCAGCCTGGCATGTCTCTCCTCTTTCACGACCTAAATCCTAAACTGGTGGCTGCCTGCTGGCTCTGGAGTCTGCCACACCAGGTCAGCTGCCTCTGAGCCACCCTCCCTGACCCATGCAGACAGACCAACCTCCTGCAGGGACTCTCAGGACCATGCCCGAGGCTCCTGCAGGCCCCAGGGGACACACAGCAGCTCTCCAGTCTCAGGCCAGCAGGCAGCCAGGTGCCCCCGAGGCTCCCCAGGCCTGGGAGGTGCCCAGGACCAACGTGGGTGGCGGGCTTCCCCAGGCAAAAGAGAACAGAGGGTGGCCTGGAGTGCCAGGGTCCCACCACCTGGGCCTCCAGGCCTGGGTCCGACTAGCTCTGCCAGGTGCGTTCTAAAAAGGCTGTGTGACCTTGGAACTCCACCTATCTGCCGCCACCCCTGCCACGCAGCCCACCCCAGCCAGCCAGGACCCTTGAACGCTCATCTCCCAAACCCACTTGGCTCTGAGAGTACTAGGGCGGGGGCAGATTTTAGCAGAGGAAATCGGGGCAGAAAAGAGTGGCCCATTGCTGGAGGAACTTCAGGCATTAGCCAGAAACGTCCTGAGTGCGTCCTGGGCGGGGAAGGACAGGGCAGGACAACTGTGGGCCCAGCTGCCTGCTTCCCCTCCATTGCCGGGGAGAATCCTGTCCCCGAGTCTCTGGTCTCCGGCTGTGAGATGGAACGATAAACCTGGCTTCCCGGGCGACTGCGACACTAAGAGGTGGACCCGCGGTCCTGAGGGTCCCGCCCAGCTGCTCCAGCAGGCGCATGAGGAACTCCTGTTATTTAAATATCGGATTCCAGAAGGTGAGGCCAGTGTCTGCGGTCGGTCGCTGGGGTCCCTCTCACCCTCCCAGAGCCTCCGGGGAAACAGGGCTCCTGGGGCAGAGTCGGGGACGGTTCTTGGCACAGAGCTCTGCTCATGGCCCACGGGAGCCAAGGACATTCAGGCCCTCAAGAGCCACTGTGAGACCTCAGGGAGGCGCCCTGAGCCCCTTCCTGCGCCTGGGACCCCCAGGGTCGAGGGGAACGCCCTCCTTCACAAACTTTAATGCTGACACTTCCCAGAGCTTTCCCAGAGCCACGCACCTTCCAAACCTTCTACACACGAGGCAGGTGACCTGTTATCCCCATTTTACAGGGGAAGAAGCTGAGGCACAGGAGAAGATCAATAACCTGCCCATGGTTGTTGAGCTAGTGCGTGTACCTCACGGGGCAGTGTCGAGGCCCAAATGAAACCGGGACCCAGGGGTATCTTTAAGAAGCAGCATAACTTAATGAGCATGATCGTTGTTGTTTCTGTTCATAAGTAACATAAATCCTGTTCGCGCCTTTGACCCCGGTCAGAGCAGCCTTGGAGTTGGTGAAGCGACTGGAGCTCCAGCATCAGGGTCCCCAGCTGCACCAGGCTCTCCCGGGGCCCTGACAATGCATTCACGGGGTCATATAACTTATAAAATTGGCAAAGGCGGTATGTTTTCATATGGTTTTTCCTGGAGTTCCCTATCCTCAAAGTGTCTAAGTTCAGGCCTCGACATTCACCCGCGTCCAGGACACAGTATTTTAAAGGGAGGGCTGGGGAGAGGGGCTGACGTGGCAGGGGTTTACGCTCGGCGGAGCCGGCGGACCCTGGCAGGAGCAGCGGGCCAGCCTGGAGGAGAAGGAACCCAGGCGAGCTGCAGACAGGGGCGGGGGCTATGGAGCTCGATCCTCATGGCAGAAACAACCCCTCCTTCAAACTCCTCTCCCCCACCCAGCAGCCGAGGGTGTCCTGGTTCCAGGGCAGTCACAGTCAATGAGTGACAAAAGCAGGGACGGCCCGCCACCCCCTGGCCTGAGACCCTGGGCAGGCTGTTTTCCAGGGCTGAGCCCCATCTCCTCATCTGTAAAATGGGGGCATAACCCCCCCTGTAAGTGGGGAGGACACAGGAGACAAGGTGCAGAAAGTGCTGGTGCAGCATCCAGCTCGGGGTCCGCCCCCAAGAGAGCAGCGTTTCAGTGTGAAGGACATGACGCTCGAGGGCGGACAAGTCTGCAGGGCCAGCTGCTGCAAGGCTGGCCTGGCAGGGGCTTCCGGAGCAGGGCTGCCCGTGCCAGCTGGGGTGCCCCTGCCCTGCACATCCATCTCCCACTCCCCGAAGAAGGGGCAGATGCAAGGGGAGCTCCAGGTAGGAGTAACTGGGGCTAAACGCCCCCCCCCACAGCGCTCCCCCAGCCTGGGGACCAATCAGGGCTCATCAATAACCCCCAGAGCCTCCACTTCCCGCCCTGAAGTCGTCACAGCCCCGCCCAGGACAGCCCCAGCCCCTCCACGTCCCGCTCTCTCAGCGCTCCCAACAGAGCCCCACCAGGGGGCTATCTCCGCCCATTCTGTGGGACAGACAGACAGATAATGAATGAGTGAATGAATGAGTGACGATGAGGCCTGCGGAAGCGACTTGCCCAGCATCACGGAGCTGGGAAGTAGCAGAAAGGGCCCAAACCTGGGCCTGACTTTCCTGCAGTGCCCTTGGACCCCGGGCATCCCCAGGGACAGCTCAGCGACATGGTAAGCCAGCTTGCCTGGGTTCTGTTGGCCGGGGATGGCTTCCCAGGGAGCCACAGGAGGAAGAGCAGAGCAGTGGCTCCCTGCACAGGAAGACGCAGAGGCCCCGCCAGCGCAGCCTCCCTCCCCGGCGCAGTCCCAGCAGCCCCCAGCCCCTGCTCCACTCCTGCCCCCTGCCTTCCTGTCCCTACCGAGCAGCCAGCAGACAGCCACTGCTCCCTGTGCAGTGGGAGCAGAGCCCCTGCCACCCGGGCCCGGCCGGTGGGGTCGGCCCACACCAGCCTCTGGGGCTCGGCCCGGCCCTGGCTCCCTGCTACCTGCTCTTCTGGTCTCTAATCTCTCCGGCCACCGGCCTGCGTCAGTGCGATGCTCTTGCCCCATGTCACCCAGTCAGGCCACCCCCCAATATCAGCCCTAACACTGTTCCCCAGGGAAGCCCTCCCAGTAGGTCACGCCTCTGTGACAGGCCCTCAAAGGGCTGTGTGTTGTTTCTTCCTGGCACTTACCAGTCTACAAGGAAACACTGGCATCTGCAAGCACATGGATCATGGTCTCTCCCCTGACAGATGTGAGCTGCTGGGGGCCAGGGAGCAAGCGTGGCCACACACACCACCAGCCCACCTGGGGAAGCTGCGTCCATGAGGAACCAGGCTGGCGACCTGGCCCTGGGGTGGGCAGGGCCCCCGAGAGATCACCGGGGTCGAGAGGCACGTGGCTGTGAGCCAAGAAGGCAGGCTTCGGGGGCTGGCTGGAATCTCGGCCCTGTTCTGTTGCCTCAGACAGGTGCCTGACTCCTCTGAGCCTCGGTTTCTCCATCCGTACAGAGGGGATGATAAAATCACCTCAGGTATGGGCTCAGGGATGCAGCGGGGCAACGGGTGTAAACCTCTCTCTCCCCACCCGGATGCTCTTCCCAGAAGCCTGGGCCCTGCGTGAGGTCCCCAGAGTGGGGCAGGAGGACCCCAGGCAAGAGCATCCTCCTGGGTGCCCACTCCAGGACCCCAGAGCCCTCAAACCCTTCCCCACTCGGCCTTGGAGCTCCAGACATGTGCTCCCCACCTCAAGGTGGGACCCCCCTACCCCTGAGGAAGCCCCCGACTGGACACAGGGCCCTCGCCACCCAGTGACCACCTCCCACTGGCTCCTCATGCCAGGCCCCAGATGCCCCTCAGGCACAGCCCCGTGTGTCGTGTCTGCCTTTCCCAACACCGTGGTTCCTGGAGGGCAGGGTCAGCCAGGGCCACCTGGCCACCCCCAGCCCAGGTCTGGCCCACAGCAGGTGCCAGGAAAGCGCTACCACGTTCAGACCATAGAAGGAGGAATCCATACGCTGATGGACCTGGGGGCTTCCAGCCTGGCCCAAGAGCTGGGACCACCGGAGAAGAGGGGCCCCTGGCAGAAGGGTCGGCTGAGGTCCCTGTGGCTCCAGGGCCCAATTCTCTCCTCCACAGCAACAGCGATCACTGCGCTCCAGCTGAGAAGGTGTCTGAACCGGCCAACCCGGGGCCGGGGGTCTTGAGCACCCTGGTCCCTGGCTCATCTGCTATAGGCCTGGTGCCTTCACATTGGTAGGCTGGATCAATGGATAATATCAACAACAGCGAACATTTATGGGACACTTACTATCGGGCACTATCCCAAGGCATGACACACATTCACGCATTTCAATCTACGAGGGACGTCCTGTTAAAATTCCCATTTTATAGATGGGAATGCTGAGGCCCAGAAAGGTGAAGACACTTGCCCAGAGTCACACAGCGCCAGTCTCCACAGCCCACTTTACCTGACTCCCTGGTCAGTCTGTGTGGTTCTGATGAGGAGTGGGTGCCCCAGCCTGGACCCCACTCCCCCCACCAGAGGAGCCCCTTGAGTCCCCTCCCTGCCCAGCCCCTGGGCCCTGCTTGCCCATGCAGAGTGGAGTGGTGGGGGAAGGACTCACCAGCACGCGGTCTCCCAGGCGCAGGTCCTTGTCGCCACGCTTCACAGAGCCACTGTCGGAGAGGTTGGAGCCCGACTCGTTGCCGGTCTTGACGGAGCTGTTGAGGACGCTCTCCCGCAGGGGGATCACGCGGCTGCTGAGTGGTGGTGTGGCCGTGCCCGAGTGCAGCGACAGGTTCTGGGCGGTCAGCGACTCCACCGAGTGGGCATCGCTACCTGAGCCCTCGGCCGCGGGCTGCCGGGTCAGCTTGGAGGGCCGCGTGAAGATGCCCTGCAGGGCTGGGCACTCGAAGTAGCGCACGCCGCCCACGGCGCCATCATTTTTGCCCACCGGCTCGTCCAGCACCACACCGGCCCACTGGCCCGGCGCGAACTGTGTCTCGCCGAGGTACTGCACCACGCCCGGCTTCACGCCGTTCACCCACACGCGCTCGCCCACCACGAAGTCCCCCAGGAAGTCATCGCCCACCTCGGCTGCCTTCACGCCGGGCTTCTCGGGGGCAGTGGTGGCGGCAGGGGGGCCCGAGGCCTGCTTGTGCAGGGGGGAGCCTGTGGGCAAGGAGAGAGGGGCAGTTAGGGCTCCGGCGGGAGCCAGACCCTTGGTGACCCTAGGGGCCAGAGTCACAGTTGGAAGGGGCCAGTGCTGGCTGATGGGGAAACTGAGGCAGACGTAGCTGGCAGTGCACCTGGGCAGGTCTCACGCCCCTTGGGTATCCCTGGGTCTCTCCGTACTTTTCCAACCCCTCTGGAAAGTTCTAAGGATTTAAAGCTCAGTGAAGTGCTTCCCGAGATGCAACAGCTTCCCACAGCTCAGGGTCACTCAAAATGGAGGGCCAGGAACAAACCCATTCTCGAAGGTTACAGCTGCCACCTCCCCACCCCGGTGGGTTCAGCCCTCAGCTGTGAATCTGAGACCACCCAGGGCCCCTCTGTGGGAGTGATACCTTGTCAGAGTGGTCTCTGTGCCCCCACCCTCTTCCCCAGACAGCTCTGGGCCCCATTGAAGGCTCCCAACCTATTTCTTGACAGCTGGTCACAGCCAGACATCTTGGGGCGGACGGAGCCAGAAAAACCCTCTTACTGCACTCCTGAGGCCCCCTCCCTCCCCCACCCCTCCCCAAGCCTCTGGGCTACACAGACCTGGAAAAGTGGGAGGGAGGAGGGCGGGAGGCAGAAGAAAGCTTGGAACCTCATTCCCAGGACTGAACTCCGGTCTCTCTGGCCTGAACTGGGTCCCCTGATTTAGCCCCTCCTTATAGGAAGAATGACTGTAAGGCTCAGAGAGGCAAGAGACTTGCTCAAGGCCACATAGCAGAAAGGGACTCAAACCTTGGGAGGGGGCCTGCCTCCCTGGCCTGGGCTCCAACGTGCTCCAGTCACAAAGAAAGAAGGAAAAGGAAACAACCTGCTGAAGGTTACTCATGACAGGACAAAGCAGGGCTCGAACCCACCATGCTCTGTGTGTGTGGCTCTGGGGCCCCACACAGGGCCTCCTGTGCAGGTGGGCAAGCAGGAAGCCCACCTGTCTGTGCCTCAAGGTCTGGAGGCCACCCCCCACTTCCTGCCAGACCAAGCACGGGAGAGAAAGTTCGTCCCTCTCCTGTCCTCCTGACGCAGGCTGACAGCTCGTGAAACACAGATGGGGACAGGAGGTGAGCAGATGCTGCCATGGCCCCATCAGAGCTGCCTGTGTTTCTGGTCCCTTCCATGGGCAGCCAGCAGAGGGGCCACAGGGCAGCAGCCCACCAGCATCCTCCTCTCCCCTGAGGCCAAAAAAACCCTGGGCCCCAGGCCTGGCTGGACACTTCCAGCTCAGGGCTGGAAGCCACCCTAAGGACAGAGCTTCCGGGGACAGGAAAGCCACACAACTCCAAGCCCATCAAACAGGACCAAGCAAGTGGCAGCTGTGGTGGGATAGCACGTGGCCACCCAGGGCCTGGGCAGCCAGGACAGGGTCCTGCCTCGGGGGAAGGGGCGACCTTTCCCCTGTGAGCTGGGCTCCTGGGAGGTCAACGAGCCTGGCTGCTGAACTGGGTTGACAACACTGTGATCACACCCACTCGCTGACACCCTGGGCTCCAGGCGGACACGCAGGAGCGCACCCGGCCCTCGGTCAGTCCTGTGACGTGGGCTTGTTATCCCCATTTTACAGATGAGGAAACTGAGGCTCGGAGCCATCGGGCCCTTCAGCTAGGCTCCCAGCCGTTCTTGGTGCAGGGCACATTCACTGATCCAACAAATGCACATTAAGCACCTGCCGGGCCAAACCCCAAAGTATGATCACCCCAAATCTTGGGCTCCCCTGAATGGACCCATTTCCCAGCATCGGCCAAACCTACGGTTCCTTGCCAGCAGGGAACAATCTCGTCTCTCACTCCTTCCATTTCTGGTTTAGAGAAGAACCCTGCACAGGACCCCGGATGGGTGGCCCGCGAGGCTGTCTTCCACCACTGAGGTCTCACGAGGCAGAGGCCACAGCGGCTGAGGGAGGCGGCCCTGGAGCCCATGGACCAGCTGTCCCAGCCCCATCCAGTCTCCTCACGGGCTCTTCTGTCCTGGGGCCGCTGTGTGATGACAGGACAGGACCTGCCCACACGTGTGCGATGAGTGGGGACTCCTGCTATCTGGACAAGAATGATCTATACTCACACTAAGCGATTAGAAAAAATTAAAACACAAAAGGCCCAGCGGCCCGAAGAGGGGCTTCCAGGCAGGAGCTGGTGACCTTGGGCAAGTCGCTTTACCCCTGTGAATGGAGGGGAGTGGCTGAGCCCTCCGCAGCTAACAAAAATCACACAGGCCCCGTCCTGCCGGCTCCTGCAACCCTCAGTCCCAACCCAGGACAATCCTGCATTACGAGGGGCTTCTGCTGGGATCTGGAGTCCACCCACGCCCCCACGGTGGCTCTCCCGCTCACCAGGCCAGGGGGCCCCTTCCCACGGAAAAGCTGCTCCGAAAAGCAGCTATGGGGGAGGAAAGAACAAACTAGATGGTGCCCCAGCCCCCGGCCCCCTTGTAACACGTAACCCTGCTCAAGGAGCCCGTGGGTCCGGTCAACAAGATGTTGACATTATCGTTATGACAACAGCAGCTACATTTATGAAGCACCGACTGCATGCCCCCGAGTGCACTGGGTCCTTTCTGTAGTTACATTGTCATTTTGAGATTAGGAAACAGAGGTGATGGAACTTGCCCAGAGTCACCCAGGCAGGAGTGGGGTCCCCCACAATGGCTCCCCTATAAGGCACTCGTGGCAGGCGTCAGTTCCCTTCCCAAACCCGTTTCTAGCACGCATTCCTGTGCCTACCTGTCCTCTTTGTTCAGAGCACAGAGCAGGGGCCCAGGTTGCGGGGCCCCGGTGTGACTATTCTTGGCAAGAAGCTGCCCACCCAGCTGTCCCGTCCCCAGCTGTCCGGGCCAGGGCAGACCCTCAGGTAATCGCCCTTCTCCACCCCCGCCCCTGCCAGGGGTCACAGCCCAGGGACCAGTTGTTTCAACAGCTGCTAAAATCCAGGTCATAAGCCTGTGGCAATCACGCTTGGGTGTTTTGCTTCCTTTTCCCCTTTGTCCTCCTGCTGCCCCAGCCCCGCAGGCACAAACCCCCAGGCACTGGGCAGCTTTCCCGTCTGAGCCTGGGATAGCATGGAAAACCCTGACAGAGCCCCCTTCCCTCCAGGGCCATTAGCAACACACTGCTGAGGCCTGGCCAAGCCCCTCCCCACCTCGGGGCCTCAGTTTCCCCATGAGACAACAAAGGGTGAGGTCAGAAGCAGCCAGGGTCCCAGCCGCACTGATATTCTCCATGTCCAGCCTCCTCTCCCAGCATCAGAGTTCTCAGACCCCCAGATGGGATGGCTCCCTCGGCCACACCCCCAACGGCTCTGGAAGCTCCCTGAGGGCAGGGCCTGGCCTGGGCACCCTCCCAGTTCCTGCCCGGCAGCAGCAGGTCAGTAAACCCCAAGAAAGCAAAGGGTAGCAACAGAGCGCGCCTCATGCGAGCAGCTGGTCCCCTCCCAGACACTAGGCCGAGGAATTTGCTGCCAGTTTCAAGTTCAAAGCAGAACTTTGATGAAAGGGCTGGAGGATGTGGTCCAAGAGTGGAGGCCGACGGGGGCGCCCAGATGAGAACGCCCCTCCCCTCCTCCCGCAAGGACCTCGGTCTCGCCCACCATCCTGGGGAAGCCGGGACAGGCCTCTGTCATACCTGCCAAGTCTCAGCTGCCAGGACCCCATTTGCTGAGCACGTGGTGTCAGATGCTGGGGACAATGGGCATGGCCAAGTGAAGGCCCAGCAAGGTAGGGACAAGAGAACTGTGGCTACAACTCCGCTGGCCACCTGCCTGCCTGAGGAAGGGCCAAGATCCATGGGGGCCTGGGGTTGGGGACAGAGGGCCCCTGGCAAACAAGGGTGGGAGCACCTCCCAGAACCTCCACTCCAGGGAGTCATCAGCTCGCTCCCTCACCTCCTCAGAGAAGCCCTCCCTGACTGCTTCATCTAAAAGCCAGCCCACCACATGGCCCCTTACCCACTTTATTCCTCCAGAGACTCATCTCCTATCTTCCCCATGTTTGTCTGCCTCCCGGACCTAAAAGGAAGCTCGAGAGGGCTCTGCTCCTCTCTAACATCCAGCCCGGTGCCAGGCAGCAGGCCCTCAATGCAAGCTGAGCTGCAGGCTTGCTCAGAGCCAGGTCCCACTGCCAGATGTCGAGCCACGATGGCTCTGTGCTGGCACAGGGGGTCTTCCCATCCCAAGCTGCACCGACTGGTTCCCATTTCTCCAGTCAAGGAGACTGACTCCCCAGCAGCTTCTGGTTCCACCTTCGCCCCTTCCTGAGCCCTCCAGTTATCCCCATATTTCTAGAGGAAAGCTAAGAACCCTCTTCTCCTTTTAGAACAAACCTCCATCCCCGTTGGTCTCCCCGGAACCTGCCTCCCCACCGTCTCTCTCCTCCCCTTGCTCGCTGGCCAACAGAGCCCATGCGTGGCAGGAACAGCCACAGCCCACGAAACAGCAGCTTCCCCAGGGCACCCCTCCTGCTGTCACCCCGCCCCTTTTGCAGTCACCCTGCCCTTCTCAGTAAATAAGCTTTTCTCCCTCTATTCAAGTGCTTATCTCATAGATCATTTACCACCACTGCCGAAAAATTAGAAAACATAGTTACTGATTTTTTAAAAATTAAAGCACCCATCACTGCATAGGACAAACACAATCACAGTTAGCATCCAGTGTCTGTTTCTGCAGGCTTTCTCCTGCACACGTACGTGCATATATACCAAGTACTTAAAAGTCAAAAACACAAGCAGGGCCGTATTTAGACACGACTCGGTCCTCTGACCTTCTCGTGGTGGGCCTTTTTCCGTCCAGCAGCGTCCAGAAGGAAGCGGCTCCATCCGCTGACTTCCCAGGCACTCTCCAACGCTTTCCGACCCTCGGCTCCCAACCCCACCCAAGCTGGAAACAGCTCTTCCCTCCTGGGCTCTGCGTGGGCCCTTCCCAGCCTCGTGGTGCCCGGGCCTGCTGTGTCCTCCTCTCGGGACCCCCTGCTCCAGGGACAGGACGCGGCCTCTTGCCTCCTCCACCCCTGCCCGCCCTGCTGGTCCTCCCCCGCGGGCGGTCTCCAGCCGCTCCTGCCTCCACCTTGTGTGCTGGCCGGTGGTGTGCTGCTAAAGGTTCTCTAGGAGAAAAAGAAATAACGCTGACTTGTGGCGTTTGCCAATTTCCATGGTGTAAATTCTCCCACTGCAGTCGACCTCAAGCTACTAGCAGGATGTCACTGAACAGGGAGTTGGGATGATTATATAGTATTTCCACCAATAACTTTAAAAATTCAGATACTGTAAAATCTTACTAGCAGTAAATAGTAGTATTTACCAGTAGCAAAATCGTACAAGTATCAGTGGTATAAACACTCCTGAAGTACTCTAGGTGTGATGAGATTTGAATACTTACTACCTATGTTTTTAATATAATTTATTTAACTGTAAATTCATTCAATCTGATTCTTTAAATAACGGCTGTGTTTAACATCTGGTTTGCAATCCCACACTTGTTCTTGTGAGCCGGTGTGGCCGGCGCCAGCACACCGCTGGTCCTCTCCGAGCCCACGCCCCGGACCAGTGGCCCACGGAGACCCCTCTAAATTACCGACCCCACCAATGACACAGAAGACGACGCAGAAGCAGCAGGTCCCGACCTGTCTCCACCGCAGGGAGCGGGCGGGGAGGGGGCGGGAGGGGGGAAGACATGCCTGTCCTCTGGTCAGCGCCTGGGCCCTGCCCTTCCCTGTGCTCCCCTGTACCTGATGCTCTCCCAAAGCTCTAGCTGCTGCTTCTATGCTGCCACACTGCTGCCTTTTTAAAGACACTAGTGAATTCTCCTCGTAAAAGATCCAAATGACACAGGAAGACAGGAGGGAACTGGGCTCCAACTGCTCTCTCCAGTCCAGATCCCTTCCCTGGCCGCCACACCTGACCATCCAGCAACTGCCTCCTCCTGGATGTCCCCCAGGATCTCACACTCGGCATTCCGAACCAAAGTGACCCGCCCAAGAGCTCCTCCTCTGTCCTCCCCATCTCGGGAGTATCTCCCCCACCCATTTACTCAGGCACAAACCCTCATGGCTCCTTTCCCCTCAGCCCACCCCACCCCAATCCAGTTATTCATCAAGATCTACGAATTATACAGCAGAAGTAACTCCCAACTCCACACCCGCCACTCAGGACTCAGAGGCCCCTCCCGAGATAGGGCCCTCGAGATGTCACACCCCGCTGGGGACAGCAGCCTCCAGAAGGGTCTCCCCGCCTCCGTCACCAGCCTCAGGCTCTCCTCAGTCAGAGCAGCGAGCCCTCTGGGAGGCCACCCCATCATGCCACCTCCCCTGACTCATCTGAGCTCTTTAGGTAGAGACCACTTTGTATGTTAACCTTTGACCTGTATAACGAGCCCACTTTACTTATAGTAAAATATAACAGAAAAGTAATACAATATATTGTTAAAAGAAAAAATAAAGTAGTGAATGTAATCTTTGGCCCATTTCCCACAGAAATAATTTAGAAAGAAAAAACTGACTCACTGTCTTGTCATTCACAAAATAAACAAACTAACAAAAAAACCTAAGTGTCCAAAAATAGAAGCAGTTCTATAAAAATTATGGCCAAGTCTTCCAGATTACCAAGCAATCTTTAAACATAATTCTTTCAGAACTCAGACACCGAAGGACGCACACCGTATGACTCCTCTTAGAGGACATGTCGAGAAGATGCAGGTTCACAGAGCAGAGAGCAGGGGGCAGCCACCCTGGGAGGGCTGCTGCTGTCACGGTGTTTGGGGTAATGAAAAAGCTGCGACTACATGGGTGATGGTCGCACAACACCGGACATGCAATTAACGCCACTGAATGGACACTTAAAAATGGTCAGGATGGGGGCCGGCCCGGTGGTGCAGCGGTTAAATTGGCACGTTCTGCTTCGGCAGCCCGGGGTTCGCCGGTTTGGATCCTGGGTGGGGATGTGGCACCCTTTGGCAAGCCACGCTGTGGTAGGCGTCCCACATAGAAAGTAGAGGAAGATGGGCACGGATGTTAGCTCAGGGCCAGTCTTCCTCAGGGAAAAGAGGAGGATTGGCAGCACTTAGTTCAGGGCTAATCTTCCTCAAAAAGAAAAAAAAGGTTAGGATGGCAAATTTTATGTTATATATATTTTGGCACAATAAAAAAAATAATAATAATTCTTCCAGGTTGCATGGGGAAGCGTTTCAGATGTGATGTTTGGTGGGAAGCAGGGTTCAAGAGTGTTCCGACACACAGCATAGGGGCGCAGACGCCCAGGAGTGGGGGAAAGAACAGGAACAGGGCAAAAAGGAATCAACTTAAAGAAAACATAGAGGGGCCCTTCAGGAACCCACAGAGATGACGCCCAGGGACTGAGGAGCGTGATCAAGGCTGCCCTCAGCCCCTGAAGGCCAGAGGGAAAAAGGGTACCTGTGCCAGGACACGGTCCCTCGAGGAGGCGGTCAGTGCCCATACATCCCAGAGAACATAGTTCCACAAGGTGTTAACAGGTACTATGAAAAAAAATTAATCTCCAAATTCAAACAAGCTTGAGAATCAGCGCCCTAACCGGAGTTAAGGTTACTCTGCTGCAGGACTTCTCAGAGCCTTTAATGTGCTAATGAGCTCTGTGACTGTTCAGGAGGGGCTATAAATAAGGTGACCACACGATTCACCGTCCAAAACCAGACATCTTGGAGAGAAATGAGGTGTTATTAACACGGCGTCATGCCGAGACCACAGGCATAACCTAGGCTGCCCCTGGCAGAACCCTGGCCTTCAAAAACAGCCCTTTCCTCTGTGTCACCTAAGGAAACCCTGCCTGCCCAGGAGACCAGCTCCAATACCTCCCGGCGGCACAGCCACCCCACGGGGCTCCGTCCTTCCTCGGTTGGCACAGCCTGCCTCCCAGGCTGCCAGGGGACACGTCGGCGCCCCACCCAGAACACAAGCCCTGGGAGGTGGCGCCCACACTGCCTCCCCTCTCCACCCTCGGAGCCCCGGGGCCAGGCTGAAATGCAGACTGGCCACGACCCTGACCTCCCCTCCCTAGTGGCCCCAAAGCAACACACATAAATGCCCCACAAACCCTGAGGCAGCTTTCTGCTCTAAGCACCCCCCAGCAGGTGCTCAAGGCAGAGGGGATGAAGGAAGGCATGGGGTCTCCATAAGATTCCTCATGGGAGCAGGCTGTCCACCGTGAGCCCCAGGCCCAGTCCAACTTTCGGT
This sequence comes from Equus przewalskii, assembly GCF_037783145.1. Taxonomy (NCBI): domain Eukaryota; kingdom Metazoa; phylum Chordata; class Mammalia; order Perissodactyla; family Equidae; genus Equus; species Equus przewalskii. The sequence goes on along the minus strand of NC_091842.1, from coordinate 11,876,068 downwards.
CAGTCCCTCCCACAGCGCCCTCCCAGCCGACTCTGCCCGCCACAGGCCGCATCCCCCTACTGCGATGTCTCCAGCCACCCACCCCCAGAGCAGGGACCCTCTTTCAGCCACTCTGGCACAGGCCTCATCCCCAGGATTGCTCAGTGTCCCTCCTCAGCCAAACGGAACTCAGAAGTCTCTTTTGGTTCCTCCTATTCCCAAACCAGGAGGACAGAGCCCACACCCGGCAGACCCAGCGGGCTCCCGGGGGTGGAGGATGTGGGAGCCTTACCCTGGGAAGAGCAGAGCCGGCTCCCCATGGAGAAGCCCGCTGTGGCCACGCGCACGCATGGCAGGCAGGCGCTGGCCGCCAGGCCGCCTGGGCGACACTGGGCAACGTCAGGAGCATTAGGAGGCCGCCCTGCCCCTGCCCGCCCGCAGCCCAGCACAGAAGAGCTCGGCCTGGCTTTCCCCATCCTGACGCCATTAAAAGTTGAGGATGTGGTTAGGGGAGGAGAGCCAGAGAAGCTGACCCTGAAGGGAGCGAAGGCTGCCTGGGGCCGCGCTGGCTCTGCGGGAGCAGGGGCTGGAAGCCAGTCCTGGTTGTGCCCAGGTCTGCACAGCATCTGGGACAAGCCACTTAAAATGGGGATGATGCCACCTGCCCTGCCCTCCCAGGGGAAATGGGTACCTAGGTGAAAGATAATTCTCCAGAAGTGGAGAGGGGTGGGTCGGAGTTTTAGACTATAGACCCCCTGGGGCTGTCACGCCGGCTCCCGTGTCTGGAGCACCCATGGGGGGGGGGCCATCCGGGCCCCAGCTCACTAAGCCAGAACTGAAAAGCTCTGGGACTAGCCCCACATGGGCCCTTTGTGGGGATCCAGACAGAGCAAGTGGACGCAACCCAGGTGGCTCACTCTCTGTCTAAGGGGAGACTCCCACACATGCTTGTCCTTGACCTCCTGTGTCCTGGGTCCCCAGCACGAGGAAAGACCACAGGCACATGGGGGGACGTTCATGACCAACCTGATGAGGACAGATCGCTCCCCCCAGCCTGTCCACCTTCCAACCTGCCTGGCGTGTGGAGCTGGGACTGGACCTGGGACCCCAGCCACCCCGTCCCCGGCGCGGGGCAGCAGGTGCCAGCGGCCTGAGCCAGCTTTAGCCCCAGCCCAGCAGGAGTCTCGGCTGCAGCCCCACTCCGGCCCTGGAACTCGGCACTCAGCACGAGGCGCCAAGCTCAAGCTTCTCATCTGTACGACGAGGGGAAAGCAGTTACCCAGCCAGGTCGTTTATGACAAAGAAACTGGAGGAGAGCCTGCTGCAGAGCCAGCTCATAACAGAGCCAACGCCGAGCACCGGCCTCGCGGGTGGGCCATCTCTGGGGCTGGACCACAGAGCCGGGATGGGAGAGGCCCTTCCAGGACCTGCCTGGCCCAGCAGAGGGGCCAGACGGTGGCTTGTGGTCTGTCCCCTTGCTCTGCAGCCCCAAGTCCTCCTCAGGTCACTGCAGCCAGCCCTTCTTCTTCCTGGGTTCAAGAGGGACCCCCACGGCCGGCCTGGCCTGCCCCTACTTCAGCCCCAGAAGCAGACCCCAGGGAAGTGCTCTGGGCTCCTGTTCACAGCCTGCCCTTACCGACTCTCCCACGCCTGCAGGGCAGTGTCAGACCCTGCTGAGCCCTGCAGGCTACCCTGGACCCGCAAGGGCCCACACCCCAGCAGCAGTCCTGGGCCACCAGCCCACAGGCCTGAACCCGCTTCTCCTCCCTCAGGGCCAGGATACATTCCAAACCCCCGGGTGGCCCCCGGCTCAGCTCCCCGGCTCCCACCCCAGCCCCTCCAAGACACTTCCCCTTGTCACTCCAGCTGCCCTCCGGTCCTCACATCCCTTGAGATCGGGGCTTCACAGCCTCTATTCCCTCTGCCCGGACACTCTTCCCTAACCTCAGCTGCACTGGCTCCTGCTTGTCGCCCAGACCTCTGCACTGGCGTCACCTCCTGAGCGACACCCTCCCTGGCTGCCTGACTGGAAGCTGCATGCAGGGGTGCTCCCTCCTGTCCTGAGCTGCCCCAGCCAGGGCTCCCGCCCGCCAGTGGGACCCAGACAGCCCTCCCGCGCACCTGCTCCGAATGCCTCGGGGCCACAGACCCGGTATAAGACCCTCTCCAATGGCCCCCTTGGCCCGGCCACTCCCTGCGTGTCACAGCTCTGAGGACCAGCACAGGCCCGCCCTCTCCACAGGGCGGGGACAGGGCATCAGTCCAGGTCCGGTCCAGGCCGGGCCCAGGGCCAGACCCTCTGTCCGGAGGCTGAGCTCACGCTTTGGGATGTGGCCACTGCCCCGATTCCCAGAGCAGACTCCAGCTTCTTACTGCTCCCCCAAACCACCCCAGGCTCCCCCCGCCTCTGCCAGACCCCCCGCTTGGTGCCCCGGGACCCCTAGCATGGGGTCCCAGCCTCAGATGGGGAAGGCACTTCCAGCACCTCGGAGAGCAGACGGCCAGTTCCACAGGGCGGGGGAGGGGGGCCACGTCTTCCCGCTTCCAGGCCCCCCATCTCCAGAGGCCCTTGCTATGAGACCCGAGGAGGGACAAAAGCAGCTCCGGGTGCAGAAATCTCCCGTCTCCCCTGCCCCCTCGCAGGGTCTACTGCTCCTGGCTCTTCCCCCTTCCCTCATGGGCGTCCAGCTGCAGCCTTGCACTGCCATCAAGCCCAACACAGGGCTTGGGGGCGGGGCTCTCTAATCAATGGGGCATTCACGGAGTGACAGCTCCTTCCTCTCCCTGGGCCAGGCAGAGTCAGACCACCCAGCCTCCGCCCTCAGGGGCTCCTGGACCACCGTGCAGCGTGACTGGGAAGCCAGCAGCAGGCCACACTGCGGCCCACTCCCACTCCCTCCGGGGACTAACATGCACCTGTTCAAAACGGCAGCAAAGACAACACGGCGGTCACCCAGGGACACACCCCCCAGAGACCCCAGTAAAATGTGAAAAAGGAAGATGCAAATTTAGGAACTACCCACGATTTAGCTGCTTAAAACTCATGTGCAAAAGGAAAAAAGGCTGGAAGGAAATCCATCGCATGGTGGCTGTGACTAGGTTAAGGGGGCGTAATGGGTGTTTCCTCCTTTATCACTTCCAAGTTCTTCTGTAATGAGATTAGGGACAAGTGAAAAGAAAAGAAATTACTCTTTAATGAGTTCTGTACCTGCAGGCACTTCACGTTCATTAACTCACTTGATCCCAGCAGACATGTTATTATCCCATTTGTGGCTCAGAGAGGTTAAGCAACTCTTCCAGGGTCACACAGCAGGGGCAGAGCTAGGAGGGGCATTAGAGCTGGATCAGAGCCAGCATTCAGGCCCCTCTTGATCAGGGAAGAAGGAACCCAGGCAGTGCTATGGGGCTCTCTCCAGGAGAGGAGAGGGTTGGGGTCGGGCCTAGCTGGTGCCCTTCTCCAGCTAGTGAGCTACACAACCCCCCCTGCACCCCACCACACTCAGCCCACTTGGTGCCTCTGTCCACGCTCTTCCTCCACTGCCCGCACATCGTCCTCCTCTGCACTCTTATGTTCTCCCATCCTCAAGGCTGAGCCATTCACGCTTCCTCCAGGAAGTCTTCTGGGACAGCCCACTCGAGGTGCTCAGCCCCCCTGACTTCCCACAGCCGGGCAGTGAGTGCAGACGACCTCGCCTGGGGGACCACAGCCTCCTCACTGGGCTCCCCACCCCTGCTCTTAACCCCCAAGACCCATGCTCCACACAGCGGCCTGAGGGATGTGAACACCCAGCCGTTCCTCTGCTAACATCCTCCATCAGCTCCCGTCGCACTGAAACCCAGCCCGCATCCTCCACGACTGCCTCTGCTGCCCTCCCCAGCCTCACTCACACTCCTCTCTATGCAGACTCGTCTTCCTTCTCTTTCTTAACAAACCAAATTCACCCCTGCCTCGGGGCCTTTGCATCACTGTCCCCTCCACCTGGAGCATCCTTTCCCCATTTTCTCTCACCTGGCTCCTCCTCGCTCAGGAACGCCTCCCATGAATAAAGGAGGGTTTGCCACCTTGAAGGGGGACTCTGGCCTTCAAACGAGGCTGGACCAGGCAGGGGAGGGGGGGTCTGCCCACGGGCCGTGTCATGCAGCTGCCTCACCCTTTTTTGCGGGGTGTTTGGCTATGCCAGGGACCTAGTTCTGCCAACTGCCCCTGCCTTTGGCTCAAACTTCCCCTGACCCCACCCAGGGCCCAGATGGCTGAGTCTGGTCTCGGGCTGTTTTCTATCTCTCCAGGTTCTGTGCCCGTCAGGCGAGATGGACAGTGTCCCCCTGCTGGCTGGAGTGTCATCAAAGCGAGGATCTGTGCCCAAACATGCTCATCACAGCATCATTTATCGAAGTGAAAAATAAGAAACAATCGCAGCCTCCAACCACAGAGAATGGGATCAGAAAACTTTCCCAATTCCTTCCATCGTATTCCTTTTGACTGCAAACCCTGCAGCAGCTTCCCACTGTTCTCGAGATGGAAGCGGAACTCCCTGCTCAGCCCCAAGCTGCCCCTGCCCAGTCCACCCTGTCTCACCAGCACACTCCTCACTGGCCACGTTCCAGCCTCACACTCTTCTGCTTCATACCCCCCCACACTCCCTTCTGCCACTGGGCATTTGCACGTGCTGTTCCCTCTGCCTGAAGTACCTCCCTCTTCATTTAGTGAACCAGGACCTTCCATACCTCAGCTCACCATCCTCTCCTCAGGGAAGGCTTTGTGGCCCTCCAGGACCTGGTCAGGCCCTGGTCATAGGATCTCACGACACCCAGACTGGCAGTCTGCTGTGGGCCAGGACCACATTCTGGTTCTGCTCAGAATGAGAGCTCTGGTGGTTAGGACGATGTCGACAAGCAGGCCTTTGACTTATGTTTGTTGAATAAAGAGTATTTTACAGCCATTAAAATGACGCACTCCTATTATACTTAAACATCACTATCACGTGACATTTCCAGTGGCATGAAAAACTCACTGATCATCTTCAAAGGAAAAAGGAGACTGTCAAGCTGTATATGCAGCATGATTGCAAACAGGGAAGGAAAAAAGTGGAAAGACAAATCAGAATAACAGCAGTTGCCTCGAGGAGGGGGATTACAGGCAACTTTACTCGTATGGAACTTTCCCAAGGTTCCACAGGAGCTGCCTTCCTTCCATCATCAGAAAAGCCAATAACCAACAGCTGCTCTCCACCCACTTGCTGTCCGGGCTGGCGTCCCACAGGCACCCTCTGCCCACCAGCAGAAAGGCCAGAAGTCACGTGAGGAACGGTTACAGGCATGGCTCTGGGTGGCAGACCAGAAGGCCGGTGGGGAGACGAGGCTGGCTCCACCAGAACAAGCCCAGGTCCCAGAGGGGAAGGAACGGGCCCCGGGAGGCGGGTGGAGGCTGGAGTTTGAATCCCGGCTGTCTTACTGGCTGAGTGACCTTGGGCAAGGCACCAGGCCTCCCGGGACCACCACCTCCTCACCCCGGGTGGAGCCGACAGTGGTGCTGCCTCCCGGAGCCAGGGGAGCGGGAGAAGGAATGACACACACTGAGCATGCGTCAGGGCCTGTCGCCAGTTAATTTTTAGAGGGATCACGGTCAGACGTATAGATCCGGGTACTGCTGGCTTCCCGGCTGGTCACAGAGCAGCCGGTGTTCCCAGGGCTTTTCCAGAAGAACCACTCTGCCACCGGCGCCTCCCCCAACCACCCTTGGCCCCACACACCTTCCTTAGAGCCCGTGGCCGCCGCTGCAGCAGAGGCCGAGGGAGACCCGGTGGATGTCCGGCCCATGGGACTCGAGTGCTTCCCCCCGCGGCCGGGGGGCTTCAGGCCGCTGGGCTTCTGCATGGCGGTGCCACTCTGTGGGTGGATGACGGTCTGTGCAGGTCACGTCCTCTCCGCCATCGTCACTCACCTGCGGGCAGAGAGCAGAAGCGATCATATCACCACGTCACCAGATGTCAGAGCAGCCCGGTGGGACACAGCGGGATTCCAGCACCCCTGAAACTGGGCATAGGGAAACTGAGGCACAGAGCCGTGGCAGCAAGTGTGGACCCAGTGTGGCGGTGGTGTTGCCAGGACACGGGTCCTGGTCTGCTGGGCTCTGAGGTCGGGCACGCTCTCGCTGCCCACCTCCTGGGCCAGGAGGCAAGGGTGAGGAGCAGAGTGGCTTGGGGTCGGCAGCGATGGCAGTATTAACCCCAGCAACCTTGTAAGAGGACCACACACGTCAGCACAGCCACCAACAGCTGAGTGCAGCTCTCACCGCAGAGCACGGGCCCATGCGGATTCTGATACACAGCAGCAACCCGGTGGGTCGCTTTCCAATGGTGCCCAGACCCTTTGGGACCAGCCAACAGCTCACATCCCTCCCAACGAGGGCCAGACAAAGCATCGCCCAGTTTCATCAACCAGCTCACTGTTCCGCTTGCCTCGGGGGCCACACTCCAGCTGCTGGGCTCACCGTGCCAGCACCCGTCCCCTCCCTCAAGGTGTGGGGACACACACCTGTCTCAATCCCATGCCAGGATGGACCCATTGTGCCCTCTGCCCACCCTCCCACCATCAAAGCTCCCTGCCTGTGACCAAGCAGAGAAGGATGCGATGTATACAGCGCAGGGGGACAGTGGCATTTGCCAAAGGGGACCCCGAGAGGGGAAGCCCCAGGCTCCATGGTGATCAGTTCAGGGCACAGGTGACAGCAAGACAGGACTGGCTGCAGGGGAACTGGAGGAGAGGCGGAAAGGACAGGCCCACTGCCCCTGGCCTCCTCCCCCGCCCTGTGTGCACGCCCTCTCTTGCACCAAATGTCAGTGGAGGATGCACCTAGGCCCAGGCCGCCGCCTGTCCCACAGCTGCAGGCAGGACGTGGCCTCTGCCTTGGGCAGCACACCGTCCAGTGGGGAGAGGGCACGCAGAGCACCGCGGGATGGACAGAGGATTCTGGACAAAAGCATCACCCCTTTGTCACCCTGGGAACAGGGGAAATCGACATGCTCTGGGCGCTCAACTCTGATGCAGAAGGGAATGCCACACCCTCAGTCATGGGATGTTATTCCCTTTCACAAAACCCTTTTCTCCATTCTTGATCCCTCTGACTTCTCTGGGCTGACCCCTAACCCCAGCCTGGAGTGGACATGAGACCCAAGCCTGGCCAGAACCCCCAGGGTTAGCTGAGGGGTGATCTCGTGACCTGAGGAGCGTCAGGGTCTGGCCTCTGGCTGGAATTTAAGGAAGGGTGCTCTCCTTGCTCTGGGTGTAGACATTTGGTACAAGAGAGGGCGTGCGCACAGGGCGGGGGAGGAGGCCAGGGGGCAGTGGGCCTGTCCTTTCCGCCTCTCCTCCAGTTCCTTGCCTGGGTGTGGGATGGAAGCAAGGAGCAGCAGGGCCATCCTAGTTACCACAGGGAGAGCCTGCCACGGAGCGATGCCAAGACGGAGAAAGCAGAGCTGAGTCCCTGGATTTGGAGGGCCTGGATCCAGCTGAACCTGAAGCTAGTCATTTGAGCTCTTCACTTACATCAGCCAACAAATCCTGGCACACACGTGCATCGTTTTCTCTTTTTGCCTAAACGTATTTGAGTGACGCTGTTGCTTGTAAACAGGAAAGTTCTAATAGAGAAGCCAGCCTACAATGCTCAGGGCAGGAATACGCAAAGCATCCTCAGAGCAGCTCTCAGGCTGGCAAGACGAGCCAGCAACACGGCTGCCTGTCCTAGCACAGCCACGAGGAGGAACAGCTCACACAGGGCTGCCAGGCATAAGAGAGAACAACAAGCTCTCCAAGGCACACAGCGGTGGCACCACACCCCTGTGAGCCACCAGGAGTCCTGGCACGCCTGCCAGCCCTGGCCCGGCCCCAGAGCCCACCAAACGGACAGTGCAATCCCTTGATGGACTCCTCTGTGCCCTGGGGACTCTGGGGCCAGGAGTCACTCGGCCAGGCTGCAGTATGAGGCGGCCCCCTCGCTCCCCAACCTGGCCCTTCACTGAGAGACCACCCTGTGGGTGTGCACGTCATTCTGCGAGCCTGGGCTGGCTGTGTTGGCATCCCCAAGCTGAAGAGGGACTCGCCGAGCCACCAAGGGCAAGGGAGCGTGGTCTCTGAAGACAGTCCCCCTGTGGGTGGCCAAACGAGCCCCCTGCTCCAGCAGCTCGGCCAGGGGTGCTTTGCCCGAGGAGCCGGGACGCAGAGCCCCGCGTGTGCGAGGCCGAGTGTGCGGCCGGAACTGCAGCGAGACACAAGGAGCCCACCCCAGGCCCGGGCCCCGGAGCACAACACCCTCTTGGAGGAAAAAGCTACAGGTCATACATCTAGTGAAGGATTTGTATTCAGGACACATGAAGTCTCACGACTCACCAACAAGAAGACGAACAACCTAATAACAAATGAACCAAAGATTTGAAGACAGTCCTGTGTTTTTTAACGACAGGATGCGTTCTGAGAAATGTGTCATCAGGCGATTTCGTCGTTGTGTGAACATCACTGAGTGTCCATCACTGAGTGTCCACAAACCCGGATGGGAGAGCCCACCACACACGCAGGCTATGTGGTACCAATCTTATGGGACCCCGGTCATAAGTGTGGCCCGTCATTGACCAAGCATCACTATGCAGCACACGACTGTACTCATTTCACCAACGAAGATACACAAACAGCAATAAACACATGAAAAGATGACCAACATCATGAGGCGTTAAGCGATGCAGACCAAAACCACAGAGATCCACTGTACACCAAGTGCAATGGACGAAAACAGAAAACTGACAGTATCAAGTGCTGACGAGGATGGAGCGCAATCAGGACACACGTATTGTTGGTGGAAGTGAAAAATGGCACAACCACTTTGGAAAACAGTTTGGCAGTTTCTTAAAAAGTTAAATATATCCCTACCATATGACCCAACCACCCAAGAGAAATAAAAACATACATCCATATAAAGATTTGTAAAAAGATGTTCATAGCAGTGTTACTCATAATACGCAAAACATGAAAACGTCCCAAACATCCACCAACTGGTGAGTGTACAAACCAACAGCTTATCTACACGCCAGTGTACAACTGAGCAACGAGGACAAACCTCAAAACACATCACACCAAGTGAAAGAAGCCAGACACAAAAGGCTACATATCGTATGATTCCATTTATCTGAGACTGCAAAACTACAGGCACAGAAAGCACATCAGTGGCTGCCTGGGGGTGGCAGCGGGGGCTGACTGCACACAGGCACAAGAGAACTTTCTGGCTGGTAGGAATGTTCTAAAACTGGATTTTGGCGATGCCTGCACAACTGTGTATTTATACTAAAAACCATCAAACCATACACTTAGAATGGGTGGATTTTATGTTATGTAAATTAAACCTTAACTTTTTTTTTTTCTTTGAGGAAGATTAGCCCTGAGCTAACTGCTGCCAATCCTCTTCTTTTTGCTGAGGAAGACTGGCCCTGAGCTAACATCTGTGCCCATCTTCCTCTACTTCATACATGGGATGCCTACCACAGCATGGCTTGCCAAGAGGTGCCATGTCCGCACCTGGGATCCGAACCAGCCAACCCTGGGCCACCGAAGCAGAACGTTCGAACTTAACTGCTGTGCCACCGGGCCGGCCCCAAGCCTCAACTTTAAAAAAGTTATATAAAAAATAAAATGCTTGAAGCCTCCCCACAGGAGTTAGTGTGACAGCCTTCAAGGTCCTCCTCACCCTCGCCTCCACGAGGGCCCTCCCTTGCCCACTCCACTCCAGTCACACTGGTTCGCACTAAGCGTGCTCCAGCCTCAAGGCCTTTGCACATGCTGTTCCCTCTGCCTGCTTTTCCCTCAGATATCCAAGTTCATTGCTCGTCTTTTTCAATATCTGCTCTAATTTCCCCTTCTATGATTATGACCCTACCCAGTCCCCCCACCTGCTTTGTTTTTCTCTTCTGCAAGAGGACAGGGAGTAGGGTCTACTCTGTTCACTGTGGCATCCTTAGTCCTCATGAGGGAGGCTGGCGCCCACAGGAGCTCAACAGATCACTCCTGAAGGAATAAACGAAGGACGCCCCCCCCGCCGGTGCCCAGCACTCAGGATGGGTGGCCTGTGGTGGTCACCCCAGCTGGCCATCTGACGCCACAGCTTTTCACACAGCCAGTCTGCCCTCCCACCAGCCAGCACACCCTCTGAGGCAGGGACCAGGCATCATGACTGAGTGCCTGCACTGAGGCCCCAGCCAGCCTTGCCGCTGACGACCCTTGCTTCCTCACCAGTCACCCGGCACCTGCCCACCTCCCAGACTCTGCCTGTGCCTTTCTCCCACCTATTTCACGTCACCTATTCCAACTACGCACAGAACACCTGGCCTGCCACCTCCTCCTCCAGGAAGGCTGCCAGGCCCTTGGGCCCACAAAGATCTCCAAATCACATGCTGAGCTGAGGAGAGAGAGGATCTTTGCATGTTCATCTTCATCGTGCCTCCTGGGAGCCCACGGGCAACCCCAGGGGGGGCCACAGTCTCTCCTGTCTGAGCCCCCAGCCCCAGCACGGTGCCTGGCACGGAACCCAGGACCCAGAAGCCCTGGAGGAGAGCGGGCCTGTTGCTCAGAGGACGAAGGCCTTTGGAGACACTCCTCCCAGGGGAGGCCTCTGGAGGCTCCCACAGCTGCCCTCCCAGACCCCAGTGATCCCAGCAGCCTCCGGTATGAAGAAACTGCTGTGCTCTAGGCCTCGAGGAACACGGCCTCCTCAGTCCTCACAAGCCTGCTGAGATGCTGGCCAGCGTCAGGGGGAGCACCTGAAGCTCAGGAAAGGCTGAGGGTTCGCCCAAAGTCACAGCCAGCTCCGCGCCCAGAACCAGACCCCAGTCCTGCCTCGGCTGCCTCCTGGTCCAGGCCTGCAATGGCATCTGTGAGACCCCTGGCCTCCAGGGACAACGCCATGTGCCCCAACAACAAAAGAGCCAGAGGAGCTGGCAGGAGAGGTGAACCAGGTGGCAGCCACTCAGTCCTGGCCACCAGGGCTGGGGGCGCAGGGAGGGCCGGGGAGGCGAGGCGAGCAGCCCACCCGACTCCCCAGGGCCTCCAAAGCTGGGGCACCCGGGGAAGGGGGCACAGGAGGGGAGAAGGGTGAGCGAGGAGTGGAGGCGGCCTGGGGCCAACAGCCCCTATGACTCAGGCCTGCTCGTGGGACAGAGGAAGAGAAGGGGCTTTGGAAAAAGCTGGGACGTGATGACAAACTGGCCTCTGGCCACACCGCAGCTGACGGGGGAGGCCTGGGAGGGAACATATTCATGCTCGGTGGGTCTGAAGCCGGACCCACCAGAAGCGCCGTGGGGCCTTGGCCGGGGCGTGGGGCCTTGGCCGGGGCGGGCGTCAGTCTCGTCACCCGTAGGATGGGGTGAAAGCACTGCCACCCACGGGGGGCGGACGAGCCTCCCTCGGTGCCGCACACAGCAGCTGTGGGGAGAGGGCGGCCGTCGCTGCCATCCGGTCTCTGCGATGATCTCCAGGGACCCAGGGGCCGCGCCGCCTCTCCAGGGACTCGGCCGGATGAGCCGGTGTGGGAGCAGTGGGAGAGGGCGGGTGGCATCCAGCCCAACAGGCCCCCTTTGTGCCGCCCTCGACTGCCATTCACCGAAAACAAACCCGGGCTGCGTTTCAGGGTTTCCATTTCAGCTGCCCGCGGGGGGGAGGGGGGACTGGAGTTTCAGTGCAGACGAGGCCCAAGAACCCTCCACCAATCGGCAGCCCTGGGTGCGCCCCAATGGAAGCGGGCAGGTGCCAAGCAGGCAGTGGGAAGCCCAGCTCCAGGGTGCCAGCACTGCCCAGAGGGGAGGCAGGCTGGTGCCAGGAAGCGGGCTCAGGACAGACTCAGGCCCAGGACCTCGGCGATCGCTCAGCCTGGGCCCTCCTGCTGCGGGCACTGGACACTGCTGACTGAGGCCACGTGGCCCAGCCTTCCCGGAGGCTTACATACACACGTGGACACACACACACACACACATGCACACGCACGCACACACACCCTGACAGCAGCGGCTCTCCTGGGGGCCGCTCTTCGTCTCCCCACTCAGGGGTCCTGGGAGCTGGGTGCCCACACTGCCCCCTGCTCCCCTGAGCCTGTGACTTGAGTGTTGGCCATATGGCAGCAGAGGTGAACTCAGTGCAGCCCCTGCCGCTCGCCCACGCCCCAGGGCTCAGGACCACAACAGTACCATGATGGGGGGCACCTGTAACAGAGCACGGTGTGGGGCTGGGGGTCAGGGGAGGGGAAACTGCACAGACCACACTCTGCCAGGTCAACCAGAAAGCTGAGGATCCAGAGCACCTAAAATGTGGGGTATCCAGAGACTGGGAGGGACAGCGCAGGGTGAGGACGGGGTCTCCCCTCATGCCAGGCCTCGGGCAAGGGGATGAGGAGCCGGGAGGAGTCGAGCAGGGACCTGACAGATCAGACGTGCATGTCACCAAAACTGCTCTGGAGCTGATGAGGATGGGGGGGGCTGCCGTGACAGACAGGGACACAACGATGAGGCCCAAACTGCGGCAGGGCCTGGAGTGGGCAGAGAGGGGACATGCTGAGCAGGGTTCAGTGGTAACAGTGGGGGTAGGGCAGGGACGGCAGCAGGAGGAGAATCTCCCAACACTGGGGGACCTGGGAGGAGTCGGCCCAGGAGGGGGAGCTCAGTGTGGGGCACACTGGGCATGGGGCGACTGAGGCCTGGGCACCCACCCAGGGTGTAATGTGAGGAGCTGAGGGAAAGAAGAAAGGGACCACAGGGCACCGACTTGAGGGCATCCCAACGACAGACAACAGACGACAGACAGCAGCTGGGCAGCTTTCGAGGGGAGGATGCCTGGAGCGCTCCTGGCCTCCTGCGCCATCAGGGAAACGCAAATCGGAGCCGCAAGCAGATCCCGTTTCCCACCCAATCAGATGGGCGAAAAATCAAAAAGCCAGGGCACACCAAGTGCTGGAGAGGCCACAGAAGAAGGGCTGGTGGGCCGGTGGGCACCTCGCCCTCATCCCGGGAGGCCCCTCCAGGGTGCTCCCCTCAGCACTCCATGCAGCCCAGAGACATGGTTTTGGGGGCGGGAAGGAGGCTGTGAGTAACTGGGTTCTGCGTTTCTAACTATAAGATGTGTTTCTTAAGTCCTGCAGGATTACACGGGTGTACATTGTATAGCCTGTCTACTCCTTTTTTTGAGTGTCTAAAATATTTTGAGTGCCTAAAAAATCCTTTTTTTTCTTTTTTGAGGAAGATTAGCCATGAGCTAACATCTGCAGTCAATCCTCCTCTTTTTGCTGAGAAAGACTGGCCCTGAGCTAACATCCGTGCCCATCTTCCTCTACTTTATATGTGGGACGCCTGCCACAGCATGGCTTGATAAGCGGTGCCATGTCCGCACCCAGGATCCAAACCAGCAAACCCCGGGCTGCTGAAGCGGAATGTGAGCACTTAACCGCTGTGCCACTGGGCTGGCCCCTAAAAAATCATTTTTTAAATAGAAAAAAATTAAAGATAGACACAAGGGGAAGGGGAGAAGAAATGCTCTCCCTTCCCCGTGCACACCCACCAAGAGGAATAGAGGGCAGGCCCCAAGCAGAACGGACCCCCATAGGTGCTGACCGCCAGGCCAAGGCTCCCCAAAGATGAGCCCTTATGTTGGCATGGTGTGGGCTCCCTCAGCCCTGCCCCACCGGGCACCCCCACACTGACGCCTGCACTTGACACCCAGGGCCACTCCACCCCCGAACCCAGCGGGGGCCCATCCTCACAAGTCCACTCCTACTGCATGCCCTCTGCTTGGAAGGGGGCTTTGTTGCATCTGCATGTGGCGGATGCGGGACCTTTGCCGCGGGGAGGGAGCTGGAATCCCGCGTGCAGGCAGGGCAGGGCTGCACTGGCCAGTCCCTGCGAGCCCAGCCAGCTCAAGGGGAAGCCAGCGCGCTCAGCCCTCACGCCAGCTGCCCCTCAGGCCAGGCCTGGGAGAGCGGGCGTCCCTGCGAGCCCAGCCAGCTCAAGGGGAAGCCAGCGCGCTCAGCCCTCACGCCAGCTGCCCCTCAGGCCAGGCCTGGGAGAGCGGGCCACCGACGCCTGTCTGCCTAGCCCCAGCCCCATGCCTGCCCTCTCAACCCGTCAGCACAGCCCCACGGAAGCTGGAGCCGCCCAGGCGGTGCAAGCCCACCATTCAGCCAGCTGTCGGCACAGCTGCGGCCAGCAGGGGGACAGACAGGGGGCGCCAAGAAGAAGGGGGTGGTGATGAGTGGGCCCTGCTTGGGGCCCCGAGTCACCCTGGGAGTACAAGGGGCCTGGCAAGCCATCCAGAAGCAGCGAGGGGAAGGGACCCACTCAGGCCTCCCACTGGAGCTGGGGCTGGAAACCAGGCTTCAGGGAGAAGGAGGGAAGATGAAGCCGGGGAGACGGGAGGGCAGGGCAGGCCACGCCAGGAGTGTGGATGTCGAGGGCAGGGCACCCACGGGCTGAGCAGGGAGGGACAGGCCACCTAGAGCCCCAGTCAACCCCCAACTTCTCTGGCACCTGCCGCTGGGAGACAAGCAGTAGCTGAGACCAGAAGTCTGCGTTCTGGTCCCACACGTTCACCAGCCCCACAGCCCCCGAGCACAGGGCTGCAGTTCCCAACTTGTAAAGTCTGTATCTTCCTGGTCCCACCAACAGCCTGGGGGGCCTGCACAGCCCTGGGAATGGCCTGCCGGTCAGTCTTCCCTGAGCTGGGCTTGGCCATCTTCCCTCAGGCTTTCATGTGGCTCGGGTCCTGTTTCCCAGCAAAGAGCAAAGGGGATCAGGGCTGTGTCAGGTCCAGGGAGGGGAAGGAAGGTCAATATACTTCCCTGCCTTACACACATGCATACACACACACGTGCACACACACACACACACACACAGAGTTGGCATGCTCAGGACCAGAGAACAGCCGTGGCCCCAGGGCCTGCTCCTGGCTGTGTGGCCACCCACGGGCCCAGCAACTAGACAGCTGGGCCCTCCTGCTGCTGGCCTAGGAAACTGGGCAAGAATCAGCCTGGCTCTGCTGTGGGGCCCCACCAGGCGCAGGGAGAAGGGCTTGGGAACAACACTGCTCAAGTTCCCCTCTGACCCACCTTTATTCCCATTTCACAGAATGGGAAACTGAGGCCCAGGGCAGGGAAGTGATTCACCCAAAGCCACAGAGCAAGTGAAGAGGACAGTGAGATTCAAGTGCCCAAATGAAGAAAACCTGTGCTGGGCAGGAGGTCCCTGAAACCACAGAGTCAGGGTCCCGGGGAGGGGAGGGGCCCGCTGCAGTCACCCAGTGATCAGGGCAGACAGGAAGGAACGGGATCCAGTGTCCTGCTTCCCAGGCCTGGACTCTGACCCAATCGTCATTCACTGTTGCCTGCTTCACCTCTGATTTCCGTGGCAGCCCCATCCAACACACCCAGGCTGGGGTAGCCACAGGAGTGCTGCCCCATCTCCTGGGTTCTCGTCCCCAACCCAGCCTGTCCGGCCTCCTCCCTGGGTCAGAATTTGCATAAGCAACTAAGAATTGCCCCTGAGCAAAGGATGGTCTTTACAATAAGCGGTGCTGAGTCAACTGGATAGCCACGTGGGGAAAAAATCATGACCCCTCCCGTGGCTGGCAGAATAATGGCCCCCCAACAATGTGCACGTCCCCATCCCTGGGACTTCTGCACATGTTAGCTCACATGGCTAAGGGGAGTTAAGGCTGCAGATGGAGTTAAGGTTGCTAATCAGTTGACCTTGAGATGGGACGATTATTCTGGATTATCCAGGAGAGCCCAACGTAATCACAAGGGACCCACAAGTGCAAGAGGGAGGCAGGAGCAAGAAAATCAGAGAGGTGGCAGTGCACGAAGGACTCAGTCTGACATTGCTGGCATGGGGAAGGGGCCACCAGCCAAAGACTGCGGGCAGTCTCTAGAAGCTGGAAAGGGCAAAGACACAGATTCTTCCCTAGACTCTAGAAGGAACGCAGCCTGCTGACATCTGACTTTAGCCTGGTGAGAGCCACTTAGACTTCCAACCTCCAGAACTGTAAGATAACACAGTCGTGTTGTTTTAAGCCACTGTTTGTGGTCCTTTGTTACAGCAGGGCACTAATATGCTTATGTCACGTCACACACAAAAATCAATTCCAGATGGAGAGCAGATGTACATGCAAAAGGTAAAACAATACAGTTTTCACAAGAATGTCTTCATAACACTGGAGCAGGGTAAGATTTCTTAGACACCAGAAGTGCTAAAAATAAGGGAAAAGATGGATAAACTGAACAATATTAAGAGTAAGAGCTTCTGTGCATCAAATGACACCACTGAGAGAGAGAGTGAAGGGCCAGCCACAAAGGGGGAGAACACATTCGTAGTTCTATATTCTACAGGGGATGAGGCGCGTCCAGAAGGCTCACGCACGGCCCCCAGGAGGGAAAGGGGTGTGAGCGATCTGGAGAATAGCCTGGCGTCACACTTACAGCTGAATGCGACCCAGCAATTCCACTCCTCGGCGTGCACCCAACAGACACATGCACATAGGGCACCAAAAGACAAGTACTATTCTCCCTAACCCTCCCAAACTGAAAACAACGCCGAGATCCACCCCCATCAGAACGAGGAAATGAGTAGTGGTTTACTCACACAATGGAATCAAACGCAGCAATGAAAATAAACGGACTACAGACTACAACCGCCGGCAGCAACGTGCTCGAACCTTGAGATTACGATCTGGAGTGAAGGCAGCCAGATACCCAGACACGGGAGCACACAGTGGAGGACTGAATGCTCTCTTTAAAAGGGGGTCCAGGGGGGCTGGCCCAGTGGCGCAGTGGTTAAGTTCGCATGTTCCACTTCAGCGGCCCGGGGTTCGCCGGTTTGGATACCAGGTGCGGACATGGCACCGCTGGGCAAGCCATGCTGTGGCAGGTGTCCCACATATAAAGTGGAGGAAGATGGGCAAGGATGTTCGCTCAGGGCCAGTCTTCCTCAGCGAAAAAAAAAAGAGAGAGGAGGATTGGCAGCAGATGTTAGCTCAGGGCTAATCTTCCTCAAAAAAAAAAGTGGGGGTGCAGGGCTGGCAACACTTGTTGATGTGTTAGAAATCAGGGAGGGAGGGGCTGGCCCCGTGGCCAAGTGGTTAAGTTCTCGCGCTCAGCTTCGGCAGCCCAGGGTTTTGCCAGTTCGAATCCTGGGCGAGAACATGGCACCACTTGTCAAGCCATGCTGAGGCGGCGCCCCCATGCCACAACTAGATGGACCCACAACTAAAAATACACAGCTCTGTACCAGGGGGCTTTGGGGAGAAAAAGGAAAAATAAAAAAATCTTAAAAAAAAAAGAAATCAGGGAGGGGTCACCCGGGGTCAGGGGGATTGACTGGAAGGAAAAACAAGAGGGGCTCTGGGAGCTGGCGGAGTCGGACTCCGGACCCCAGGGCTGTGACACAGGCTCTCGGGCCACGCACGCTCTCCTGGATGGACGTTGTACTTCAATGAAGAGACTTTCCAAAGTGCCTGGGCTGCAGTGGGTGGCGGCAGGAGAGGAGAAAGCAGGGGTGGTCCCCGATGCTCTGGGGCCTTCCCACCCATCAGGCCGCCCCAGCCGGCGGCACCTAACCCTGTGGACCCCTCGGAGCATCCGTCTCCCCCAGGGGTCTGAGGCCTCCCCGCTGGCAGCCCCGTGCCCCAGGGAGCCCAGGCACCCAGGTCGGATGCGTAGCCGGGCTACGCTCGCTGACCAACCTTCCAGGGCACCAACTTTCTTCCCTAAAGACGACATGCCAGTCAGCACCCCAGCATCCTCAGCCTGAGCCCTCCCCTGGAGGGGACAGGGTCGAGGCTGAGCCCATTGAGGTCCAGACCTGGCCCCTGAGTGGTATGAGAGGCCCAGCCAGAGGCGAGAGGATGCAGACCAGCACCCATGAGAAAGGGCGAGGGTGTGACAGCCTGGAGAAGGGATGGACCAGCCAGGGGCCATGGGCACCATCTACACCTCGGAAGGGCAGCCCAGAGCTGCTGGCAGGGGGGTAGGGGTGAAGGAGGGGCAGAATTTGGTGGCCCCAGGGGTGACATCAGTCACTAAGAAGCCCTCAGAGCCAGTGTTTTCTTTTATTGCTTCCAGAAAGGCAACCCCCGTCCACCCTCTGCCACCAAATTCTGGCTAAATGCCACAGATACCCACGCACGCCCATAGACTCTGTCACATCTCCATGCCTTTGCACATACTGTTCCCTCTGCCTCAATGCCCTTCCTCTCCTCTGTGGACACACCCCCTCTCCTCTCACTAAGAGCAGCTGCGAGGGCATCTCACTCATCACTGGGCTCTCGGTACCTAGGACAGCGCCCAGCACGCCCAGCAGCTCAAAGTACATGTTTTAATGAACACGTGAATGAACGTAAATGCCCTCCAGCCCACTGCTGCCCTCCTCCTCCCCACGGTGAGTCGGAGGCCCAGAGCAGCTTGTTCACACAGCACCGCCGCATCCGCCGGCCAGCCTGCAGTAATCTCTGGGAAGGACAGGGACAGAGGAGCAACTCAACGTTCCAACTGAATAGCTCCTGCCGGAAACCCGGCACTAAGCATACCCAGCACAGTGTGACTCCAAGGAGCAAAGAAGCAGGCAGTGAGCCCCCCATCACTGGAGGGGACCACGAGGAGACTGAGGCCTGCTCTCAGAGCGAGTTCCTGCTCCAGCTGGCCCAGCTGCCCTGAGAGGCTCTCCCGAGCGTGCAGCTATGATTACTGTCAATAACAACATTAGGGGCCGGCCCGGTGGCGCAGCAGTTAAGTGTTCCACGTCGGCAGCCCGGGTTTCGCCGGTTCACATCCCGGGTGCGGACATGGCACCGCTTGGCAAGCCATGCTGTGGCAGGCGTCCCACAGAAAGTAGAGGGAGATGGGCACGGATGTTAGCTCAGGGCCAGTCTTCCTCAGGGAAAAGAGGAGGATTGGCAGCAGTTAGCTCAGGGCCAATCTTTCTCAAAAAGAAAAAAAGAAAACAACAACATTAACGGGAACCTGCTGAGCACCCAGCCCCCAGGGGTGGCCCACCACATGAGGAAGGGGGACCCACGTCTTCTTCACTGTGCTTGACTCTGAGTCTGCAGGTGAACCTGGCGTCGGGGTTCCGTGGTGGCACGAGACCCTGTCCTCTGCTGAGCTGCTCCAGCCTGAGGAGCCACAGCCCTGTCACATTTATTCTGTTCCAGGCCCCAGTTTAAGTGCTTTATAAATATTAACTCGTTTAACCTTCCCAACAGCCCTATGGAGAAGATACCATTATGAGCTCCACTTTACTAATGGGGAAACTAAGGCCCAGAGCAGTCTGGGTGCTTGTTCAAGGTGACACAACCGATAAAGAGCAGAGGCGGGATTCACACTCGGGCCCTCTGGCCTTGGAGTCTGCACTCTTAACCAGCTCGCTACTTCCTCACCAAGACCCCTCTCCTCCAGGCACCCGGGTTGGGCAGTCAAGGGCTAGGTTTAGGCAAGAGGTGAGGAGGGCACCCTACGGTCCTGGGGACTGAGGCCAGCCTGCAGCACCTCTGCCAGCTGACCAGCCCTCGCCCGCCTCTGGCCTGTTTCCTGGCCCCTCCCGCCAGTCGCCTGCATCTGCGCTTGTCGTTGCTCCTGAAGACACCCTACCGTTGGGAAGCCTTCACCCACTTCTATCCCGGAGCCACCCCCCACCCCCGCCCTGGAGCCAGCGAGACCCTCATGGAGGGAGCTGGCTGTGAGCATCGGCCCCAGCTCTCGGCTCCCCGCAGCTGCTGGCAAGGACCCTCCAGGAGGAGGATTAGAAGGATCAGAAGTGGCGGCCATCCTCCCTCCCTCTGTCTGCATTCTGGACATCTGTCTGCCAGGGGCCATAGCCAGGAGCCCTCACTTAGGGCTAGTGGTATACACAGACGGGCTTACACGAGATGAGGTGACAGGAGGAAGCGACCCCAAACTCCTTCCTCCCCCGGGTCTGCCGCTAGAAAGCTCGGGGTCACGCTCCCCGCAGAAGGCACAGCAGTCGGCCCCCCTGCTGTGCTGACTTTTGCTGCCCTGGGTTTCCGCTCACCCCACCTTCCCCATTCCTTTTTCATCTCGTGGTACTGCGTTCACCTTTGGGCATCACCTGGAGTCCTTTCTGGAACCAGACAAAGAACACACGAGACCCTTTAGGGTGTCTTCCCTCCTGTTCCTTGTCCCCCGTGCCCAGCACAGCCCCTGATCTGAATGAATGAACTGAGCAAGCTGAGGGAACGAACCAACGAACAAACCGACTTACGCAGGGAACAGTACATGAGAAAAGAGAACAGCCTGAGCAGAATCAGGATAGAAGATGGCAAGAAATCCCGAGACACCAAACGTTACTCCATCCCTCATCACAGGTCGGACACCAGACACCCGATTTCACATTCAACTTGGAAGAATGGTGGCTCCATGCTGAGCCCCCAGCCCGACACTCGCCTTCCTGCTGCCCAAACTTCCCCGTTACTTTTCTCCCTTTGCGTCCACCAGGAAGGATCTCCTTAACCACCCAAAGTCCAGCATCCTTCAAGACACAGCCCAGTCCCACTCCCTCAGGAAGCCCAGGCCACCCCATCACCCGGGTCCTGTCTCCCTGAGCGACCCCTGGAATGACATGCCCCCCTTGCCGGGGCAATGACCCCATTAGGCAACCAGGCATCTCTTCTACTCTGGCCTCAAACAGTTTCTGAAAGGTAGGTACCCATACTGTTTACGCTTCCAGGAAGGGGGCTGGTGTCTCTAACTCAGTACAAGCTTCTGGAAGGCAGGGTCCGAAAACCAAAGGCACTGTGCTCCCCACGCCCAGCCATCACTCACTCCCACCCTCAGTGCTGCATGCTGGTCGGAGCGGGGCCAGGGAGGAGCTGGGCCAGGCCGGGTGCAGGCAGGAGCAGACCGGCCCTGGACCCCTACAATAGCCTCCTCAGGGCGGGGAGGCTGGACCCCCAGGCACTCCTTGTGAACCTGAAATTCCACCCTCTTCACCTTCTTGTGACAAAGAGGCCACGGGGGCAAAGGCGCAGTGACGAGGAGTGACCATCTTTCAGGGCCGCAGCTGGAGCCCGAGGGATAAGCCAGGGCCGGAGCAGGAGCTGCTCGGGGAAGACGGAAGCCGTTAAGTGGACAAGGCCCCAAATTTATGTCTTGTTAATAAAAACCACCTGACGTGCTCTGCTTTCTGCTGAGAACGGAAACATTTCATTATCATTGTGAAGCATTTCCCCTGAAAACAGGAGTTTGGGATTACGGTTTCTGTGTGCCAACCCTGGCAGCACAGCCCAGAGAAGGGAGCAGGGGGGCCAGGGCTGGGGAGCCCCGTCCCCATCGTCCCATTCTGTCCTACCCGCACCGGCCAGATCAGCACACCCCAGTTTCTCCCAGCAAACTGTGCTGCTGAGCAGGGGAGACCCAAGCGCCGTATCCTGCGGCCCCATGGTTAACTGGCCGTGGGTCTGCCTCTCCCATCAGACTGTGAGCTCTCAAGGATGGCAATGCCCCCACTCACCCAGCCACCCCCAGCACAAACCACGCATCATAAACGCAGCCAACGCTGTACCAGCTGTGCCCAGCACCGTCTCCCACCCTCAGTGACCACATGGCCTGGCCCCCACCAGCTGAGGGGACGGGGTGGGTGCCCTCACCCAGACAGGGCCCATTGGTCTCCCTGGCACCCTGAGACTGAGGGGAGCACCCACGGGAGGTCTCAGGGCCTCAAGCTGAAGCCACTGCCTGGGGGAGCCATGCCGACAACCCAGAGAGAGCCGGCCTCCAGGGAGGGGAGAAGGGACAGATGCTCAGGGAGAGGCTGAGGTAAAAAGCGCAGTCCAGACAGAGGAAAGCTGGAGGAGGGGTGCCTGCCAGCCTCCCGGCCCTGGGGGAGCCGCCGCCTGCAGTGTGTGCTGCACAAGCTCCCTTTCCCTCCTCTCAACTCCCTGTTCACCTAACCTACTTGGAGGAGGTTCCTGTACCCTGCACAGAATCGTCCCAAAGCCAGGGTTAGAACCCTCCCCCACCTCCCACTCAAGGGCAGGCCTGCTGGCCAAGCCACGGCCACCGCGCATAGTTTCTAGGAGGTGAGGCCCGGCCGGCGGGACTAGCGGGAACTGTGCTGGGAAGCCAAGGCATGACCGGCTGGGGGGCCCAGAGAGGTGGACAGTGTGTGTGGACTTCGTACCTGAGCGAATGGGGTGGAGGTGTCAGGGGAAGGCATGGCCAGACTGTGCTCTATGAACCGAAGAGGACGGAGCAGTGGAAGGGGGCCTGCATCCCGGGTGCAGAGTAGATGCTTAACAAACGCATGCAGGGGAACAGGGAAACCCCCTCCATGCCTCGACTGCCTCATCTGCGAAATGCAAGCACTGTTCTTAAGGTATCCACAGACTAACACGTCCACTTAAAGAGCTCAAAACAGTTGCTGGCATAGAGTAAGCACTCAACACGTGTTGTTATTTAAAACCTACACAGGGGCTAGCCCCGTGGCCGAGTGGTTAAGTTTGTGCACTCCGCTGCAGGCGGCCCAGTGTTTCGTTGGTCCGAATCCTGGGCGCGGACATGGCACTGCTCATCAAACCACGCTGAGGCAGCGTCCCACATGCCACAACTAGAAGGACCCACAATGAAGAATATACGACTATGTACCGGGAGGCTTTGGGGAGAAAAAGGAAAAAAATAAAAATCTTTAAAAAAAATAAAAATTAAAAATAAATAAAACCTACAGAAAGGCTGATGTTCTCCCCAAGAAACACTGAGCAGGTGCCACCGTCTGAATGTTTGTGTCCCCCCAAATCCCTTGTTGAAACTGAACCCCCAATGTGATGTATCAGGAGGTGGGGCCTTTGGGAGGTGATTAGGTCAAGAGGGTGGAGCCCTCAAGAATGGGATTAGTGCCCTGATAAGAGACGCCACACCCTACCGCCATGTGAGGACACAAGAAGTCTGCCACCCAGGCCTTCACCTGAGCACGCTGGCATCCTGATCTCAGACTTCCCGCCCCTAGAGCTGTGGGAAATCAATGTCTGTTGTCTACAAGCCCCCTAGTCTGTAGTATTTCATTAGGGCAGCCCGGGCTAAGACTACAGGGAACCAAGAGGGCCGAGAATGCAGCTGCCCTCCTCTGGGCACGGAAGCAAAGGTAGCGTAGATGGCATCCAGGGGCAGGGTGGATCAGGAGGGCACTGTCCCCCACATCACAGCCCAGAGCAGAGGAAGCAGCCCAGGGCGGAGGCTGTGGGGAGGCGGAGAACTGCAGGCCTGGGCGGGGCTAAAAGGCAGGACCACCTGATGGTGGACGAACAGCTGAGCAGCCAGTGTGTGTGCAGGGAGGCCGGAGGGCCACCCCGCGCGGCAGCAGGAACGAACACAGGACAATCACTCCGTCACAGTGCACACACTTCACACCCTCACCTGCCCCATTCTCTCAGCTACCCTGAAAGGTAGATACCATAAGTATCCTTGCTCTATAGATGGGGAAATTGAGGCAGAGAGAGGTGTAGTGACTTGTCTGAGGTCACACAGCTAGTAAGTGGCAGGCTGTCAGGCTCCAGCATCCTAACTCTTAACTGCCAAAGTGGACCACAAATGCTGGAAAGGGATGGGGGACCTGTGGGTGGATCCCCACCTGGGATTTCTGGCTCTGGGTGGAGCGTTCCAGGCACCGCCTTCCCAGCCTGTTGGCTGCACCTGGGGGCTTGTAGGTGCACACTCGCATGCACTGAGGCTCCCCCCAGGTCCCCTCTGCCAGGCTCTCCTGCCTTTGAAACTCCTCTCCATCTCTCTCCACCTCCACCTGTCCCAGAGCCTGCACGCCAGCATGACCCCTAGGCCAGGCGCTGCAGACGCCAATGCATCCTGGCTCACACAGGAGGGTGCCCAAGGGCCCCACCTGAGGAAGCAGGAGGGACAGAGAAATCCCTCCCCTCAGCAGAGCTTCCCCCGCCTTCTGCCCCAGGCCCACCACTGCTCCTCTAACCTGACAGCCACCAGGCCTCCTGCCTCCTCTTCTGACTCCGAGCCTGCCCACGCTATTTCCCTGCCTCAAGCCCCTTTGGCATCCTGGCAGCAAGCTGCAGGGGGCTCTATCAAGCTTCCTGCTCCAGCCCATCCTTCAGGTGTCCCTCCTCCATGCTCCCAGCTCCCCCACCACCACACTCATCAAAGGCTGTTGGGCTGTGCTCCTTGGGGTAGCGAGGTCCCTCCTCTGTGTACCTGCCAGACCCTGGCAGCACTGGGCCAGGTGACTGCAGCTGGATGAATGAAGGGCTCATTGTTTACATTACACTAGTGGGGAGTCAGGCGCACACACAAGCTGAGGCGGCCCACGTGGTGCTCCCCGCACCCTCCTCCTCTATCTGCACCCTAGGCCAGCCCCACCCCCACTAGCCTCCTTTGGGCATCTTACAATAGGAGGCCCCCTCCCCAGTGGATTCGCTTCTCACCCAGAAGACAGAGGCTGGGTCTCAGAGATTGGGGGATGCACCGCTGGGTGTGAGACTCCCCCCAAGATGCTCCCTCTGTCCCTCCTTCCCAGGGCGGAGCTGGGGCCTGCGTGGCAGTGCCCAGTGGGCACCGGCCCCGCCCAGGCCCAGCCTGAAGGGCCCAAACGGGCGGGCCCTGGAGGCCCAGCGAAGCATCCTCGGCGGCCGCCGCCCCTCCCTGTGGGGAGGGCAGAAAATCTGCTGCCTCACCAGCCACCAGCGCCAGCTTGGGGGGGCACCCCTGCGGGAAGACGCCCCGCCCCGGTCTCCCTCCAGCCCCCTCCACCATGCACTTCACCCAAGTTTTGCAAAGGGCATCGGCGAGGCGACCCCAGCTGGCGGATGCTCCGTGTTCTCCCAGACCCCGGGTCTAGAAAAGGCGGCTGTGTGGCCGCGCCCACCAGGCTGTGCCCTCCGGGCCTGTGAGCCCCGAGCCTGGCGGCGTGTCCAGCCGCCCCGCGCCGCCTGCCCTGGGGAGGAGAGTGAGGCGGCCCCAGCCGATGCGCTGAACCCCCGCCCGTGTGTGGCGGCACCGAGGGTGCCTTGGTAAGGATGCCTTCACCAAGGGACGCGCTGCCCGGGAAGCGTCCCCAACGCCAGCAGCGCCCCTTCCTCGCCCGCAGGCGGTGGGGAAGTTGGGGTGCACCCCAGGACCAGCTCCCTCCCACGCCCACCCGCCGGCCTGCGACCCCCGGCTCTCCTGCGCCCCGACAATGCCTCGGGCTGGCCGTCCGCCTCTGCCCAGGCAGGGGCTGCCGCCGCCCCCCGCCGCCCTCGGTCCTTTGTTGCACGGCGAACCCCCTCCCCCGGGGCCCCTCGGCCGCTCCTACCTTCGCCCCTCCAGCAACGGGCGGGCGGCGGGCGGCCCGCGCCGGCCTCCTGCGCTCCGGGCCGGGGCGCCGCCAGGGAGGATGCTCGCCGCCGCCCACCGGGAGCCCCTCCTGGCGCGCGGGCTCAGCTCGCACTCCGGCCGGGCTCGCGCCGCCCGGGCGGCCAGCGGCGGGAAGGCAGGAGATGCTGACCGAGGCGGCCCGGCGCCGCCTGCGCGCCCCGCGGCCGAGCCGAGCGCGCCGAGCCGAGCGGAGCCGAGCGAGCGGCGGCGCCGGGAGGGAACAAAAGGGGCCGGCGCGGGCGGGCGCGGGCGGGC
This sequence comes from Equus przewalskii, assembly GCF_037783145.1. NCBI lineage: Eukaryota > Metazoa > Chordata > Mammalia > Perissodactyla > Equidae > Equus > Equus przewalskii. Next base: position 11,850,438 of record NC_091842.1, on the reverse strand, counting down.
GGGGCCGACGCGGGGGCCGGCGCGCGAGGGTGGCCTCGCGGTTCTCGGGCCGCGGCTCCGCGCCGCAAGTGGGCGGGCGGGCGGAAAGTGCGGCGGATCCTCGTCCCCCTCCCGCGGCCGGGGTGCGGCCCCACCCACCCCAGCGCTGGGCGCCTATTGGCGCTTCAGTCGTGTTTCGTGAAACAGCATCCTTCAGGCTTGCTCTGCTCACCAGGATGCTGCAGACCATTGGGAGAGCTAGAAGCTGGGGGGAGGGATGGGAGGTTCCTGAAGTTTCCGGGAAGGCTTCCTGGAGGAGGTGACGTTGGACTGGACAGGAAGGGATGAGGAGGGGGCAGGGTAGCCGAGGTCCGAACTCCAGGTCTTACTGAGCTGTCCTGGGACCAAAGCGGGTGCGGATAAATGAAACGGGTGTTTTGGTGATTTGTTCCCAGCGCGTCCTTGGAAAAAGTGGTACCCAAGATACAATGAGCCCTGCACCCTCCTCCCCGGGGGCAGGATCTGTCTCCTGCGTATCACAGGATATCGCAGAGCTGCCCGGGCCCCCACGGATGGGGAGGCAGAGGCTAAGTGGCAGCCCAGGGATGAGAAGTAACCAAATCCCAACACCTGTAGGTGCCGGGGCTGTGGTTGACCTCTGTGCCTTTGTTTCCCCTTTTCTCCCCTTGATAAGCTAAGCTCCCAGACTTTGCCCTTGCTGGCTCTTCCAATAGTGCCCTCCCCCCTGCTCTGTTGAACAAATCGTCCATCCCCTTGGAAGCCCAGCTGGAATTCACCTCCATTTCCCTCGAGTGTGGAATGTGGGTGTGTTGGGGGAGGTGTGGTCCTCACAGTGAGTCGTCCCAGAGGGTAGCACCAGACTGTCTTGTTTGTATCCCCTAAGGCACCCAGCACAGTGCCTGGCTGAGGGTGGGACAGTCAGTTGAATGAATGAATTGTTGAATGAATGAATGTCCTAAGTTGCCATGACCATCCCTCCACTGCCTGGTGTCCATCATCTCTGAGAAATGAGTTAACCTCTGGAACTCAGGTCCCCACCTGTACACTGGGGATAGTGTTCACTTCAGTTCAGCCAACATGTAAAGGTACAATGATGGAGGTGGGCACTGGGCCGCCCTGAGGAGGTCCCCAGCTGGTGGGGACAGCCAGACCTGAAGATCAAGCTGGGAGAGGAGGGTGCAGAGTGAGCCTGGAGGAGAGCAGGCTTCCGGAGGAGGTGTCAACCTGATGGGAAGGGAGGGGATTTGAGGTGGAGAGGGCTGTGTTCAGGAAACGGGGAGCCGGTCGTTCCTCGTGACTGGGATGGACGGCGGTCTGGTTGTTAAGAGAGAAGACCCAAGGCACAGTGCAGGGGTAAGAATCCATCACCCACCAGCTGATGGGCAGCACAGTCTGGGCCTCAGTTTCCCATCTATAAAATGGAGCCAGTAATAGACTACCTCTGAAGGTTGTCAAGGTTCCATATGTCAATCTGTGAAGTGCTGAGAACAAACGGTGCCTAGACGCAGTTAGCATTCAAGAAATAAGAACTTTTTCTCCAAGAGCAAGGTCACAGAAGGACTTGAGTGGTACGAGGAGTGGGGTTTTCCCCGTGAGGGGGTGACCTCTAAGAGTGCCTTCGATCCCTGCAGAGCAGAGGGAGCACAGAGAGCGGAGGGCGCGCCTTCTGCAGGTCGCTCTCTTCCTAGGCGTCTGCCACACTCCTCTCTCCCTGGGAATTAGTGGGTGGTGGCGGGGAGCCCAGGATGGCTGCGAAGGCCCTGGGGGTCCTGATGATGGAAAGCAGGTGGGACCCAATCAGAAGCAATTCAGAATGTTCTCCTGGCCACTCGTGGGGGAGGGGGAACAGCAAAGGAGGTTCTTAAGCTTTTAGGGGCGCACACCCCTTTGAGACTGAAATCTGTGGAGCCCCTCCCCAGAAACATGCACTATGCTTACCCACATACATGTGTGCATACACACACGCACACACACACACACACACACGCAGAGTTTTGCAGACGGGTTCCGGTAGTTCACAGACCCCTTGAAGTCCCTCCTGGTCTGTGCACCTGGGTTCTAGGGCAGGGGAGAGAGCTCAGAAAAGACAGCTGTAGGTGGGGTGCAGCAGAGGGTGTGTCACCCACCTGGGGATTTCTGACTGAGCCAAATGGCGCCTGGGCCCTGGGGGCACCTCTCCCTTCTTTGACCCGGAGGCTTCTGGAACCAAGAAAACAGCCAAAGTTCCCGGGACCTCATCCCCTCAGCCCCTCAGGGGTGGACCAAGAAAGTTCTTTTTTGGAAACTAAGCCATCATTTGGTCCCGGCCCCTCCTTGCACAGAAGGGGAAACTGAGGTCAAAAAAAGGCAAGGATTTACCAGGCGCTGTGAGGCTCCTGAGCTCACCTGTGCTGTGCGGGCCCCTCCTGCCCTCTGCCCACCCCTGACCCCCAGGGCCCCGTCCCTCCCTGACAGCCCATGGTGTTATTCAGAGCAGCAGTGCATGTGTGGTCCCAGCTTCCCCTCACCTGAACTCAAGGGGCAGAGCCTCAGAGGGACGACCCACAGGAGAGGAGCCCCCTCCGCCCTGGCTGCTGCCAGGCTTATTCAGGTGAGAACAGGTTGCGATTCTATCTTGTTGAGGTGTACATTGGGTTTTCAGCTTCCTGCAGCCAACTGAATGCCATAGATGTGGAGGGTGGAGCTGGGCGTGATGCCCGGGGCCTTAGGCCTGGGGATGGGGGGTAGGTGGGGAGGACGAGGGAGGGGGCTTCCCAGGCGACCTCTCACCCAGGCCTTTTGTCTCCACAGAAAGTGCTGGTTTGGCCATTTTCTTGCTGACACCAGCCTGCCGTGATGGCAGCCCCATAAGAGGGGGGTTTTCATGGAAAGAGTACGAATGACTGGGGGCCGGGCAGAGCTCTCGGGGGCCTGTGGTATGGCAGCCACGGGAGAGGCCTGGCTGCCCTGCAGGTCGCTGCCTCTCTGAGATGCTTTCTATTGTTTATTTGTTTTTAGGACCAACTAGACAGCCACGTGATGGGTTATTTTATAGCCTCCGAATTGCTGTTTACAAGGCATTTGTAATAACATGGGAAACACTCTTGTGTTATGCCAATTAAAAATGCACGTCATGAAATGATGGACACGCATCTCAACGTTGAGATGAAGCTGGTAACCGTGGTGGGCTTTGGGTGGGGTGTCCGTGGGACTTTCCTCTCCTCTTTTCTGCATTCTCCTGCAAGCAGCCTGTGTGAGTTCTAGAACAAAAGAAACTTACACCCAAAGCCATGGATTGTTGGGGTGTGTGTTTCTGTTAAAAACACAAAATAGGATGGTTTGGTGTTGTCTTGGCCTTGAGCTGGGAGTGACATCGCCATGGAGATATCGGCTGAGGCCTCACTCCGAAGGCCACACCCTGACTTTCAAATGCTCAGACTCCGCCTGAGCCCAGTCGTGGCCCCTCCCTCTGGTTGGTGGAGCCCCTGGTGAGAGAGCCCAGGAAGGAAGCTCTCTGCTACTGGGTAACCTGGCGCTTCACCCTATTGGGGGTTTCAAGGTCCCGGGGGCTTTTCCCATGCAGCCTCTCTGATTTCCTAAGGGCTTGCAGAGTGAACAAAAGCTGGCATTTCTGAGGGTTTATTGTTACTGCATAAAATTGGGGTTCTGCCCTGGATCAGGGAGACAGATCTGAGAGCAATGTGCCCCTGCCTCCTCGCAGATAGATCTCACAAAATAAAGCTGACTTGTTTTCCCAAAAGCTGATGCTGTAATTAATCAGTTTTTTTATGCACGTTGGGTAGAACCCCAATTTTGTGCAGTAACATTATTATAGGGAAGGTCTCAAGCTAAGAACTTTGTACGGATGGCGGAAATAAACAGAGACCACTCAGATGAGAAGGATCAAAGGCAGTTTACTCAGAGCGTGCTGCAGCCAGGGCTTTAGCCGCCATCCCTGCGCTGGGCAGACTCTCAGGCGGGCAGGAGCGGGAGAGCTTCAGAGTGGGCAAAAGGGAAGGCACGGTAGCGATCGGAGGCTGCTGGCACAGGCAGCTGGAGGCGGGACGAGTAGAAGCGGGATGGACACCATCTCTGTGACGGGCAAGGGGAACACATCTGCCCTTTTCCGGTTGGTCTTAAGTTGGAAGTGGATGCAAAAATTTGGGAAGCTGGCAGTTAATGACGGGGTCTTGGCCATCTGGGGCTGATTGCTTTAGGAGTTATCATTTGCCTTCCTGGACTGGGGCTGCAGATCGTGGCTTGATTCTTTTTTTGTTGTTTTTTTGAGGAAGATGAGCTAACGTCTACTGCCAGTCCTCCTCTTTTTTGCTGAGGAAGCCTGGCCCTGAGCTAACATCCGTGCCCATCTTCCTCCACTTTATATGTGGGATGCCTGCCACAGCATGGCGTGCCAGGCAGTGCCATGTCCGCACCCGGGATCCAAACCAGCGAACCCCGGGCTGCCAAAGCGGAACGTGTGAACTTAACCCCTGCGCCACAGGGCCAGCCTGGTCGATTTTTTTTTATCTATCGTCTGGCCGTCGTCCGTTTTTATATCTAGTCTCTCGGTATTAACTCCTGTGATCCTCGACAACCACTCTAAGAGCTGGCGTGATTATTATGTCGTTTTAGAGGGGAGGAAACCACAGAGAGGTTAAGGGACGTTCCCAAGGTCGCACAGCTCGTGAGTGCAAGGCTAGCCAGGCTGCCGGGCTTCAGAGCTGAGCTCTCTCCCGCAGGCGAGGAGAGGGCAGGGAGATGCACCTTGAACTCCAATCCGAGCTCTGCCCCTGCCGCTCTATGATCTGGGTCAGGTGATGTGGGAGACCTGCCTCCTCCCCAGGGTGACTGAACTGAGTGACACGGGAGGAGATGCTGTACACGATGTGCCAGTTCCACGCGCACATGTTGAGTGCCCACGGTGTGCTGCGTTTATGGCCTACTGTATGCCAGGCACTGTTATAAGCACCTGAGATCCTATAAACTCATGTCATTCTCAGGACACCTGTGAGCAGGGCCTGTTACCTGCCCCCTCCACAGAGGAGGGTCCGAAACTCGTCCAGCTTCACTCGGCAGGTAGGGAGCAGCTGTGTGGGAGCCGGGCTGCCCAGGGCCAGAGCCAGTGTCTTAATCCCTACGGTTCCTGCCTCTCAGATGAAGTGGTGGCCGTGAGTGGGCAGCAGGGCCGCTTGACAGTCTAGGTGATACCCAACCTCTTGGTCTCAGGTTCGTGTGCTTGTTGTGCAGTAAGTCAAACACTGAGACGTCAGTGCTTGGAGACGGAGAAACTGCTATTCGAATTGGCCAAAACAAGGATGCTGGGGGATAGGTTCTCTCAAATCTGCCTTAAGAAAAGAAGAAAGCAGGGGGTGGCCCCGTGGACGAGTGGTTAAGTTCTCACGCTCCGCTGCAGGTGGCCCAGTGTTTCGTTGGTTCGAATCCTGGGCACGGACATGGCACTGCTCATGAAACCACACTGAGGCAGCGTCCCACATGCCACAACTAGAAGGACCCACAATGAAGAATATACGACTATGTACTGGGGGGCTTTGGGGAGAAAAAGGAAAAAAAATAAAATCTTTAAAAAAAAAAAACGAAGAAAGCAGGGAGTTTTACAGAGCTAAGGGGCTCGGCAGGAGGAGTTTTGGAGAAACGAAGGGGAAGTCTGTGTTTCTTTCACCTCAGATATGACCCCGGGCAACCGGACTTCTGGGGTCATCTGGGGGCTGGTTCTCTGGTGGTCGTAGCCTCCTTAAAGGCATTCTTTTTCTTTTGCAAAACAAGCTCATAGGGGCCAGCCCCTGGTGTAGTGGTGGAGTTCGCAGCTCTGCTTCCGGGCCCCGGGTTGGCTGGTTCCGATCCTGGGCATGGATCTATGCACCACTTGTCAAGCCATGCTGTGGCAGGAGTCCCACATATAAAGTAGAGGAAGATGGGCACCGATGTTAGCTCAGGCCTAATATTCCTCAAAAAAAACCCCCCAAAACAACCAATCTCGTAAATCCTTGTGACCCTTGAGTCACCCCTCAGGTTAAACAATGAAACAGCAAATTAACAACGTTAACATCTTTTCATGTGTGTCTGGGTTGGGAACAAGGTCGAAGGGTCATCATGTTCTTATTGAACATTTACAGGAACCCTCAGGTACCGGCTTCACAGGTGACACCAATCCTCAGCTGAGGCCTGATCAGGTGGGTTGCTTCTCCGTGGGTGTCTCCCGAATGGGCTTCTTCCGCCGGGGGCCCTGGAAACGGGGTGACGCAGAGGGAGGAGGCCACCCCTCTGTGGGTGGACAACACCCACGCTCACTGAGAGTGAGGTGGACACGTGTCACAAGACTTTGCTGCTGGGGTGGAAATCCTCGGGGAAGAGGCCTGAGGTGCTTGTGGCCTCCACCCCCCGGGGGTCACTTCCTCCTTGGGTCCTGAGCTGGGCTGCAGGTGTCCCGCCTCCTCTTGCCCAGGGAAGTCTCTAGAAGGTGCTGGCCACAGGACTCCTCTGTGGGCGCTCGGTTTCCAGCCTCCAGGCCTTCCTTCACAGCTGCTGTTCCTCATTTACCCCTCCTCTCCAGTCCCCACGTTTGCACATCTGTGTGTTGCGTCACTTGGCTGCGTGGTGACACACCCTGGAAGTAGGTTTGTTCCGTGTCTCCGAGAGCCTTTGGCCTGGGGACGCTGCCAGTGCCTTTCTCCCCGGGACACTGCCTGCTGGGCCTGCTCCCTCCGGGGCTGCCTGCCCCTCACAAGGCTGCACTTTCTCAGGGGACGTCTCTTTGGGGTCTTTCGGGTCCTTCTGAGAAGTCACACCAGTCACCAGTGACCCCCGCCCAAACACAAAACCAGAGACTGACAAAATGTTACCAGGCTGTGATTTTACCAGGAAGAGACTCTGGGAAAATGACTGTTATTGCCATCATTTCCCATGAAGGAAGGACGTTTTAGCACTCAGTAAAGGTAAGAGCATCATTTTGGAATAAAGGACAACCCTTTAAATTAAATAAATCTGGCCTTCTGGAAAATTCTTGTTTTGTTCACCACTTTGCAGCTGACGGAGGAATGCTTGGTCCAGGTTGGCAGATGTTCCTGGAAGGTTTGGGAACCAGTGTCCTAAGGAGACTCACTCTGGCCTAGAGGCCCAGGTGGGTGACTTTCCTGGCCCCTCCCCCCCACCCCCAGGCTCTCGGCCACCTCGGCTTTCTGATAGACTTGCACTGCCCAGTCTGGCTTTTCTTGGACCAACACTTCCATGCCCTGCCCCCCACCTTCTGGGGCCCCCTAAGCCCTGGGTATCATTGTGCCCCCAGTGTCTGTAAGCCGGATGTTTGAGGAGAGGCTGGGAGGGCATTTGTCCAACGCCTGTCACTTTTCAGCAAGGAAAGCTAAAGCACCATTAGATAAAGTACCATTAGGGAAGCCATCAGCCCTCCTAAAAACAGCAGCCTCCTTTCCCTATGGCTTACCCCTGTGGCTTCATCAATCATAAACTGCCCCTTCACTCCACAGATGTGGTCCACGTAAGTATAATATACAAAGTCAGAGCTCATATTCAAACTACTGGTGTCCTAGGAACAAAACCCCTTTTACTGCTTTTAAATCATTTAGCCCCTTTTCTGCCCAGTGTGTGGCTACAAAGTTCCTTTGAAAACACACATACACAGATACATACATACACTATAAAGCAGAAAGAGCTCTGCTGAAGTTGGATGGGCAGGGTGCTCTGGGCTACGTCTAATTCTTTTTTTTTTTTGAGGAAGATCAGCCCTGAGCTAACATCTGCTGTCAATCCTCCTCCTTTTGCTAAGAAAGACTAGCCCTGAGCTAACATCCATGCCCATCCTCCTCTACTTTATACGTGGGACGCCTACCACAGCATGGCTTGTCAAGCAGTGCCATGTCCGCACCCAGGATACGAACCTGCAAACCCCGGGCTGCCAAAGCAGAACATGTGAACTTAACCACTGTGCCACCGGGCCAGCCCCAAGGCCGCATCTAATTCTTAATGTGGAGGGCCAAGGGTAGATTCCTGGGGAAGGTGACAGCCCAGATGTGTCTTGAAAGATAAGAGTGTGGCAGGCAGAGGGGGCAGCCTGAAGGTGATACTGGGAGGAACCTTGAAGAGCTCAGGCCACCAGAGCACCAGGGAGCCGGGGCTGAGATGATGGTGGAGGGGCAGCAGGCCTCGGTCGGGGTGGGCCTCATGCAGCTGGGCTGTGGAGTTGGGCTTTTTTTCTAAGGGCAATAGGGAGCCCTGAAGGGTTCTAGGCAGGGGAGGGACATGAATTTTAGACCTGAAGCCTGGCTCCCCAGGCCACACAGGGCCAGTGTGGTGACGGGGGAGGAGCAAGGCGGCTGGGGAGGAGAGGCTGGGCAGTGGCCACGTGGACGGAGCCTGAAGCAAGTATGGTGGCTCAGCCACATGGCCTCAACTCCTGGCAGGGTGTGGGCTGAGAAAGAGCAAGTTGTTGAGGACAGGACCCTCACATTCTGGGCTCCCACCTCCTCCCAGCAAGAGGAGGGTCCCCAGCCACTGATGCCTACAGTTGGGGTGAAGGGTGGATCTCAGCTGCCTGGGAAAAAGCTCCCAGTGGCCTGAGCGGTAATTAGCCCAGCTTGGCAGGGCCGGGGACAAGGACACACTTGTTCTTCCAAGCCTGCTGCCTTCTGTGAAATCTGCATTCTCCCCCTGCTCCTGGAGGGATGTGGTGTTAGAATCTCACACCCGTCCGGTGGCCCTCTGGAGGCTGCATCCGAAGGTGGTGCCGTAAAGAGGGATGATTCCGAGGGGTCCTCATCAGGGGTGGGGAGCACCCGGCCGGGCGTCCCTCCGGTCACGGTAACAGTGATGCCTGTACACCCTTCACTTGAGAGAAGTGGTGCTGGGGAGGAGGCGTGTGGTGGAAGAAAGAGGCACAGGCTCCGGAGGCCACAGACCTGGTGCGACCTCGAGCTGCATGCAGTGTACTAGCTGCATGACCCTGGATGAGGGACTCACATCCCAGTGTCCTTGTCTGCAAAATGGGAATGACAGGCTCTGCCTCCACACACGGGGACAGAGACCCAGTGAAAAGCCGTCTGCGCTCTGACGGGGCCACGTCTAACCCTCAGCTGTGGGGCTCAGAAGAGGGCCCGTGTGCCAGGAAACTCAGGGTAGTGGGGCTCCTTCTGTGCAAAGCATTGTCACATGGTCCTTTCACGTTACTTGAGCCAGGAGAGGCAGAAGCAGAGATGTCAGCCCGGAGCGTCAGCTCAGATCAAAGACTGAGCAAGGAAGGGGGGGCGGGTGCGTGAGCCTTCTTTGTCTTTGGCAGGAGGGAGGGTGTCTGTGAATGTCATCAGCGGCTGGCTCCTCTCCTCCAGCCTGGGAGAGCTGAAAGCAGCCTTTGCACAAACCCTCCCTGGGGCCCTGGGCAGGAGACCTAACTGCCTCCTGCCTCGGTTTCCCCATCACACCACCGCTGCTCCTTTTTCTATTTTGGTCAAGCTCCGCTCCAGCACTCCTCACAAAGTCACAGGGCTGGGGCCCTGCGTCAGCCGAGGGTGCTCCCAGTCTGCGCAGGAAGGATGCTGACAGGAGCCAGATCCCACAGCCCCTCCTGCATGATCCTCTTCCTCCCTGCAACCCTGTCCTCTCAGCAGACACTGAACTTGACATTCCTGAGACCCCGGAGGAGGTCAGAGGGGCTGCCACAAATTAAGAGGGTATTGATGAGGATCGAGGCTGCCCCTGTCCCAGGGGGAGAAGCCCTGCCCTACGTACCAATCTATATCATCCTCCAGGAAGCATAGGACATCCTGACTTGAGCCCATCTGATTCCTATCCAAAGTTATAGGACCACCCAATAACCAGATCCCACTTACACTGACACCATTTTAACAACTTTTTTTTTTACATAATCGTTCTTTTGTCTTGTAAAGAGATAACTCACATACCTATGCCTTAAATTTAGCCCTACTGTCAACCCATGTTTGCAGCTCTTACTGCCTGTGGGTCCTGTCTCCATGCTACTCCATGCTATTCTCTGAATAAAAGACCACTACTGCCAGACCTTGAGAGTCCAAGAAATCTTTCTGTCGACTCCTCGGCTCACCGAGCCCGCCTCAGGTATCATCTGCAAGAGGCCACCCAGCATTGTCTCCCAAACAGCATCCTCCACCCAGTGAATCGCAGGGGCCCACCTGCCCACGCCCAGCCTGAGCTGCAGTCTCCCGAGTTTTCTGGCCACAAAGATGTCTGCCTGAGGCCCAGAGAAGAGAGCCAGGGGCCGGCTCAAGGCCGCCTCTCCCCACAAGTAAGGTGCCCCAGGGACAGTTCCCCAGCAGGAAACTGCTTCACCCTCTGGCCCCTTTGCCCTGGGTTTGGAATCTGCACACTGACCCCCATGTGACTGACTCCCCAGTCACTGACTCCTCTCTGGAGCCTCCTGGAAACCCCCAGACCAGGGTCACAGCAGGGCTTTGGGGCCAGGGTGGGGGTGGGATGCAGCAGGGGAGTCTTTGGGTGGGGGAGGAGTCTCTACATCAGGGTGGGGATGAGTGGTTGTGAGAAACAGAAAATGCGTATATTGGTCTCTATCTCCATTCCTGGCACAGAACTCCTAAAACTCCTATGTGATAAGAGGACTAGGAGCATCTTTTGTTCTGATATTTGGTCTTTGACCCCAGTTCTTGACTCAGAGCTCCAAAATCCCTTGGAATTTCCTGGGTGAGAGGAGCATCTTCTGTCTAATGAGGTGACTCTTGGTGGGCTCCTGGGTGGGGGCTGGTCACCAGAAAGACCAAACCGTGATTAAAGGCTTGGAACGTGCAGCCCCACCCATCATCTTCTGGGAAGGGGAGAGGGGCTGGAAATGGAGTTAAGGATCCATCCCACTTACGTGGTGAAGCCTCTGTAAAACCCCAGTAGTCAGGGGTGCGGAGAGCTTTCAGGTTGGTGAACACGTCCATGTGCCTGGAGGGTGCCGCACCCCAACTCCACAGGGACAGAAGCTCCTGTTCTTGGAACCTTCCAGACCTCGCCCTTGTATCCCTTCATCTGGCTGTTCATCTGTATCCTTTATCATATCCTTTATCATGTAATAAAACAGTGAACATAAATAAGTATTTCCCTGAGCTCTGTGAGCTGTTCTAGCAAATGACTGAACCCAAGGAGGGGGTCATGGGAACCTCCGATATGCAGTGGGTTGGTTCAGCCCAGGTGACAACCTGGACTTGTGACTGGCGTCTGAGGGGTGGGGAGACAGAGGCAGTCTTGGGGGACTGAGCCCTTAACCTGTGGGGTCCACACGAACTCTGGGTAGATAGTGTCAGAATGGAATTATTATTTTTTTTCTAAAGATTTTATTCTTTTCCTTTTCCTCCCCAAAGACCCCCGGTACATAGTTGTATATTCTTAGTTGTGGCATGTGGGATGCCACCTCAGCGTGGCCTGACAAGCGGTGCCATGTCCGCACCCAGGATCCGAAGCTGAGAAACCCCAGGCCACCACAGTGGAGCGCATGAACTTAACCACTCAGCCACGGGGCCGGCCCCTCAGAATTGAATTAAATTCTAGGACACCTGGCTGGTGTGGCAAAGAATTGCTTGGTGTGGAAAACGCACACACCTGGCTTCAGAAGAGAAGGAAAGCATCATGTGTGAGTGAGGGAAACGCAGAGGGAACTGTTCCTACAGTGGGGGCGGGGTCTGAGGGTCAGCGTGGGGCTAGGATGGGGGCCTCTGGATCAGGGTGGGGCCAGGGGTGGAATCCTGGGCTCTGCCCCCAGCTCCCTGTGTGACTTTGGGCAGGTTGCTACCCCCACCACTCTGGTCCTTGGTTCATAAGATGGTTGGGTAGGGAGGTGTGTGGGAAATGCTTTTGGTTTTGATTATAAAATATCACTCATCTAAAGCACATCTATAGGCAACTTAAAGAAAAGAGAAAGAACGCCTATGTTAAGCACACCTGGCTTAAGAAATAACGTTCCCAGGACCTTTGAAGCCCCTACAGGCACTGCCCCATCCTGTCCCCTCCCCAGAGGTAACCGCTTTCTCAAATTTGGTTTTCCTCCTTTGCTTTGCTTTGCTTTCTATGTACAAACCCCTCGGACAATGCTGCGTTTGTTCTGCACGTCCACAGAACGGAGCTCCAGGCATTCTGAGAGTCGCCTGCACTGCCCAGCACGTCGTCGGGGACCCGTCCACATAGACGAGGGCACACAGGGTTCCGCGTGTGCCGTCCCTCAGCGTACTCACCCTGTCTCCTGTTGATGCAACTTTGGGTTGTTTCTACTTTGGGGTCTTCCTCGGTTTTGATCTATTTTTGCTGTTTTGCCCCCGCCTCGTGGTGCTCGTTGCACCGCTGTCTCCCGGTTGCACATCTTGGAGGAATTACTGAGTCCGGGGGACATGTGCCTTCACCTTGCTGCACAACATCAAAGTTACTCCCAAGGGGTTCTTCCTATGTCCATTCCCACAGCAGAAGATAAGTGCTTTCTGTCCGGTATCCATGATGACACTTTGTTTCCTCAGATCCTTTCATTTTTGCTGGTCCAGTCATTGTGAAAAACAAAACCAGACAAACCAGCAAAATCTGACAACGAATGGGGTCGGGCTTCTTGCAGAAGCTTGCGGGTTGTGACTCTCTTCTGTGAACGCTTATCCGTGCACTCGCCCACTTTCTTTTGGGTGGTTTGCTTTTTTCTTGATGATTTGCAGGATTGTTTACTTATCCGAGGTACAATTCCTTCATCAGTTGCAAGAACTGCCAAGACCTCTTCCGGTTTGTGGCTTGCCATTTGACTTTGTGTATCGTGTCTGGGAATGGCCAGAAGTTTTTACTATTAATGTACTCAAATTGATCATCTTTTTCTTTGGTGCCATTGACTTTTTAGCAACATGGCTCTTTGTCCAAAAGAAGCCGCATATGGATCCCAACATAGAATGCCCTCCCCCTTACAGGGCCAATTTTTTTCCTTAAAGAAAATTTCTTGGGCAAATTATCATAAACCAAAGACCTCATGGCCATGGAGATTAATGTTACACATTTTCAGTAGTTAATAAAATAAACATATAGTGCTCAGTGCTTTAATAATTGAATCTTTTGCAACAAGAACAAAACCCAGAAAGGTTAAGAGAAACAAAATCAGTGACAGTATGGCAAACGCCACCCAAGGGTGCCAGTGCACGGTCACAACCTGGTCAGCACACGCTGCGAGGCCGGGCTCCAGGATGGCTCTCCTCTGTAGCCGCTTTTTTATTCTTCCAGATAAAATTAAGTTGATTCCCTTTACAAAATGATTCTTTGCTTTGCAAAGTAATTTCAGAATATTGGTAAATAACAAGTTCTGGTTATGCACTTAAAATGCAGATATATTTTTAATCCAAGTTTCCAAGGAAAGTAACTTAGTAAAGCTTAGTACTTGCCTTAAATAACCAATGTAGAAACAACACCAAATTCACAGTATTTGGAATGTTATAGGACCTTGGAATATTTCAATCCAATTTCCTCATTTTATGAAAGAGGGAACTTCTGGAAAGATCCAGCTTCTGGAGATCTCGAGATGGGGAAACCCACAGCAGGCTTCCAGAAGATAAAGAGCTGCCTGGAAGCAGAGGGACGTAGGAAGTGAAGCCCCTCCACTTAGATAGGCTGCTCACACGTGGACGGCTGCACGCAGCCGGCTCAGTCTGAGACCTAGATCCAGGGACCAGTCCCTGCGGGTGCCTGACCTCCTGCCCCCTGGGCCCTGCTCGTGGGCCTGGCTTGGCAGGCCACCTGTGCCCAGTGCCCTTTGAGCCTGCCCTGCCTCACCTCCTCGACCTTCCCAGCAGCAGCGGGGCCCCAGCAGGAGGTGAGGGTCCCTGCCAGCACCCCCTTGACTTGCCTTCCACCTGGGTCACATCCCAGCTGTCTGCTAAAATCTGGATGTGGCCATTTGTCCTCTAGCCCGATGGCTCAGCTTCCCTGTGATGCTTGCCTGGATGGGGGCCTGTGGAGGGTGGCGAGGGCACTGCCCCACGGGCCCCCCCAGCTTTTCAGCCTTGAGGCCTGAGCCCAAGGAGCCCGGGCCTGGGAAAGAATCCATGAATCCTGCTTCCCCAGGAAGCCCCCTCCCATGGCTGTTGCTGGTTCTTCAGAATACTCCTTCCTGCTCTTTCCTACCGTCCAACCACACTGGGGCCACAGACACTCGGGCCCCTTCATCCCTGTTCCTCCTTTTTTTGCCTCATGTAGGAGATGAAATGACACCTCAGACCTGGTCCCGGATGTTACCCAACCAAGTTTGTTTTGCCGGCTGCATGATTACCACACTCACCGAGCCACCGAGTTTGCAAAGAGAAAGGATTTCATCACAAGACAGGCAAGCGAGGAGACAGGAAAATCAATCTCGGATGGCCTCCCTGAAAATAGGGACTCAGGGATATTTATGGGGCAGGGGGCAAGGAGGTCTGAAGTGCGGGGATAGATGACTGGAGGTGAGGAGAGCGAGGAAATTGACGATCTGCGCAGGCGTAGTCCAGCTTCATGGCTCCTCACAGGACACATGTTCACAAGATGGCCGCATCACCAGGATTTGAGGGTGGGGTTTTCAGCTCCTTGACATCAAAAAGGTCACTTGCTGAGCACTTGCCCTGCCCCGGCTGATGGATTGGTGGTCTCAACCGGCCTGAACTGGACAAGGGGCCTCAGTTCTCAAAAAATCACTCAATTCCTCAGTTGCTAAGATGGTCAGTTGAACTGGTCCTGGAGGGCCACATCTACATGGGTACTTCCTGGGAAAGCAGACACACAGGAGGGCTGGGGTGTCTGTCTAGAGAGAGGCTGTAAGGCCAAGCAGCGCAGCCTCTGGGGACCATCAGCCACCCTTAGAATCCTAGTCCTGCCGCTTACTGTCTGTGTGACCTTAGACAATGACCTTCGCTGCTCTGTGCCTCAGTTTCCCTCTCTGGGGGAGCAAAATGAAACGGTGTTTTCTCTAGGGCTCTTCACATAGTTCCTGGTGCCCTGTAAGTACTTGTAGGGGTCGGTAATTATGCTCTCACAGAGCAGGATTACCAGGGCTTTGCACACGGACCGGGCTCCCCGGGAGAGAGTGACTCCAGTGCCTGTCATAGCAAGGGCCAACCCAGCCCCAGCCAGGCGGGCTCTCCAGAGACGGACGCCCCCAGGCTGACTCATCCCACCCACAGCCCTGAGGTCTGCGCTCACCTTCTCCTTCTCTCCCCTGCCCTGGCTTCAGCTCGGATGTCGCCCGCCCCCCACCCTGACTCCCACCCCAGAGGGAGGGCAGATCCAGCCCACCTTGAGCCCCTTCCTCTCTCCCCTCAGCCCAGGGTGGGGTGCGCACAGCCCGGTCTCTGGCAGGACTAACTCTAGTGGAGTCCAGATGGTCCATCCAAGCCGGGAATGTTCAACTTCCTGTTTTGTTTTCCGCCGGCAGTTCTAAACCAGAACTTTCTTTCCCATAAAAAGTATTTCTTCAGGTTACTGACTCTGTCACGCCAGTCTGAAAACCAGGGAAATTTGAGACAGTTTTTATTTGGATCAAAATTAAAATGAAGACCTGCCCAAGGAAGCAGCGGAGGTTTAAAGGCCTGGGCTGGCCCGGGATGGGGTTCAAGGCCCCCCTGAGGCACTAGCCGGCTGCCTGGCTTGGGGCAAGGGGCTCAGGGCCTCACTCAGTTCCCTCCGGCTTAAACAGGAGTAAAGACTTCTTCACTAACGGCTTGTAGAGATTAAACAAAGCGTTGCAGGAAACGGTTTCTAGCACACAGCCCGGTGTAGGAAAACACTCGACGTCCACAGAAACAAAACGTCTCCGGAGCCCACGCCCCACCGAGATTTCAGAGCCCGGTCAGACCAGAGAGCAGGACGAAGTGAGAAGGAAAAATTCATGAGACAAAATTCAGGTGGAAAAAATTTGTTTTTACCTTTGGTGTCTATTTTTTTTAAATTACTTTATTGAGGTCATATTGGCTTATAGCATTGTGTAAATTTCAGGCGTACATTATTCCATTTCAGTTTCTGTATAGCCTGCATCGTGTTCACCACCAATAGTCTAGTTTTTATCTGTCACCATACGTGTCCGCCCCTTTACCCCTTCCATCGTCTCCTACCCCCTTCCCCTCTGGTAACCACTAAGCTGTTCTCCTTATCTAGGTGTGAAAATTTTTTTTTTTTATTAATGTTATGATAGATTACAACCTTGTGAGATTTCAGTTGTACATTATTGTTAGTCATGTTGTGAGTACACTTCTTCCCCCTTTGTGCCCTCCCCCCACCCCCCCTTTTCCCTGGTAACCACCGATCAGTTCTCCTTGTCTATATGTTATCTTCCACCTATGAGTGGAGTCATATAGAGTTTGTCTTTCTCTGACTGGCTTATTTCGATGAACATAATACCCTCGAGGTCTATCCACGTTGCTGCGAATGGGCCAATTTTGTCTTTTTTTATGGCTGAGTAGTATTGCATTGTGTATATATACCATATCTTCTTTATCCAATCATCAGTTTCTGGGCATGTAGGTTGGTTCCACGTCTTGGCTATTGTAAATAATGCTGCGATGAACATAGGGGTGCAAGGGACTCTTGGGATTTCTGATTTCAGGTTCTTAGGATAGATACCCAGTAATGGGATGGCTGGGTCATAGGGTATTTCTATTTTTAACTTTTTGAGAAATCTCCATACTGTTTTCCCTAGTGGCTGTACCAGTTTGCATTCCCACCAACAGTGTATGAGGGTTCCTTTTTCTCCACAACCTCTCCAACATTTGTCGCTCTAGGTTTTGGATATTTTTGCCAATCTAACGGGTGTAAGGTGGTATCTTAGTGTAGTTTTGATTTGCATTTCCCTGATGATTAGCGATGATGAACATCTTTTCATGTGTCTATTGGCCATATTTATATCTTCTTTTGAGAAATGTCTGTTCATGTCCTCTGCCCATTTTTTGATCGGGTTGTTTGTTTTTTTGTTGTTAAGCTGTGTGAGTTCTTTGTATATTATGGAGATTAATCCTTTGTCGGATAAGTGGCTTGTAAATATTTTTTCCCAATTAGTGAGCTGTTTTTTCGTTTCAATCCTGTTTTCCGTTGCCTTAAAGAAGCTCTTTATTTTTTTTATTAATGTTATGATAGATTACAACCTTGTGAGATTTCAGTTGTACATTATTGTTAGTCAGAAAATTTTTTTTAAAAAGAAAGCGAGAGAGAAAAAAAACTGTGAGGCTCAAAGAAGCAAGTCCAGGCACCAAGCTGCATCCTTCTATAATTGTAATTAAAGAAGAATTTTGTGTCGTTTTCCAGGAATTTTCCACGTCTTTGGAAGAACCACGATTTGGACAAAGAATGTGAAATATTCACCAACCTATAAGATCACCATGACTCATGGGGAATTTTCTGTGGGAACTTAAAAAAATGGATGTGATGCATATTGCTAAGAGAAAGAAGCCACTCTGAGAAGGCTACCTACTATAGGATGCCAACTCTATAACACCCTGGGAAAGGCCTAACCAGGGAGAAAGTAAAAAGATTAGTGGTTGCCTGGGGCTGGTGGGGGAGGGAAGGCAGAAGGAGTGAATGGGGGAGCACAGGTGATTTTTCGGGTACTATAATGGTGGATACAGGACATTATGCATTTGTCAAAACCCATAAAACTGTTTAACATAAAGTGTGAACTTAGGGGCTGGCCCAGAGGCATAGTAGTTAAGTTCAGATGCCCTGCTTCAGCAGCCAGGGCTTCACTGGTTTGGATCCCTGGTGCAGACCTATACCCCATTCATTAAGCCATACTGTGGTGGCGTCCCACATACAAAATAGAGGAAGACTGGCACAGGTGTTAGCTCAGGGCCAATCTTCCTCACCAAAAAAAAGAAAGAAAGAAAAAACAGTGAACTTAATGTAAACTATGGACTTTAATAATACTGTATCAATATTTGTTCACTAATTGTCATAAATGTACCACATTCATGTAAGATGTTAATAATAGGGGGAACTGTGTGCCAGGAAAGGGGATAGATATATGGGAATTCTCTATTATCTACTTAATTTTCTGTAAATCCAAAACTGTTCTGAAAATACAGTCTATTAATTTAAATATTTTGCACTTGCAGGAAGTGTGATGCAGTGGAAAGAATATTGGATCAGGTGACATGGAACCCTGACAGGTCATCACCAATAGCCAAGTGGCCCTGGGCAAGCCCTCGTCCTCTGAGCCTTGTTTCCTCATCTTTGAAAGGAGGGCGTCAAGCTACGTCATTGCTCAGCTGTGAAACGCTCTGACTCTACTAGAACATTTCGGAAGGATGAACTAGTGAAAGTCAGAGCTTCTCAGGAAACAGCCCTGTGACTAAAGCTTGGGGAATGTGCCCTGCAAGCAGTTTAGTTCCAGGAACACCAGAGAGTATAGAAAATGCCAAATCTCCCGGCCCGGGTCACCTTGACCGGCTAATTCCAATTTCCTCCAAATGTCACTCGGGAGGCAACAGCAACCGAAACACTAAACCGCCTCTGGTCCCCACCAGCTGGTGGGGGTTTCTTCCCTTCTTGGCTCGACCTAGGAACTCATATTTTATTCATGAAAACGGAGGCCCTGGGAGGCCTCGGCATAAACAGGATGTAAATATTTGCGGGTGGTGGGGGAGAGGTGGTACTTGAACAGAGGCTGTACAAAGTGGGGACCTCCAGGACAATGCTCACTTGGGGCCCGCCCACCTGCATCTCCTCTGTAGCTTGGGGAGGGGGGCACGTGCAGGCTGTACCCCAGATGGAGATGGATTTGGGACTTCAGTGCCCTCCAAGTGAGTCCGGCTGTTGCCTAACCTTCTGCTGCATCCCATTTGCCTGTTCGTTGGGGACCCTTCATCCCCCTTCCTCAGCCTGAGACTTCGATTTCTGGCTCTTGCAGAAGTGCCCGGCCTGTCTCCAGCCCCTCCCCTCCCCTTCCTGCACCTGGCCACTCCTGTTTCAGCTGTGTGGAGTTCCCCGCCATCCCCAAACGGGCCCTTCTCACGGTGCTGTCCCTTTCCTTATCTCCAGTTGCTCCGCCTGGCATGACTTCCCTCTGAGCTCTTCCACTGGTCTCTAAGACCCCTCCAGATCTTTGCAGGGGCCACACCCTTTCTGGAACCCCGGCCACCTCATCTCTTGGGCTCTCCAAGGAGAATAACTCCTGCTCAGCTATCAGGGCCTGGCCTGGGTGTCACTTCCTCCAGGAGACTGTCCTTGATGCTTCCCACTCCAAATCTGGGTTCAAAGTCTCCCCTCCCCCACCCACGGCCTGAGCTGAAGCCCTTCCTCGTATCCCACACTGATAGGGCCCAGACTCTTCGGTCCTGTTCACTAAATAAATACTTTTTGAATAAAGGAATGGATGGACGGATGGATAAATGGATGAAGATGTGACTCAATTAACACCTGTGTCTGTGGCCATGTCTGTTGCCACCACCCCCGGATGGAACCCTACACTTCGGCGCATCTGCTCCAAGGACATCAGACCCTGTCTTTTAGTGCCTTACACACACTCCGCCAGCCTTTTGTTTCTGCTTGTCTCTCCCCCGACCCCCACCACACAGCCTGTGCCCTGTATCACCGCACCGAGGACATTTCCTGGAAAATAATAAATTTCAGTCTTGGTGGAATCTTGCAGGGTATCTAGGATTTTCAAAGTTACACCCTGCACCGCACAGCCTCAGGCATGAGGAAAACATTTCCATCTGTGAGACACACCTTCCTGGAATTGACACCCTGGGGCTTCCCAAAGAATGTGGAGAGCGTGTGCGCGCAGGAGTGGGCATGCTGGGACTAAGCTTTGTTTAAAATGTTCATGACTCCTTCCTCACATGAGACCTACGCTCGGCTATTTCTGGGATCTGGGAAAACGTAAAACACACCCCCAAAATCAGAGCACCAGCAGGCCAGACTGGACCCGGGTGAACCAGCCCATTTGCAGTGGCAGTGGCATTGAAGTGGTGGACCTCATGTTGAGAAATAATGTCCAGGGGAGATTGCTATTGAAAGAAACGTCAAAGTGCTTAGAGGAGGTTTTTAAAATGCAGTTAATCAACTCCTGAGTGATCCTGTGTGGACACGTAGTCTTTCAGGATAGGACTTGGCTTAAAGTGGGCTCACTGATCCAGCGGTCTAAAGATCCCACACCACAGAAAACCCAACAGGAAGCCGAAAACCCCACACCCACAGAGCAGCCCCAAGGGCCTGCCCTGGCTCTCCTGGGCCTCTGGGAGGGCACCCACAGCCCCACTCGCGCTGCTGACCTGTACACGTACAGACGCTAGAGCAGAGGGTCAGCCCTGCCACAGACCCAGGCCCATCAGGAACCCCAGGGTGGGCCCGCCTCAGCGTGGGCATAAAGCTCTCCAGGGGGCTGTGCGTCCAGGCTTGAGGACCCTCCCGAGACTCTGCGTTTGCAACCTACTCCAGCCGATGCCATGCTGCCAGTCCCTGGACCACACCTGAAGTGGCAGGGCTTTAGATAGAATATTTTTTACTTGAAAAAATTGTTTAGAACACAAGTACTTCACAAATAATTTGTGTTGTAGAAGATGAAAACTAACAGAAAAGCACAGAGTGAACCATCAGAGGAAGTTTCCATCCTCCCCTTGACCAGCACGGTCCTCCCAGAGGGGAACACCGAGCACGTGGTGCTCAGGCAGAGATAAAGTTTCTTCTTGAGTACTTTGGATTATGCTTTTTCTGTGACTACATAGATGGTCTTCATTTTGGGGGCACTGTATAGTATGAAAATACTGTAATTTACCTACCCATTCCACTAGCGATGGACATCTCTGTCATTTCCTGTTTTCCCACATTGTAAGCTGCTGCAACGAATATCCTAGCGTGTATATCTTTGTGCACATGTGTAAGCATTTCTGTAAGACAAGTTTCTAGAAGCAAATTCTAGGTCAAAGAATGTATACTTCTAAAGTGTTGCTAGAAACTGACAAATTGCTCTCCAAAAGGGGTTTACGATTGATACAGAACAGAAAAACAGGCAGACAGACAAGCCACAGAAGAGAAATGTAAAAGGTCAGCACACGTATTAAAATGTGCTTATCAAGAAAACGAAAATTAAAGAAAAAGAAAATTAAAACAGCAACTATATATACACACGTTATATATTATACAAGTATATTACGTCATATGCATATGTATATATATATATTTGCACACCAGATTGACAAACAAAAAAACACTTGCACCTCCATCTCTCATCGACCTAATGCAAAAGTGTAGTGATGTTGACACGGCTGGTGGCGAGATAACTGGCACAGAGCTGGAATGAGCTGGGGCTCTGGTTCCAGGTCCCTCAGCAGAGGTGGAAGTAGCCCCAGGGAGGCCAGGGCAGACGTGCTGGCTGAGAACAGGAAGAAGGCAAAGCTGGGATGAATCAACACACAGAATAAGGTTGGAAGTAAAGACTTCAAATAGCTCCGGGCCCTGTAATGGGGGCCAACAGCCCACCAGGCACCACAGCCCTGGGGTCGTCCCCACATCACAGCACACAATCACGCAGCCTCCGTGGTGGTAACCCTACAGCATCACTGGGGTTTCTGTACAAATTCTGTACCCTTCCTTTGAGGAACGCCAGGAAGTGGGTAGCGCAGTTTTCCAAGTTTCCCAATTGTTAAAATTTAACAAAACAGTTCAAATGAAAACGCTTGCGCACGGAGGGCACCTCCCCGGACAGTGTGTTTCTGTCTACCTGCTCCTTCTCCTGGAAGTTTAGGAAGGTGTTAGTACTCAGGATCTGAGTAAGGCAGGTGGGATCTCTGAGATCACCAGCCTCACCCGCTCTAAAACGCCACCCTGTGAGCAAAAATTTATGTCTTTTAAAAGATGCATCCAGGGTCATTTGTGGACATCTTCCCCCGTCCCTCAAAATGGCTCAGACTCGAGCTTTTCTGGTGACAGATGTAAAATTTGAAAATCAAAAGCCCTCTTTGGACACGTGTGCTCAGGAGCGGCCAGATTTGAACTTGACTGGGCTTCCTTTTAAGGCCGAGCTCACAGGTCATCTCCCTGTGGGGCCCGGGCCACTCCGGCCACAAATGACTCTTCCCTCCCTGTGCTCTCCAGGTGTCACCAGCTGTGGTGTGTATGACAGCTGTACCCCTGCCAGGGCGCTCAGACCGTAAACTTCTTGTCAGAATCATTTTTGCATCTCCTGCTGTGGTCAGAACTGTACTCACACCGGGCTGCTCCTTTGCAGACTGACTGTGTGAGAGTCGCGCACGGGCTGTCTAGTGAGGACAGTCCTTCTCAAGTGGGCTGCCTTCCCTGGGATGCCTGTGGACAGAGCCTGGCTGGAGGGCACCTGGTGACCTGGTTAACCTGAATGATGAGAGGAAGGCACACACTCAGAGACACACACCAGATTCAGGGGGAGACGGGGAGGAAGGGACAGGCGCGGAGAGGGGGCATTTCAGGTGGCAGGTGCGCCTCCTCTGTGGACTGAGTGACCTTCACCCCAGGCCACCAAGGCCCCCAGGAAGCTCCCAGAGAGACCAAGATGTCCTCAGAGAGGCAGACGTGAGAGCCGCTGCTCAGAGTGCAAGGCTGGGTCCAGACTCCAGCTCCTACTCGCCCAGAGACCTCGGGGACCACATGCCTCAGTTTCCTCGTCTGTAATAGGGATAATAACAACCTCACAGAGGGCTTGTAGGAGTCAGCATATAGACCTTGCCCCCAGCCAATTGTTAGTTACTATTACTAGTTATCAGCCCCAGACCCATTAACAGGACACCAGGGACAGTGGGCAGAGAGGCAGCTGTCCAAGGTGGAGGGAGCGGCCCGAGGTGGGGAGCTGGGATGCTGGGGTCCCTCAGCGTGCATCCAAGGGCCTGCCTCCCCAGATCCCGGTGGCCCTCGGTTATCTCATCTGTAATAATAGTAGTACTCGACCTCTGGATAGCGCTTTAGAAAATTACCTCCTGCGGCCGTCCCCCTGGCGTAGCAGTTAAGTTCGCACACTCTGCTTTGGTGGCCAGGGGCTCACAAGTTCTGATCCTGGCCGTGGACCAAGCACTGCGTGTCAAGCCATGCTGTGGTGGCATCCCACATAAAATAGAGGAAGACTGGCACAGATGTTAGCTCAGGGCTGAGCTTTGTCACCAACAAACAGAAAAATTCTTTTTTGACTAGTGAAAATTACAAATTTGAAAAACCTTGTTCTTCCTCAAACTAAGTTCATTTTACAAATCTTATTTTTCTTTTTATAACTCTAGCAAATTTTGACAACAACTTTTACAGGTCTTTTTAGAGACAATATAATTAAATTCTCTTCACCATTTTAAACTGCACTTACAAATTTAATATATTTGATTTACTTTGTAAGTATCTCAGTTATCTGACAAACCTGACAGTATCTGACAGACTTAAATATATCTTATAAATCTAATAAATTAAACTTGTAATATTTTGAATCTCAAGTTCTCTTAAATATCCTAGTACTATTTATAAGTTTAGTAAGATCTCAACCTAAAATCACAAGTTTACTCAATTCGATTTCACATTTTAAATTAGACTCACAAAGTTCCCGTTAGATACTAGTATGCTAAGTTCTCTTAAGCATTTCAAATCCTTAAAATACCAAATATATAATGATTATGTATGAGTGCTACGGAAAAAGACTAATACAAAATTTCGATTTATTTCATCATGTCTGTACTTTTGAAACTCCCTGGAATTATTCATTCATTCAAAAACTATGCACCAACGTCTGCCAAGTGCCAAGCACTATTCAAGACACTGACAACAGCAGTGGCTAAGACGGACAAAATCTTTGCCACCGTGAAACACACCCTGATGAGGCGCACACACACTGTCCATACAACGTACACGTTTATCAGCCAGGGTCCTATGTTATAAAGAAAAAGGAAAGCAGGGTAGGGAGGGAGGAGATTGGCGGGAGGTGGGGAGCAGGGAAGCCCCAGCGAGTGGATGGCACAGAGCAGGGACCAGAACAAGCCATGAGGGGACTGAGGAGAGAGCAGGGGGCAGGCCCAGAGGTGGGGAGGGGCTTGGCCCGTCTCCCGTGGAGCAAGGAGGTGTGTGTGTCTTGGCTGGAATCAGTGTATGAAGGTGAGGGTGGTAGAAAGGGAGGTCGGGGAGCTGGCCAGGTGGAGGTAAGACATATGGGGCCCTGGGGGGTTGAGGTTTTACTCTGCCTTGACCTGGAACATTCTGTGACGAGTTGTTGGGAGACCTTCTCCAGAAAGTCATTCTAATAACCTTTACTAAATTAAGGATGCCCTTACCTGGGACCCAACTGTCTCATTTCTAGGTATCTATCCTAGAGAACCCGCCTCACAAACGCAATGGACCGCTTGGTGGTGGAAAAAGAATGAATTCACTCAGCAGATTTTTATTGAGCATCTACTCTGGCCAGGCAGTGATTGAAGGAGACAACAATTCCTACTCTCGTGGAGTTTAGATTCTAGAAGATGAAATAGACCTATACGGATAAATCTCAAAAACATAATGCTACGTGAAAAGAACAAATTGCAAAGTTGTG
Organism: Equus przewalskii; assembly: GCF_037783145.1. Taxonomy (NCBI): domain Eukaryota; kingdom Metazoa; phylum Chordata; class Mammalia; order Perissodactyla; family Equidae; genus Equus; species Equus przewalskii. Next base: position 11,825,954 of record NC_091842.1, on the reverse strand, counting down.
CACAGAATGATTCAATCTATGGAAAACTTAAAAACCTGCCAAACAAGAGTACATTGGCCCACCTGGTCTACACCTAGACTCTACCTCCGCTCACCAAGAGACCTTGGGGACCATGGCGGGACCTCTCTGTGCCTCAGTTTCTTCCTCTGTAAAGTGGGGATGGAGAAGGGAAGAGTGGAGATGGCGTGCAGAGCTTCACCAGGATCCGTAATGTTTTATTTCTTTTTTAAAAAAGGAGGCAAAATTTTAACATCTATCTTGGTGCTGAATACATACATGTTGAAATTATATTCCATCTGTTTGAAATGTTTTTTAATTTCAAATGTAGAGATTAAAAGATCACAAAACCAAAGCAAACACTTATACGCACATTTCCTCCACAGGGACCCTGGCCTGCCTCCAGACCACTTGCCACATGTCGGCCAGAGAGACGGAAAAAACATAAACTGGGTCTGGGTCGTGTCGCTTCTACCCAACCTCCTCTGGGCTCCTGGCTCTTGTCCTGCGCGCTCCAGCCCCTGCAGGCCTCATCTCCCTCCGAGCCTGACGCTCACTCCTTCCAGAGCCATCTGGCCACTGGGAGCTCCTCTCTCGCTGTCAGCCAGTCACTCACCCCTTCAGGACACAAGGAGCGCCCACTCTGGACAGCCATTATGGGCAGGGGTACAGTGGTGACCAGACAGAGCGAGCTCCTATTCTCAAAGAGCTGCCATTCCAGGGGGAAAGCAAACAATAAACAAGGCAACAAATCCAGACAATTGTGGGCATGTCCAACAAGGAAATAAACGGGGTAGAGGAGAGACAGCAATGGGCGACAGGGAGGGGGCTGGGAGGGGCTCAGGTCTCCCATCCCCAGGCCCCTCCCCAGCAGAGACCTTCCTGATCTCCCAGGCGGGGTGGTACCCTACTGCAGATATCCCAACAACCAATCAGCGCCTTTCCCAACACTTAGTTTAATTACAAGGAAGTAAACATATGATTGGCTGCTTGGTATCTGTTTCTCCCCTGCAAGTAAGTTCCTTGAGGGCTGGATGCTCTCCTGCGCGCATCCTGAGCCTATCACAGAGGCTGTAGGGGCCCAGTCAATGTCTGTTAGAGGCAGAAACCAAGAGGCAGGCTACATGGCCACCAGCCTCCAAGTTCTACAAATCTAATCAGAGCAATTCCTGAGGACAAACGTTACCCAGGTGGCAAATCCTTACACCGCAGATATATTGAGGATGTGCTTGTTCACTACGTAGTGAGCCTTTTAATATGGAAAATGCTAACGAGAATGTTAGACAAACTCTAACAGTGATGGACCACTGCAGTGTCTGAGAGGAAACAATTATTTCAGTGATAGTGTCACCGTTTTCTAAAAATAGCTAAAATTCCTAACGAAATGCACTGGAAAACAATAACTGCATTTTTATTTTGTTTATTTATTTATTTTTGAGGAAGATTAGCCCTGAGCTAACATCTGCCAATCCTCCCCTTTTTGCTGAGGAAGACTGGCCCTGAGCTAACATCCGTGCCCATCTTCCTCTACTTTATATGTGGGACGCCTACCACAGCATGGCTTGCCAAGTGGTGCCATGTCCGCGCCTGGGATCTGGACTGGTGAACCCCGGGCCGCAGAGAAGCAGAATGTGAGAATTTAACCGCTGTGCCACCAGGCCAGCCCCCCAACAAATGAATTTTTAAAACTTCAATGTAAGCAAGGCAAACAGCATCAAGTAGGTTCAACATTCTGGGCCAGTGGAGGCTACCAGTGGGTGGAAAGCTGGCGTATCTGCTGGTCCTGGTCTTGAGATGCCACCAGATTTTCAACGCCACATCCCGCAGCATCAGACAGGAAGCGAGCTGTATGTTAACGACAAAAGTCAAGATTTGTTGCCTGTCCCACTTGATAATTTGATTGGAAGGCTCTGGACTTAGGTAAAGGATTTTGTTTTTAATTTTATCTCCTCTCCAGTCCTTCCTCTCCTGTATAACTAATTGCCCTCTTGTGAGGAAAGAGTGTGGGAACTTAGCCTAGACGTGAATTCAGTTTCCTGGGATTTCAGAGATTTGTCTGGTGGGAAGAGGAGGAATTCACTTTGGCTCGTCCTTGCCCTTTCCCAAGATCCTGTGGTTTCCCCACCACTCGCTGGCTACTATGTGGCCCTAGGAGTTGCTATGCGGCCCTTGGGAGTGGCTGGAGCTTTTATACTCTAAGCCCTGTCTGGGCCAAAGCCCAACAAGTCACAGAAGGCTCAGTCCAGAGAAAAGAAAAATGTCCCGATAGCGCAGTTCTGCCCCAAATGTCACCTCCTTCTCTGATTCTCCTGGCATTCCAAGCATATAGGGACCACAGAGTCCTAGGAGCTCCAACAGGCCTCTTGTGAAGGGGGGTTTCTGCAGAACCACGAAAGGCAAAAGAATTGTACACTGTTTTCTGCATTTCTTGAAAATGTTTCATTTCTGAACACGAATACCCAGGGCATGTGGTGGGAGGTGTGTGTGTGATAGCTGGCCATAAGGAAGAACTAAGACTATTACCACACGGGAACGATCCCGAGGGAAACCACAGAGACATTTCAAGAACAGTTTATTACTGCAAGGAAAGTTTGTATTTTCTCCTCCAGAGAAATAAAAGACCTGTGAATAGTGATTTAAAAAATATACAAGATGGCTCTATTAGTTCAAAGCGGAATGGAAGCGGGACAGCTAACTTGAATCATTTTTTTCCAAATCATATAAAAGGGAAGAAGAAAAACACTGAGGAAGTTCTGAACATGGAGACTTCAATAATTACCATCACTAAAAGAAACTGCTTCAGAAATTGAGTCATTTGAGGTTTCTGCCCAACCAGCATAACCTGAAAGGAATGAGGAAGCACATGCTCTCCTCCCATCGCATAGACACAACGGCAAACTGTGCTGCTGCTCGGAGCCTGCCGGCCTGGCTGCAGAACCGAAACGAGCAATCGGCAGACATTGACTCCACGGCTACTAGCACAAGGGAAGAAATTAACAATCACAGGGCAGGTACGGTGTCCTCAAGGAGCCAAACACTCTGGGTTGAAGCACAGAATTTACACGTGTAAAATGAATATAACGGCACTATTGTCTTCCCCAATAAATTTCTATAATGGGAGGGCTTCTTAGGGGAAAGGAAACTAAAAGATAAGGACAAATTAGAAAAACAACCACCTGCAATATGGATTTTGGAGCCCATATTTATTGAATGACTAATCAATCGCCTAGAAATATATATAGATTTTAACTGATAATGGAAGGAAAATAACCATGGGGCACTGGTCAGTCCCCTGGTGAAAGCAACCCAGTTCCCCACAGCTGACCCAAACTGTTCTGGAGACCTGGATCCTCACTGGTGATTAAAGACACTGGAATTGCACATTTATATCAGGCCTTGTGCTAAGCAATGGGAAGAGAGATAAACAGGTCCCAAGCCTTGCCTTCAATTCAGACTTAAAGCCAGCTTTTACCCCAATATTATAAGGAAACATGGTAAGTGCAATAAAATATAATTTTATACGGATCACTTCAGCAGCATGGTGGGGAATGAGTCCTGATCCCACCTCTCACAACCTAAATGACATTGGACAAACTATTGAATCATTCTCAAGCCTGTTTCTTCATTTGTAAACGAGGATGAGTATGCACCTCGGATCTAGTGCATAGTAAGAGCATAGTAAATGATAGTCATTATTCACTATTTTTATTTAGTATTCGTTATTATTATGATATTTGGGCTATGGGAGGAAAGATTAGTTCCATAGGTAGAAAACCAGCCCAAAAGAAGGCTCAAAACATTTGTGAATATGAAGTGCCTATTTCTCTGGAATAAAATTGAGTCACATCTTACAGAAGGGCAGCTGCCTCCTCTGCAAAACGGGAGGAAGCCTCATCTTGCAGCATTGTACCAATTCCCCGGATAATAAACGTCAAGTTCCAGGGCGCAGGAGCGGCACCCAACGAGAGCTGGACATTCTAAGCAATCGGGGGAGCTGGGCGCCGGTCCCCTTCTCCGTCGCCGCGGGCCCTGCATGTGGACGGACCGCCCGCAGGCCCCCGCTCCTCCCTGCGCCGGGCAGGATGCTCCCACCCCCCACGGCGAGCCGTTCCCGACCAGCCACCCGGAGGGGGCCTCCAGGCAAATAACACAGAGAAAACCGCCGAACGTCCCTTCCTGGAGTGACCTCCTTCTCGGAAGGCGACGCGGTCAGGTCGCTCTTCCTCTACACTGCCGGGCGGGAGGGACACCACGTTTCCCACAGCAACCGCGGCCTCCACCAGCGGGCGCCCGGCCACGCCGGGGCCCTCTGCGCAGGCGCGGAAAGGGGCGGGCTCACGGCTTCCGCTCGCGCCCGGCGTCCCTCAGGGACAGGGGCGGGGCTTGCGTGATGGCGTCACGGGGCGGGGCCTCGGGCGGCGGGAAGAGCGGCGGGAGAATGGAGGTGCGGGAGAGCGGCGGTGGAGCGGCCGAGCCCGGGGCCCAGGACCCTGCTCCGGCCCCCGGCAAAGCCCCCGGCAGCGCAGGCCACTACGAGCTGCCATGGTGAGGGCCCAGGGCTTAAAGGATGGGTGCTCTGGACGTATGGGCGGACAAGTGGCTGCCGTGTCCCGGGGGACACTGGAGCTCGTTGGAGAGGCACCTGAGTGGGACGGGAGGCTCAGGGTGGCGTCGAGGAGATGATGATGTGGAGAAGGCGAGGGACGCGGGTCGCGGAGCCCACCTGGGTTCGACCCACCGGTCTGAACTCTGGAAGCAGGGCCTCGGTCAGAACAATGCTTATTGTGATAGTAGCCGCCCCCGAGACCACCCACTGTGGTGCCGGGCGCTGTACCAGGGGCGACGCTGCTGGTCACTCTGCGAGAAGCGTCGGGCCCAGGATCGGAACTCGGGGTTGCCTGCAGAAAGCGCCGCCTTCTCACTATTGCATGCTCTTTTTATTTTTTTATTTTTTATTTTTTTTATTAATGTTATGATAGATTACAACCTTGTGAGATTTCAGTTGTACATTTTTGTTAGTCATGTTGTGGGTACACCACTTCCCCCTCCGTACCCTCCCCCCACCCCCCCTTTTCCCTGGTAACCACCGATCAGATCTCCTTCTCAATATACTAATTTCCACCTATGAGTGGAGTCATATAGAGTTCGTCTTTCTCTGACTGACTTATTTCGCTTAACATAATGCCCTCGAGGTCCATCCACATTGTTGTGAATGGGCCAATTTCGTCTTTTTTTATGGCTGAGTAGTATTCCATTGTGTATATATACCACATCTTCTTTATCCAATCATCAGTTTCTGGGCATGTAGGCTGGTTCCACGTCTTGGCTATTGTAAATAATGCTGCGATGAACATAGGGGTGCAACGGACTCTTGAGATATCTGATTTCAGGTTCTTAGGATAGATACCCAGTAATGGGATGGCTGGGTCATAGGGTATTTCTATTTTTAACTTTTTGAGAAATCTCCATACTGTTTTCCATAGTGGCTGTACCAGTTTGCATTCCCACCAACAGTGTATGAGGGTTCCTCTTTCTCCACAACCTCTCCAACATTTGTCGTTCTTGGTTTTGGATGCTTTTGCCAATCTAACGGGGGTAAGGTGATATCTTAGTGTAGTTTTGATTTGCATTTCCCTGATGATTAGCGATGATGAACATCTTTTCATGTGTCTATTGGCCATATTCATATCTTCTTTTGAGAAATGTCTGTTCATGTCCTCTGCCCATTTTTTGATCGGGTTGTTTGTTTTTTTGTTGTTAAGCAGTGTGAGTTCTTTGTATATTATGGAGATTAACCCTTTGTCGGATAAGTGGCTTGTAAATATTTTTTCCCAATTAGTGAGCTGTTTTTTTGTTTCAATCCTGTTTTCCCTTGCCTTGAAGAAGCTCTTTAGTCTGATGAAGTCCCATTTGTTTATTCTTTCTATTGTTTCCCTCAACTGAGGAGTTACAGTGTCCGAAAAGATTCTTTTGAAACTGATGTCAAAGAGTGTACTGCCTATATTCTCTTCCAAAAGACTTATTGTCTCAGGCCTAATCTTTAGGTCTTTGATCCATTTTGAGTTTATTTTGGTGTGTGGTGAAAAAGAATGGTCAATTTTCATTCTTTTGCATGTGGCTGTCCAGTTTTCCCAGCACCATTTGTTGAAGAGACTTTCTTTTCTCCATTGTAGGCCCTCTGCTCCTTTGTCGAAGATTAGCTGTCCATAGATGTGTGGTTTTATCTCTGGGCTTTCAATTCTGTTCCATTGATCTGTGGACCTGTTTTTGTACCAGTACCATGCTGTTTTGATCACTGTAGCTTTGTAGTATGTTTTGAAATCGGGGATTGTGATTCCGCCGGCTTTGTTTTTCTTGCTCAGGATTGCTTTAGCAATTCGCGGTCTTTTGTTGCCCCATATGAATTTTAGGATTGTTTGTTCAATTTCTGTGAAGAATGTTCTTGGGATTCTGATTGGGATAGCATTGAATCTGTATATTGCTTTAGGTAGTATGGACATTTTAACTATGTTTATTCTTCCAATCCATGTGCAAGGAATGTTTTTCCATCTCTTTATGTCATCGCCTATTTCTTTCAAGAAAGTCTTGTAGTTTTCATTGTATAGATCCTTCACTTCCTTGGTTAAGTTTATCCCAAGGTATTTTATTCTTTTCGTTGCGATTGTGAATGGGATAGAGTTCTTGAGTTCTTTTTCTGTTAGTTTATTGTTAGTGTATAGAAATGCTACTGATTTATGCACGTTAATTTTATACCCTGCTACTTTGCTGTAGTTGTTGATTATTTCTAATAGTTTTTCTGTGGATTCTTTGGGGTTTTCTATGTATAAGATCATGTCGTCTGCAAACAACGAGAGTTTTACTTCTTCGTTACCTATTTGGATTCCTTTTATTTCTTTTTCCTGCCGAATTGCTCTGGCCAGCACCTCCAGAACTATGTTGAATAGGAGTGGTGAAAGTGGGCACCCTTGTCTTGTTCCTGTCCTCAGAGGGATGGCTTTCAGCTTTTGTCCATTGAGTATGATGTTGGCTGTGGGTCTATCATATATGGCCTTTATTATGTTGAGGTACTTTCCTTCTATACCCATTTTACTGAGGGTTTTTATCATAAATGGGTGTTGGATCTTGTCGAATGCTTTCTCTGCATCTATTGAGATGATCATGTGGTTTTTGGTTTTCATTTTGTTGATGTAGTGTATCACGTTGATTGACTTGCGGATGTTGAACCATCCCTGTGTCCCTGGTATAAATCCCACTTGATCATGGTGTATAATCTTTTTGATGTATTGCTGTAATCGGTTTGCCAAAATTTTGTTGAGGATTTTTGCATCTATGTTCATCAGTGATATCGGCCTGTAGTTCTCCTTCTTTGTGTTGTCCTTGCCAGGTTTGGGGATCAGAGTGATGTTGGCTTCATAGAATGTGTTAGGGAGTTCTCCATCTTTCTCAATTTTCTGGAACAGTTTGAGGAGAATAGGTATTAAGTCTTCTTTGAATGTTTGGTAGAATTCTCCAGAGAAGCCGTCGGGTCCTGGACTCTTGTTTTTGGGGAGGTTTTTGATTACCGTTTCTATTTCCTTACTTGTGATTGGTCTATTCAGATTCTCCATTTCTTCCTGATTCAGTTTGGGGAGATTGTAGGAGTCTAGGAATTTGTCCATTTCTTCCAGGTTGTTCAATTTGTTGGCATATAGTTTTTCATAGTATTCTCTTATGATCTCTTGTATTTCATTGGTATCTGTTGTGATTTCTCCTCTGTCATTCCTGATTTTATTAATTTGCGATTTCTCTCTTCTTTTCTTGGTGAGTCTGGCTAGGGGTTTGTCAATTTTGTTAATTCTTTCGAAGAACCAACTCTTTGTTTCATTGATCCTTTCTATTGTCTTTTTTGTTTCAATATCGTTTATTTCTGCTCTTATTTTTATTATTTCCCTCCTTCTACTGACTCTGGGCCTTGTTTGTTCTTCTTTTTCTAGTTCTGTTAGGTGTCGTTTGAGGTTGCTTACGTGAGCTTTTTCTTGTTTAGTGAGGTGAGCCTGTATTGCGATGAATTTCCCTCTTAGGGCTGCTTTTGCTGCATCCCAAATGATTTGGTATGTCGTGTTCTCATTTTCATTTGTCTCCAGATAATATTTGATTTCTTCTTTAATTTCTTCAATGATCCATTGTTTGTTGAGAAGCGTGTTGTTTAGTCTCCACATTTTTGCACCTTTCTCTGCTTTTTTCTTGTAGTTGATTTCTAGTTTAATAGCGTTATGATCAGAAAAGATGCTTGATATTATTTCAACTCTCTTGTATTTATTGATGTTTGCTTTGGTTCCCAAAATATGGTCAATCCTTGAGAATGTTCCATGTGCACTTGAGAAGAATGTGTAACCTGCTGTTTTTGGATGAAGTGTTCTATATATATCTATTAAGTCCATCTGGTCTAATTTTTCATTTAATTCTATTATTTCCTTGTTGATTTTCTGTCTGGATGTTCTGTCCATTGGTGTTAATGGTGTGTTGAGGTCCCCTACTATTATTGTATTGTTGTTGATGTCTTCTTTTAGTTCTATTAAGAGTTGCTTTACAAATTTTGGTGCTCCTGTGTTGGGTGCGTATATATTTATAAGTGTTATGTCTTCTTGGTGGAGAGTCCCTTTTATCATTATATACTGTCCCTCTTTGTCTTTCTTTATCTGTTTTGCTTTGAAATCTACCTTGTCTGATATTAGTATAGCGACACCTGCTTTCTTTTGTTCATTATTAGCTTGGAGTATTGTTCTCCATCCCTTCACTCTGAGTCTGTGTTTGTCTTTGGGGCTGAGGTGTGTTTCCTGGAGGCAGCATATTGTTGGATCTTGTTCTTTGATCCATCCTGCCACTCTGTGTCTTTTGATTGGGGAGTTCAATCCATTTACATTTAGAGTGATTATTGAGACGTGGGGGCCTACCACTACCATTTTGTGTCTTGTTTTCCGGTTTTCTTCAGTTTCCTTTGTTTCTCGTCCCATGGTTTAATCTGTTCTGATGTAGAGCTGCTACTCTCTGTTGTTGTCCTTCTACTTATCTCCTCTGCTCTTGGTTTTGTAGCCCCTTTCCTTTTTTGGATTTTTCAGGAATGAGGGTTTTCCTGAGGATTTCCTGAAGAGGAGGTTTTGTGGCAATGAACTCCCTTAATTTTTGTTTATCTGGGAAAGTTTTTATTTCTCCATCGTATTTGAAGGATATTTTCGCTGGGTAGAGAATTCTCGGCTGTAGGTTTTTGTCCTTCAGATTTTTGAATATATCATTCCACTCTCTTCTAGCCTGTAAAGTTTCTGCTGAGAAATCTGCTGATAGCCTGATGGGGGTTCCTTTGTAGGTTAGTTTCTTTTGCCTGGCTGTCCTTAATATTTTCTCCTTGTCGTTGACTTTTGCTAGCTTCACTACTATATGCCGTGGAGTTGGTCTTCTTGCATTGATAAAGTTTGGAGATCTATTGGCTTCTGTCACCTGAAGATCCATCTCCCTCACCAGATTTGGGAAGTTCTCAGCCATTATTTCTTTGAATAGGTTTTCTGCCCCTTTCTCCTTCTCTTCTCCCTCTGGTATACCTATAATCCTTACGTTGCATCTCCTAATTGTGTCTGATAATTCTCGGAGAGTTTCTTCATTTCTTTTAAGTCTTGCTTCTCTCTCCTCCTCTGCCTGCAACAATTCTATATTGCCATCTTCCAAATTGCTAATTCTTTCCTCCATATTATCGGCCCTACTGTTCAGAGCATCTAGATTTTTCTTAATCTCCTCTATTGTGTTCTTCATTTCCAATGTTTCTGTTTGGTTCTTCTTTATCGTATCAAACTCTTTTGTGACATAGCTCCTGAACTCGTTGAGTTGTCGGTCAGAATTCTCTCTTAACTCAGTGAGTATTTTAATGATGGCTGTTTTGAAGTCATCATCATTTAGGTTATATATCTCATTTTCTTTGGGATTGTTTTCTGTGTATTTGTTACTTTCTTTCTGTTCTGGAGATTTAATGTATTTTTTCATATTGCTTGATGATGTTGATTTGTGCCTCCGCATGGAGATAGAGTTTAGTTGCTCCTTTCACTTGTTTCAGCTGCTGCGGTGGGGGGAGCAGCTGTTTATACTTCACCAACCAGGAACCCTGTCCGTAGTTGCTAACTGGGCCTGGGCCCCTCTTCGTAGCCACAGTGGCCCTTTGGATTCCCTCCTCTGCCGTGGAGGCCGTCACGGGGGGCTTCAGGCTGCAGGTGCCTACTGTTGTTGCCCACCTAGATGCGCTCTCTCCTTGGGGTCTGCAATGGTGTTATGGGCTTTTCCAGCGGCCAGGGGTGGGATCACTTATATTTGTCGCTCCGTTGCTGTCGGCACCCACCAAATCTCACTTGTCCTCTATGGGTCGCAGGAGAGCTATTGGCATCTTCTACAGTCTGTGGTTAGTACACCTAGCTATGCTGCTTTTGCCCTGGGGTCTTCCAGCCTTGTGGCTGGCGGCTGGGTGCCTTCTACTGGTGCTGTGCAGAGGCTTTCCCTAAGGCTTCTGTGAGCCTGTAGGGTTTCCCCGTAGGCTACTAAGCTGGGTCTCTGGAACTCTCTCCAGCCCCAGTCCTCTCCGAGATCTCCGGCAATCCCTAGCCTCCCCGGGCGGGCAACGGCAGCTGGGGGTCGCCCCGCCCTCTGGGCTTCTCTCCGGGCCTCTGCCGGGAGCTCTGAATGCTGGGCGTGGCCCCTCTGCTAATGGCAGACAGAGAGTTTTGTCTGCTGCCTGGCGGAGCTCCGGCGCTTCCCCTCCGGGTCGCCGAACCGGCCTTTGAAAGTTCCCCCGCCCCGGTCCTCTCCGAGATCTCTGGCAATCCCTAGCCCCACGGGGCGGGCAACGGCAGCTGGGGGTCGCCCCGCCCTCTGGGCTTCTTTCCGGGCCTCTCCCGGAGCCGTGAGTGCTCAGCGTGGCCCCTCTGCTAATGGCAGACAGAGAGTTTTGTCTGCTGCCCGGGCGGAGCTCCAGCGCTTCCCCTCCGGGTCGCCCGAACCGGCCTTTGAAAGTTCCCCCGCCCCGGTCCTCTCCGAGATCTCCGGCAATCCCTAGTCCCACGGGGCGGGCAACGGCAGCTGGGAGACCTCCGTGCCCTCCGTGTCTCTCTCTGGGACCCTCCGGGCGCCCCGAGCACCAGGCTGGGTCTCCCCGCCAATGGCGGGGAGAGACTCTCCCCGCGGGCTCAGGTGTGCAACTCCAAAGTTTCCCTCTGCGTTTAGGAGTAATTGCAGGGGGTTTAGGTAGGGTTCTGGTCACCTGTTTCCACCGTCGCTCCTCTGTTGTGTTCTCGCTCCTGCCCTAGATGTGTGTGGATCCTCTGGGGGCGTCCGTTGGAAGAAAGCCGCTTGCGGGTACTAGGCTGCCCGTCGGGGTCGGAGAGTTTTCACCTATTTCCACATCCTCCCGGAGGAAAGTCCGTCCGCCTTCCGATGTATAGTCGCGTGGGTGTCTCAGACGTCCTGAGATGCTGTCTGGATATCCTTTGTCAAGCGATAAGTGTCCAAATAATTGTAGACTCGAAGGGCGAGAGACAAAGAGGACTACTCACGGCGCCATCTTGGAATTCCTCCCTGCATGCTCTTTTTAAACAGCAGCATCCTGGGAAGCTAGGAGCAAACAGTGACTTAGGAAGTCACCTGCCACTGGCACAGGTGTGGTGCAGGCGCGCCACTCTGGTCCTGCTCCCCGCGCGCACCTCTGAGAACCCTCCACTGCGCGTGGTAATGGTTTACTCCCTGTCGTCTGTGTCTTCCTGACCCTCCAGCCCACCCTGTTCTTGGCGAGAGCAGATACCTCAATGGAACGCAGTTTGCGCTATCCGGTCCCCCAGTCACTAGCCACATGAGTCTGCTGAGCGTGGGAAATGAAGCTAGTCTGAATTGAGATGGGTTAAGTGTACAATACACATCAGATTTCGAGGACTTAGTATAAAAAAACCTCATTAGTTTTTATATCGATTACGTTTTGGAAATGATATTTTGAATATTTTAGGTTCAGCAAATTATATTAGTAAAATTAACTTCACTCATTTTCTTTTTCCCTTTTATACTGTGGCTCACAGAAAGTTTAAAATTCCGTATGTGGCTTGCGTTGTGTTTTTCCTGCACAACACTGCTCTCCATGCTTAGGGTACTTCAGTACACAGAACAAACTCTGCTGTCTTGGAGCTTACGTTGATAGAGAAGGCCAAAGTGAAAAATAAACAAGTAGATGTAAAGTATATCTGATGGTGACAGGTGCTGTGGAGTAAATAGCTCTGGAGGTCAGGGGAGGCCTCTGATGAGATGATGTTGAGCAAAGACCTGAAAACAGGGAGTAGGCCGGGTGCTAGGTGGAGAAAGCTTCCAGGCACGGGGAGCGACTAGGAGGGCCTTGAAGGAGCAGTGTGTTTGCCTTGTTCCAAGTCCAGCTCAAATTTCCGCTCCTAACCATTCCCAGGAGGTACATCTCCCCCTGGCCTGGGCTTCCTCAGCCCTTGGTTTGTATAATCAGTTCAGCACTGTTGAAGGATTTGCTAAGCTCTCCCTCCTTGCTAATGGCAAAGCCCTTTAGAGCAAGAACCATGTCTTGCTCCTCTCTGTGCCTTCTACTTTCCTCCCCTTGAGATCTCTGACTCCTCGCGATCTCTGACTCCTTGCGTAGTGCTTGGCATCTGGAAGCGGCTGAGTATGGAGAATAAAGGAGTAGGAACAAGCACGCTCCATCTGCTGGTCTTGGAGGAGAGCTGTCTCTCTATTTCCTGCAGTGTCTGGCAGACAAGCCTGTTTGCGTGCAGTTGCTTCTGGAGCAGAACCAGTACCTGTAGGGGGTGCAAGCTGATGGTACATCAGGGGCTATAATAAAGGGCAGAGGAGGTCCTGATGGTCAGATCATTGCAAATCTTCTTCCGCTTCTGTTCTCAGAGCTGAAGAAAGGAATTTTCTCTCATAGCATAGCTTGCTTATTCATTTGGAAGAGAGAAGTATTGGTCTGCATGGGCCCCTAGCCTGTCCGCTTCACATAGCCTGGTAGGATCACACATAGGCCCGTGGTTTCTGTCTAGCCAGCCCTGCTGTGCACCTGGCACAAGTCTGCAGAAACTGGCAGGTAAGGCATGAGAAGGGGGTCTCTCTTGCACCTGTGTCTGTCAGATCAAATGATGTCAGTGCCGTGTGTGCCGGACCTCTGTTGTGACGGGCAGACTGTGTTGCTGCCCAGTGTCACATTGCTCCAGGTGGCCTGCTCTGGCCCTTCTCCAGCAACAACAGGTGTTTCTCTGCTGTGGCGGGTTTGAAGCCTTTGGTGTATAATTCTCATGCACTTAACTTTTCAAACGGCACTTGGGCACCTCATTAAATTTGAAACCTGCAACCATTTGGTATATATTTATTGATGTATGTTATCTTCTGACAAAGCTTTCAGGATTGCCCTTCAGGGCTTTCTTCTGGGTAGTGTGAAAATAGCCATGTCAACATCTTTATGCATCTTCTTAAAAACAGGGTTGAAAAATATAGACCAGTAAAGTTGAATGAAATTGTTGGGAATGAAGACACTGTGAGCAGACTGGAGGTGAGTGACGTTTTAAAAGATGATTTTAAACATCGCACATTATTCGGCTTTGATAAGCTTGACGCATTTGGAGGAAGAGAGCCATGACAGGGGGAGGCGAGCCATGAATCCAGAAGAATTGAGGGCCTGGGAGACATCTAGTTTGGAGGCTTATTGGAGAGGCGTTATCAGACTTGTTTGTGTTCTTCAAGAGTGGGGGTGGCAAGCTTTTTCTGTAAAGGCCAATTAATAGATGTCTTATGCTTTGCAAGCCGTGTAAGGTCTTTGTCAAATATCCTTTGTTTATTTTTTAAACAATCCTTTAAAAATGTGGAAACCCTTCTTAGCTAGGGGGCTTATAAAAACAGGCCTCCGGCTGGATTACCACCAATACCCCCACCTCCCCCTCCATCATGGTTTGTCAACCCCTGCCTAGAGGGACTAAGTGACAAGGCAGTAGATTTCAGGGTGACAAGGACGGGAGCAAGCAGAACTGTGCAACACTAGAGTGAGCTTTGAATTCCTAGCCCCAGAGGTCTTTCGGCAGAGTCTACAAGCCCAGCTGTTTGAGACCTGAATTGCAGTAATCACTCTGCAGTAATTGGGGCCTAGACTTTAATGGCTACCAAGGTAGTTATTCATTTACAGATTTTGAGTATCTTCTCTGGGCCAGATATGTGCGGTGTTAGCAGCTGGTGCTGTCATGGTGAGGAGAGTAGATGCAGCCCCTGCCGGTGTGGGCGGCATTAAAGTCAGCAGAGCAGGCAGTATGATAGGTGCTCTGCTAGAGGTGGCGCGGGCGCACACGGAGGAGGAGAGTCAGCCTGCCCACAGCGTCTTTCTTGCCAAGTGGAAGAAGTGACATCAATGCTAAGTGGGTGGGAGTTAGCCAGACTTGGGGGGCAGGGGCTAGAGAGATGGGAGAGCAGGAATATCTTGTGCAAAGGCCCGGAGGTGAGAGAGCTTGGCTTGTTAGGGGAAAATGCCACCTGATTGGAGTACCCAGTAGTGCTTTCCAGACGTTGATGGCCGTATGCATTGCCTGGGATCTTGTTAAAATACAGATTCTCATGTGGGGCCAGAGGCTCTGCCTTTCTGACACACTCCCAGGGGATGTGATGCTGCTGGTCCGCGGAGCCCAGTGGGTAACGCAGCTGTAGAGTTTGTGTGCTGGGATGTGTGAGAAACGTGCTGGGGAGCTGGGCAGGATCCAGACTGGGCAGGGCCTCCTGAGCCACTGGTAAGAGTTTGGGCTTCACGATGAGGGCAGTAAGGAGTCATCTAAGGGGTTCAGTCAGGTAAAAATGTCGTAACAGATGTGTATTTTAGAAAATTGGTTGTGTGACAGCATGGGAAATGGATCGGAATGGGGCAAGATTAGAGTCAGGAGACCAGTTAATAGCCCGTTGAAAGTGGTCCAGGCAAGAGACAGTGGGCTGAGGAAGGGGCAGTGGGGCTGAAGGGAGGTGAAGGCCCAGCAGGATGGCCCCCACGTTCCAGGCAGGTGGTAGGGTTGACTGACAGTCCATGGAAGGGGGAATGTGGGCGGGGCCTCAGGTTTGTAGGGCAGAACCGTGATTTGGGTTTGAATATGCTGAGGCAAGAGTTCCATGGGGCGTCCATATGGGGCTGTTCGGAGCCATGTTTACTGCACGAGCCTGTGTGGCTGGGGAGCCCTGGCTCCTCGGGTTTACAGATTCACCAGTTTTAATGAACATTTCTTCCTTCAGGTCTTTGCAAGAGAAGGGAATGTGCCCAATATTATCATCGCTGTAAGTACTCATCCTGGTCGTGCTGCCCATCACGGATTCTCGTTTTCGCTGCCCTCTGGAGGGCACAGAGCTCCCTCCTTGGAGAGGCCTGTTAGTGCCAGAGCCGAGCTGGGCGTTCCCCTCGGCAGAGGGGAGGTTGGCTGGTTGTGGGTGGGTCTCTGTGTTGATTTGGTGTGTGCTGTAGGGGGGCCGGGGCTTGATGGGGAGGCGAGTGTGGACAGTGGTGAGCGGTGAGCTGGGGCTGCGGTGAGTCCGGCTCTGTCCTTTCGGCTTCAAGCACTTACTTGGGATCTTGTTCCCAGGGCCCCCCAGGAACCGGCAAAACGACAAGCATCCTGTGTCTGGCTCGAGCCCTGCTGGGCCCCGCGCTCAAGGATGCTGTGTTGGAACTCAATGCTTCAAATGACAGGTACACCTGGGGGCGAGGACGCCTGGGAGCGGGGCTGGGAGGGTGGCAAGCGTTTCACACTTCGGATTGTTACAGAAGCGGCCTGTCCTCAGCTCTGTGGTGTCCTGGAGCCTGTCTTGCCAGCTTTGCATGCCCTTTAATCCTCCCAGTGAAAGAGGATCCCAGCAAAAGGAATCGCTTGCTTGTCAACGTGCTGGATTGTTTGATAATTCTGTGTTTAGTTTTTTGAGGAATCGCCATACTGTTCTCCATAGTGGCTGCAACAGTTTGCATCCCACCAACAGTGCAAGGGTTCCAGTTTCTCTCCATCCTCCAACTCTCGTTATTTTCTGGTTTGTTGTTAGCAGCCATCCTCATGGATGTGAGGTGCTGGCTTACTTTTTAGGTGTGAACTAGTAGAGGATTATGAAATGAGGATCTGTTGAGTAAAATGTCTACACTTTCTGCCTTTGATTACTCCTTGAGAGCGAGGTTCTCAGCTCTTTACCATTTCCTGTATACCTGTAAGGGTCGGTGTCCTTCAACTGCAACAGCTGCCCATCAGCTGGCGTGCATGAGCCTGCAGTTGACCCATTTTGTAAATGCTGGTTCCAGAGAGCAAATGCGCATGCATTCTAGCTTATCCTTCCCTCTTGTTCTTTGCACACTTGTTTCATCACCCTCACTATTTTTGAAAACTGGTGCCCCATAATTGCAAAATATTTTAGATTTTGCACCTATTAGAGTGATCAACACAATGATTTTTTTTCCATTTGTGTATTGTCTGTTTCCTTCCAGTCACCTTTATGTACACACCTGGCTTCAGCTTCTGATCACTTACAAACTGCCTGTGAATGTTGGTTACAAACATCGTAGACGATGAAAGGACGCTGTCACATGTCCTTTCGGCAGAACCAGGTGGTCCAAGTTCTTGTCATAAGATATTGGGGAGTGATAGATGAAAACGGATTTAGTTTTTGTCCTAAGAAATATGTGGTTCCCCCCTTGATTCTTAAGTTTAAGAAAATCCATGCAAGATTTTGGCATCTGAAACTCATAGTTTGTATGATCAATTTCTCCATCATCATTAGAGCTCAGAGTCCTGCTGCTTGTCTCTGCAGTCATTTTCTGATTTGTCTAATAATTATAAAACCTTTCTCTGTCAGTTTTTTTCTTTTTGATATTTTGGGTTGAAAGGAAAATGAAAAGTTTTGAAGTTTCAGCTGTGGTCGATGAAAGCTTTAAGAAAGACAACAAAGATGGTGTATCTGAACTTTTATATCTTTTAGGAGGAAATGCAGTACCTCAAGCAACACAATAAAAAGCTGAAGGATGGGGCTGGCCCTGTGGCCTAGGAGTTAAGTTCAGCATGTTCTACTTTGGCAGCCCGGGTTCGGATCCCAGGTGTGGACCTACACCAGTCATTGGTAGCCATGCTGTGCTGGCGACCCACACACAAAATAGAGGAAGACTGGTGCAGAAGTTAGCTCAGGGCCAATCTTCCTCAGCAAAACAAAACAAACAGAAAAGCTGAAGGATGAGGCAGTAGTGACAGGGTTTTTTTTCCCCACTGTTGCATCATTCTTCTAGGCAATCCCATCCTTCTTTCATTTTCTTATTATTTTAGTCTTTTTTAACATAGTTGGGATTAATTGACGAGTAATGATGAAATAGTTACAAAGATGATGAAATTGCTATTTAGTTTCAAGATATAGGAGGAATAAGATCATTAAGATCTCAAACTATATCCTAGATTATGAAAGGGTCCAATAGACCCATATGGTAATTGTAAGATAAAATGAGTTTTGTTCTACCAAAACAAGTAAATAAATTTTTTCTTTTCTTTTCTTTTTTTTTGGTGAGGAACATTGGCCCTGAGCTAACATCCATTGCCAATCTTCCTCTTTCTGCTTGAGGACGATTGTCCCTGAACTAACATCTGTGCCCATCTTCCTCTGTTTTGTATGCGGGACACAACCAAAGAATGGCTTGATGAGCAGTGTATAGGTCTGTGCCCGGGATCCGAACCTGCAAACCCTAGGCCGCCGAAGAAGAGTGCACACACTTAACCACTACACCAGCAGGCCGGCCCCAAGTACATTTTTTTTGCTCTTCAGAAGACCTCCAAGAAAGAAGGAAAGTAATGAAATGTCAATCCTTATAAAGAGATAGAATTGCCCAAAAAAGTAACTTAAAGACTAAAATTGGGTCCATGATGGTGTGCTGAGGGTAAAGTCCCTGTGGAGGTGACCGAATTTGTCTCAGAAGGTGACAATGAAATGTTGGCGTATTGTTTCAGGGGCATTGATGTTGTGAGGAACAAAATCAAAATGTTTGCCCAGCAGAAAGTCACGCTTCCCAAAGGGCGGCACAAGATCATCATCCTGGACGAAGCCGACAGGTGCGGGGCTTTGCCAGACGCGTTTTGACCTTTCTCCACGCCTCTTAGCGCCTTTGTTAAGTCAGGAGGAGAGGCTTTCTGGACCCTCGTGGTGGGTTTGCACAGCATCTTCAAAAGCCACGCAGTGGGGGCCCGAGCCTTAAAACGCAGAGTCGGTTAATGTGTTTCTATCAGTCTCCTTTCTGTGAGTAATTTAAATATTTGTAAAATTGTGGTGAAATACACATAATACTAGCCATTTTCGTCATTTTAAAGTGTATAATTCAGCGGCATTCAGCACATTCACAACGTTGTACAACCATTGCCAGTATAAATGAAAAAATCTTAATGATGTTAAAAAAGACAACAGTAATTCACGTTCTTTGAAGAAAATCTAGAAAATATTGTCAATATCTTGCTTATGTCATCTCCTCTTTTTGTATACTATGCACTTGTGCATAGTTGAGATCATAACATATATAATTTTGTGTCCTGGTTTGTCCTTTTACTGTAAAAAGCAGTGTTCTGTGTTCTGTTACGTTCCGTGGTAGGCTGCACCTTAACCATTTTACTGGAGCGCTATTTAAAGCAAAATGGCAGCTGACGTTTATTGGTTCTTACATGGAAGCGTTTCCATCATGCTGGGCACTCTGCTGGCCCCTTTACATGTTACTGTCTCATTTAATTGTCCCGACAACCCTCTGAGGTAGGTAGCATTGTTCTCTCCTTACAGAGGATGACACTGATGCTCAGGTACTTTGCCTAAGGTCCCAAACTAACCGAGGAAGGAGCTGCAAGGGAGCTCGGGTAGCCCGGCCGCAGGGCCCGGCTCCGCGCATGGGAGCAGCCTGCCCGTGTGAGACCCAGGCGGGGTCCTGCAGAGCGGCTGAGCATCCTCTGTTGGGAGTTCAGGCTCCAGGCCGATAGAGAGGGGCTTGTGTCCAGTGGGCCCTGGGTTCCAGCTGCAAACTGCTCCCTTGTGTTTTTCTTCTCAGCATGACCGATGGAGCCCAGCAAGCCTTGAGGAGAACCATGGAAATCTACTCCAAAACGACCCGCTTTGCTCTTGCTTGTAATGCATCAGATAAAATCATAGGTGAGGGTCAGCTCTGGGGAGCTTTGGGCCCGTGTGGTGCTCGTGTTGGCTGTTTAGCAGAAGAATAGGGACTTTTGGGTTGCCTGCCATGGGCTGAGCACTATATAATCAACTTTTTCATTTAACCTTATATAATTCTGTGCTTCGGTGTTATTAGCTGCATGTTAGAGATGAGAAAACTGGAGCTCAGAGAGGGTGAGTGGTTTGCCCCAAGTCAGACAGCAAGTAGAAGAGCTGAGATTGGAACCCCAGGCCTGTGTGACTCTTGCGCCAGCACAGACACACATGACGTTTTGGTATCCTGTGCACAGTGCCATGGTCACTGGCCCTCTCCAGAAGTGCTCCTGCACTCTGTGTGTTCTGAGCACTTGGCACACACTGTGTCTGCACACGGTGCTTTGTTATTACCAGGAATTGTGTCACCTGTGAAACCTTGCATGTTAATCTTCTCTCTGACCTGGCGTTTGTCCTTGCACGCCCCGCCCCCAGCAGTCTGTGGCTCCCTCACTGCTTTGAGCCTCTGGTCTCAGTTTCAACTCCCTGCTGGTCTCGCATCCTTCCCTTTCTGACGCAGATTGCCGGCACAGTCCAGCTTTGTCTCTCTCTCACCATTTCTCACAGCTCTGTTGTCCCACTGTCTGCCCTGCTAACCCCCGGCCTATGTGAGCTCAGCCATCGACTTGGCTTCACCCAGGCCAGTGGGCGCTGTTGCAGACAAGCCTGTCACCCACCGTGATGCCCCTGTAGTCATGGTTTCCAGCTTCAGTGGGCTCTCGTGTCACTGAGACTGTTGTGTCCTTTTACTTCCCCCAGATGGTCATGCATTTCCTCTGTTCTCGGTAAGCGTCGGCCCCGTGCTGGTGTGGGACGTACAGTTTAATGGGAGCCATGCTCTACCTTCCGAACCCCTGGGTGTGGTGGAGGGAACGGCCGGAGGTCTCCGCTTGTGCGGTGTGGCTGGCCTGTGTCCTTACCTGGGGGGCACACGTGTGTGAGGGCAGGAGCACTGAGACCTGAGGCCCCTCCCCGAGTGCATTTGGTGCAGGGCTGTGTGGAGACGAGTTTGTTTAGTGATAGGAGGCGCTGTTGTCAGTGGAGAAAGCTCTGGCCCTCCCTTTCCGTTAACGTTTCAGATAGACACAGCGTTCTGATTTCTTTTAATTTCCTAAGAGATATAGCAAGCCCGTGAATGAAACCCTAAAGAGATTCATTTTTTAGCTTTAGTGGAAATGGCTCACGATCAGCTTCCTGCAGAGGTGATCTTAAACTTGGTAACTGACCCTGGCCTTGGCTCCTGGGGTCATACAGGTGAGAGGGAGCCACGCTTTCTCTGAGGAAGGCTGTGGCTGCCTTGTTCTGATGGGTATTTAAATTCTGTGAATTCAGCTTCTCAAGAGAGAAAAATCTACGAAAGGAAACTTCTTTTTTTTTTTTTTTGGAGGAAGATTAGCCTTGAGCTAACATCTGCCGCTAATCCTCCTCTTTTTGCTGAGGAAGACTGGCCCTGAGCTAACATCCGTGCCCATCTTCCTCCACTTTATATGTGGGACGCCCACCACAGCATGGCGTGCCAAGTGGTGCCATGTCCGCACCTGGGATCTGAACCGGCGAACCCCAGGCCCCCGAAGTGGAACGTATGCACTTAACCACTGCGCCACCGGGCCGGCCCCTGAAAGGAAACTTCTAGTGTCCTCGGAATAGTAATTGGTTTTAAACCATCAATCCTTCTCTTGTGTGTGCTGAGGAAGCACATGTGTAAGTGGGTCCATCGTGGAGCTTCCTGAGTTCGGGAAGTTGCAATGGACTAACTCTTCGGAAGGCTGCTCTCTGGGAAGTCTCGTCCCTTGGACAGACCTCAAGTGCATTCTGTGCCCAGGGCTCAGCTCAGGCTTCAGATCTGCGAGATTCTGTCCGTGCCCTGCAGGAGCCCACGCACAGATGGGGGGGCCCCCAGCCAGCACCCCGAGCCACCTCAAGTCCACCTGTTTCTGCTCACCGCCACGGCCTCCTCACCAAAGTCAAATCCAGGGTCATCCGGCCTCCCCAGTGTCTCAAGCTGCAGCCGCTTCTCTCGCTCAGGTCTGGCTGCACTGTCTGTCCCCTTCTCGGGTGCAGTGTTGCCCAGGTTCCTCTCGCTCCTGAGTCACCAGCTGGCTGCCAGGGTCCTCTCAGCACAAGTCTGACCTGCCACTCCCTGCGGAAGCCCCCAGTGGTCTCTGGGTGCCTGCATGGCCGTGTGCCCCAGGCTATCCCACAGGATCCCGGGGCCGCAGCCCCATCTCCTTTCTCTCCATGCACTGCAGCCTCAGCATGTCACCGTGCTTGAATCCCCTGAGCCCTTGCATCACGCCTGCTTTGAACGTGCTCTTCCTCCTGCCTTTC
Source organism: Equus przewalskii (assembly GCF_037783145.1). Lineage (NCBI taxonomy): Eukaryota > Metazoa > Chordata > Mammalia > Perissodactyla > Equidae > Equus > Equus przewalskii. The sequence continues at coordinate 11,804,393 of NC_091842.1, read as the reverse complement.
CAGGCTGGAGACTCATCCCCTAAAGACCCAGCTCAGAACTCGCCTCCACCGAGAGCTCGCCTGCACCCGGCTGAGCTGATCGCTCTCTGGCCTGGGCCCCAGGGCTGTTCCTAGAAGCCTCTGGCATGGCCTGTCCCGTTGCGTCATGACTTCCTGTTCATGCCTCCTTCTGTCCCTGTAAGCTTAAGCTGTGAGGAGCCAGGACCTTGTCATAACATTTGTCCCCCGCGTCCCCAGCACCTCAGGAGGTAACTGGTTTCTTTAATGCAGATAAACTAACAGGAATGTGTTCCTCAAAGTGTGTGAGGACAGAGGTGGGGAGGCCGCCTCAGTCTGGGGAGATCGGGGCCGGCTCCATGAGGAGGAGGTTCGAGGGGAGCTTCCGGTGATGGTTGTAATTTAAATGGGAAAAACTAGTGAAAAGGACGTCCTCGGTGGGGAGGTGGGGAGAGCCCGCCAGGAGGGCGCAGGTCGGTTTGTTCCAGGAGACAAGGCTCCAGACATGGCTTAGGGGAGTAGAGACAGGAAAGCTGTGCGGAGATTGTACGTGCCAGGCTCGGAGCCAACTGCACTGACGGTGGGGCTCTTGAAGGCGTGCCCTGGCAGGAGGAGGTGACAGAGCAAAGCATTGTGAGGAACGCCAGTGTGGTGGCAGAGCAGAGGATGGGTCAGAGAGAGACCGATGGTGCTTGAGCTCACGGGGAAGCGCTTGTCATAGTCGACCCCGAGGGTTAGGGTGGGCTTCTGGAATCCTGTGTCCGTCTGCCTAGTGCTTCTCAGCTCTGGCTGTGGTCAGACTTTCCCGGGGAGCGTTAAAGAAGCTGCACACGTGTCTTGTGCTCACCCCAGACTGCTGGGGCATGACCAGCCAGATGTCCAGCACACACTGTGATCTGGCGTCCACCTGGGCCAGTGCTGACTCACCTGCGGGCTGTGGCACGTGGATATCTGTGGCTAGCCAAGGTCGTCCCGGGGGGTGCTGGCTGGGGCCTCTTTTTGCTTATTGGTTGATATTTTGAAATTGGGCCTAATGACCAAGTCACTGGCTAGTGCCTGTGGGGCACAGAGTGATGCGGCCTGGCTGGACCATGTGACCATGCGGCTGCTTCCTGGGACTTGAGAACTGACCGTGCTCTGCCGTGGGCCTCACCCTCCTGTCCCGCGCAGAGCCCATCCAGTCCCGGTGCGCTGTCCTCCGCTACACGAAGCTCACCGATGCCCAGGTGCTTGCGCGGCTCATGACCATAATCGAGAAGGAGAACGTGCCCTACACCGACGATGGCTTGGAAGCCATTGTCTTCACCGCCCAGGGAGACATGAGGCAGGTGCGTGCCGGGCTGTATTTGGGGGCAAGAAGAAGGTGACCGCTGCACAGATGGTGCAGCCGGAGTGGGGACGCTGACCCAGCATGCTGGTGGGGCCGTGGCCCGAGGAGAACAGGCCTGCGGGGAGGGGTGCGTGGCTCAGACTCCACGGAGGGGTGGGGACAGCCGGGTGGAAAGTCACCCTTGACATGTTGTTCCTCCACAGGCATTGAACAACTTGCAGTCGACCTTCTCGGGATTCGGCTTTATTAACAGTGAGAATGTGTTCAAGGTACAGAAGCTGGCTGGGGCTCCGGCTGCTAAAGCCGTGTCATCCGCTGGGGCCGGCTGGGCGGAGGTGGGCCGGGCTGGAAGAAGGGGCAGACCCCGTTGCCGCTGGGCTGGGGCCACCTCCGCAGGGAGGGACTCTGGGTGCCACCAGTGTGTGTGGACAGATGGAAGTGCTGTCATCATCCCTGCCACATGCCTGGAGCTGGGCACCTCCCCTGGGTCTTATTTGATGCTCACAACATCCCTGCACACAGACGTCCTCTCCGCATCTTGTGGCTGAGGAAACAGGCTCCAAGGCTTGCCCGAGGTAACCCAGCTGCTAGAGGGCAGAAGGAAGCACAGCCTTTCCTCTCGGCCTCCCCACCCTGAGGTGGCTCTGTCCCCACGTCACAGCCAGCAGGGCGGGTAGCAAAGCTCTTCAAAGCCACATGGAGGAAAAAGACTCTCACTCTCTCACATTGGTGAGGGATTTTTCTTCGGGAATTCTTTTGGAACCTGGCTGCCACATCCCAGCAGCTTGGTGTCTGAGTGCCATTTTGGAGACCGATTTCCCCCTGATTTAGGGAGAAACTGGGTCGGGCCGTCGTGCATTCGGTCTGTAGCTCCTCTTAGCAAGTTCACAGTGAAGAGCTGTGTGGAAGGCCCCTGCTCAGACCTTGGTGGTGATGTGTTTAAGGACATGGAGGGCAGGGGGCTCGTGTGGGCACCTGTGGTGGTAGTTGGGGTGGAGTTTCGTCCTGGAGCAAGGCTTGGAGGGCTGGGGAAGCCTGACCTCCGAGGGCAGGAATGGAACTGGGAAGGGAAGGCCGGGCAGGCGAGGTGCCGTCTGGAGCATCTCTAGGAAGCTTCTGTTTGATTTCAGTGTCAATGTGCGCCAGGGGGCGGGACCTAAGGCTGTGCAGGGAGCGCACGGGAGGCAGCCCTTGGGCTCAGGCAGAGCCGCCCCCGCTCCAGGCTCCTGCCAGGTTGACCCGCTGAGCCTGAGGGCCCCTGTTCTTCCACTTGGGAGATTGGCCCCACAGATCTGGCAATTCTTGGTGGATTCTAAGTGGTTCTGGGCAAGTGGTCCTGCAGGCGATCTGAGACAGGTGACTAACAGCCTTACAGCTGCCACCAGCACAGATGGCCCATTGGCCCTTGTCAACTTGCCCTGTGTTTGAGAATCTGTAATCATGGGTTGGAAGCTTTCCCTCGCTGCAGTAGGGTGACACCGCTCTCTATTTGCTGGCGTGTTTGGTGATGAGAGCGATGTTTCCAAATCCGGTTCTGTTTGCTGGAGCATTCAATGCAGAAAGCCAGTTGAGGACTTGGTTGTATAGAGCGCCCAGAAGTCGGGTGCCAGGGCTCCTCCTAAGACTGTCCCCTCAGCCCTGATGGGCCTTTCTTTGCGGTTTGGGCAGGTCTGCGACGAGCCGCACCCCTTGCTGGTGAAGGAGATGATCCAGCACTGCGTGAACGCCGACATTGACGGAGCATACAAGGTGCGCCCCGCCCTCCTGAACCCCGAGGGGCCTCCGCCTCTTGAGCAGGGCAGGGCAGCGCTCCCGGTGCCGGGCTCCACAGGCACCGCTGCTCGGTGTTCCTGGCATGGTGCTCGGAGTTGAGTGCCCTCTGCAGATGGGAAACGGGTTCAAGGAGGCTGAACTCCTGGCCCTGGATGGCTCTTCAAGAACAGGGGACCCGCACCTCCAAGTCCTGCCCTTCTGCTGTCATCACACTCTCCACAAGGGGAACTGCCCCCAGGACACGGGGACAGCCAGCCCACTGCTCACGTCGCCGTGTGGCGTCTTTCTCTGTCGAGGGGAAACGGCCCTCTCCATCCTTTGAGGGGTGTGGGAGTGGGCTCTGGGACTCGCAGTCCCTGGTCAGCCAAGAGAGGGGGACTGGGGGTTTCTTTGCCTGATTGTAGAGTCCAGTCCTGTGAGCAGGCTCCAGTGGGCGTCACTGGGGTTCAGGTGACCATCAAGTCCACATGGTGGCACCGGCATGATTCAAGACCACTGGTCTGATCACAGCAGGCTTCCCTCCTCCTGCTCCTACCAAACTCAGCTAGAAGCCATCTGGGTTTAGGGCAGGGCCAGCCCCGCTGTGAACCTGGAGTGTGAGGCAGGGAGACTGGCAGAGAGCTGGCATGTGGCCTGATGGAGGCCTGCAGATTTATGAGCACAGAGCTTCCCCAACCGAAGGCACCCCAGTGCTAAAGCAAAGGCAAGACGACTGACTGCAGGCCCTGTGGTCCCTATGGGCTGGGGGTGGGAGCAAGGGCCTGGGGCAGAGAAGGCCAGAGGCTGGGGCCGCTGTCATCCCTGCCCCGCTTGGGGCTGCCCTGCAGGGGGCGCATTAGCTTGCGGCCAGGGAAGGCACAGCGGGTCTCTGGCTCTGCAGCTCCCTCTCCGGGCTCCTCCCTGGGATGAGTGAGAAAGCTTTCTGAGAGCCCTGGGTAGACATTACACGGACGTGGTGGTAGACCATCTTGCAGCAGGTTCTGAAACGTTTGCCATGTTGTTTCTGCCTGCTGGGAAAATTGCTTCACTTGCCCCTCGGGACCTGAAGGGCGTGGCCCGCCCACAGCTCCGAGGGGCTCAGCTCATTCTCAGAATCGCTTGGGCTGTCTGGGACCATCTGCCCGTTCCCAGCTTGTGACAGGCCGGGACTGGCGAGGCTTTGGCCTCGTCTTCCCACAGCGTCCTGTGTTCACAGTTACCTTCTCGCGTCTAGATCCTTGCGCACCTGTGGCATCTCGGCTATTCCCCAGAGGACATCATTGGCAACATTTTTCGAGTGTGTAAAACCTTCCAAATGGCAGAATACTTGAAACTGGAGTTTATTAAGGTGAGTGAGAGCAGGGCAACGCTGCTCTCCTCGGGAGTGTGGCGGAGCTGGCCTTGTCTTGCTCACAGGCCTGGCACCTGGGAGATGCCCGGTAAGTGCCTGTCGATGGTGGGGGCAGGGGCTGCTGTCCTGGGGGCTGGTGGCTCATTTAAGCCGCCTCTGCCAGTCGGTGACCTGCTGTTCCTTAGATGCCTCTCTTCAGTGGAGATTAATTTGTTTATTTCTCTTTAAGGTCATTTTAATTGAGGCATTATTTACCTAGAGTAAAATTCAGCTTCTTAGGTGCATTCTGTTGACAAAAGAATTTGGTCTTGTAAACACACCACCATCAAGGAGTGAACTCTGTCATCCCCTCAAATTTATGTGCCCCTTTGCAGTCAGCCCCTCCCCTAGCACCTGGAAATCACTGATCTATTTTCCGTTTGGGGGCAGAATTTTCCAGAATGCCAGAAATGGAATTGGGCAGAACATAGCCTTTTGAGTCTGGCTCCCTGCACGCAGCTTCAGGCATTTCAGACTTGTCTGTGCCGTTGTCGCCTCTGTCAGCGGATCCTTTCTGTTGCTGAGTCATGTTCCACTCTGTGGACGGACCAGTCTGTTCACCAGTGGAAGGGCGTTTGGGTTTCCAGGTTTTGATGGCTTTGAAGAAAGCCGTTATAAGCGTTTGTGTTCGTGAATTGTTGTGAACTTGGGCAGGCGTTCTTGCTTCTCTCGGGAGAGCGCCAGGAGGGAGGCTGCTCGGTTGAGCGGTAAGTGGAGCTTTAGCTTCAGAAGCAGCTGCCGCCCTGTTTTCCAAAGCGCCGGGAGTGTGTGCGTTGCTGCCGGCGCCGCGCCAGTGTCCCAGGCCGTGCGCGTCCTCGCCGGTGCCTGCACTGCTCAGCGGGTTTTGGCTGTTCCGACCGTGTGTATGGGCTCAGGGTGGCTTTCATTGCATTTCCCAGTGACGAGTGACCTCAGGCACTTTCTCATGAGCTTATCTGCCAGCTTCTGTGCTGAAGTGTCTGTTCCAGTCAACCCATTTTTTAATTGGGTTGTTTTCTTATTCCTGAGTTGAGAGTTCTGTATATATTCTGAATGCAAGTCCTTTATCAGATGTGTTTTATAAATACTTTAATATTTTCTCCAAGCCTGGCTGTGTTTTTGGTTTTTGTTTTGTATTTTCATAGCAGTATCTTACAAAGAAATACCAATATCCTTTTAGGAACTAAATTGAATTTTAGTGAAACGTGATTCATTACCACTCAGAGTTCGTTTTCCAGTTTTGAGTTTGAGACCCTGGCATCAGCTTTGTGTTACCCCCAGCTCGGAGTTAGGCGATGCACCCCCCTCACTGTGAAGCAGGTCGGGGTCCAATTTGTTTTCCAGGAGATCGGATACACTCACGTGAAAATAGCGGACGGCGTGAACTCCCTGCTACAGATGGCGGGGCTCCTGGCCCGGCTGTGTCAGAAGACCATGGCCCCGGTGGCCAGCTAGGGCGGGAGCTCGCTGGCTGGGTACGAGCATCCTCCTCGTGGAAAGGCGGAGCGCAGCCTTCTGACGTGGGAGATCGCCGCCCGAGCCGCCCGCGGTGGATGCGCCTCGGCCTCAGACTCACGGGCGTGGTGGAGGGAGGGAAGGCCCAGAGCCCCTCCAGGGCATGGCATCTGATCCGGGCGTGTGTTGGCATTTGAGCTAATAAAGTCATGCAGTTTTGTTGGCAATAGGGGACAATGCAAGGCTGCAAGGAAAGCCAGCTTCCTGTCTCTGTGTGTGTCCCTGGTGTCCTCCAAGTACAAAAGGTGACTTAGGGGGCTGGCCCTGTGGCCGAGTGGTTAAGTTTGCGCGCTCCGCGGCAGGCGGCCCAGTGTTTCGTTGGTTCGAATCCTGGGCGCGGACATGGCACTGCTCATGAAACCACACTGAGGCAGCGTCCCACATGCCACAACTAGAAGGACCCACAACGAAGAATATACAACTATGTACCGGGGGGCTTTGGGGAGAAAAAGGAAAAAAAAAAAAATCTTTAAAGTGTTTAAAAAAAAAAGGTGACTTAGATAATAGACTGGACAAGCTAGTCTCACTTTCCTAGAAGTCTGGGGGACAGTTCCAGGGGGCGAGGGCAGGGTCTGCTGTATTTTACTGACTGCGTAGACTCCTGGATACGCTCTCAGGACAGCCCGGGCCCTGAGCCTCCAGAAGGGCCTTGCCGGCCTCCCTGAGGAGGCAGCCGGGCGCTCCCCCAGCTCGCCTTTGCTGCGTGGCCGTGTGCGCGCCTTGCTCTAGAGTTCCCCAGGAAATTTTGTATTAATTTGTAGGATTGCCTTTTCCTCCCCACAAGTACTGTCTCCTTTAATTGTGGAAAATATCAATTGTACGTGAAAGTAGAGAGGATGATAAAGTGGCCCTCGCACATCCCCGTCCACCCCAACAGTTTTCCCAGCGGGGGGCCGGTCTCATTGGCTCTGTTCCCACCGCCCTGCCCGACCTCGGGGTTGCTCGGAAGCAGATCCTTGGTGTCATTTGAGAATGGTGTCGAAGGGGGTGGGCTGACTCAGCATCCCCCCATTGGTAGCTGCCCGGAAAGCTTTGACTGAAACGGACTTGGGTGGAGCGCTGCCTCCTGCCCTGGGGCTCCTCCCGTGTGCCCCGAGAGCTCCCTGACCTCGCCCAGCCCGAGCTTGGCTCTCGGCTCTCGGCTCTGCCCCTCTGTCCTGACTTCTGGTGCGGGAGGCAGCAGGTGGGGACAGACCTGATGGCACTTTACTTTGCGCCCTCCCTCCCGGGCAGGTGCAGTCGCTTGTCCAGACCGCATTGCTGAACGGGGACACTACGGACACAGGAAAGGCTCCAGGATCACTGGCCCTTTGGGTTAAGGTTTTGGTTAAGAGGGAAAAAAACAAGGTCCTCAAAAACTGCCAGGTGAAGTTTTACAAAATACGCTCTCATTCCTTCTCAGTCTTACTGTTTGTCTGGAGCCCCCGGATCCCAGTGAGGCGCAGGAGGGATGGGGCCCATTTGGCAGGTGAGGCCCCCAGGCCCACAGCTGCTGCCTGTGGAGGCTGGATCCCGCCAGAGCCCCACCACTCCTTTTCTGGCCTGAGTTCTGTCTCTGAGTTCGTGGGGTCAGGACTCTGGGGTGTGAAGACAACAGTTGGGCTCTGGATGTTTGTTCTCAACTTACCACACCAACTTCTCGTGGAAAGAATTGGAGTGGTGTCCTGGACGGAGGGCTGGACCCAGGGACCAAGTGCCTGTCCCCAGGCTTCCACGCTCCGCGCCTCAGGGTCCCCTTCTAGTCAACAAGAGGCTCGACCTTCATCCCCTTGGAAGGGGTCGCATGGAGCAGGGAAAGCAGACGTGGGAGAGTTTCGGTGCTTGCGCTAGAACAGTTTATTGAGACATTGTGTTTGGAGGAGGCCTTTTTATCCCTCACTCTGGCTGTTCTGACTCAGAAGGGCCCCTCGGGCCCCTGCCCTCCCACGAGACCGTCGTGTTTCTGCCCAGTCGGCTCAGCTGAGGCCAGCCCTGGAGCAGAGGATTTCCGGGGCCACTCCTGGCCACTCCTCCACTCTGCTGTTCCTTCTCCAGAGCTTGTGGTGGCTTGTCCACAGCAGACACTGCCACCGAAAGGTCATCTCCTGAGTGAGCCGAGGCCCAAAGACAGGAGTGCCCGGGCCCCTGAATGTCTGCTGAGGTTACGTGTGTGTAATGCTTACAGGAGGCCAGACAGACAGACGCTACCCGGAAATGCAGAATGTTAAATATGGCTCCACCTATATAAATTAACTGTGCAAACTGACCAATCACAGCAAACCCAGCAGCCGACAGCAGTAAGCAATATGCGATCTAAATCCAAAGCAAAAAGGATGCGAACACCGGAGTTGTGCCATGAATTTTAGATGTGGGCGTGGGAGTGTGGCTGGCCCTGGGCAGCCGGCCAGGCTCCTGCCCCCTGGAGGCTGGTTGGAGGGTGATTCCATGTGGGACTGTCCTTTCAGGTGGATGGTCCTCGGGACGTGCTGGGGTCACCGTGCCTGGGGTCTAGGAGGCGAGCAGCTCTAGAGGAGGGACTCTCGGGGGGCGAGTGACAGTCCTGTGAGCTTGGGGGTCCCTGGGCTCCTTCAGTGAAGATGGAGAGGCTGTGTTAAAAGGAAAGGTTTGCCTTGGCAGAGCGGCTGGTTCGGGTGAGGGAGGGACGCGGCGATGCTCGGTGTGCAGGTGCCCTGCATCTGTGAGCAGCCTTTGCCATGTTTCGTATTCCCAGTGCTTCCCTTTTTCTTTGAAACCCTGACTATGCTGGTCCTGGCCAAGGCCTGGTCATTCCCACCTGCCCTCCATGTCCAGCTCCAGCCTGACCTCTCCCTGAGTGCAGGCGCAGGTCTCTGACTGCCCACCGCATCTTTCCCCCTGCATGGTCATACCTCCAACCCAGTGGGTCCAGAATAAACCCACCTCGCCCCCAAACCTGCTCCGCCTGCAGCCTCCCGGATCTCAGTGCCATGGAGCTCTCCTCGTGGTTCAGGCCCACCCTGCAGCCTCTGCCCCCTGCACCCCACCCAGGGTGGCAGTGAGCCCTGTCAGCTGCACCTGTCATTCATCACCCGCCTCCACCACTACCTCCTGGGCCAACGGGTCATCTGGATTCTGGCTGTCACGTCTTGGTCTCCTGCCCCCCTGCTGTCACCCTGTATTCAGTTTTCTACTCTGCAGCCAGTGTTCCTTGAAAGAAGTCTCTCACATGCCCCATCCCAGAAGACACCCAGTGCCCCTCCCTCCACCTCTGCAGTCCCCAGTCACTCCCGCCTCTTCCTGCTAGCGCCAGACCCCTGGGCACACTCCTGCCTGGGGGCCTGGGCCTTCCCTCTGCTGGGTGAAGAGGGGCTCCTCTCAGATCGCGCCACTGTCCCATGGTACCCCTCCTGCCAGACGGGTCCCCACCCGACACGAAGCATTTCCCTTCTGTCCTCTCATCTTGTGATCATCCGTTCTCTACCCCCGGATGAAAGTTCAAGCAGTCGGGGGTTTTTCTGTATTTGTTTACTCCCATGTCCCCAGCACTTGAGGCAGCACTAGCCCCTGGCAGGTGCTGGGTAACTGTTGGGTGAATGAACAAGCAGTGGGCTGCTCCTGCTCCTGGCTCTGGACCAGCCCGGGCCCGCTGCCTGCTGAGAGGATTCCCGTGTCCCCAGATCGGGACATAGGACAGCCTTCAAGGGCCCTTGCCTCCCACACAGTAGCAGAGCCTGGGCTCCAATGTCGGAGTGCTTGGGTTTCCGTCCCCGTCTCTGCTCAGCATGTGAACTCAGGCAGGTGGCTTGTCTGCTGTGTGCCTTTGGGGTGCCACGGATGGAGTGTGTGAGCGCTTGGCACCATGTCGGCTGGTGCGGTGGCTCCCCAACATTTCAGCCACTATTGTCATTGGCACCGCCTCCCAATCCCACCCCCGGCCCCGAGTCCACCCCTGGCTGAACCCTGCTGGGTTCCTGCTTCACACCCAGTGTCTCGTCTAAGACATAGGGCCCATTAGCTCCATTTTGCAGGTGAGGAAAGAGCTCCCTGGAGATTCACTCACTCCCCTGGGGCTGCAGAGACCCCCCCCCCAGAGCCCACCCCTTCACCCCACGACTCACCAGCCCTCCCTGCCTGACACCCCCTCTGCCTGAGACTCCGTGTCTGCCGTGAGTTGGCCACAGGAGTCGGGGGCAGGCAGGCTGGACTGCTCGGGAGCCCAGCACCCTGCAGAGCTGCCCCGTCTCAGCACTCCTGGGTGCTGCCCCACGGCCCCCACCGTGGCTCCTCCGGCCGAGCTCCCTCCTTTTCCCTTCGAATGGGGCCCCTGTGGACCGAGGCAGCTGTACCTGCCTCCCAGGTCTTCTCTAGGCTTCTGTGGCCACCACATCCCCGTTCACATAGTCGGGCTCCCCGCCGTCCTCGTCCGGGCTCCCTGCCCAGGCGGCAGGCGCTTCTCTCAGGACTTGCTCTGCGGATGGACGGACCAGTGGGCAGGTGGTCAGACAGATGATTCACACGGACACACGCAGGAAAGGCTTCCCTGGCCGGTGTGTCTGTCCCGTCTCTGGGATTTGCCAGAGACTTGTCCTACCCCAGGAGCAGGCAAGTGTGACCCCATTCCTGCAGCTGGACGGCCTCCTGCCCAGGAGGACCTGCCCTCAGGGGCACTGTTCAAGGCCTCTGCAGCCGCCGATGCGCCAGAGGCTTCCCTGTGGAATCAGCTGGACTGGCTGCGGGGAAGCCTACCCAGGGCTGGCCCTTCCCCGGCAACTTCCCCCACCTCCCCTTCCAGGCCAGGCCCCTCCGAGCCTGCTGAAGGTGCCCATCTAGGAGCCCCCTGCTTTCCCACCACTTACCCACGACCCTCCTGGACTCCTGCCACTGCTGGATGGATGCCGAGTTCTGATAGTCCTCAGACCCCTCATCGCCTGCAGGGAGAGCGCCAGGAGAAAGGCTGGCAGAGGGGCAGCCACCGTGGCAGTCCTCAGGCCAGCAGGGTGCCCTGGCCTCCAGAGAGGCGTCCTGGCCCTCGTGCTGGGCGGCCCCTTGGGGACGAAGGGATCCCTCAGTGCGTTCCCACTGAGGCCCACGACTCATGGGGCCCCATCCCGGGACACGAGGCGATGCTTTACCCAAAGGCACCAAGACATCGGTGAACCTTCAGGCTTCAAGGCCGGTGACGCCTTTGAGCATGTCCCCTGTGCAGGCGGGGAGGAGACCTGGCTCCCGGCCCGGCGCGGGGCTGGCAGCCTCACCTGACTCAGTGGTCTGCTTGCAGATGAGCACGTTCTCATAGGAATTGGCATCATCGTCATCTGCAGGGAGAGGGGAGGGCTGGGGATGTTGGTGGGCCTGGCCCCACAAGCGGCCTCTTCCTCCCTCCCTCCCTCCCTCCCTCCTCTACTCCCTTGGCAGGTGACCTGTCCTGCCAAGCCCCAGCCCTCTGGGTGCCCCAGAGCCTCGAACACTTTCCTAGACAAGCTTCTTAATGGGCGCTGGCCTGGCTCCAGCAGCCTCCCCCCGGGCTCCTTCATCATCTTTCCAGGTCACCCCTGATTACAGTGGGGAGGGGAGGTTGAGCTGCAATCAGGCCCACAATGGATAGGTGGAGGGAGGGAGGCCCATCTCTGTCAGGCAGTGAGGGACTGGCAGAGCTGCTGGGCAGAGGAGAGCAGGAACCAGGCAGGGCAGGCAGGCTCAGGAGGCTTTGCCCCAGGGCCTAGGCTGGGGGTGGCATGTTGGAGCCTGGCACCCCCTCATCACCCGTGGACCAGGGAAGCTGAGCTCTAACCACCGCCTCACCCATCTGGGGTCCATCTGGGTCAGAGGGGCTCCAAGAAATGAGGCCCCTCCCCAATTCAGAAGCAGCAGGGGCAGCAGAGCCCTCTCTCCAGCACCCCAGCGCGGCCCAGGCAGGACCCCAGGTCGAGGGGCTGGATGTGAGCTCCAGCCCGTGCACCTCTCAGCAGGCACTGCCCACCCTTGGTCCTCAGTTTCTCGTTCTGGAAAGCAAAGCTTAAGGGCCTAAGGTCCTAGTGTCCTCGGAGCCTACGGGGCTTGGCGTCCGTCGGCAAGGCAGCCCGTCCAGGGCCTTCCCCTGAGGCCCCACAGGTGCTCATCCCATGCCGCCTGGCCCTGAGGAGCCAGGACGACCAGGGGCCCAGCCTCCCTGCTGCGCCTGCCTCCTCCCTCCTCCTCCTCATCCTCTGCCTCACCTGCCGGGGGCTTCTGGAACCACCCCCAGTTGTAACACTCCATGGTGATGGGGTCTCTGGCAAGAAAACAGACATGGCCTCAGTCGCTGCACGGCAGTTGGTGGGGCATTGCGGGGCCAAGGCTCTCCAGCTACCGTGCCCCCAGGGCCTGGGGGGCCTGACCAGCTTCTCCCCCAGTCCCTCCATCCCGCTTCCCTGTGCTCCTGAGCCACCCTGGGGCCGAGGGCTGGCAGCCCCGCTCTGGCCACCTCGCCGTGTGACCCGAGGCAAGTCCCCGCCTGCCCTGGGCCTCAGTTGGCCCATCTGTAAGATGAGGAGACATCTGAGGGCGCTTTGTCTCTGGGGTTCCATGGAATTGTCTCTCATGGGATGAGGCTCCTCCCCAGAGCAGGGCCACATGTCTTTCCCCACGAAGCCATGGCCACCTGAGGGGAAACGATGCTCCCGCGAGCCTGCCTGGGCGGTGGGTCCTAGGGCAGAAGGCCTTCACAAATGAGGAAGCTGAGGGCAGGGTGGCCGGGGGAGGCGGCGCCGGCCGGGAAGCCACTCACATGTAGGCTGCGTCTGTCCCATGCCTGCTTCCTGCAGGTGGAGGCAAGGATTAGGCCTGAGCCCGGGCTGTGGGCCCCCAGCGCAGCCCCCCTCCCTGGAGCCCACCCACCTTTGCTGAAGTCCTGGTACCTGGCGGATGCAGGATCTGGAAGGAAGGCCGGGCCCGTGACTCCCTCGCCGGCCCTGCCCGCCTCCCGCTCCAGCAGCCCAGGGAAGGGCCTGCACCCCAAGGCCTGGCTGTTTCCCACCTACACTCGCTCTGTCCCCTCCCTGCTCGGCCAGTCCCAGCAGGCCTCCCAGCCCAGCCCGGGGGTCTCCTCTGCAAAGTCCTCCCCATCAGGCCCGGCTCCCCTGGCCTGGCACAGGCCCCCCCCTGCACAGTGCCTGTTCCACCAGGTAGTCGCCTGTCCCAGCGCCCTGGCCCCTGCCCCGCCCCGTGTCTGAGAGTCGCTCACCCTCGAGGCTGGGGGAGAAGCGCAGCAGCTTGTCCTTCCTGCAGGGGACGGGAGGGCAGGGGCTGAGGAGGCGCCGGGGAGAGCCCTCTGGTTTCTGGGGGTCTGAAGGCCACAGCCCCGCAGCACTGGGGCCTGGGGCCCGAGGAACGAGCGAGGTCTTGGCCCGGGCTCAGCAGGTGGGGACCCCAGGGCCCTCCTCATCGCCTCCTGTGGGGCTGTGAGCCTCGGCCTGGGATGGACAGGGGCTCGTTCCTACCTTGCCAGCTCCACGTCAGAGGCCGTGTCCGCCAGGGGCCCCGGCCAGGCCTGCCTGACCACTGCAAAGGAGAGGGGTGTCGGCCGGGCCCCCAGGGCAGCCCCCACGTCCTCGCCCTGCCGGGTCAGGCCTGGTCACAGCCTCAGGACAACAGGGACAGAGGGGCTTTGATACGGGCACCCCAGCCCCGAGCACCGCCCTGGACCCTTCCATCCGGGGACTCACAGGAATAGGTCCGGGCCACTGCGAAGCTCTGTTGATTCTCATGCCTGGAAACACAAGGGACTGTGCTGCACCAGGGCTGGGCCTCCTGCAGCCCGAGGGACAGAGAGACAGGCGGGACGGACAGACAGGGACGAGGAACAGAGGGAGGGACAGAGCAGGCAAGAGCGAGGAGCAGCTGCCGCCCCTCTGGGCCTCAGAGCCAGGGCTCCCGGTGGCCCTGTTCCCTGGACTACTCCCCTGCCCTCCACCGGGTCCCCCCTTCTCTGCTGCCAGCCAGACCCACTCCCTGACGCGCCTCCCGGACCCCCAGAGAGGCGGCCCTGAGACTCTGGGCACGAGGGGGTCGGGGCAGCTGCTCAGGGACCCAGCGGTGACTTCAACCAGGAGGGACAGAGAGGCTGCCCCCACCTGCCACCCCAGGAGGGTTTAACATTCCCGAGCGAGTGCTCCCCTCTCAAGATGTTCACACACCCCACACTCCCGAATGCCTGGGGGGTGGCGTCAAGGCTTAGCGGACACAGCTAGGCGCTGGTCTCGCCCAGTGTCCCTTCTTCCTTTGAAACAAAGCCCTGGTTTTTGTTTTTGAACATAATGAGGAAGATTGGCCCTGAGCGAACATCTGTTGCCAATCTTCCTCTTTTTTTTGTTTTTTTTCTCCCCAAAGCCTCCCAGTACATAGTTGTTTATCCTAGTTGTAGGTCATTCTAGTTCCTCTATGTGGGATGTCGCCTCAACATGGCCTAATGAGCGATGCCATGTCCACACCCAGGATTTGAACCGGTGAACCCCTGGCCGTCGAAGCAGAGCACGCAAGCTTAACCACTTGGCCACGAGGCTGGCCCCAGAACCCTGGTTTTTATTTAGGCAGCCACGTGCCCATCTAAAAGACTCTATTTCCCAGCCTGCTTTATACCTAAGTGTGGCCACGTGATTAAGCTCTAGGTCAATGAAATGCAAGCCAAAGGTGTTGGGACTTCCAGGAAGGCTCCTTACAGGAGGCACTGCCAACTGAAGTGCACCCTTTTTATCGTTCTCTTGCCTGGAATGCAGAGATGAGGGCTGGAGCTCTAGTTGCCATTTTGGACCATGAAGTGCCCTTGAGAATGGAAGCCACCACTAAGGATGGTGGAGCAGATTACCTAATCATTAAAGCATTTGGGCTCCTTCCGTGGGCCCAAATGGGGACCTGGCTCAGCCTTCCAGAAGTTCCTGGGGGCTCGGGGGTCAGGGTGATCTTATTTAGGAAGGATGTTCTAAATGCACAGGAGAGAGTCAGGCATGGGTTGCCAGAGGAAGTGATGCGGGGACTCGGTCTGGCACACACAGCAGTCGCTTCACGTAGGCTGGCAAGACTGAACCCAAGTGAGGAGGGGAGAACCCAAGTCTCCTGTCCCACCTCCTTCCACCCAGACCCAGTTTCCCACCTCCCACATGAGGAATTTTAGCTTCTGGCTCTGACACTCTGCAGTTCTCAGATCACTCAGGGCTCTGGAGTGGGCAGGACTGAAGGAGGAGGGGAAGGGAGACACTGGGAGAGCTGCCTGGGGCAGGGGCATGGGGGGCACTGGGGGAGCCCAGCCCAGCCCTGGTGGAGGTTGCGGGCGGGCGATCCAGGGGACCAGGTGGCCAAAAGAGTCTGGAAAGGTCCAGCCCCAGTGGCAGGGGTGGGCTTGGATGGGAAAATTCTATTTTCAAATCTCATTGTGGTTTTTCAGTTGCAAAAGGAAATGAGAAAGGGTGTGTGTGCGCATTTGTATGTGAGTGCCTGCCCAGGCGTGCACACAAGGGCTGCATGTGGGAGAAGTGCACGCATGAGCAAGTGTGCAGGGAGCCTGTGGGTGTGAGCGGGCGTGCAGGCCTGTGCACATGTGTGCACGCTGGTCTCAGAGGCCCCGCAGCCCTGGGTCAGTCACTCTCCTGCTCCACGTAAGGACACCAATAGCCACTGCCCTCCTGCGGGGGGGTGTTCCTGGGCCACCCCCTGGTCTGCAGCATCTGGCACAGCTGACCCCCCAGGGCCCAGAGAGCAGCCACCTGCCCCCGAAGTGCCTGGAACTCCACCCCACCTGGGTCCCAGCACTCCGCCTGGGGTCAGTGACCCCAGTTCATGTCTACCCCCACCTCCCTCCTTCCTGCTGCTCACAAGCCCCTGCTTCCTCCGTGGCTCCCCTTGGCCCTTAGGACAAAGGCTGCGGCACCCCTCCCCCGACACAGTCAGGGCCCTCCTCCCTCCCCATCCAGCTCAGCTCTCTCAAGACACCTGCACCTGCCGCCTCATCCCCGGAAGACAGTGTCCACCCTGGGCCTACGTCAGCAACTACCCACTGTTCTCTCTCTCTGGAACGTCCCCTTTTGCCTTCACTCTTGCGTAAGATCCTTCCCTCCTCCTTTGTCGGTGGGGGCTTCCCTGATCCCCCAAGGGACATGCCCACAGCCTCCCCTGGGCTCCTTTGACGTTTTCCAGGGGACATTCGGACACGGCTCACATTCTGCTTCCTGCCTGGGAGGTGGGATTCCCCGTCAGCCTCCAGCACCAGTGCAGCGGGCGCCCCTGGGCTGGGGTCAGAGGCGGGATCTCTGGAGGTGCTCCTGGGCAGGCAGGAGAGTAGCATCGCCGCCTCCCCGAGCCCCGCAGCCCAGGCTGGGGCCGGGCCTGGAGCCCCTGGACGCCCCCTCTCTCTCCCCTACTGCTGGGAACAACTAGAGGCCGGCATGGATGAGGTGGGAGTGAAGGGTGAGGACAGGGTGCAGGGATGTGCAAGGGGACTTCCGTGCAGGTGCCCACGCCTGGGCACACGAAGTCACCAGGCTGGGGACACCGGGGCACTTACAGGCTCCTCTGCTGGTAGATTTTCTCAGACCGCTTCGTACCTGCAAGAACGGACAGACTAGCGGGAGTCCTGGACCTGGGTGGGGGCTGAGACCCAGGCTCCTCGGCTTGTCTCCCCTGTGCCCTGTGGGGGCCTCGGACATGGAGGCCATGGGGGCCGAGCCGCCATCGCTGCGGACAGCCTGACACTGACAGCACGTTCACTTGCCATTCATTCAGGAGACACAGCCAAGCAGCCCAGCCGCCCCTTGTCCAGAGCATCCCCCAGCCTCAACCCTCGCCCTGACCCAGAAAACCCAAGCCCCCCAGTGAGCCAGCCCCATAGCCTCAGGGGCCGGCCCTGGGGTGTCGCCCCTGCCTCAGGAGGCTGATATGGCTGTCCCTCCCACCGCAGCAGGGCTGGCCCACGCAGCCCCGGGAGGACATCATCTCCTCCATGTCCCCACGCCAGGCCTTACCTGGGCGGGAACAGCGCATACACAGGCCGGCCACTGCCCCCAGCAGCAGCAGCAGGGCCGCCCCTGGCCACAGCAGCTCAGTCTCAGTCTCGGTGCTCATGTCCGCTCTCGGCCACTCCTCCTGCAAGCTGCAGTGTGGGCGCCCTGTGAGCCAGGTCAGGGGCTGCCGGGCCACCCCGCCAGGAATCTGCGCAGCCCCACGCCCTCAGGTTTCTGACCCGCACTGTCCCCTGACAGCCCCACAGCTGAGCCCAGGCTGAGGGACACCGCTTCCCTCCCTGCTCCAGGACCCGTCCGGGTGGAACCAGCCCTGTTCCCCTTCTGACCCCAGACCCCGGGGCCTTGTCAACACTTGGCAAGTGCTGGCAGGGTCTGGGCACCCAGCAGACAGCCTGACACGTGTGTGCACACTCCTGTCCACACCCTTGCCTAATTCACACAACCACCCTTTGAGGAAGAGGCTCGCTCCGTTTCACAGGTAGAGACACTGAGGCCTGATCCCACAGCTGCTAAGTGGGAAGACAGAATGCAAGCTCTGGCCTGCGGACCCCGACTCGGGCTCTGCTGTTGCATCCCTTTCCTCCTGTCAACCCAGCCCTGCTCTCCTGCCCCTTCTGTGCAGGGGCCCCAGCAGTCTCCGCCCCAGGGCTCTGCTCTGCCCCATCCATAGCCTTCCATTCCTTAAACGCCTGCTCGCCCAGGTTCCTCCTGCCCTGGGAGCCGGAAGGAGGGAGCCTGAGGGGATGAGGGGAGAATGGGGCTCTGGGCAGAAGGACCTGGTGGGCTGCCTGTGGCGGCCAGTGGTGGGATGTGCTGGGAAGGTGGGGCTGGAAGGGAGATGCGGCAGGGCGAAGAGGCCTGAATCCCTGGCTGGCGTCAGGCCACTGCTTGGTCAGTGGCTGGGCCTACCTCGAGGCCACACTGTGGTTGCCAGGCCTCGGTGAAGCCACAGGCAGCCCCACACCAGGGCCTGGTGTGAGCAAGGGCAGCCCTCTTGAGGGGGCTCCCAGAGAATCGTTGTGGCTATAAAGACACAGCCCCTCACAAAAGGCCGGGGACCCAGCTCAGGGCAACAGAGGGTCTCGGGCTGGCCCCGTGGCAGGCACAGGAGCCCCCACTACGGAGCGCCCACTCTGTGCACAGCTGTGTTCCTCCGGCCTCGGCCACCTTGGAGGAGGGCTGCTCCCCGTCTTACAGCTGGGGAAGGCCAGGCTGGGAGGTCCCCTGAGGCCTGTGCTGCCCCTGCTCCCCTCCCCCCAGCTGTGTGGCCTTGGGCGAGGCTGGAAGCCTCTCTGAGCTTCCCACATCCCCATGGCAAAGATGGCAAGGAGTCTCCCGGCAGCACGGAGTCCCGGAGAGGCCGCCTCCCCCTCCCCAGAGCACCAGCGAGTCAGTGGGAGCACGCGGATGCCCGAAATGCACGACGGGCGGCCTCCGAATGAGGAGACGGGACGACCCCATCACCCATGATGCTGTCCCAGGGGGCTCAGCGCTACCCCCTCAGGGCCTGGGCACTGCCTCCCTCCTGCGACCCCGCCTCCGGCCGGCAGCCCCAGGCAGACTCTGTCCCGACCCGCAGCCTTGACCCCAGGCTGTCTAAGGCTGCCGGAGGCTGGGAGCACCTGGGCTCGGAGGGAGGACTCCTGGGTCACATCCTGCCCGAGCCTCAGTCCCTTGGCCTGCTTTCTCATCGATAAAGTGGGGATCCAGCCAGGGCCTTCCTCAAAGCGCTGCCGGGGAATGATGAACCTGGCCCGGCCTGTGGTCGGGGCTCCTGAGAAACGTGCTTGGGGTCTCGTTTCCGGCCGGCTGGGACGGACGGCTCCCTCGGGCCCCCGACCCTCGGCATCTCTGTCCTGCGGTTAGGACAGATACTCTTCCCACCCCGAAGGAGATCTGGGCACAGATATGCGGGTGGGTCACGCACAGGCTTGCCGGGAGCGCCAGGGTGCCGGGGTCCAGCCCTGGCTACCCTGGGGTCTGCTTAAGACCCCAGGAGCAGGTCCATGCTCTTGGCCTGGCGTTCGAGGCCCCGGGAGCTGGTCTGCTCGCCCCTGCCACCTCCGGGGAAGGGCGGCCCTCCATTCCAGGGGACCCTGACCCCCGGAGGCCCTCTTGCTTCCTGGACAAGTAGCACCCTGGGGGCGCCCCCAGCTCTGGTGATCTCCCCCCACCTGGCACTGGGTGAGGAAGTGGGGGACGTGGCGCACCAGTTCTACCCCAGTTGCTGAATCCCAGCGTCACCCGGCTTTGGTGGCCCCTCTTGTCACATGGGGGAAATAATGACACTCCTCCCTCGGTTTGTCATACCAGGCCCAGCATAAGGCGCTAGTGCAGGATGGGGCACGGTCCCCCAGGTGCACCCTCCCCCCTGCCTGGTCCCCCAGACATGCAGCCTGAGCCCCCTCCACTGCCCCACATGGGCGTCGTGCTGGGGCGCCTGGAGGGGTGGGGTCTGAAGGGGTGTGTTGCTCATGCCCCAGCCCCTCAGCTGTCACAGACACGCACAGCCTCACAGGGGAGACGCAGCTCCTCTCTTCCAAGGAAGGAAAGGGAGGCCCAGAGGGGTGAGTACACTGTCCAAGGTCACACAGCTGGCCAGTCACAGAGCCAAGATCAAACCCAGGGCAGGCTGGACCTGAAGGCCATACACCTTTATCCCTTTCTTGTATTACCTTTTTAAGAATCATGAAATATTTTTTAAAAGAAAGACTAATTTGAGGGAAAGTCCTGTGGCTGCCCCCCAGACGGAATAACTCTGCCCTTTCTCCTTGCTTTGCCACCCGGGTTCTGAGAGCAGGGGGAGGGAGGGGGCTGAGCCCCAGGGGAGGCAGGCCCAGCAGCCCCGGGAGGGCCCCAAGGGGCCAGGCAGACCTAGGGGGGTGGCCACAGCCTGACTCTGCAGGCCAAAATAACACAAAGGGAAGTGGGCAGTTTTCATATGAACAAAGCTCGCAGCAAGCTGGCTGCAGAAAAGCCCTCGGGGCTGGGCTGGGTGGGCCTCCTGGAGACCAGGCTGCTCGCTCTGCAGCCCTCCTCATGCTGTAGATGGGGAAACTGAGGCCCACCCAGGCTCAGGGCTGGCTGGGGGAGTGAGAGGTCCCCTTATCTGCAGGTTCTCCTCGGGGCTTGTTCCGTTTTCCCAAATGACCTTGGCCTTCAGGTGAGGCTGACCTAAAGGCCACTAGCAGAGGCCCTTAATGCCCAGGGGGTCGGCCAGGGGCCTGGACAGCCCTTGGCCCAGGGCATTGGGGGGATGGTGAAGGCCAGGGCCACCTGTTGACAGAGCCGCTCGAGCTCCCCGGGGCCCACAGCCTCTCAGTCCCCAGCAGGGAGCTGGCAGGCCAGGCCGGGCCCGGCAGGTGGGGGCCCAGGGATGGCTGCTCCCCTCTGGCCTGGGGCATGGCCTGGAACGCTTGCCTGGAGGCTCACCCATCCTCCCATTTCACATAACGGTTCCATTTTATAGATGGAGAAACCAAGGCTCATGGGCTGGCCTGGGGAGCTGCTGTCCTGGCCAACTGGCTATCTCTCACCAGTCTCTGGAAGTGATGGGACCCCCCCCGGGGCTGCCCGGGGCTGGGCTGGGAAGGCCGGAGCCCCTTGGAGGGCCGCAGGGCCAGGACTGGGGCCAGGGGAGGGAGCCAGGCGCTTCCACCCCACCCAGCCGGCCGCCAGTGCTCCTGTGGGCCACTCCCGGCCCTCTAGGGTGGCAGGGGGACAGCGGTGGGACCCCCACCTCAGGACCAGGCTCCAGGAGCTCCTGGGAAAGGCCTACCTGGGAATCGGGGCTCCTCACTGCGGCTGCCTCATCCTGACCCACGCACCTGCCCCAGCTGCCAGCAGACGCCGCAGACACTGGCGGGCGGCCGGCCCGGTGGCGGGCTTCCTGTCAGCCCCTGAATCATCCTCACACATCCGCCGCCCTGCTGGACAGGCCCTGCCGTAACAGGCGGGCCCGGGAGCCACTCACAGAGAGACAGAGGGACAGGGACAGAGACAAGGACGGGCACAGGCGCAGAGGGAGCAGAAAGACACGACACACACATGTAAACGTAGTCAGGGAGGGGAAGGGCCACATGCAGAGGGACAGGGAGAAGGAGAATGAAGTGGAGGGGCTCACACACACACAAACCACAGTGAGAGAATGGGAGACATGGAGACACACACACACATAATACACAACACACAGAAGTACATACCACACTGACAACACGTGCACACATACACACCCCTAGACACAAAGAGACAGAAAGAGACGTAGAGGCAGGGAGAGAATGAGAAACACATATGCACACGCGCGCACACACACACACACACATTCACAGAGGGACAGAGAGAGACGGGCAGAGACTGGGCCTGAGATGGACCAAGAGACACAGAGGGAGACGCAGGAAGACAGATTGACAGAGACCCCCAGAGGGAGGGAGGCAGAGACAGAGACACTCAGAGAGCAAAGTCCCAGAGAACCAGACACACGTACACACACACACACGCACACACACAGACACAGACACAGAGCCTGGGACATGGATGGGTGGGGCGGACAGAACAAATGATGGAGACATACAGACAGAGGAACGGACAGTCACAGGCATCAGAAGATGCAGGACAGGGCCGAGCTGAAGGACAGAGGAAGGAGGGACGTCAGGACTGCTCCAGTCCCGGGAGCCACACCTCATTAGCTCTCTTCTCCGGATGGGGCTCAGGGGCATGCAGAGCCCTCCCTCGGGGGGGCCTACAGGGCAGGGGGGAGCCAGGCAACCTGACCCCACCCTGACCCCTGCCCCACCCAGCTCCTGCCCTCAGCGGGGGACCGAGGGGCTGGGAGGACTGGACGGTGGCCTGCGGCCCTCGAGCAGCTGCTTAGTAACCACACACGTCCTTCTGGGGGCCTCGTGTTAGGGGTCATTAAGTAACCTGCCCAAGGCCATTGAACTGTTAGTGGTACCCCACCTGCTAGAGACCCCAGGGAAGCCTGAGAGGCGTCCCAGACCCTGGGCTCCCCAGCTCTGGGGCCGCTGTTGGCCTGGGACTGGGTTTCTCTTCAGCCCCATCCGGTGGCCCAGCACAGCCAGGGCTAGGCGTGGGTGGCAGCACAGACAGGAGGCCAAGCGGAACTGAAACAGAAACCAGGGTCCTGGGCTGCCCGGTGCTGCCACCCTGTGGGAGAGAAGGGTAGCACATGGACTGGAAGCTTGGGGAAATCCCGGGGCCGTCAGGGCCGGGAGCTTGTCTCTGTCCTCGTAGGTAGTGGGACCAGGTCTAAGGCTCACCCCGTCTGACTCCCAGACCTGTGTGGTGCGGTCAGCGCCGTGCTCCCTTGTTCCATGCTGGGCAAAATGCGACACGTGATTCCCATGGTAACTCTCACCAGCTGGACATTAGTTTTCTGACACTGCTGAGACGACTGGAGGCTCATGGAGCTAGATTTGAACCCAGACCCCAAAACCTGTTGTCTCCCCACCACCTGTGAGCAGGGACATCCATGGGTGTGCACCAGCAGCCCTGCTCCGCTAGGACCACCTGCCTGGCCCCTCCTCACACTACAGGGACAAGCCTGAGTCAGTTTCCATCCATACCCGGACTACGGGCCTGCCTGGCATTTCCTGCCCACGGGACGGACAGAAGCCCCATCACGTACAATGGGAATGGAGCATCTCCACACTCCCGGCTTCCGTCCCGGGCCCAGCAACGGCAGGTGCTGGACAAGTGACCTCTGACCACTGGCAAAGTCTCAAGGTCAATCCACAGGGGACCTAGGAGCCCTTCAGGACCCTCTCTGAGCCTGTTTTCTGTCAACAAAATCAGGGGCCTGTCCCTCCGAAGACCCTCTTTGGACCTGAGTGGAAGGAGGACCCTGCCCCCTTTCCAGGCAATTCTCAAATTCCTCCAAGTTCTCTTTTATCTATAAACCATTCCATTGTGAACTAGAAAATAAGCTTTAAAAAACTAGACAGTTGGGGCTGGCCTGCTGGTGTAGTGGCTAAGGTGGTGCACTCTGCTTTGGTGGCCCAGGTTCATGGGTTCAGATCCCAGGTGTAGACGTACGTCAAGCCATGCTCTGGTGGCATCCCACATACAAAATGGAGGGAGACTGGCCCAGATGCCACCTCAGGGCCACTCTTTGTCAAGCAAGAGAGGAAGATTGGCAATAGGTGTTAGCTCAGGACCAATCTTGCTCACCAAAAAAACCCCCCAAAACAAAAAGCTAGACAGTTTTTAAAGTCCAGTTGTATAAATTCTAGTGCACTAAGGGTTTTTTTTTTTTTTACAATTCAATGGTTTTTGGTGTCTTACATAATTTTTTTAAAGTTGTGACAAAATATGTGTAACTTAAAATGTACCATTTTAACCATTTTTAATTGAGCAATTTGCTGGCATTAATTACATTCATAACGTTGAATGGTCATCACTGCCATCTATTTCCAAAATTTTGTCGTCACTCCCACAGGGCCATTCGGCTGCTTGGTTCACAGCTGAGTAACAGTTGTGTGCATGTTTGTTCCAGAAGCAAGATGCCTGGGTAGAAATGCAACAGCTCTGAGAAATAACCAATTCCAAGGCTGAGAGGAAGCTATGGCTTTTCTGCAGAAAAAGGCATCTTGGGGCCACCCCATGGCTGAGTGGTTAAGTTCGCATGCTCCGCTTCAGCGGCCTAGAGTTTCACCAGTTCGGATCCTGGGTGCGGACATGGCACCTCTCATCAGGCCATGCTGAGGCGGCATCCCACATGCCACAACTAGAAGGACCCACAACCAAAATATACAACTATATACTGGGGGGAGAAGATTAATTTAAAAAAAAAAGGAAAAAGGCATCTTCAAAGTGTATACAACCTTCTAGAAGCCCCTGGAGTTGTCTATGTCGTCTGACTGCCACCCCCAACTCCTAGGTGCAAAGGAGCACCGCTCTCCCCTCATCCCCAGCCACCCACAACACTTATCTTTGGTCGTGAGCCCACCACCCAACGGAACCTAGAATATTCCCCCAGTTTCCCGCTTCCCCCAACCTAAGTAGCATCTTTTTATTTTGTTTTTTGTCACCTACATGTATTTCTAAGGTTTTTTTTTTTTTAATTTTATTTTTCTTCTCTCCCCAAAGCCCCCCAGTACACAGTTGTATATTTTTAGTTGTGGGTCCTTCTAGTTTTGGCATGCAGGGTGTTGCCTCAGCATGGCTTGACGAGCGGTGCCATGTCTGCACCCAGGATCCGAACCGGCGAAACCCTGGGCCGCCGAAGCGGAGCACGTGAACTTAACCACTCGGCCACAGGGCCGGCACCCAAAGTGTTTTATGTGTAAGAAAAGGCATCCTGCTGTCTGTAAGCATTCGGGACTCATTTTCCACCCACCATGTTGCTGTGGTCCACACACATTGCTGTGTGTGGCTGTAGTTCATTCCTTTAGATGGCTGTACAGCTTTCCACTCTGAACAGTTTTTGCTGCTGTGACTGTCGGTTCTCCTGGGTCCGTACCTGGGAGGGGAACCACTGGGCTCCAGAGTACGGGAACATTCCATTTTCAAGTTATTGCTAATTTCAAGTTAAACTTCCAGAGTGGCTGTGCCCATCCACTCTCCCACCTCTAAGACCCGAGATGCACAAATTCTCCAGCAACTGGTTTAACAGGCTTCTTGATTTTTGCCATTTGAATGCGTGTGAAATAGTGTTTTATTTCTCTGCAGTCTTGACTTAGAATTCCTTGATCGCTAACGAGGAAGAACGTCATTTTTTGGCCATAGTTCCTCTTCTATGCAATGCTTAATATTTTGCTTAGCTTTCTATTTCTCTTACCAATTTGCAGGAATTCTTGACGGACTCGTCTTTCTTTAGTTTGTAACTTTTTGCATTTCGCTTATGTTGTGATAAAGTACTTTCTAAATCTAGTGAGCATATTCTTAATTTCAAGAGTATAGTACATAGGAGAAAGACTTCTAACAATAGCACAAGGAAGCTTGTACTATTTATAGAATCTCTGGGCTGCTGAAAAGCTGCTTTGATCTGCTCTCCCAACTTCGAGGCCAGTCATGATTTTACTAACATTTACATTGTGTCTCTCAGCTAGAAGAACGGGTACAGGAAACAAATTCTCTCTCGCGCCCAAAGTGAATGCCAGGGAGCCTGCCACCGTGGAATGGTCTGCTTTTCTTTGTACATTTAACATCGTGCAGTTATGGGGGAAGAGATGAGTGGTAGGTTATAATTAAGTACATAGACTTCATTATTTTGGTTCATTTTCACGAGAAAAAATTGGAAAAGGAAGATTCTGAGATACTAGATGTGTTTCTAAGCCCATTAACATCACACAAGTGAGAAAGTAACTGAAACAGCTCAACGTTGTTAAAGGTTGGTCAAGAAAACACTAAAGATAGGGCACAGCTCCTCACCAATAAAGGATGTGTGGCCAGGCCTGGGCCAGCCGCTGCTTCACAGAGCATAAGGAGCCCGGCCCCAGCAGCCCGCCGCCTGTGCAGTGCCCCCAGGGGGACGTTGTTGGCTGTTTCGCCACCCTACACCGGGCAAACCACCCGGGGAGGGGAGGGCAGAGCGAGCGACGATGATGTGACACGCACATGCCCTGCTGTCCTGGACTGAAGGTCCTTTAAAGCCCTGGATGCAGCGCCCGCCTGCCCGCCTCCCCTCCTGACTTCCCTGAGAGCACTGGCGAGGGGTCCCACTGGAGGCCCAGCCCTCTCCCCTCGACCCCGAAGCCCCTGCACAACTGCACTCGTCACTGCAGAGCGAGCCCTGCCTGTGTGTGACCCTGCGTGACCTGATGGCCATCTGGAATTTGAGCAGAGGCCCCAGGGGAATCAAGGAAGTGTGACTCGGGAAAAGTGCTGAGTGCCAGGCTGCTGCAAACACAGGCCCACGGACCTCGAGGCCACAGAGCACTGCAAAGAAATGCTGTTTCTGGTGAGTCGGAGCGGCATTACACGTTGAGCTAATTAGTGCTTCTTGTTCTAGACTAAACTTCTACCACATAATCTCCTCCACCAAGAAACCAGGCTACTCCTTTGAAATCACGAACAGGAAGCGGACGCCAGTGACAGTTCCAACACTTTCCTCCATCACACAAACGCCCCCCTCCTGACCTCTTCCCTTTCTGCCTCCTGCTCACTCAGACCTCCCTAGAGAAACGAGACATCTGAGACATGGTGGGAACCCAGGCTTCTGAAGTCTGCTGTGGAAGCTTCCTCTCCTAGGTCCTGGGGAAGCAATCTGGCCCCTGACAATATGGACTCCAGGGTAAGGACATTCTTAGGAACCTGAGTCCCTTAGTACAAGAACTCACTTGGCACTCCATTTTTGCCCTCTCTCAAGCCAGTTCAGGAGTAGCAGAGAGAAACCAGGCACCAGCTATCTGTCTACACTGCTCTCTGGAACATTGACACAGTTGGTGCTACCTTTTATGAAAATGACCCTTTTTATTTAGGTGCTTATTTGAGAAGACATACCCTCCTCTCTTCACTCGTTTCCTTTACTTACTTATGGATGGGAGGCAGCTCCCAGAACACTTTCTATAATATTTACTGTCACATGGCAAGGGAACAGGAGCTTAGGAGAACCCACCCTTATGAAGTTACAGTGACATCAGGGGAGGCAGGAAGGCTGCGCAGCTGCACAGGAGACATTTCAATCCGCAGAAACTTCTGAACTCCTGGGAGACCTGGGTGACTCCTTCAAGGGTCTGCACATTCCACACGCCCTTCCAAGATGGAACCCAAAGGACCCTGGGAGAGAAGTCTCAGAACTGGATTCCGAGTCTCTGGCCACCAGCCCGTGGAAATCCCTCCAGGAGACCAAGGCCCAGCTCCCCAGCTTAGGGCAGAGGGTTTTCAGTCTCGGGGACTGTCCCCTTAAAGAAAACACTGGCAGGCATCCGGTCCTCTCCTCCACACTCCTGCTCGGGGAGTCCCCCCGCACTCGCTGGCACAGCACCCAGCTCCCCACCTCGTGTCCAGGTTAAGCCGCAGTCGAGGTCCTCCGTGCAGGCACTTCTGCACGGTGCCGGGTCTGCACAGCCGCGCTCCCCGCCAGCCAGGCCTCTCCCAACACGGCTCAAAGCCCTGCCCCGTACCCACTGGGCAGAACCCCACCCAGCGACACAGCAGCACCTGCGAGAACACATGAGCTGCTTGCCACAAAGCGGCGCCCATCGCGGTCAGGACGGGCACCCAGAATTCCTTCTGAAACCAGCAGCCGTTAAAGCAGGCGCATGCTGCACAAAACACGAGTTCCTTCATCCA
Source organism: Equus przewalskii (assembly GCF_037783145.1). Taxonomy (NCBI): domain Eukaryota; kingdom Metazoa; phylum Chordata; class Mammalia; order Perissodactyla; family Equidae; genus Equus; species Equus przewalskii. Next base: position 11,777,230 of record NC_091842.1, on the reverse strand, counting down.
AGGGAAGAGAGTCCCCACATCCAACCAGAAGCTAGGATCACGTTGTAGCGAAGGTTTCCGTTAGGAAAATTATTTTTAGGAAATAAGAGGGAAAAATACAGGAAAAAAATTGGCATCCTATTTCTAACCATCACTAGCTTTTAGAATAATTTCACCAATCCTGTAACTCTGAAGAGCGAGATGCTTTTAAATCACAGTACACCTGCTAAATGTGGACACTGCTCTCCAAATTCAAACTTGTTTTTTTCACGAGCAGCTAAAAAGAAAGAAAAAATAAAGACAAGCATTAAATATTACGTAAGGTTTTCTTTTATTTAAAAGATCATTCACAAAATACCATATCCATAGATTTACTTTCTGTCATATAGCTGAATGTGTTAAGTGTTTGGAATTCCATTCTTACATTTAAAAGTCAACTGGATTGCCCAGAAGTTGAGAGGAACTTGTGTTGTTCTTAATCTTTCCACACTGAAGACGTGAGTAGGTCATCTGAGAGCATCGTCTGATTACGACCACAGAATGCATGTCTTTCTTAAGTTAAGTACTGGTGTTACACAAATGGTTCTTATTTCAGAAGCAAAGGTGACAGGTGGAAGCAGGAAAGGAGGGAGAGTTCTGTGAATTGCTGAGACCTCATAACATAGACAAAGTAAGAGAAGCCAAGGGTGCCAGCTGGTGACAAATTACAACCGGAGCACACTGCGCCGCGGGCAGGCTGCCCTCGGCCTCCACGCACGCGGGGGAGGGCTCTAAGCGGCCGGCCCACTCCAAATTGCTCCCAATGGGACAGACTGGACTCGGTGCTAAAAACTTTCATCTGTTCTCACATAGGTGCCCAGCCCCTAGCCCTGAACTGCTGAACACTGTATGTGGGAACAAGAAACTGCCCCAAGGGGGAGCCCTCATGCCGCACAGCCACCTACCAGTTATCTTATGATTCTTGGCAGCTCTGCATAGTAACATTCTCAATTCATGAAGTGAAACAGAGTAAAGTGCCAGTTTCTAGGTCCATTTTCATCATGAAATTAAGGGAGGGCGAGAAGCACGCATCTCATTCTGTTCCTTCTATCAGGAACAGATAAACACAGGGAGAGATGCTGAACACAAGCCACAGGGGCGTGGACAAGAGCAGCGTCTGCACTACCCAGCAGGCCTGGCGCGGCTCTCCGCCCACACCCTCTGTCCCCGCAGCATCTCTGCCCAGTGGAAAGGAAACCAGACAGCTGTTCGCTAGATCCAGCCTCTAACACAGCGGTTTAAAAGAGGGAACGAGTTTGGACACGGCTGTGAAAGAGCACTAATGAAACCTCGGGACCCTCCCTGGGAATGCCGCGCCAACCTTCCACCTCCTTCTTCCCTCAGGTTTCATGTGTGAAAGGCGAGCCTGTTCTGCCCGAATCACCCACGTGGGGAGGGAGTAAGAGACAGGACTACCTATAAAGAGGGACAGGAAGGAATCTGCGAGGATCAACACATCTTTTATCCTTGCTTTGAAAACAAGGTGTCTCAAATTCTGGATGTTCATCACAGCTGAGTACAAACGAGACTCTCCAGTCTGTGACTTCTCCTCTGGTTTGTTCTCGAAAGCCACAGCAATACAGAACTCAACATGCAGGTCGGGAGAGAAGCACTGAGCAAACCAAAGGCAACGACTGGACCTGGCCAGTGCGTCTAAAGTAAAGAGGAAGCAAAGGAGAGCACGAAGCAGCGCCTCGATCCAAGGAGCTCCCACACGGTGGCGCCTTCGCTGCGCCAGACACACTCGTGCGCTGGAAGGAAAGGAGGAGCAAAACAGAAAAAAGGACAGAAGGGAAATGGGCAAGGAGTGGCAGAAGGAAAAAAAAGCACGGAACAGGCACTAGACAGCAAAGGCGAGGATGTGCTAAAAACCACTTGTTCACTGCTGACATGCGCTCACAAGCTGTGTTTCCGCTGGAAGAAAGGAGGACAGAGGGCAGGCGCAGGAGCGGTGACCGCAGGGCTGCCGGTGCGGAGGCCGCCAGCCGTGGTCTCGCTCTGCGCGCCCACGCCCCACTCCCTCCCGACAGCAGCTCATTCCTGCTCCTTCTGGACCTCCTCCCTGGGCCGGGCGCCCCCGAAGATGGCGGAGTTGGGGTTGGCTACTTGATTGAGCGGCGTTGCAACTGTGCGAGGTTTAAGCTGGAGCCGTGGTCTCTGTGCTCTTTCCTCTGGAGGAGGCAAAAAACACGGCTTATAAAGAACGGATCCCAGTCCCCACCCGGGGAAAACGACCAAACTGATGCTGATCTCTACAACCCAGGCTAAATTTCTAAAAATTAATAGCCCTGAAGAGCCACTGAATCCCCAGACACCCGAATAAAGGGAAACCTACTAGTCAGCCCAAGCGGGGGGTCTACCGGCCGACCGAGCACGGCCTAAGGTGGCGAACGCTGCGGGGCGGAGCCCGCGTGCCACGGAAAGACGCCCTCCACTCACAAGTCACTGCCATACCTTCTGTTGGTTCTCTGAAATCCATGCCGGAGCCTCGAAGGGGAGGGCCATCTCTGAAGCGACTCCCCATTGGGGGGCCCGTTCGCCGGTCACCTGGGCGACTCCCCCCCCTGCCGCCTAGGAAGTCATCCCTGAAGGCTGAAGAAGGAAGAGGACGCTGAGTTACTTTCTAAACGACGATCACAAAGCTGATTACAGAGCCTGTGTGAATTGTTTGAGTTTAATTCTAAATTCTTTAGTCTGTCCAGCATTGGAAGTTTTTCCAAAACAAAGCGCATCGAAAAGGAGTCCAAATGTGAATCTGCTGGGTAATTTCAGTGCTAAGAGACTTTTTAAATAAAAAAGAATCTTAGGCGAGGAAACGAAAATGAGCTAGAAGACACATTCTAATATGGCTTAAAACAAAACAAAAAAATCCTCAAAGCACATTTTATTCTGTTTTCTAATATAAACCTATAACGTTATTAAAAAGACCTGAAATTTAGATGCAAGATCACAAGAAAAAGCTAGATATGAAGAAATACAAATAAGACGTCACCTCTGGGTGACACTCCCCATTTTTCTGTTTCTGTTGTGTTTCTGGTGTGGGTCAGTCTAAAAGCAAAGCACCTGTGTGGTAAAGAAGGAAGTTATGCGAGCGTGGCCCTCCCAGCTCGGGGCATGGGGAGGCGCAGAGCGCCACGCCCCAGCCTGCACCCCGCCCCCCTGCCCTGTGCATGTGCGTCTGCATCACAGTGACCACCAGAAGCACAGCGCACCTCATCTAGACTCCTTAAGAGGAAGTGCCAGTGTCCTCAGTGTGCAGAAGGAAAAATATTTTCTCCATGGGCTTCATTTTAAGAAGCTTACGCCTTATTTAGTTCTGTATTTAACTGAAGATCTTTCATTGAGGGAGCGTTTAAGCTAATTAACCTTTTAACAATATAGTTTATTGAAGTTAGAGTTAACTTTCAGTAAAAACTTTAAGAAATACGATTACAATTAAACAAATGAGCTCACCCCATTTAAGCTCCCAAGAGTGACAACTTTACTCACTCCAAGGATGGTGCCGCTGCTCAAAGCTTTGTAGGAACGTATCTTTAGGGAGAATCCTGAGTCTGAGGAATATTCTTCTCTATGTAGCCGATGCCCATTACTCACAGATTTTTTATTTATAAATTAGTCCACTCACTAAATTTGTTTGTCACCCCAACCAGCACCGGCCGCGCTTTTGCTGGATGTGGACAGCTGCACAAGAGCCGAGCCTCCTGCCACACGTGTTCCCAGCTGAGGTCCAACCAGACCACACCCTGCCTTCCTGCTTCAGCTTGTCCGGTGTGAAACAAGCACCCTGTTCCCAATCTACTGCGTGCCAGGTGTCTGCTCTCTTATGCTTTCTGCTGGTGATTCCTCTGCTTAAAAGGGCACCCACAGGGGCCAGCCTGGTGGTGCAGCGGTCAAGTGCTCATGTTTCGCTTCGGAGGCCCGGGGTTTGCCGGTTTGGATCCCAGGTGTGGACATGGCACCGCTTGGCAAGCCATGCTGTGGCAGGCGTCCCACGTATGAAGTGGAAGAAGATGGGCAGTAGTTAGCTCAGAGCTAATCTTCCTTAAAAAAAGGAAAGAAAAAAAAAAGGGCACCCACAGCGCTCGGGAGCTGCCTAGTGTCCCAGGGTGCAGGAGGGCTGCCATGTGCCTGATGGACAGTGTGTGTGAGAGGAGGAGCTTCCTTCAGACAGAGTTAGAGAGCTGCTGGCCACGAGCTCACTGTTAATCAATCAACAATATATTTCACATAAAGCATCTTTAAAACAGAAACACAGCGTACAAGGTCATGTACTGACTGGTTGACAAAAATATTGCAACCAGAGGCTCAGAGGAACCTGCCCTCACGTCCCCCAGGAGCAGCGGTTCACTATTCACTAATTCTGTGCTCCTAATGATCCGACAGAACCTAACCGCCGGAAAGATGGAGAATCAACTCTATCTACAGTGGCGAATTTTTCTGTTCTTCAGAGGTGTCCAGGAATTTGGAAATCAAGTTATCTGAAACCCAGTTCAGAGACTGAGCTGAACAACATCAATTTTATCAAAGCAAGGAATGAAAATAACTCTAAAAAGATTTAGACCAACAGGAGCACTGCTTTGGGGGAGAACACACCTGGATGCACACAGTCAAGTACAAGGTTCCTTACAAAGTCCTTCTTTAACAAGCAGAGCTTCTGTGCACTAAACAAGCTTAATTAGTATTCAGACATCTAACCTGATATTTTCCTCAACCAAGCTGTGAAGTGTACCTTTCCCTGTGAGTACAGAAGGAAAGTTACTCTCCTTTAATAGGGGAGTAAATAATTTTTTTCTGTTGGTGAGGAAGATCGTTGCTGAGCTAACGTCTGTGCCAATCTTCCTCTACTTTATGTAGCATGCTGCCACAGCATGGCTTGAGGAGTGGTGCTCGGTCCACGCCTGGGATCCAAGCCTTCGAACCCTGGGCCACCAAAGCAGAGTGTGAGAACTTAACCACTAGGCCACCGGGCCAGCCCCTGAAAGTAAATACTTTTTGCTCCCAGTGTTTAGCATAAAACAAACGGCTTGCACCCATGTTGACAAGGCAGATAAACGTTGACTGCTGCTTCGTCCAGGGGCACGAGACAAAGGCTGGTAGAGGAAATAACCAGGGCACATGAACATCAAGTGGCAGCCTCATTTCAAAGTCTCTTAGGATACGAGCAATGGGAAGACCATGAGGGAAGAGGAGGGTTTGACATCAACAGATATCTTTCATTCAAGTTTGATAACATTTCCAGGAGGCACACTGTTCATGAGAAATCTTGTTTTTTCTTTACAAACTTTAGTTGCACACACTGGCTATTTCTGACGGCGGGACTTTCTTACTGGCTTTCTTCTCTGTATTAATTAATTAATTAATTTATTTTACAATGAGTGTGTGTCATTTAAAAAACGGCATCATTCTTTTAAAATGTAAAAAAGATCTATTTTCACCAATAACGCATATAGGCGTTACTCGACTGTGTGGGCACTCCTGGTTTCAGGAGTCACTCAGACACTCCAGTTCACAGTGGAACTGAGGTGGCAAGGCGGCTTCTCTGGCCACGTTCACTACGTCTCTGCTTCCGAGTGAAAGGCCAAGCTAAGCCAACGGTAGAAAGCACGAGTTATGTGGGACCGTCCTTAACTCTGGGGCCAAGAGACCATGTGCTATTTCTACAGCACTAGGAGACACAAAACTGGCAGGTCCAAAGCCACCGCTCACGCAGCCACTAACTGCTGCGCCTGGACTGGCTGTGAAAAGACATTTGTTGCATGTTTCAATCAGAGACTAGCTTATACATAAAATTACAGGTTTACTGGATTATACTGTACTTTTATGAATAAGCTCGTTTCTGATTGGCTATAGGAGTTTTAGGAATTAAATTATTCAACAGACACAAGCCGTCAAGTGTTTTCTAAAGCAGTACTGGAAATGAATTTCTAAAAATTTTAGACTCATAAGATACCCTGTACCAGTTCTTCCCATACTTACCAACTCCTCGACACTGAGTGTTTTTTCATTTTCTACCTTTCTATTACAACTGACATGTTTTATCACTTACATGAATTACTTATATAATTAAAAAATAAGGTAAAGAGATGAAGCAATGTTTAGGAGATCAACCCTTCAAAGCAGAGGCCGGGCGTGCAAACTGGCCCCTTGAGTTGAGACCAGGAGGCACCTACTGGTCTGCCTGGGTAAGTTAAGAGCAGGAACGGTAGAGTGGGCCACGTCCACCACTGGGGATAGGAGTGCATGCCCTTCAGGTGAAAACAGGCCACCAGGACTGCCTTTTACCATCTGCGAGGGTGCCACCAGGAACCACAGTTATGAGGCTTTCTGTGCATTTCTAGAACCTCCACACTATTTCCAGAAGTAATAGTACTTCTGTTTGTGCCATTCACACAAGAGCCACCAAGGGGCTAGCCCCCGAGAAAGACCACTGCGCGAGATGGAGACGCCTGTGAGAACAGCAGGCTAAGGAAAGGTGACAAAGCGAAGGGGGTCAGCGGAACTCGCCCACAGGGTGGAACGCTCCAGTCCTCCCCCCGCAGGCAGGTCCTAACAGAGGCTACTGCACGCCTGGGTACCGCAGGGGGAAGTGTCATTTGTGAAAGGAACTAGGAGTAGTCCGGCCAGGCGGGCTACTCACAAGAAACGTACGACAGCAGCAAGGCCGCTGAAAGAGGTAAGCGATGATACTTTAAATACTGATACCAGAATTGGAGTCATCCCGGGAATCCCAGCCACCTCTAGACTCTCGAGAGCCACCCATTCCTGAGGATACACAAAAAGGTAAAGTTGAGCTCGTATCATTACCTTGCTGCACAAACAGGGAAAATTCACTGGGAAGACGGACATCTCATGTGATGGGAGGTTCAATGAAATTATGAGAGTTTTTGTTGCCAACAGGAAAAAAACCCCTGAAAAACCCAGGCTTGCAGAAGCATCATCCATTCTTTCTAAAATTTTACACGTTAGAGAGTTCTACTAGTAACCTTCAGAGCTGTAATCAGTGGGCAGTCTATGTAATCGCAAACACAGCAAAGTTTATGGTCAATTTTAGAAGAACTAGTCACCTCTGTCATCTGGTCCACCTTTCCTGAATCCAAAGCCACCTTTATCTTGTTTTCTGCCCTCTGCAATGTCCACACGAAGCGACCGATCGCCCAACAGCTAATAATAAGGGAAAAATAATGTTAAGTATTGGCAAGAAAAAAATTCCATTATTAACATGACAGAGAAATCCTGAAGATACTTACTGCACCATCGTATGTCAAGGCTTCCTTAAGGGAATCCACCTCGTCAAATTCTACATAGCAGAATCCTGTAAGAGAAAACAAACCCCAATTTCCTCAAGGACTTCTGGGCTACAGATGTGGTGGGATCCCTGTCTGTACCATTTCCCAGAGCAGAACGAGCACCTTCCTTGCATCTAGATGACAGCAGACTAGCAGAGCCTGAAGGAGCATGTTATACTTTTCAATCACCAGAACTCGACTGGCCTTGCTCCCTCTCAGTTATATTCTAGCAGAAAGTGCTAATCAAACAAGCACTGAGGCAGCAGCTGCGTTTGTATAAAGCTTTCTTTTTCTATATTTTAACCATAATATTGAAACCTGTCTTGGGTCCTTGAAGAACTGTTAGTTCTGACTTCTGAATGGCTTTAATATAACCTAATTGGGGCTTTAAGAGAAATTTCAAATTCGATACTGAACATCTTTAAAGGAACAGGCTGAAGGTGCCTATTACTTACTGCTCAGGTAGCTGGTATAAAATTCACTTTACAAAGCTAAAAAATACACCCTCAGCAACAAGGCAATCTCCTCGGGGTGCTAATTAGAAGGCAGAGGGCCTCAGTTCAAGCATGTAGTATTGACACCTGTGTTCCTGATGCTAGATTCTGACACAGGCTCATAAGCAGAGAAGATTCCAGGCAGAGGAAACCACACCTTCCTTCTCACCTGTGAATAAGCTTCTCCCTCTACCTGCAGCACTCTAGTCCACGCCCCTTCCTTGCCGCCTGGAGTCTACATCTGGGTTAAGCATCCCCCTGCCCCAACATGCTCCCACTGCACCCTGGCGCCACCCCACGATCCTCATCCTGCGTCATGGGTACACCTCACCTTCAAACCCACTACACCAAGCGCTTCGAAGGCCTGGGTCCAGACTTCTCCTGTTCACTGTCTGCTGACTACTCCTACACAAAGGATGCACCGCTCAGCTGGAGAGGGCACCTCGCCCCCGCCTGCATCCCCTTCCCCCTACCTTCTCCCCTAAGTAGATTCAATGTTTGGAGGAATTGAGAAAAACACTCCCAAGTTCAAAGAGGCAGCAACAGCCCTGTCACACACGTCACACACTAGAGCTGCCAGAACTGAAGACGATCCTGAGACAAGCCTTAAGACTTGCTGCTACAGATGCAGCCCAAAAGCTGGCTCCACCCACACATCTGCACCCTAAGTGTGGACTCCAAACACTTGCTAGGAGGCAAACTTGGGCGGGACTTACTTTCACAAGCTTAATGTATTTGTTTTCATTGTTTGATCACTTACTATAACAAGCCTTCAGGTTCTAAAGTCAAAAAACTTTGGAAATGATAAAAATACCACCTACATAAAGAACTACTCAGATGTCTGCTTCTTGTACAGCTGCCACCATAAATCACTCTGTACTTTTCAGACAGACTTCTGGATAAAGAACGTAAACCAAATGCCCGTGTACCTTGCACCATGCACTTAAATACTGAGCACGTTTCCTCCAGGAAACGCTGAAAGCTAGAGGATAAGGCCCATCTGATTCTTCAGCCTTACTCCTCTGCTCCAGTGCCCTGAAGAGACGAATCTACAGACACTAACTTTATCTGAAATCTGAGCCAACTCTGTCCCAAACACATGCTCCAAGGTCCAAAATGTTTAGTGACAACACTTCCTAGGTTATCTTTCGGATTTTATAATAAATAACTAGATTAAAGAAAAATGCCTGAGTCAGCCAAGGTGAAACGCATCTGACACGTCCTGTTTCACCTGTTCATCCCTCTCCGGGTAACTCCTTTAGGGGCAGAGGCAGAACTGCTGTATAGGTCGGGCAAGCAGCAGATTTACTTGGGTATCTGCCACATATTTCTACAAACCACATTATGTGTAAAACATTTTTTTCCCAAGTAGAACTGAAGGCCTATGAGTTAAAGGGGTATGTTTCTTTCAGCTACTTGGACCAGGCAAATATTAAAACACTTTCATAATTAGAGCTCTCTGGTTCGCTAACACATTTTGGCTTAGGCCTTCCCCCTTACAATAAAATAAACAACGAAAACTCCCCCAAACTCACCTTTAAATTTGTCTGTGTCTTTGTCTCTGACTAGCCGTATGCTCCTTATGCTGAGATCCTTAAAGATAGCATCTATGTCACCCTGCACTGTATTAAAAGGTAGGTTTCCTACATATGCTGTGTAGGGGGGCTCTGTGGGCAGCTCCTTCTGGCTACGGGAACCATGGCCACCAGCACTGCCACGGGACCTAGGAGGGAAACAGACAGGGTTCAAGTCCACCCATGTGTTCCTGCCCCAGAGCAGGGACAAGGGGAATGTCTTCCATTCAGCCACATCACCCAGGTGAAGTGCTCCACTCTAACGACAGTAACCTCTTCGTGAAATTAGAGTAGTCCAAAATATTGTTTATGAAAAAGGTCCTTGTGTTTTGGTGACAGACATATCCATGGAAAGACAGAATCTATGTGAACATACATTTCCCTGGAAAATCAAATCCGAATGCAACATATCCTCCTAAGACTCAGAATTAGCATCTGCAAAGTGTTTACATCCTAAAACCTGAGCAAATGCCCCTCCCACCTGTTACTGTGCGCACAGAGAAATGGACCGCCAAGAGCTACTGCATTGTATTCGGGAGGCGTCACTGAGGCTGCTGATGTCCAACACGTTCCTAATACAATCGTGTCTCGCTACTGTGTGATGATGGCTAAGAATGCTCTAATAAAATTTTTAGACTTTGTGCAGCAAGTATTATGTACACACTACTCTCCACTCCACACGCACTCCTTCACCGGGTCCTTGAATTTAAGGTGCCTCTTACTGGTCCATCTAAACCTCAATGCCATTTCCTCAGCTCTAACAAGAGGTGTTTACTTGTCCACGATCACAAAGATAGAAAGCGGCAAAGGCAAGGCCCTGACTCGACTATATCACTGCTAATTTGCAGAGGTGCTGGGTTAAAAGCCAGCTCTGCCACAGACTTACGCCACCATGTGCCCCTGAGGAGCTACTCAACTGCTCTAAGCTTTATTTGTAAACTGGGTTAGCACTGACACAGACCTTGAGTTACTGAGAAATGATAAATGCAAAGGTGCTTCAGACACGCTGCCTGACACAGAATACACGTGCAGGCTAACAACTACCATTGTCACCGCCATCTACAACTGAGGTGAAAAACGGTTCACAGATAATTAACAAATAGATGGGCCATTATACATTTGTCAAAACCCAAAGAATGTACCACCCAAGAGTGAACCCTAATGTAAACTGTAGACTTTGGGTGATAAAGACATTGTCACTGGAGGTCAGACTGTAACAAATGTACTACTCTAGTGTGGTTACTGATAGCAGGACATGTGCCCCTGTGCATGTGTGAGGGCGGGGCATTTGAGGACTCTGTACTTTCTCATCAATTTTGCTGTGAACCTAAAATTGCTCTAAAACATTGTCTATTTAAATGAATGAACGGGAAGGGGAGCTAAGAATGTCAGCTAATAGATGCAGAAGGAATCGTGCAATGAGAAATCACTACTCCGCAACTACCGACTGAGGCAAGGCTCGTCTAAGAAAGCCAGAGCCACTGACTGGACAAGTCCAGCACCAGCACCTTTACTAGGTAACTGAACCAAGTATCACTCATAGTCAGACAAACATCATGTACCTTCCATTCTGACACAGATTCTTCAAATATGTCAAAGTCATGAAAGACAAAAAAGGCAGGGGCCAAATGACACACAAGAACGAATGCTACCTGTGATCTTTGGATCCTGGAACAAACAGCTATAAAAGAAAAAGCCCCGATAGAAACGTGAACATGGTGTGTGTCGCTATCAGTGCAGCAGCGGCACAGCTCTTCGGGCGCTAACGGCGCTGCAGGAAGGAGAATGCCCCTGTTCTCAGGAGAGACAGAGGACTCAGGAGTGGGGCGGCACGACAGCTGACATTTATTTTCAAAGGGTTCCACGTTAAGGGTATGTGTGCGTGCACATACATACACACACATGATAAAGCAAACGTGAAACGTGCCGATTGACCAGTGCCCACTGTATCTATCTATCAACTCAACTGTAGGTTTGAAAAGTTTCAAAATAAAATGTTTGCAGAACACAAGAGGGAAAAAAATTGAAGAGGGAGGTGGTGTTTCTTTTTCAAGAAACATTTAAACTAAACGAGTCTCCTCACAACGATCAAAGATCTGCTCAAAGCCACCCTTTCTGCAGGGAAAATCTTCTGAGCAGCCTTGGAAAGCCACTTGATTTTTTAATCTATACAGTGCTAGAAATACCACGAAAGAAATTCCACAATTCCCTGAGATAAATTCCAGATATCGCAAGTATGTACCACTCTTTAGGACTTTTCTCGAAAGCAGAAGAACCACACCATGACGTAACTCTTAGATGGCTAAAACTTTTAAGTTTAATAACTCAGAATTCTGCTACTTCCCAATAGGAAATCCTGCATTCTGTTCTAACAGCAGAAAAATAGGTTTACAAATGACTTGTAGTCCACTTGCTCCCACTTCCCCACTCTCCCAAAGTTTAGCAAATGTGAGTTATTTTACATTTCAACCCTCTTTGCAACACTTCTGCTCTCACCTCAATAACCATAAACCTAAAATATTTTCAATAAGATATTCTTTGGGTCTGGACACTAAATATGTAAGATACAGTATAAACATCTGGAAAAATGTCAACATGGAGGATGAACTATAATAAAAAACACTTTAAATTCATTTAGTCAACACAATAACCATCTGGTGGAAAACAGTCCCGTGCCCTCAAGCAGCTCACAACCGAGTAGCATACAGAAAACACAGATAAACCATGTACGTACACATGCGCGTATGCTTGTGCATATGTAAAAAAGCAAAAAGCTTCAAGGATTTTTGAGAAATTTAAGGTGAAAATAAAGAGATGAAAAGTCAGCAGGCGAACATTTGATGACCCAGGAGAATGGAGGCAGGAAGGCTCGCTGAAAGTGCACAGCAAACCTTTGCTGGAGAACGTAAGCAGGGTCCTGGCTGCAGGACTGAAAAGGGAGGGCCAGCGGCCCTGACTGGCCTCCGAGCAAGTCTAAGGAGCCAGGCGAGCCTCCTAAGTCTGCTGCCCAGGTGAAGGCTGAAGGATGACGGGAGCACTAGTAGCAGGCGGTGGGCTAAGAAGCCAGCTCCGGCTCAGGGAAGACAGAAGGGCCGGTTCAGGCGAGCGGTCCTGTAAGAGCTAGAGACGTGGAAACAGCTCCCCCCAGCCCATCAACTTGCTCACTCCACCTGGCCGCACAGAACTGCCAGCGGCTGCCTGCTCCAGACCTTCCCAAACAATCGAAGCCGTCCTGAATACCAGGCACCCTACCTGATGCCAGCAGCCCCTCAGGACTGAAGCGTTTTGGCTTTCCATTGCGTACTGAAGATGCTACAGGGCCAGGGCCCGGGGCTGTTTAAGCACATTCCAACTTACTCCCTCACGGACTCACGTGCCTACAGTGTGCCAGCAACCTGAGACACAAGGGGAGGGAGAGAAGCCCCATGCAGTGCATGTGCACATCATTAAACGATAATTCTGCTATCGACCAAATGAAAAAATCAAATGTCAGAAAATTCTTTGAGCTAAAACTCCTGTGAGATACCTATGACACTAATTTAAGTTTAGAGGGGACTATTATCTGAATACATAGGCTGTGTCACCTGAAAGCACTTTCTAAACCAGGTTAAAAATAACACACGAAGACTCATCTGACACCTTAGTTCAGCGGGCGCAGGACCTCTTCCAAATCCCCTCTCCCTCAGCTTTCTGGCCCGTTCTTCTCTACATATTTCGAATCTTTATTTCATAAAGAAGTTGAAAATTAACTATAAAAATACCTCATAAAGCCTGACTGCTTTGTAAAAGTTTAGTAACAATTCTGACCCTGCTACGGGTAGACTAAACACACTTGAGGCCACGCTGTCCGTGCAGAAGGAGGCGGACCCGCAGCCAGAGACGTGAAACCAGAAACAGAGGGGCGAAGCGGCAGGTCAGGGCAGCCCCCTCCCCGCTCGGATGGCGGCCTGGAGCTCTGTGCTGCGACCTCCAGGCTATGACCCTGACACCGAGCCCTGCTCATCGCCATTTCTGTCCCTTGGGGACAGTCTACTGATTTGTAAAACAATAACTCAAAGTTTTAAAGCAATAAATGTAGCTTAGTACATTCCTCAGTAGTTCAGAAATCCAACTTTCAACTCCAAGTATGACCAAAATCCTACAGACAAATCACTTTTCTTCACCCAAATCAATTACAGCTCTGCACGCCCATGAAGTGCAGAGCACACTACAGAGGGCACAAACCTTAGTCTCAGTTCCTATCCTCAAGGAGCTGGTAATTCAACTGAGGGGCTCTGGGCATCTAGACCGGAAAGAGAAATCACACCCCAAGCAAAGGCCAGCAGAAACCCAGGAGACAGGACTGAAACAGCCTCAGCGGCGGCGGCGCACAGAAGCCCGGACTCCAGCTTCCAGACAGCAGACAGGGAGAGCGCGGAGTTCTCAACAAGACGATGCCGACGGCCAAGAAGATGAAGCAGCAAAGACACCAGGGAGTGAAGGGAGCCAAGAGGGAGGGTGACTGTAAGGGAGAGAGCAGCAATGATCAGGGCTGGGGTCAGATCCAGTAAGCAGATGAGAGACACAAGTAAGTGCTCAAGACTTGCTTCCAAAGTATAAAAGATAACGAAAAATGAGGGGCACATGCCAAGTTATTTCTGGGAAAAGATTTTATAAAGATTTCTAGGTGCATGAGAAACCATACAGAATTTAAGCACTGTTGCTGTCACTCCTAGAACATCAAGACCAATGCCCAGATACAGAGACTAGAAAGCAGGCACCCTCTCTTCAGTCTCTGAACATCAGGTGTTCGCCTTCTGTCACCTCTAGGAGCTAAGTGAGATAGTTTCATTAGGGCTGATCAACAACTCTAGTCTTTCATACGCCATCCAGAAACACTTATTAGCATTCAGTGATTGGCATGTGGCTCTATGCTAGATCCTACATAAAATCACAGTTAAGACTGCCTTTATAAGAGTAAAACGCAAGTAAGCAACAAAGACAAAATCCACTGAACATGCTTTAAAAAAAAAAAAGAGGGGCCAGTCCCATGGCCTAGTGTTGGGTTTGCTGTGCTCTGCTTTGGTGGCCTGGCTTCGCAGGTGTGGATCCCAGGCTTGGACCTACACCACTTGTCAACTGTGCTGTGACAGAGACCCACATATAAAGTAGAAGAGGACTGGCACAGATGTTATTAGCTCAGGGCTAATGTTCCTCAGGAAAAAAAAAAAGAAAAAAGAAGGAAGTAATGATCAAAATGTGTAACCTATCTGATTTCTAGACAATAAAGGTTAACCTCTTGATCAAAAAGCCAAACCCTTAGTTCACAAATACCATTTTATACTACTTACAACATCCTACATTAGTAAGATACACTGGTTACAATCACTGAACCAACACTGATACATTATTAACTAAAGTTCAGTTTATTCAGATTTCCTTAGTTTGTACCTAACGTCTTTTTTTCTGTTCTAGGATCCCATCCAAGATGCCACATTACATTTCAGTGGTACCTTGGGCTTTTAAAAACCAGCCCAATGCAACCTGGACTAAAGGCACCTTATTTCCGAGCAGACCTCCCTGCTGAGCGTGCACATCCTTCCAGGCCTTCACCCAACACTCAGAATCAAACCCCTTCACCCTGAAAGCTGTCGTTACTACAGGACATGGGTGAAAGCCTCGGCAAGTTTCTGCTAAACACTGGGGGCAGTGTCCATGGGGAATCCGTCAATGAGCCCTATTTCAAGAAGCTCTTTTCTGCTATAAATGGCATCTGAATAATTCAATCACATCTGTAAGATATAAAGTCTTGAAAGGAAATGCAAAATAGTTCAATGGCAGGAACTCCGTCTTGTTTACTGCTTCATCTCCAGAACCCCAGAACTAGAACTACCATAGCACCTGACACCTACAGGGGTGTAAGGAACGAAGTCACGGGCCTAGCAACTACTTTAGTATTGCAAACGACTTCTTTCACTAGTATGGCCATTCATATTTGGAAAAAAAATTAAAATACAGGAGGGGGTTACAAGTATTTAGATGACATCTTCAAGTAAGTACTTAAGGGGGGCCAGCCCAGTGGTGTAGTGTTAAGCTCACACACTCCGCTTCAGTGGCCCGGGGTTCACAGGTTTGGATCCCGGGGGCAGACCCAGCACTGCTCATCAAGCCACGCTGTGGTGGCATCCCACCTAAAACAGAGGAAGACTGGCACAGATGTTAGCTCAGCGACAAGCCCCTCAAGCAAAAAGAGGAAGACTGGCCCTGAGCTAACATCTTTTGCCAACCTTCCTCTTTTTGCTTGAGGAGGATTTTTGCTTGAGATTGGCAACAAATGGTAGCTCAGGGCCAATCTTGCTCACAAAAAAATTAAAAAAAAAAATTAAGTACGTAAGTGTTTTTCAAAAAGGTTTTTTGGCTGTGTACAATGGCAAGAAATACATTTTACATCGTGACTTAATACATGCATACACATACCTGCATATTAACTGTACAAATAATTAAAAAAAGCTTGCCCAACAGTACCAACTCATAGTATGATGTACACTACTCTCTATTCTATTTCATCTTAAATGCTGTCAGGACCCACTAAACTGATTTCATCACCTACCACTAGGACACAGCAGGCAGTCTGAAAGCCTTGTTTGGATGAATGGTGAACACAAGAGGGACTTGTGATGTATCTATTTTTTTAAGGGAAGTTTTTCTTACTAGGAGGCAGGCATTTATTATAATATACTAAAATTCTGGACTCTCACACATTAATGAAAGCAAATAAACGGGCTATTAATAACTTCACATGGGTGAAAAAGGTTACTCAATCCAAAAGTTCCAGATTTTTCAGAGGAAATAAAATCTTAAACCTCAAGTTATTTACTGATCCTCAGAAAATACCACCCCCAAAACATCTGTCTTAAAGCTATGGATTAGTTCCGAACTTCAAAGGCCCGGAGTTCGTTTTGTTTTTCCCCAAGGGAAAGATTCACCCTGAGCTAACATCTGTTGCCAATCTTCCTCTTTTTCCTCCCCAAAGCCCCAGTGCATGGTTGCATATTCCAGCTGTAAGTCCTTCTAGTTCTTCTGTGTGAGCCCCTGCCACAGCATGTGGTTTGGTGACCGGGAAACGAACCTGGGCCGCCGAAGCGGTGAGAGCCACATTTTAACCACTAGGCCATCAGGGCTGGTTCAGAGTTATTTTCTTCTAAATTATTATTTGAGCTTTTACACTCCATATACCACCAGTTCCAATTCATTTTAAATGAAACCACACTTTCACACAACGTTGGATTTGATATGACCTACAAATAACTTACAACTATATAATTAATTTTAAAATTTCAATGATTTAGGTAACTACAAAATGCCACAGATCACCATTTAAAATCTAGAATTCAAAGGCATACAGTCAGAGCCAAAAGTTGTTCTCTTCTTCATTTAACATTTGAAAAACCATAAAAACCTAAGTAATTTGTACTAAAATACACATATATGTATTAAAATACTTAATAATGATGATGTTAGTTAATACCAAACATATTTTTAACTCACTACTACTTCACATATGGTACAAGAGTTAAATGTGTTAAAAGTGCCTGGAAAAAAGCCACACACTCTCTAAAAACGAATATCCAAGAAAAAAGAGGAGGAACCGATCAATTAAGAGATTTAGTAGGCACAATGACCAAATGCAACGTGCAAACCTTGTTTGGTCCCAATTCAAACAAATCAGTTGTACATCAAAACTTATGACTAATTAAAGAAACCTAAGTATTTCCTGGACTATTCCTATATTGTTTTCAGATGATATTATGGTAGTATTTTTAAAAGTTTTTACCTTTGACACTCATACTGAAGTACTTCTAGATGAATTAAATGATAGTGACATCTAAGATTTGCTTTAAAATAATCCAGAAGAGTGTAGGAGGAGAGTGAAGTGGGGAGGTACAGATGAAATAAGAGTGGTCACTTTTTAAAAAAGTGGGTAATGGGGGCCCAGCCCCAGGGCGTGGTGGTTAAGTCTGGCATGCTCTGCCTTGGCGACCAGATTTGTGGGTTTGGATCCTGGGCATAGACCTACACCACTCGTCAGCCATGCTGTGGTGGTGACCCCCATACAAAATAGAGAAGAATGGCATCAGACGTTAGCTCAAGGCTACACTTTCTCAAGCAAAAAGAGAGGAAGACTGGCAACAGACATTAGCTCAGGGCAAACGTTCATCGGAAAAAAAAAGGGGGGAATAGGTGCATGAGGCGGTCATTATATTAGACTTGATTTTTGTTTGTATTTTCAATTTTCTATAATCAAGTACCTGTTTGCAGATTCAAACAAGCCAACTATACAAAGTAATCTTGGAGACAACTGGGAAAAATTGAACATGGACTGGGTAATAGGAAAACTGGTGGTTAAACAAGAAAACCCCTAGGCTGGCTTGGTAGTATAGGGGTTAAGTTCACACACTCTGCTTCGGCAGCCTGGGGTTCGTGGGTTCAGATCCTGGGTGCAGACCTACACATCATTCATCAAACCATGCTGTGGTGGTGTCCCACATACAAAATAGAGGAAGACTGGAGCAGATGTTAGCTCAGAGCCAATCTGCCTCACCCAAAAAAAAAAAAGCCATATCAATTAAAAACACATATTCAAGCATTACAAGTATTTAAGATAGAATGACAGGGTGCCTGGGCTTGGCTTTGAAATATTCTACCCCTCCCCATATAGTGCGGAAGACAGATGAAACAGGAATGGCAAAAATTCTGATAAAGGTAAAACTGGGAAATGAACAGAGTGTTTTATGGGTAGTTTTTGTTTGAAAAAGTTCTGGAAATAGGTAATGGTAATGGTCACATAACCCTGTGATTACTGAATTATAATCATTGTGAACACTAGTGCTACCAAATTGTACAGTTAGAAATGGTTAAAACTGTAAATTTTATGTTACACATATTTTATCTCACAAAACCAACAAAACCCTGGGTAACGGCCATCTGGGGGTCTGACACACCAGTCTACTTCTGTTTATGTAGGCACACGCTCAGAGCCATTTTTAAGTGTTAGGCACAATGAGCAACTGGTAAATTCTAGCCCAATTTAGACCGCACTGAGGTTCCTCCATTAACAGAATTAGCTCAAGAAGCAATTCTTCATATTTTCAGACAGTCTCTAAAAGAACACATCGGCTTCCTGTGGTTCCAGCTCTGCCTCCAGAGCCACACTTTTCTTCCAGTTAACAGTCCTTCAGGGCTGCCAGGTGTTGTATCCCTGCCAAATCTTCTTTTTATCACAGACCTACACTGATCTCGAAATTGTCCCCAGCATGAATTAAGACAGGGATACCAAACCACACTGCTACTTGTTTCACCAGGCACTTTGCAGTATTTAAAAAAGCCAGATTCAGGGCCGGCCCCGTGGCCGAACGGTTAAGTTCGCGCACTCCACTTCAGCAGCCCAGGGTTTCACCGGGTTGGATCCTGGGTGTGGACATGGCACCGCTCGCTGGGCCATGCTCGGGTGGCGTCCCACATGCCACAACTAGAAGGACCCACAGCTAAAAATATACAACTATGTACCGGGGGGCTTTGGGGAGAAAAATGAAAAATAAAAAATCTTTAAAAATATACAACTATGTACCAAGGGGTTTTGGGGAGAAAAAGGAAAAAACAAACAAAAAAAGACAGCTTCATTAGAGAATGTCTTTGATAAAGCAGTAAAAATGATTAATTTTATTAAATCTTGACCCATTTTTTAATATCCCATGTTATGAAACGGGGACAAGGCACTTCTGTTGCTACAAAGTACGACGGTTATCTCCCAGAAAAGCACTCATGCAACTGAGTTACAAGTTGAACTAGCTCTTCTTTTCATGGAACACCTTTTTTACCCGAAAGAAGAATGAACAAACTATTATTCAGACTTCGGTACTAGGCAGACTTCTTGCAAATAAGTGAGCCTGTCACTTCAAGGAAAACTAACAGTATCTGTTGCCAATGATAAAATGCAGGCTTTCAAGCAAAAAACCAGAATTTAAGAAAACTTGTATCCATCAACACACGCTTGACAGCCTCCCAACTCTTGAAATTTTTCTGATGAAACTGAGGGTGATATTAATGAACCTGACTTTTGATACTGTATAATGAAATGTGTCAACATTTGGAGGACTTATATAACTCAGTGAACTGATATTTTCCAAATGACCAATGCATCATGTTACAGAACCATCCGCTCGTCAAGGATTCACTGAAAACATGACAGATCAGTGGATTTTAATGCAACAGTATGAAAAGTTTATTGATCAGGTTTCAGATTCCGCACTGTAACTACCCGTTATGGAACTACTGCCTGTCGAGTTTTGGTGTGGTAGCAAATAGGAATATCCACAATTACGTGAAGAGACTATTAAAACCCTCCTCCCTCTTCCAACTACTTATTTGTGTAAGGCTGGATTTTCTTCACATGTGTCAACCCCAGCCTATCTCAAGAGTGAATACAGAAGCAGGTATGAGAAACCAGCTGTCTTTTATTAAGCCAGATATTCAAAAGGCTCCCAAAATGCAACCGATTAATTATACACTACTGTGCAGAACAGGGAGATTACAGTCTCTACCTACCCTATGCTGGAGCGCAATGCTTAACTGAGGTGTTACGTTTTCAGTGGAGCACACCCAGAGGGCCCCATCACGAAGGAAAGTTTTACAAATCACGGTATGAGGAAAATTTCAGAAAACTAAGGAGGTTCAATTTAAAAAGCCAACTTAGACATTATAGCTGTTGGGTTTTATCAAAATCAAGCACTTACACTTATTTCGTGGCCTGAGTGCGCGGGCCTAACCAGCTGTACGAACGATGAAAAGGCAGAGAGGCACGGCATCCTCGCCTGCCCAACTCTCCCTCCCATTTCTAGGGGAAGCTGGAAACCGGAAGATGAATCTGACCCAGAAGTGATACTCGCCCCCCAACCCCCTTCTGCTATGTATGTTCCAAGCTTCCAGGAAGGCTTCTTGGATTTGTGTGACGTCTTCCCAGAACACTAAGGTTAATTTCAAACAGAAGTACAAATTTAAAAAATACACTAAGAAAGTTTTTAGAAATATCAGACGCATTTATATTGAACATTCCAAGCATAAATTCTGTAACAAATCAATAATTTACAAGAATGAATTACTCTGTACTTATTTAGATTACTTATGGTATCCTAGTCATAAACTGCTTTATGCCATAAAATGAACAGATTTCTCTTGGCTTTAGAAGTATAGCCAGGAAAGTAAAAACTCACTTCAGTTAACTCAAGAGAACTTTCCCCACCCCTACTAACCCCAAGGGAAGTATTTTAAGACATTAAAAAATTATAAATCAAGAGCAACCAATTATTAAGTACTTTTTAGGTACCAGATACTGTTCTATGCACTTAGACATGTCATTTACCCCACCAGCCCTTTATAGGAGTTTCCATCTTACATGTGGGGAAAATGAAGCTCAGAGAAATAAAGGAACTTGTTTCAGATCACACAGCTAATACATGGCTGAGCTGATACTCAAGCTCTGGAGCGCCTGATTCCAAATCTAGGGCTTCTGACTGAACTGTCTCCCAGAGACCTCTTGGCAAAACCAAGTATTCATATGACACTTTTCATAGGGGATACTGACTTGGAATTAAGCATTGGGAGACTAGGGAGTGAAGAGAAGGATGACAACAAACCCAAACAACTTGCCATTAGATAGGTGAATAGGAGTTTAGAATGAGCTTTTCAATACCTCTACAAATCCCGGTATCAGTGGAAACAGCTACGCTTTCATGCACGGCTTTCCTTCCTGCTCTAAGTCTTAAAATACGCTTAGAAACTTAGACAGATGCCAAGCTTAAGTGTTACAAGACTCAAAGGTTAGAATTCTAAACCCCTAAGCGGAACCTGATAAAGAATACTTCAATTTGTCGTTTGATCAATTTTTAGTAGCTACCATTTCAGGATTCTCAGTTCTTGCTGACTCCGAATTCCAAGCTGATCCTCAGGACTGATGGTTTTACAGGGTAACACTGGAAAGGTTTGGCTGCAGTTAGAAATGCAACATCAGTCTTACTTTCCACTTTGTTGCCAGTGGCAAATGAAAAACTGGAACCTCAGAAAGATAATTTAGCAAACTGCAAAAACAAAATACAGTCAAGATCTGGTGTAATCAACTCCTGAGAACTTGAATTTTGTTTTGGCTTGCTTTCTGAGCAACAACGGAGTCCCTGGTTCTCTCCTTGGCTTCTGGGGGCATGCGGCTACAGGTCGTCCAACAGTGCTCCCTGAGAACCGCACTGGCTATTACGTACAACTACAAAACAAATGGACGGGGAATGCATAGTTATTAAAACCAAGGTTTTAGATTATGACTGTATATTTCAAACCTGCTGTTCCTTTCAGCTGTGACCCAGTGGTTTAGAGTTGAACAATTTAATCTAGCTAAGGTGTTGAGGTGCCTTAAAAAAGTAGCCAACGAGGGCCGGCCCCACGGCCAACCGGCTAAATTCGTGCACTCTGCTTGGTGGCCCAGGGTTTCCAGGGTTCAGATCCTGGGCATGGACCTAGCACCACTGATCAAGCCATGCTGAGGCGGCATCCCACATAGCAGAACCAGAAGGATCTACAACTAGAATGTACAACTATATAATGGGGGGCTTTGGGGAGAAGAAGAAAAAAAGATTGGCAACAGATGTTAGCTTGGGGCCAATCTTGAAAAAAAAAAAAAAAAAGTAGCCAACCCAAGACTAGCTTTCTATAGGTGGGATCTATAATGCTTAAGCATTGTATCTGAACAAACAGCACCAACACATCTCCTGATGTGAACGCTATTCAAATAACAACTGAAATGATCACTAAACACTATCTGGTCACCTAACCTACCATTGTGCTAAATTTCAGAGATCCCAATAACTGATATCTCCTGATCAGATGAAATTAAAACATGGAAATATGAAAAACGAAATAACAGTGACTATCTGGAATAGAAAAGCTTTGGCACAGACCACACCACTACATGCCCGGGCCTCTCTTAAATTTGCAGACCCACTCCAGACACTGTCTAAATGCACATACAAATTCACCAACAAGTGTTTAAACCTACTTTTAAGAATCTGAGCAATATTTCCTAGGTACTTTTACATGGCTATGAAATCAAATGGAAAATTCTAAGAAGGTCAGATGTAGAAGATGCTTAACCGTAAAGAGACTTTTTATTAGTTTAAGCTTGGGAGATGTAGAGTGCTAGCTACTATTCTCTCATACCAGTTTCTGGAGCACATCTGAGCACATGGCTAACACTTTCATTTGTCTTTTGATATCTGAAAACAACAGCATCTTAAGAGAATTTTACTTTTGATCACTTTCTATTGTTCAAGGCACTCTGTCAAAATTTGACAGTCACTAAAAGTTTAGCTTGAACAGTTCAAGTCACCAGAAGAGCTGGCAAATTTGTCAAAAGGCAGAATTAAAAAAAAAATCCCCAGGATTATTATAACATGACTAACTTATTGTAGTCCCAAACCAACTAAAACTCCTTGAATCTGCCTTAAATTGAACCACTTTGTTTAAGGAGTTTCCCTGGGTACTTCTGAATGTTTCTTGAAACTAGGGGGAAAAAATCTTAGTTATTAAATTTCAAGATGACTGAAGTACAAATTTGATGTCTAGAAACCTACCCCAAAGGCAATAATTTTACATGCCATCCAACAACTATTTCTTTTTTATTACCAAATAAAATAGTCTTTGAAATCACAGGTGGCTCCGCCTCCCCCAACTCCCATGTTCCAGTGTCATGAACATTATTGGGTACACTCCCGCACCAAAACAAGCCTTTGAGCCATTCCCAGACCAAGGTATTAAAAGATCATTCTTCACCAAAGGTACTTTTGGGATTGAAACCCCGGAGACTGGGCACCTCAGCAGGTCCTACTGTGGTGTTATCCTGGGAAAGGAACCCTTCTGGAAAAGCCCAAAAGGCCAAGTGTGTCCTTGACCAACAGGAAGATGTTTATAACCTATCTTCTAAACTCTGTATGAATTAACTTGTGTTTACAAAAAATAATCCAGTGCGGGTTCCTGGAATTAAACACCATACGCTTTTTACTAAACAGTCAAGGATTTTTCTTTTAAACACGGTGCCTCAACTATCATATATAGTCTGTATACGACCAGAATCAGATTCCTTCTCCAGGTCAGAGCGAGACACTAAGGAGACATAAAATTTCCGGCCAGCAAGCACGCAGCACTTATCAACAAGGTGCTCGGACCCAAAAAAAAAATAACAACGAAAGAAGCTACGATATGTTTCCTTTGGTCGGTCTCCCCCAACTCTGGCCTGAATCGGACCAGTCCCGGGCTCCAGCCGCCAAATCCCTGCCTCACACGTAAGGGGAAGGGAATCGCCCCCCTCGGCCCGCCTCGTGGCGAAGGGGCCAGGCGCCTGCAGAGCCGGCGGACCGCGGGGCACCCGGGCTGGAGCGGCGGGCCGCGCCCCCACCCCCGCGCTGCAGCACCCCGCCGGCCTGGGGGATGGGGCTGGCGGCGGGCGCCCGTCCTCCCGGCACTCGCGCCGCTGCGGCCTGGCCCTGCGGCCGAGGCCGGGGAAGGACCACACGTCGTCGCCGGCCGGAAGAGAGGCAGGGATCCGACCCGCGGGCAAGCCCCAGGAGCCTAACCGCCGCCGCCCCCTCCCCGAGCGCGCCATTTCCAGGCCCCGGCCCTCCAGGCGCCTCTCCCGGCCTCCGCGGGCCCGCCGGGCCCCCGCCTCTCGCCGCCCCGAGCGAGCGCGGGACGGCCGCAGCCCCGGGGCCCTCGCCACCGCCCGCGCCGCCCGGGGCCCGCGCCGCCCGCCTCACCCTCTGCCGCCGCCGAAGCTGCTGTAGGCCCGATCGTCGTAGGTGTCGAAGTCCGCCATTTGCCGTCTCCGCTCCGAGAGGAACCAGGGTGAGCGAGGAAGGACCCCGCAATATAACTCCCCCCGCCCCGCCGCCGGGGCTGTCCGCCGCACCGCCTGATCGCAAATCGCACGCACGCACGCGCGCGCGCGCACGTACGCCGCGCCGCGCCCGGCCTGGGCCGACGGGCTGCTGCTGTCCCGGCGCGCTCTGCGGCCCACGTGGTACGGCGGCGCGTTGGCCCGGCGCCTGGCCCGCGCCCCGGCCCATTGTGTGCTGGCCCGGTGGTTTTACCCTTTGCCGCCGCCGCCGCCCCGCCCGCCCCGCCCTCCTGTGGACGCGGGCCTGGCCCTCCCCCGAGAACCTCCGGGGCGCCCCCTGCGCTCTCTGAGGGCCCCTCTCCGGCCTGGCCTGAGAGCCTGCGCCGGCCCGTGCTTTCTGCGGTCGCTTAGGGTTTGGTCCTTCACACCCTGCAGGGACCCCAGAGGCCTGCCCCACTGGAATCCCCGCCGACCCCCTCTTCCCGGCCAAGGGCGTGCCGGCTAGCGCCAAAGTAAGGGCCACATCCTCCAGGGCGGAGACCCCGGAGCTGGGAACTCAATGAGAAGGCACAAGGGCAGAGGGCCTGGAAAGGGTGAGACTGGGGTCAGGATCCGAGGGCGCGAGGCGATGCGGATGCGAACAGGAATCCTGCCTTCAAGGGCCCACTCGCGGCCTGGCTATGGGGTGGGCCCTGAGATGAGATTAGAGTGTAGGTTGTCGTTGAACTAAGGAGAGTCGGCGCATCTCGCTTTTGCAGAAGTCATTGCACTGGAGAAGAATCCTGTCTTGACTAGAATTTCATCTAGCAATAGCAAAGAATGGATACCAATGAAAGTTAATTACCCGGGTCATTTCTCAGGTTTGTGATTGAGATTGTGGTAATATTGGCTACTCCAAACCTTGATGTGTCTAGGCACAGTTTGAAAGAACCTCATAGAATTCTTGCAGTGTATACCCACTAAATATAAAAGTAAGTATACAAAAGAACTGTACCCAGCAGGTAGAAGAGTATAAAAATGCTTTTATATTTAAGCATTTTCTGCTACTTTATCCCGGTACTGGGATGGACAGAGCACTATTAACACATTTTTTGTTTTTCTGTCTCTTTTTCTTTTCAAGTAGTATTGTCAGATAGACCCACAGTAACCTGGGTTCTGCCTCAAGCAAGTTACTGAACCTCTTTGACGTCTCAATTTTGTCATCTCTGTAAGGGGAGGGTATCACCTACCTCCTCAGTATTGTAAAGATTAAATGAGGAAATGTTTGTAAAATTCCTGGTCCACAATAATCTGTCTTGAGCACCTACCTACTATTTGTCTGGCAGCATTATGGGTATTTTACATATATAATTCCCAAGTTTCTTATGTTACAGCTGTGGAAACACCGAGAGAGAGGAAGTGACTTGCACAAGGTCACACAGCTTTATCTCGTAGCACATAGCTCAGAGAAGAACCAATGGTTTCTTCTCTCTTGCGCAGTTTAAACTTGGACCCCCCATCTCTGCCCCATAACTCTATTATTCTTAAAGTGCAGTTAAATGCATTTGATTACTAAATGAAAACTTCTGTATTTATTCTTTCTTCTTCCAGTTTTATTAAGACCTTAATATTCTTGAACGGCCTTACATTTTTTTTTTCCAAGTCTCCCAGTCCAAAGTCACCTCAAGGCGAGATCCTGGAGGACAGGAACCATGTTGAGAGGATTCTCTCTGTCATCTGCTGTGGGGCCCTACATAAGGACGAAGGGGGTAATTTAATCGTTAACGAAGTAAAGGGAGGGAAGACTTCTGGAAGGCCTGTGGCTGGGGCTCTCCCAGCACCAGGACCATCCTTGGGTCATCCGCTCTCTTCAGTCTCAATCCCCATTTCTACCCAGCCAGCACCCGAGACCAGTTCCTACGGGCACACTCCTAGACCCTACTGTCTGTAGGCCCTTTCCCTTTCTTTTGGTCTCCAGCACATGGCCCACCTCCCACCCAGGATCCA
This sequence comes from Equus przewalskii, assembly GCF_037783145.1. Taxonomy (NCBI): domain Eukaryota; kingdom Metazoa; phylum Chordata; class Mammalia; order Perissodactyla; family Equidae; genus Equus; species Equus przewalskii. The sequence goes on along the minus strand of NC_091842.1, from coordinate 11,750,958 downwards.
GAGAATTTGAAGCCAGCACTAGAAAGTTCCATAAACATGGTGACTGCCTCCATGGCAAAATTAGATCCACCCTCTCCTGAGCATGAGCTTGGATCCTGATTTGTTCGCTAACTTGTTCCCCAGAGCGGAAATCCCAGCCTTCACCAGTCCCCTTAAGCCCCAGAAGTGGGGCCTGCAGCCCTCTCGAAGGTTCTGCTCAGATACCACTTTCACTGAGGAGCCTTGAGTGTAGCGGTGATCCTGTGGGTTGCATTTCAAACTGCCTGTGTTTAAATCCTGGCCAGGCCACTTACTACCAGCTGTGTGACCTCAAGCATGTTTTTCAATGTGTCAGTTCTTTGTCTGTAAGACAGTAATAATCGTGATTGTGATAGCAGCTTTCAGTATTCGTGCTATTCTTAGGTTCTGAAATGTTGCTGTTTTGTCGGTGTAATACTCTTAACTTATCTAAAATAGTCTAGATATGAGCCATTTTTATGTTGAGATTAAGATCAGGGACTTAAATCTTCAACTTACGTGAAAAGACACTGATAATCTGTAAATCCATACAGATCTGCACCGGTGTCAGTCTCATTAAGCATCTGTCTGGAGCCACTACAGAGCTTCTGTTACAAGCATGAGTGTTACTCTAGGTCGAAGGCTTTCCAAACAAGTGAACAGAAATATGAGAAAAATTGAGATTGACACATGGAATCGCCATCTATACACGATGAACATAAAGAAGGAAAAAACCGTGCTGAATATGCTTTCTTTGTAACAAAACTATAGCTTACTAACAGTAAAAATGTGCAGACTTTGCAAAATAACTCAAAGACTTCAAAAAGAGCTCCAGTATATCAGATAGGAGGTGGAAATATGTGAAGAAGGATGCTTCAACTCTGCGCCTTTGGTCTCTTTTCCACAAGCAGCCATAGTGTTTCTTCCAGCCTAAATCAGGGCATATCACAGCTCTGCTCAAACCCTCCCGCCCTCCTCAGAGGAGGAGCCAAGACCTGGCTGTGGCCAGAAGCCTGCGTTCGGCAGCTCGCCCTTCCGGGCCCTCCTCCCTTGTCTCTCCCAGCATTTGTCTGCCCAGCCACACCGGCTTTGCTGTTCCTCTAATCCCCCATTCACCTTCCTGCTTCGAGCTTATGCTTTCCTGTCCTCCGATACTCGCGTCGCACTCGTCTTTGCTTCCTTTAGGCCTCTCTTCCAGGAAGCCCTCTCTAACCACCCTGTCTGAAATAGCAACAGCCCCCAAGTTTCTCTCTCCTGCCCTGCTGGTTCTTTTTCCCAGCACTTGTCTCACCCGATTTCTCATCTGTTTGTTGTTTTCTTATTTCACATGTCTTCCCTGAGAGCAGGCGGTTTGCTTTGCTTGCTGATGAAGCCCCAGCACCTGGAGCAGGGCCTGCTTCATAGACAGAGCTCAGGAAATACTGGTGCTTCTACAGAAACGGTCAGATGAAAATATCTGGAGTCAGATGAAAACTGTTTCTTCATCATCCCATTCCTCCTGTCCCTCAACTTGGGTAGCATCGCAAAGAGCTTCTGCAGCCACTGGAGCTCTTTGGATAAAAAGACCCTGTGGCTCAACAACGGCACCATTCAGGTGCTTTATTATTATTTTTAACAGTTTAATTGAGGTGTAATTTACATACCACGTAATTCAGCCATTCAACGCGCGCGATTCAGTGGTTTCTGGTATGTTCACAGGGTTATGCAACCATCAGCACAATTTTTGAACATTGTCATTACCCAAAAGGAACCCTGTTCCCCTTAGCCTTAACTCCTCAATCCCCACATCCCCCCAGAGCTGGGGCGCAACTAATTTACTTTCTATCTTTATAGATGTGCACATTCTGGACATTCCATATAAATGGAGTTAGACAATATGTGGTCCTTTATGACTCACTTCTTTTGCTTAGCGTGTTGTCAAGGTTCATCCCTGCTGTAGCATGTATCGGTATTTCCTTCCTTTTTATTGCCAAATAAAATTCCATTGTATGGGTATACCACGTTTTGTTTATCCATTCATCAGTTGTTAGACATTTGGGTTGTTTCCGTTTTTGGCTCTTACGAGTGGTGTTGCTGTGAACATTTGTGGACAAGTTTGTGTGTGGATAAGTGTTTTCCCTTATCTTGGATACGCACGTGGAAGTGAAGTGCTGGATCACGTGGTAACTCTATGTTTAACTATTTGAGGAACTTTCAGACTTTTCCAAAGTGGCTGCACCATTTACGTTCCTACCAGCAGTGTGCAGATGCCAGTGTCTCCACATCCTCGCCAGCACTTGTTATCTTTTTGATCATAGCCACTCATGGATGTGAAGTGGTGTCTCATTGTGGTTTTAATTTGCATTTCCCTAATGACTATGAACATCTTTTCATGTGTTTATTGTCCATTTATATGTCTTATTTGGAGAAATGTATATTCAGAGCCTTTGGCCCATTTTTAAATTGCATTTTGTCTTGTTATTACTAAGTTATAAGTGTTCTTTATATGTTCTAGATACAAGACCCTTATCAGATATATGATTTACAAAGCTTTTCTCCCATTCTGTGTTCTTTTTCACTTACTTTATGGTGTCATTTGAAGCAGAAAATTTTTAAATTTTTTTTCTTTTTTCTTTTTTTTTTTAAAGATTGGCACCTGAGGGGCTGGCCTTGTGGCCAAGTGGTTAAGTTCGCATGCTCCGCTTCAGCGGCCCAGGGTTTCGCTGGTTCAAATCCTGGGCGTGGACGTGGCACCACTCATCAAGCCGTGCTGAGGCGGCGTCGCACGTACCACAACTAGAAGGACCCACAACTAAAATATATATGCAACTATGTACTGGGGGGCTTTGGGGAGAAAAAGGAAAAATAAAATCTTTAAAGATTGGCACCTGAGCCAACATCTGTTGCCAATCTTCTTTTTTTTTCCTTCTCCCCAAAGCCCCCCAGTACATGGTTGTATATCCTAGTTGTAGGTCCCCCTGGTTGTGCTGTGCGGGACGCTGCCTCTGCATGGCCTGATGAGCAGCGCCATGTCCACGCCCAGGATCCGAACCAGTGAAACCCAAGACCGCCAAAGCAGAGCATGTGAACTTAACCACTCGGCCATGGGGCCAGCCCCCAAACTTTTTAATTTTAATCATGTCCAATTTATCTATTTTTTCTTTAGTTGCGTATGCTTTAAATGTCATATCTAAGAAAACATTGCCTAATCCAAGATCACAAAGGTTTAGCCTATGTTTTCTTCTAAGAGTTTTATAGTTTCAGTTCTCACATTTAGGTCTTTGATCCATTTTGAGTTAATTTTTGTGTATGGCGTGACATAGGGGTCCAACTTCGTTTGCATGTGGATATCTAATTGTTCCAGCACAATTTGTTGAAGACTGTTCTTTACCCATCAACTTGTGTTCGCACCCTTGTCAAAAATCCACTGACTGTAAGTGTAAGAGTTTATTTCTGGACTCTTAAATCTAGTCCATTGGTCTGTAAGTCTAGCCTTATGCTGGTACCACATTGTCTTGATTTCTGTAGCTTTGCAGTAAATTTTGAAATCAGGAAGTGTGAGTCCTCCACCTTTGTTCCTTCTTTTCAAGATTGTTTTGGCTATTTGGGGTCTCTTGAGTTTCCATATGAATTTTAGGATCAGCTTGTCAGTCTTGAGAGAAATCAGCTGGCATTTCAATAGGCATTGCACTGAATTTGTAGATCCGTTTGGGCAGTACTGCCAGTTTAACAATTTTCAGTCTCAGGATCTGTGAGCATGGGATGTCTTTCTCTTTAGTTTCTTTCACCAATGTTTTGTAGTTTTCAGAGTATAAGTTTTCAACTGTTTTTGTTAAATTTATTCCTAAATGTGTATATATTTTTTGAGGAAGGTTAGCCCTCAGCTAACATCCGCTGCCAATCCCCCTCTCTTTGTTGAGGAACATTGGCCCTGAGCCAATCTGTGCCCATCGTCCTCTATTTTATATGTGGGATGCCACCACAACATGGCTTGACGAGTGGTGTTAGGTCTGCGCCTGGCATCTGGACTGGTGAACCCTGGGCCACCAAAGCAGAGTGCACGAACTTAACTGTTATGCCACCGGGCTGGCCCCCTAAGTATTTTTTTGATACTGTTGTAAAATGGAATTGTTTTCGTAATTTTTCAGTTTGCTCATTGCTAATGTATAAAGATTCTATTGACTTTCGTGTATTGGTCTTGTATACTGCAACCTTGCTGAACTCATTTATTAATTCTAATAGCTTGTAAGTGGATTCCTTAGGGTTTTCTATGTATAAGATCATGTCTTCTGGGCTGGCTCTGTGGCCAAGTGGTTAAGTTCGCGCGCTCCGCTGCGGTGGCCCAGGGTTCGGATCCTGGGCGCGGACATGGCACCTCTTGTCAGGCCACATTGAGATGGCGTCCCACATCTCACAATAGAAGGACCTGCAACTAAGATATACAAGTGTGTACAGGGGGGGTTTGGGGAAATAAAGCAGGAAAAAAAAAAAAGATTGGCTGGCAACAGTTGTTAGCCCAGGTGCCAATCTTTAAAAAAAAAAAAAAGATTATGTCTTCTGCAAATAGAGACAGTTTTACTTCTCCCTTTCCAATCTAGATGCATTTTTATTTCATTTTCTTCTGTAATTGCTCTGGGAAAACTTATGCAGTCATGTGTGACATAATGTTTCAGTCAATGACAAACTGCATATATGGTGGTGGTTCCATAAGATTGTAGTGGAGCTGAAAAATGCCTATTGCCAAGTGATGTCCAGCTGTGGTAACTTCCTAGTGCAACGCGTTGCACATTTGTGGTGCTGCTGGTATAAACAAACCCAGTGTGCTGCCAGCCGTATAAAAGTATAGCACATACAACGATGTACAGTACGTAATACTTGATAATGATAATAAACAACTACGTTAGTGGTTTATGTATATACTATACTTTTTATCGTTATTTTAGAGTGTACTCTTTCTACTTATAAAAACATTTACTGTAAAATAGTATGCCATGTCATGCAGGCAGTAACCTCATACATCTCGTGTTTACCGTGTCTGTTGATTGCATCATTTTCTCTTGTGCTTGATTTGATCTCATGCTGTTTTGTTCTTCATGGCCCCTAAGCATACGAAATCCACTGCTAATATTGCCAGTAAGAGACCACGTTGAGTGATTGACCTGGAAACGAAATTTAAAGTGATTTAAGGCTGCGAAGGTGGAAAATCAGTGATGGTTATTGCTTGCCAGTCAGGCGTGTTCCATTCCACCCTAGCTACGATCTTGAAGAACAAGAACAAAGTGACAGAAGCTGTTAAAGGCTCTGCTTCATTGAAGGCAATGAGACTAACACAAATTTGAGAAGGGCCTAAATCAGACATGGAGAAACTTCTAGTGACCTGGACTGAAGACCAGACACAGAAGTGTGTCCCTCTCAGCACCGCGACAGACACAGCCGAAGTGAAAGTTTGCAATGTTGAATGACAAGGCTGGACCCAACTACGGTGTTGAATTTACTGCTAACTCTGGGTGGTTGAAATGATTCAAGAATCGTTGTTCATTACGCGATGTGAAAGTGGGGGTGGGTCTGCGCGAGCTGAGGTGAAGGCAGCTGGAGAACTTTCGGAAACTAGAGAAGCTGATTGTGGGGGAAGGCTACTTGCCAGAGCAATATTCCACACGGTGAAGCCTCCCTCCTCTGGAATCCGATGCCTGAGAGGACTCGCAGCCAGAGGAGGCCAAGGCCGTGCCAGGCTTCAAGGCTATCAGGGACAAGATAACAGGCTCACTTGGGGGCAGTGTTGCAGCCTACAACTTGAAACTCTCGGTGATCTGGCACAGTGAGAGCCTTCAGTGAGGGTCTTCAAGCATATCAGCAAGCACACACTGCCAGGGTACTACGGGAGCAATCAGAAGTCGTGGATGACGCAGCTCCTCTGCCAAGGTGCCCTCCTGAATTGCTATCCCAGTGAAATAGTGAAGTACTGTTTGGTGAATAACATACCTTTCAAGAGCTTGCTTATTGTTGGTAATGCTCCCGCACATCCTCTCTTTATTGGTGATCTTCATCCCAGATCAAAGCAGTGTTTCTCCCTCCACACACCGCCTCTTTGGTCCAGCTGATGGATCAAGGACTTAGAGGGTTTATAAGGCCTACTGCCTGCGGAGGACCTTTGCCCAGGCTGTTGCTGCAACTGAGGAAGACGCAGAGAAGGCAATGATGCAATTTTGCAAGGATCACAACGTCTGTGACTGCATCAAGGACCCTGCTTGGGCTTGGGGGTGAGGAGGGTGTGGATGGCATCTGGAAGAAGACACTCGGAGGTTCATCTGTTACTTCAAGGGATCTGCCAAGGGTGAGGAGGCTGCAAAAATCAGCCAGGCTGTGGTGGAGACGGCAGACAGCTTTACCCTGGGTGTGGACGAGGACGACGCTGAGGGGCTCCTGAGGGACTGGCCGGTGCGGGGTTGTTGGAGCTGGAACAGGAACGCGCACCGAAGAGAAGGCAAGGGAAAAACTTGAAGAGAAGAAGAACCCCCAAGAAAATTCACCGTGAAGGTTCAGCAGAAGAGTTTGCAAACCTCAGCAAGCTCCTTAAGAAGTTTGAAAACATAGACCCCAACACCAAAAGCTTCTCATTAATAGAGAATAATGTTTATGGTGCATTATCCGCTTACAAGCAAATCTATGATGAGAAAAAGAAACCAAGCAAATCACCATAGACATATTTCTGAAAAGAGTGACATCGCCTCAAGAAGAGCCTCAGGCAGGTCCGTCAGGAGGTGTTCCAGAAGAAGCATCGTTATCAAGGGAGATGACAGCTCCATGCGTGTGACTGTCCCTGAAGACCTTCCAGTGGGTCAAGATGTGCAGGTGGAAGGCAGTGATGCTGATGATCCTGACTCTGTAGCCTAGGCTCGTGTGTGTTTGTGTCTTAGTTTTAACAAAAGAATTTAGAAAGTAAAAGGAAAATTAAAAAATAGACAGAAGATTATAGAATAAGGATGAACAAATATTTTTGTGCAGCTGTGCAGTGCTAAGTGTTATTATAGACAGACAAAAAGTTAAAAAAATTAAAATGTTTATCAAGTAAAACAATTACAGTAAGCTGTTTTATTTATTCTTAAAGAAAATTTTTTTTAATAAGTCTAGTGTAAGGTACAGTGTTTGTCAAGTCTGCAATCGTGTACGGTGATGTCCTGGCCTCCACATTCGTCACCGCTCACTGACTCAGCCAGAGCAACTCCCAGTCCTGCAGGCTCCATTCGTAAGTGCCCTCTATGGATGTACCATTTTTTATCTTTTATACCATATTTTTGCTGTACCTTTTCTGTGTTTAGATACACAGATACCACTGTTACAACTGCCTACGGTATTCGGTACAGTAACACGCTGGACAGGTTTGTAGCCCGGGAGCAGTAGGCTTTCCGTACAGTGTGCAGTGGGCTGTAGCATCTAGCTTTGTGCAAGTATATGCTATGATGTTCGTACAATGACGACGTCGTCTAACGACGCATTTCTCAGAACGTATCCCCGTTGTTAAGCGACACATGCCTGTGTGTGGGCATCCTGCATTATCCTGTATTTTTTTCTGGCAGCCCTGGTACAGGGCCTCTCTCCTGTCACTCTTGGTTACTGACCCTCGTTGACACCTAAGAGAAGACGCGTTGTCAACTCATTGGCTGTCATCGGCGATGTTTCGTCTCCTCTTTGTTTCTGGACTCCTGGGATTTCCCTTTCTTTTGTGGGAGCTCCACTGTGTATTTAAAATAAAATTTTTTAATTTTATGAAACATTTCAAAGACTTTTACTGGGAGAGTTTCCTGGTTGTCTTAGCCTGCCAGATCAGAAACATACGGGGAGGTTTTTCAGAAGGTGTTTCGTGGCCTCTCTTCCCTGCAGAATTCTGAGCCGGCCCCCTGGGGAGTGCGCCAGAACCCGCGTGGAGGCGGGCTCCTCTGGGGTAATCTGACAAACAACACACAGCTCGCTTGCCTAGTGTTCTGATTTGACTCCTGTCTCTTAGACCTGCCTCCCCAGTGCTTAACAGTTTCAGGGCCCGTAGAAGACACTGGGTAAATGAATGCTGAGTGAATGAATGCGCGAGTGGTCACTGGCGACACTGTGGTCAGCATAACCCCCTTGGCGCAGGTCTGACACTCAGTCAAACTAGATAGTGCCTGACAGCCCAGCCGTAGTAACTGCTCCGTGGAGGTCACGTTCTTCCCCTAGAACAGGAAGGAGGAGCTCACCTCCGCCCCACGAGCTTGGCAGGCTCAGGGCAGACAAATCCCAGGGTGGGGACAACTTGCATCCCAGCCTGGGTCCAGCTGTCCGGCGACCCTGATGGAGGGCACGTGGGAAGCGTGTGGCTTGGCCTAGATGCTGTTCTGTGGACTTGGACACATCGGTGCTGGATGAGTGGGCAGTCAGCCTGGAGGACAGGACCTAAGGGTGCCACAGGGGTCTCTATTAGGCCCCACCTATTTCTCTGTGTGGGGTGTGGCACAGAGTTGAGAAGGATGAGGGACACCTTGAGTGACAGTCAGGACCCAGATGGCCTCTTTTGCCCCTGTAAAGCCTTGGCTTTCCTCCTCCATCCCCTTCCCCGACCCCCTCCACCCTCAGCCCTCTCCCCATCCTCAGACTCTGCAGAGAGCTCCTCCTCCAGCGCGGCTGCCTGCCCTGGGGCTCCGGCTCTGACTCCAGGTCTCCATCCTGTTGCAGCAAGCTCCCAAAGGGTCTTCAAATCCGCGTGCCCAGTCACAGACTGACCCTCCCCCAGCATCCCGCCCTCCTGTGATGCCATCTCCACAGTGTCATCCTTACCCGTCAGTCGCCCACACTGGACACCCAGGCGTCGCCCTGGACTCCACCCTCCCCCTTCCGAATCTGCTTAGTCACCCAGTCTCCCGGATGGAGCCCACCTCTGGGTATCTCTGCAATCAGGCTCTGCCCACCACCCTCCCTGCTGTGGCCTGAGCTCAGCCACCAACACTGCCCTGTGCATCATCACACCTCCTAACTCATTGCAGCCCCAGAGGGTGGCCCCTGAGCCAGATCGGGGCCTGAGACTTGCTTTGCCTCCAAGAGTGTCTTGTTTTGCTTTTGTTTTTAAATGGGTCAACACACTAGACAAGAAGATTTCACATACAAAGAAGGAATTCTGCCTGCTCTTGGGAATTTGCTGGACTCACACGCATTTCGCCCCCTTGGCGGGAATACTGGCTGCCCCCGGTGGCAGCTGTTCCCTTCAGAGGGAACTCATATCTCCCTGATGATCACAGACCCCAACCAGGCTGTCTTGCCCCTCCAGGCACTTGAGATTAAGACTCCTGTTTCCAGTCCATCATCATCCTCGTTGCTCCCGACTCAAATGCCAAAGTTGGCCCTGCCGCTCAGCAGCTTGCCCGAGGCCCTGCAGAGATCAGCCTTCCTACCGTGGCATTCAAGGTCCTTCCCTGTTCCACCCAGGCCACCTCTCCAGCCTCACCCCAGTCCTGCAACCCTGGAGCTCCTAGCTGACTGCCTCACAGGTCTCACAATTCCCAAACACATCCGCTTCCCAGGCCTTTCTGCATGTAGATTGGGGGTTTGGTCCTCCTTCATTTACAAATAATTGTACAGGGCTGTATACACAAAAGTGAGGACAACTAGAATAAAACTCTGTCTTTGAGGAGAGACTTTGCCCAAACTTATGATGTCACAAACATTAAGAAAAGTTGAATAACAGGTTAACGAGTTCCTCATGCCCACCACTTACAAAATTGTTAACATTTGCCTATGTATATATAGGGTTTGTTTGCTGGTTTGGCTGAACCATTTGAAATTAATTCACAAACGTCACAAATGTCGTTGATACACAGTGGATGCTGATGGCTCTGCAACATGTGGGATGGTTACATGAAAAGAACTGGCTCGCCCAGGACGCTACTGAGAACTTCTGGGTAAGAGGTTGGCTAGAAAACAACTGTCAAACGTCTTCTTTTGTTTTTTTTTTTCTTGCTGAGGAAGATTGGCCCTGAGCTAACATCTGTGTCAATCTTCCTCTATTTTGTTTGTGGGTTGCCACCACAGTATGGCCACTGACAGGTGGTGTAGGTCTGTGCCCGAGAACTGAACTCAGGCTGCTGAAGCAGAGTGTGCCAAATTTAACCACTAGGCCATGGGGCTGGCCTCTTTTGTATTTTTTGAAAATTCATTTAGTATTTATTATCTTTTTTCCTTCAATATATTTTTTGAATTGAGATACAATTGTCATATAACATTCTATTACTTTTAGGTGTATACCATAATGATTCAATATTTGTATATATTGTGAAATGATCACCAGAATAAGTCTGGTTAACATCCGTCACCATATATAGTTACAAATTTCTTTTTCTTGTGATGAGAACTTTTAAGATCTACTCTCTTAGCAACTTATACTACACAGTGCAGTATTATTGACTATATTCGCCAGCACCGTGCTACCCACAAGCCACCGCGGTACTGATTTCTCACACCAGGGCATAGTTTTGCCTGCTTTTGTACTTTATATAAATAGAGGATTTTCTCTTTGGTGTCTGGCTTCTTTCACTCAATGTTACGTCTGTGAAATTCATCCACACTGTTTGTGGTTGTAGCTGATTCATTCTCACTTCTGAGAACCACTCCACTGAATGAATACATGACAGTTCATTTATCCATTCTACTGCTGATGGGCACCTGGGCGGGTTCCAAGGCTTAGTTCTAACTAACAGTGCTGCTGTGACCATTCTCGTCCACATCTTTTGATGAACACAATTCTGTTAGGTATTTCTCATTGGTATGTACCTATGAGTGGGTTCCTCACTTGATTTTTTTCGCTGAGGAAGAGTCACCTTGTGCTAACATCTGTTGCCAGTCTTCCTTTTTTTTTTTTTTTGGTGGAGGAAGATTAGCCCTGAGCTAACATCTGTGCCAATCTTTCTCTATTTTGTATGTGGGTTGCTGCCACAACATGGCTGACCAGTGGTATAGGTCTGTGCCCAGGATCCGAACCTGCAAACTCGGGCCACTGAAGCAGAGTGCACCCAACTTAAGCACCGTGGTGAGGGGCTGGCCTCCCTCACTTGATTTTATGGCTGTACAGTAGACCATTGTGTGGATGAACCATAATTTATAGATATTTAAATTGCTTCCAACTTTTTTTCTGAAATAATCTTGTACATATATCATTTCCGACAAGTATGAATACATCTGTATATTAGACATTGAAAGTGGAATTGTGTTTTAGGGCTCTGTGTAAGATTTGTTGGATCACTAAAATAAAACTCAAATCTCCTCTTCTCTTCTGACCCTTCCCCCTGAGTTTCTCTGTGGAGGCACTCTCTGCGTTTAGACAATCTTTACCCAAGAAGTGCGTTCACCAAACATCAATTGCACTCCCCAGGCATGGAGTGAATTCAAAAAAACGTGCCCATGTGTTTCCCCTCCCGGAAAGAGCGTTACTTCTCCTAACGGGGATATTGTCATAACCAAGGTGGGAACAGCCTCACCAATATTCTTGATTCATAGTACACCTCTGTTGGAATACGGCCAGGGACGGGGATCTCTCTCCCTCACAAGTCAGTGCCTCCATTCCGGACAGCTTGCATCACTGTCCAGTGCTTCCTCAACAAGTGGGTGGTAAGTCTGACCACACTTCAGCCTCAGGAGTTTTGCTTCTCCTGGCTAAAAATCCCCAGTTCTTCCTGATTTTACATATAGGAAAATGTCTGTCTCCAGACCTTTCCACGTACCGGAAATGAGCATCACTTTCTTTGTCTAACTCTAAAACTGCACTGCTCAGAGCTGCTACGCTTCCCTGACGGGGGGGCGGGGGGCACTCGCTCTACTCGATTTAGCCTTTGCTAGTCGAACTCTGATGCTCACTGGTGATGGAAACGGACTCAAACTGGCTCGAGAAAAACGAGGTAAAACAAACATCAAATCCAGTGGCTCACACAGCAGGCCCAGCCTGGCAGCCCAGCAAGGGAGGGTTTGCCTGCCTACAGATGTGTGTCAAGCCCAGAGAAGGCTCCCGACCGACCTGCTGGGTCACCTGCACACCGCCTGGACCGACCCCTGTCCCCAGGAAGATGAGAACTACGATTGCGCAAGCCTGGATTCTATGTCCTCGCCTCCATTCCTCCCGAATGCAGGAGGAACAGCGACCCTGGCCACCGAAACCAGTGGATATCTGTTATGTTACCTTCAAGATTGATGGCATTTGCTTTTCGAACCGGAGCTCACCGCTCTCAGAATGACTTGGGGATGGCTACAGATTCCACATCAGCACAGCTTAAAGCCAGGTCTCACGTGTGATAGCAATGCTCTTAGCTTTTTAAAAACTTCGTTTCTTCGGCAAACACAGCTCCATGCCCATTTGCCGGCACTTCCGTAGGTGGATGGGGTAGAAATGAACCCCGCATGGCTCTTGCGCTGGAGGACCCACAGCATGGTGGGGGAGGCAGACGTGCCACCAGACAGTGGTGTGGAATCAATGCTGAGAGGCTCCCTGGAGGAGGCAGCATTTGCAATGAGCATGGAAAAGGAGTAGGCCTTTGTCTGGTGGACACATGGGAGCAGTGAGGATGGAGAGGGAGTGGGGCATTCTGGGAAGTGGGAGCAGCATGCGCAAAGGCGCAGAGGTGAGCCAGGACTTGGAGGGTTTGGGAACCACCAGGAGTCCAGCCCCATAGGAAGACACAGTGTGGGGGAGGGACTGGGGCTGTTTGGGTAGGCAGGACCAGATGGTGACTTCCGGACAAGTGTGGTGATTCCTGCAGCCCCAGAGTCACCAACTTCCCTGGCTTTTACAGCACAAACAGCCATCATTCCAGCACCTGTTCCATGTGGTCTCAAGAAGCTCAGTGTCTCCGCCACCAAATGCCCCTGAGGTTCTCCAGGGAGGGTTCCATCTCAACGTTGTCCTTTGTCACCGATGCCCGACTTGCTGCTTCAGATACTCTCCCTGCTCTCTCCATTTTGTTCGAGCTCTCCGGTCCTCTTCACTCCCAAAATGTGGGCCTTCCCTTTCTACCCAAGGCTTGAGCTAGCAGAGCAGGAACCGGTGCAGAAAAGAAAAGCTTAGAGTGGGTATCGTGCATCAGGCTTCTCCAGGCCAGCAGCTGTGCCTCAGAGGGTCTCCTCCTGGCATGGACCCTCAGCCCTCATCCCCTATCCTTGCAGGACCCTATCCCTCAATGCCCTTTAACCTCTCCCTTCCCTTTGGTCCCAGCTCTTTGCTAGAAAAAAAATTTTTAGAAAAAGAAAAGAGGTTTAGCGATGGTCCCAATGGGGCAGCTCTTGCACAAGTTTGTCCGACTTTGCGTGTACGACCTTGGGCAGTTGCCCTTCTGCACGGCCCGTTTCAGAAACCTCCGAGCCCGTCCAAAGAGGAGCAGCAGCAAAATTCATCTGCAAATGCCTGGATCCATGAAGCATCCCGGCTTTAATTATGACGTCCCTATTCAAGAGGACTGGAGGGTGTTGCGTGCAGGGCCCCCGTTCCATTCTCTGTCAGGCCTCCGTCATTGCACGTGCTGTTGTAAGCACTAAAGGAGAGCATAATGAGTGTAGCTCCCCTGCCTGGGGCCTGGCCCGCAGCAGGTGCTCCTAAGTTTGCTGGACTTGAACCTAAATCTTGCTTGATTGGATAGTCACAATATTCTTTGTAAGGAGAAGTCAGCACTTGATTTCAAAGCTGGCATTTCCTGCTCCTATAGAGCTGCCTCCCCTCGGCCTCTCCCAGCCGCCTCCCCACGTCTGCCTTCCCGGGGGATGGAGGTCTCCATGACACCTTTTCAAGGGAGTTGTGTTTCCACTGGTATTCCAGAGGAGGTGGGAATACCCCAGGCTGAAACATTTGCACTGAGTTATGTCGCTGTAGTCCCGGAAGACATCAAGAGCACAAGGCACTGCCGGGAACCAATCCCAGCTCGCGTCCTCGGGGGCCGCAGGAAGCTGGGGGAGAGTTTTGCAGTAGCGCTGCCGTCCATTCTTCTGGCAGGAGTTCACAAGTTTGAGTTTAGGGCCAGACCCCTCCTTACGCCTCCATTATATCCCCTCTGACTATCCCAGACGCCTGTGCCCACATGGCTGCGGTTTGCCCGGCATGAGAGTCAGCCTGCAGAGAAGGGACCAGGCTGTCTGCCCTCCAGGCATTTGCTGTCTGCCTGGCAGGTCAAAGGAAATCCACCTGGCCCTTGAGGAAGGGTGTTCACGGTGTTGAGGGCCAGGGGTGCCCTTGGGAAGGGGAATTGGGTGGCCTGGAACCCAGGGAGTGGGAGAGACAGAGTTTTTACTATAAACCATGGTTTATGTTTTACCATGGGTGAATTTTGAATCTTGCACATTGTACATGCAAAGCTTACTTTTAGAAACAAATTTTAGATATGTGTCTATGTACATATATATATAGACACATATGTATTAGAATTGATAAGAAACTTTCACATATTCAGGTATATGCAGAAGCGATTCTGGTTTAAACCTGATTTGGCCCGAACTGCATGTGAATGAAAGAAGCCTCACTTCCAGCCTGTCAAGCACACTACGTCTGCTATACCCATTGAAGATAAGGACGCTTCCAACATTGTCTCAGAGTGAGGAGTGCGTGCCCTGAGAGAGGCACGCGTCCCTCCTGTCCTGCGATGCCAGGGTCGGACTCCTTGAAGACAAGTTTCCCTTCCCAGCAGTCAGGGTCATGTTGACCTGCTAATCGGTAACTAAATATCTCTGAAACTTTGAGGAATATGTGTCCTGGACTAGTTCGATGTATATTCTTTGTTCTAAAAAGGCATAAAACTTTACTGAATGCATCTCTGGAACGCTTTCTTCCTCTGTGGAGACTGCCTTCCCAGGCTAGTCCTCAGCCTGGCTCAAGTGAAACTCACCTTATCTGTCTTATCTATAGATTGGTTATTGGTTATTTGCATCAACAGAATAGAACATATATTTTAGAGTTTTGGGGTGTAGAAGTTGGGCTTTCCAGAGGAGGTGACATTTGAGATTGGTTTTGAAGGAGAATTAAAATGTGCCCAGCAGGGGAGTGGTGGGAGGTAATGGAGAGGGCGTGGTAGGAAAGGGGAACAGCCTGGGCAAAGGCCCACAGGCTTGAGAAAGCAGGATGTGTGTGGGGACTCATGAGAAGATGTGTGAGGCTGTAACTGAGGTGCCCAGGGGAGCCGGAGCCCCAGGGCAGGCAGCCGCGCTGGAGGAGGAGCTCTCTGCAGAGTCTGAGGATGGGGAGAGGGCTGAGGATGGAGGGGGTCGGGGAAGGGGATGGAGGAGGAAAGCCAAGGCTTTACAGGGGCAAAAGAGGCCATCTGGGTCCTGACTGTCACTCAAGGTGTCCCTCATCCTTCTCAACTCTGTGCCACACCCCACACAGAGAAATAGGTGGGGCCTAATAGAGACCCCTGTGGCACCCCTAGGTCCTGTCCTCCAGGCTGACTGCCCACTCATCCAGCACCGATGTGTCCAAGTCCACAGAACAGCATCTAGGCCAAGCCACACGCTTCCCACGTGACCTCCATCAGGGTCGCCGGACAGCTGGACCCAGGCTGGGATACAGGTTGTCCCCACCCTGGGATTTGTCTGCCCTGAGCCTGCCAAGCCTGCGGGGTGGAGGTGAGCTCCTCCTTCCTCTCTAAGGCTGCATTGTCCAATATGGGAGCCACAGGCCACATGTGGTTATTTAAATTTCAATGTTAATTAATTAAAATTAAATAAAATTTAAAAATCAGTTCCACAGCCACATTAGGTGCCTTTCAAGTGCTCAATAGCTCAGTGACTACCTCCTCAGGAGTTTCTGACTTTGCATTCTAAAATAACCTGACATCTTTCTCATCACAAACTCCTTAAAATGGGCAATGAAACAGAACAGGAATTATTTCAAATGCACAACTGAGTTCCCAAGAAAGAAAGAGAAATCCCCAGATGCCGGAAACAAGAGGAGATTGGCCCCCACAGATGACAGGGAATGAGCTCGCCCTACTTCTGCCCTGGGGTGAGGATGGGGTGAGCAGCAGGGGCTCGTGCTGAAAGCTCCTGTGGGGACAGGTGACAGCCTTGGGGAACACCTAAGGTCAGAACTGGACCCGACAAGGCTTCTGAGGCTACTGGAATGTTCTGTGTTCTGACTCAGGTGCTGGTTCCAAGGGTTGTTCAGTTTTTGAAAATTTAGTGCGGTGTCACCTATGATTTGTACACTTCTGGACGTACGTTGTGATTCAATAAAATGATTTAACAAATGATTAAAGGAAAACTATTAGAAATCGGAACTCTAAAGAATAAAACATTATGGGGGGCAAGTTAGTAGAAGAACCAAATAGAACTTTTGAAAATGAAAAATGCATGCAATGAAACAAATTTTTGAAAAGATTTATGAGTTCCATGACAGGTTAAATGTAGCTGAAATGAACATTAATGAGCTGGGAGACACATCTGAAGAACAGATTCTGTGTGTCCAGCGTGCACAGAAAGCTAAAATGACGGAAACTATAAAAGAGAAGTTAGGGGACGTAGAAGAGAGAATCACAAAATTTGATGTAGATCTAATAGGATTCTATGAAGACAAAGGAAAAATAGGGGAAAGACAGTATTCAAGGAGATAACGATTACTGAATTTCCAGAATTGACAAAAGACACAATTTTAAAGATTCAAGATACAATGTTGAGGGGAGAGCCAAGATGGCGCCGTGAGTAGTCCTCTTTGTCTCTCGCCCTTCGAGTCTACAATTATTTGGACACTTATCGCTTGACAAAGGATATCCAGACAGCATCTCAGGACGTCTGAGACACCCACGCGACTATACATCGGAAGGCGGATGGACTTTCCTCCGGGAGAATGTGGAAATAGGTGAAAACTCTCCGACCCCGACGGGCAGCCTAGTACCCGCAAGCGGCTTTCTTCCAACGGACGCCCCCAGAGGATCCACACACAT
This sequence comes from Equus przewalskii, assembly GCF_037783145.1. Lineage (NCBI taxonomy): Eukaryota > Metazoa > Chordata > Mammalia > Perissodactyla > Equidae > Equus > Equus przewalskii. The sequence goes on along the minus strand of NC_091842.1, from coordinate 11,734,051 downwards.
CTAGGGCAGGAGCAAGAACACAACAGAGGAGCGACGGTGGAAACAGGTGACCAGAACCCTACCTAAACCCCCCGCAATTACTCCTAAACGCAGAGGGAAACTTTGGAGTTGCACACCTGAGCCCGCGGGGAGAGTCTCTCCCCGCCATTGGCGGGGAGACCCAGCCTGGTGCTCGGGGCGCCCGGAGGGTCCCAGAGAGAGACACGGAGGGCACGGAGGTCTCCCAGCTGCCGTTGCCCGCCCCGTGGGACTAGGGATTGCCGGAGATCTCGGAGAGGACTGGGGCTGGGGGAACTTTCAAAGGCCGGTTCGGCGACCCGGAGGGGAAGCGCTGGAGCTCCGCCCGGGCAGCAGACAAAACTCTCTGTCTGCCGTTAGCAGAGGGGCCACGCTGAGCACTCACAGCTCCGGGAGAGGCCCAGAGAGAATCCCAGAGGGCGGGGCGACCCCCAGCTGCCGTTGCCCGCCCCGTGGGGCTAGAGATTGCCGGAGATCTCGGAGAGGACTGGGGCTGGAGAGAGTTCCAGAGACCCAGCTTAGTAGCCTAGGGGGAAACCCTACAGGCTCACAGCAGCCTTAGGGAAAGCCTCTGCACAGCACCAGTAGAAGGCACCCAGCCGCCAGCCACAAGGCTGGAAGACCCCAGGGCAAAAGCAGCATAGCTAGGTGTACTAACCACAGACTGTAGAAGATGCCAATAGCTCTCCTGCGACCCATAGAGGACAAGTGAGATTTGGTGGGTGCCGACAGCAACGGAGCGACAAATATAAGTGATCCCACCCCTGGCCGCTGGAAAAGCCCATAACACCGTTGCAGACCCCAAGGAGAGAGCGCATCTAGGTGGGCAACAACAGTAGGCACCTGCAGCCTGAAGCCCCCCTGTGACGGCCCCCACGGCAGAGGAGGGAATCCAAAGGGCCACTGTGGCTACGAAGAGGGGCCCAGGCCCAGTTAGCAACTACGGACAGGGTTCCTGGTTGGTGAAGTATAAACAGCTGCTCCCCCCACTGCAGCAGCTGAAACAAGTGAAAGGAGCAACTAAACTCTATCTCCATGCGGAGGCACAAATCAACATCATCAAGCAATATGAAAAAATACATTAAATCTCCAGAACAGAAAGAAAGTAACAAATACACAGAAAACAATCCCAAAGAAAATGAGATATATAACCTAAATGATGATGACTTCAAAACAGCCATCATTAGGATTCTCAATGAGTTAAGAGAGAATTCTGACCGACAACTCAACGAGTTCAGGAGCTATGTCACAAAAGAGTTTGATACGATAAAGAAGAACCAAACAGAAATATTGGAAATGAAGAACACAATAGAGGAGATTAAGAAAAATCTAGATGCTCTGAACAGTAGGGCCGATAATATGGAGGAAAGAATTAGCAATTTGGAAGATGGCAATATAGAATTGTTGCAGGCAGAGGAGGAGAGAGAAGCAAGACTTAAAAGAAATGAAGAAACTCTCCGAGAATTATCAGACACAATTAGGAGATGCAACGTAAGGATTATAGGTATACCAGAGGGAGAAGAGAAGGAGAAAGGGGCAGAAAACCTATTCAAAGAAATAATGGCTGAGAACTTCCCAAATCTGGTGAGGGAGATGGATCTTCAGGTGACAGAAGCCAATAGATCTCCAAACTTTATCAATGCAAGAAGACCAACTCCTCGGCATATAGTAGTGAAGCTAGCAAAAGTCAACGACAAGGAGAAAATATTAAGGACAGCCAGGCAAAAGAAACTAACCTACAAAGGAACCCCCATCAGGCTATCAGCAGATTTCTCAGCAGAAACTTTACAGGCTAGAAGAGAGTGGAATGACATATTCAAAAATCTGAAGGACAAAAATCTACAGCCGAGAATTCTCTACCCAGCGAAAATATCCTTCAAATACGATGGAGAAATAAAAACTTTCCCAGATAAACAAAAATTAAGGGAGTTCATTGCCACAAAACCTCCTCTTCAGGAAATCCTCAGGAAAACCCTCATTCCTGAAAAATCCAAAAAAGGAAAGGGGCTACAAAACCAAGAGCAGAGGAGATAAGTAGAAGGACAACAACAGAGAGTAGCAGCTCTACATCAGAACAGATTAAACCATGGGACGAGAAACAAAGGAAACTGAAGAAAACCGGAAAACAAGACACAAAATGGTAGTGGTAGGCCCCCACGTCTCAATAATCACTCTAAATGTAAATGGATTGAACTCCCCAATCAAAAGACACAGAGTGGCAGGATGGATCAAAGAACAAGATCCAACAATATGCTGCCTCCAGGAAACACACCTCAGCCCCAAAGACAAACACAGACTCAGAGTGAAGGGATGGAGAACAATACTCCAAGCTAATAATGAACAAAAGAAAGCAGGTGTCGCTATACTAATATCAGACAAGGTAGATTTCAAAGCAAAACAGATAAAGAAAGATAAAGAGGGACAGTATATAATGATAAAAGGGACTCTCCACCAAGAAGACATAACACTTATAAATATATACGCACCCAACACAGGAGCACCAAAATTTGTAAAGCAACTCTTAATAGAACTAAAAGAAGACATCAACAACAATACAATAATAGTAGGGGACCTCAACACACCATTAACACCAATGGACAGAACATCCAGACAGAAAATCAACAAGGAAATAATAGAATTAAATGAAAAATTAGACCAGATGGACTTAATAGATATATATAGAACACTTCATCCAAAAACAGCAGGTTACACATTCTTCTCAAGTGCACATGGAACATTCTCAAGGAAAGATTCAAGAGGCACAAACCCTCCTCATGCTAAGAAACAGTGAGCCTACATTTACAGCTGTCATGGTGAACGTGCAGAACAAAGGCACAAAGAAGAAATATTTAAAGCTAACAGAAAAAAAATGCTGATTATCTGATATAAGTCTGACAGTAGAGAGGAATACCAGCAATGGCAGAAGATAAAAAGGACAGTGGAGCAGCCTCATCAAACTCTGTGGGAGGGGCTGGCCCAGGGCCTAGTGGTTGAGCTCAGCACGCTCCGCTTTGGTGGCCCAGGTTTGCAGGTTCGGATCCTGGGGGCGGACCTACACCACTCATCAGCCATGCTGAGGCAGCGACCCGCATATAAAGCGGAGGAAGATCAGCACAGATGTTAGTTCAGGGCAAATCGCCCTCAGAAAAAATAAAATAAAATAAAAATAGTTAATCTTGTAAATTAAAAAAAATTCTGTAGGAAAATAATTCTCAACCATAGAATCTATATCCAGCTTAATCATCCTTCAATAATGAAAGTAAAATTAATTTTTTTCAGAAAAGACAGAGGATTTATCAGTCTTAAATCCTTTCTAAAAAAATTGTAAAGGATGTACTCCAGGAAGAAAGAAGTGGAATTCAGAATGAAGTGGTAGGTTGCAAAAAGTGATGGGAGCAAAGACATTAGTACATATGCGGGTAAATCTAAATAAGCATAGACTCTAAAAAAAATTGATTTTGGTGTCAAAAATAAAATACTGGAAATCAATAACTTGTAAGATGTTGTATTTGTGTTTTTAGGTCTGCCCTAACAAATTGCCAGAAACTGGGTGGCCTAAAACAACAATTGTGAGAGAATAAATAGCAACATGAATAAATCTGAGAGGCAGTTTGGAATGAAAACCTGTACAAAAGGAGTTGTACCATCTGACACCATTGTACAAATGGCAAAGTACGGAAACAATAGCAGTATCTGTTCTCAAGATGAAAGGGTGGAATGCAAGTCAAGACGGCTTGGAAGGGGCCATGCAGGCCAGGAGGACTCAGGCCCAGCATGGCCGGGGCATCGATGCTCGCTCCAGTGCCTGGTGCCATGAAGAAATGAAGGCCCAGGGTCACCAGGTTGTCTCAGCTTTTGAAGATGAATGAAAAATCAAGACATCTGTGTGAATTATGTTCCAATGTTTTGAAAGACTGAAGTCGGGGGCTCTTGTGTAGGAGGGTTCAAACATGGTCTGTGGACCCTGGCCTGTGACTTCGGCCCAGGTCACAAGAAGTCAGGTCTAGCTTTGAGCAGGAGCTGTGGGGATGGGCCAGGTCAGCCACCCTGGAGGCAGCCTGGCTTCTGACGGATGAGCAGCTCTGCCCTTCTGACTTCAGGCCTCACGGTGCCACACGGGGCCACCACACTGGCTCCACGGCTGGGGTCCCTGGAGCCAGGGCTCTCAGTGGTGCCCTGGGCATCCTTGCTGCTTCTCCCCACTCCGTTCCCCTCCTGAGACCCAGAGCCTGGGAGCCAGGCCTCAGGTGGCCAGAGCGGACCCAAAAAGCTCAAAGCCTCCCTGTGCTGAAGGAGACAACTTTCCAGTGCGAGGAGGCAAATAACATAAAGGACTGGCTGCCGAAATCCCGCCGTCCTGTGAGATCACAGAGTGGGCACTAAAGCGGGGGTCGTGCCTGGGAGAGAGGGGCAAGTTTTCCTGTCTGCAATAATAATAAATTACATGTGAAAATATTTATAACTTTCTCGCCATGTCCGGCATTATGCTAAGAGCATTATATGACTGGTCTCCTTTAGTCCTGATAACAGCCTCATGAGGGAGAACACGACAATATGGACAATACTGGCATCCAGTGTCTACTTTGCAAAACTGGCCTCTAAAAAGTGTTTAGGATGCGTAACTAAAGTCAGTGAAACTAAATATTGACTGCATTGCAAATCAGTTAAAACTTATGTTCGAGTTAAACTTACGTTCTGGAGCCAGCCCTGGTGTCTAATGGTTAGGACTCAGTGCTCTCACTGCCGCCGCCCGCGGTTTGTTTCCCAGTGACGGAACCTCACCACCATCCGTCAGTCATCTTACTGTGGTGGTGGCACACATAGAGAACTAAACTAACAACTAGGATACACGACTATGCACTGAAGCTTTAAAAAAAAACTTACACTATAAAAAAACCCATATTAATGGTTAGCAGATAAAAAAGAGAAAAATAAAGCACTATTCAAAAGTAGAACCTGAATGCTACCTCAAAATGAGGTGGCATAGTAGTTAAGTTCATGTGTTCCACTTCAGGCAGCCCGGGGTTCGTGGGTTTGGATCCCAGGTGCTGACCTGCTCATGAAAGCCACTCATGAAAGCCACGCTGTGGTGGCATCCCACATACAAGTAAAGTAAGAGTGGTAACAGATGTTAGCTCAGGCTAACTCTTCCTCAGCAAAAAAAGATTAAAAAAAAAAAGCATATGAAACCAGACAAAGATACCCCCCAAAACTACAGATCAATATTTCTTAGGATTATAGATGTTAAAATCCCCAACAAAATACTAGCAAATCCAACCCAGCAATGTATAAGAAAGATCCTCCATCATGACCAAGGGCGATTTATCCCAGGAATACAAGATTGGTTTAATATTCAAAAAACAATTAATGTAATATACTGCATCAGTAGAATAAAGGACAAAAGCATGAGACCATCTCAAAAAAACACAGAAAAAGCATTTGACAAAAGTCAACACTCCTTCATGATAAATCACACCAAAAACTAGGAAAAGAAGAGAGCTGACTTAACTTGATAAAGGGCATCTGGGAAAACCCACAGCTAATAGCATGCTCCCCTGGGAAAGGCTGGATGTTCTCCTCCTAACCTTCGGCCACACCTGCTGCCTCTGGGGAGCAGAGAGGAGTTGGAGATGGAGGCAATTGCCAATGGCCAATGATTTAATCAATCGTGCCCATTAATGAGGCCTCCATAAAACCCCTAAACTGTGGGATTTGGAGAGCTTCTGGGCTGGTGAGTACATCAGCATGCTGGGGGGCAGTGTACCCCAAACCTCACAGGGAGAAGCTCCTGTTCTCAGGACCCTTCCAGACCTCGCCCTATGGACCTCTTCACCTGGATGCTCATTTATATCCTGTCCAATAAACCAGTAAATGTAGGTAAAGTGTTTCCCTGAGTTTTGTAAGCCATTATAGCAAACTTATCAAAACTGAGGAGGGGGTTGTGGAACCCCGTATTTGTAGCCAAGTCAGACAGTAGTGTGGGCAACGTGGGCACCTGCTACTTGCAGTTGGCGTCTGAAGTGGGGGCCAGGTTTGTGGCACTGAGCCGTTAACCTGTGGGGTCTGTGCTAACTCCAAGTAGCTAGTGTCAGAACTGAATTAAATTGTAGGACACCCAGCTGGTGTCTGCAGAGAGCTGGGGAACTACTCAGGCTGGAAACCCCACATATTTGCTGTCAGAAGTGTTGTGAGTAGAGAAACAGTTTTCCTTTCAGAATCTACTCCCAAATGGGTATAAGCCATCCCCCCAAATTAGAGAATATATGCTATTTTTAAGCATGTGTAAAACGTTTACAAAAATTTACCACATGCTATCTGATAAAGCAAATCTCAATGAATATTAAAAAGATAATATGAGGTTCCTGGAGTGACATCAGCAACATGGCAGTGTGAGCTCACCTGGGACTCTCTCCCCTCCAAATTACAACCAAAAAGAGCAACTGCTTTCCAACCAAAAAAAAAAATCCTAATAACATAAATCATCAGAGACCCACAGCAACCAAATGACAGAAGGCGGAGAGGCTGGAGCCACCCTCGGAGGAGCTGGAACGGGGTAAGAGAGAACTTTGCTCCCTCCCCTAGAGACTGGGATTGCTGCCATGGGTGAGGGAAGGAGCGGGGCAGGGGCCATGCATCCGGGGATCGTCCAGGACTCCCACCGCCGGTGCAGTGGAAACCCACTAATGGGGGAAAGCTTTCGCGTGGGAGAACCCCATCAAGCCAGGGCCCCGGGAAACCAGAGAGTGAGAGCTGATTGGAATCCAGGTATGCACACGAGAGAAAGTGCCCCTCCTCCCCCAACCCCCGCTGCCTGCTGCCATCGCGGCTGAAGGTGGAGGGCTCAGAACATGCAGCTCTCATGCCCATCTAGTGGCAACAGGCTGTAACCGCAACTGAATAATAGCATCATGTGCAAAAACCGCTCCTCTACCATCCAGCAATTTATAAAAGCTCCAGTCCAAAAGGAAAACAATAAAAACACAGAATTATGTCCTGAGGACTTGGAAATAGGTAAACTAAGTGAAGATGAGTTCAAAATAGCTGTCATCAAAATATTCAATGAGGTAAAGGGAAATATCGAGAAAGAAGTCAACGAGTTCTGGAGTTACTTCACAAAAGAGATTGAAATCATAAAGAAGAATCAATCAGAAATACTAGAGATGAAAAATACAATGGATCAGATAAAACAGAATACGGGTTCCCTGAATGCCCATGTAGATAACCATAGAGGAACAAATTAGGATAACCAAAGATAGACGGGCTGAATGGCTCCAGACAGAGGAAGAAAGAGAGCTAAGAATAAAAAAGAATGAGGAAAATATCAGAAAAATAGTTGACTCAATGAGAAAATGCAACTTAAGAATCATCAGAATTCCTGAGGGGGTAGAAAAGGAAAATGGAGCAGAAAGTGTGCTCAATGAAATAATAGAAGAGAACTTCCCAAACCTAGGGATTGAGAGAGAAATGTGTGTGGAGGAAGCTTTCAGATCTCCTGGATTTGTCAATGTACAAAGACCTACTGCAAGGCATATAGTAGTAAAAATGGCAAAAATGAATGACAAAGAAAGAATACTCAGGACAGCAAGGCAGAAGAAAATAACCTACAAAGAACCCCCATCAGACTTTCAGCGGATTTCTCTACAGAAACCTTACAAGCTAGGAGAGATTGGAGTGACATATTCAAAACTTTAAAGGATAAAAATCTTCAGCCAAGAATACTCTATCTAGCAAAAATATCCTTCAGATATGAGGGAGAAATTAAATCTTTTCCAGACAAACAACAGCTAAGGGAGTTCATAGTCACAAGACCTCCGCTACAAGAAATCCTCAAGAAGGCTCTCATACCTGAAAAAAGAAAAAAAGGAAGAAAGGGGTCACAAAACACAGAGTAGGGAGACAAATAGATAGAATCTGAATAGCATAGCAAATATTCAACTATAGCATTAGGATAAAGGGAAGGAAATCACCAAAGCAAAGACAATCTTATCACTCTAACCACACACTCACAACACAAGTTGGAATAAGAGATGAAAATAATAATTTAGGAGGGGAGGAGGAAAGGGACTGAAACAGTCTAGGCTAAGGAAGTAAGAGACCACCAGAAAATGGAATATGTTATACACGAGATTCTGAATACAAACTTCAGGGTAGCCACTAAACTAAAAAACAGAACAGAGACGCAAAACATAAATAAGGAAAAATCTAAGAAACCCAGCATAAGAAATTGCAGAAGTCAATGGGTAGACTAAAACACACAGGACGAGAAACAAAGGACACACAGGAAAACCGGAAAACGAGCAACAGAATGACAGCATTAAGCCCTCATGCATCAATATTCACCCTCAATGTAAACGGATTGAACTCTCCAATAAAGAGACACAGAGTGGCAAAATGGATTAAAGAAAAAGATCCAACAATTTGTTGCCTCCAGGAAACACACCTCAGCCCCAAGGACAAACACAGGCTCAGAGTGAAGGGGTGGAAGATAATACTCCAAGGTAATAGCAAACAAAAGAAAGCAGGTGTTGCAATACTTATATCAGACAAAACAGACTTCAAGATAAGGCAGGTAAAGAGGGACACAGAGGGACAATATATAATGATCAAAGGGACACTTCATCAAGAAGAAATAATGCTTATAAATGTCTATGCACCCAACACAGGAGCACAAAAGTTCATAAAGCAACTATTAACAAACTTAAAAGAAGATATCAAAAATAACACAATAACAGTAGGGGACATCAACACCCCACTCACATCAATGGACAGATCATCCAGACAGAAAATCAACAAGGAAACAGTGGAGCTAAACGAAAAGCTAAAACAGTTGGACTTAATAGACATATATAGAACACTCCATCCAAAAACAGCAGAATACATGTTCTCCTCAAGCATGCATGGAACATTCTCAAGGATAGAGCATATGTTGGGAAACAAGGCGAGCCTCTACAAATTTAAAAGAATTGAAATAATAACAAGCATCTTCTCTGATCATAATGCTATAAAGCTAGAAATTAATTACAAGAAAAAAAGCTAAGAAAGGCACAAGGATATGGAGACTAAACAATATGCTATTGAACAAGCAATGGATCATTGAAGAAATTAAAGAAGAAATAAAAAAATACCTGGAGGCAAATGAAAATGATAACATGCCATACCAACTCATACAGGATACAGCAAAAGCTGTATTAAGAGGAAAATTCATCGCAATACAGGCATGTCTTAACAAACAAGAAAAATCCCAAATCAGCAATCTTAAACAACACCTAACTGAATTAGAGAAAGAAGAACAAACAAAGCCCAAAGTCAGCATAAGGGGAGAAATAGTAAAAATCAGAGCAGAAATAAATGCGACTGAAACAAAAAAGGCAGTAGAAAGGATCAATGAAACAAAGAGCTGGCTCTTTGAGAAGATAAATAAAATTGACAAACCCCTAGCCAGACTTACAAAGAAAAAAAGAGAGAAAGCTCAAATAAACAAAATCAGAAATGAAAGAGGAGAAATAACAACAGACTCCACAGAAATACAACGGATTATAAGAGAATACTATGAAAAACTATATGCCAGCAAAATGGATAACCTAGAGGAAATGGATAAATTCTTGGACTCCTACAATCTCCCAAAGCTTAGTGAAGAAGAAGTAGACAATTTGAACAGACCAATCACAAGGAAAGAGATTGAAATAGCCATCAAAAGCATCCCAAAGAATAAAACCCCAGGACCAGATGGCTCTCCTGGGGAATTCTACCAAACTTTCAGAGAGGATTTAATACCTATCCTTTTCAAGCTATTCCAAAAAATTAGGGAGGATGGAACACTTCCTAACACATTCTATGAGGCCAACATCACGTGATACCAAAGCCTGACAAGGACAGCACGAAAAAGAAGAACTACAGGCCAATATCGCTGATGAACATAGATGCAAAAATTCTCAACAAAATTTTGGCAACCCGAATTCAGCAATTCATCAAAAGGATTATACATCATGATCAAGTGGGATTCATACCAGGGACACAGGGATGGTTCAACATCTGCAAATCAATCAACGTGGTACACCACATCAACAAACTGAGGAATAAAAACCACATGATCATCTCAATAGATGCAGAGAAAGCATTTGACAAGATCCAACAGCCATTTACAATAAAAACTCTGAACAAAATGGGGATAGAAGAGAACTACCTTAACATAAGAAAGGCCATATATGACAAACCCACAGCCAACATCATACTCAATGGGCAAAAACTGAGCGCCATCCCCCTGAAAACAGGAACAAGACAAGGATGCCCTCTATCACCACTCTTATTCAACATAGTACTGCAGGTTTTGGCCAGAGCAATTAGGCAAGAAAAAGGAATAAAAGGAATCCAAATAGGGAGAGAAGAGGTGAAACTCTTACTGTTTGCAGACGACATGATCTTGTATATAGAAAACCCCAAAGAATCCACTGGAAAACTTTTAGAAGTAATCAACAACTACAGCAAAGTTGCAGCGTATAAAATCAATTTACATAAATCAGTAGCATTTCTATACTCTAATAATGAACTAACAGAAAAAGAACTCAAGAACACAATACCATTCACAATCGCAACAAAAAGAATAAAATACCTCGGGGTGAATTTAACTAAGAAAGTGAAAGATCTATACAACGAAAATTGCAAGCCTTTTCTGAAAGAAATGGATGACAACATAAACAGATGGAAAGACATCCCATGTACATGGATTGGAAGAATAAACATAGTTAAAATGTCCATTCTACCTAAAGCAATCTACAGATTCAACGCCATCCCAATCAGAATCCCAATGACATTCTTTACAGAAATAGAACAAAGAATCCTAAAATTCATATGGGGCAACAAAAGACCCCGAATTGCTAAAGAAATCCTGAGAAAAAGGAACACAGCTGGAGGCATCACAATCCCTGACTTCAAAACATACTACAAAGCTACAGTAATCGAAACAGCATGGTACTGGTACAAAAAACAGGTGCACAGATCAATGGAACAGAACTAAAAGCCCAGAAATAAAACCATACATGTGTGGACAGCTAATCTTTGACAAAGGAGCTGAGGGCATACAATGGAGAAAAGAAAGTCTTTTCAACAAATAGTGCTGGGAAAACTGGAAAGCCACATGTAAAAGAATGAAAATTGACCATTCTTTGTCACCTTTCACCAAAATACACTCAAAATGGATCAAAGACCTAAAGGTGAGACCTGAAACCATAAGGCTTCTGGAAGAAAATGTAGGCAGTACACTCTTTGACATCAGTATTAAAAGGATCTTTTTGGACACCATGTCTTCTCAGAGAAGGGAAACAATAGAAAGAATAAACAAATGGGACTTCATCAGACTAAAGAGCTTCTTCAAGGCAAAGGAAAACAGGATTGAAACAAAAAAACAACCCATTAACTGGGAAAAAATATTTGCAAGTAATACATCCGACAAAGGCTTAATATCCATAATAGATAAAGAACTCACACAACTCAACAACAAAAAATCAAACAACCTGATCAAAAAATGGGCAGGAGACACAAACAGACATTTCTCCAAAGAAGATATATGGATGGCCAATAGACACATGAAAAGATGTTCATCATCACTGATCATCAGGGAAATGCAAATCAAAACTACACTAAGATATCACCTTACACCCATTAGAATGACAAAAATAACTAAAACAAATAATAACAAATGTTGGAGAGGTTGTGGAGAAAAAGGAACCCTCATACACTGCTGGTGGGAATGCAAACTGGTGCAGCCACAATGGAAAACAGTATGGCGATTCCTCAAAAAATTAACAATAGAACTACCATACGACCCAGCTATCCCACTACTGGGTATCTATCCAAAGAGCTTGAAGTCAGCAATTCCAAAGTCCTATGCACCCCAATGTTCATTGCAGCATTATTTACAATAGCCAAGATGTGGAAGCAACCTAAGTGCCCATCAACTGATGATTGGATAAAGAAGATGTGGTATATATACGCAATGGAATACTACTCAGCCATAAAAAAGGACAAAATCATCCCATTTGCAGCAACATGGATGGACCTTGAGGGAATTATGCTAAGTGAAATAAGCCAGATAGAGGAGGACAATCTCTGTATGACTCCACTCATATGAGGAATTTAAACATGTGGACAAGGAGAACAGATTAGTGGCTACCAGGGGAAAGGGGGGGTGGGGGGTGGGCACAATGGGTGAAGGGGTGCACCTACAACACGACTGACAGACAATAATGTACAACTGAAATTTCACAAGGTTGTAACCTATTATTAACTAAAAAAAAAAAGATAATATGACACATATCACATTCTTTGTCTACAGGTAATAAAATTAGAAATCAATGACAGATAACCAAGATCTCCTCCTACATTTGGACCTTTTAAAACTTGCTTCAAAGTAGGAGGAATGGCGTCATGGAAGGCTGAAGAATGGCCCCCAAAGATGTCAGGTTCTAATCCTTGGAACCTAAATGGTATCTCACAGGGAAACAGGATCCCTGAAGATGTGATCAAGTTAACGATCTTGACACGGGGAGATTGCCCTGGATTACCCAGGTGGACCCTAAATGCAGTCACATGTATCCTCATGAAAGGAAGGCAGAGAGAGACAGAAGAGCAGGCAAGGTGACCGGGAGGCAACGGGATCAGAGTGATGCAGCCACAAGCCAAAGAATGCTGGTGACCACCAGGAGCTGGAAAAGGCAAGGAACGATGTCTCCCCTAGGGCGTCTGAAGGAGCACGGCCCCGCTGACATCCCGATTCCGCCCAGTGATTCTGATTTCAGACTTCCAGAGCTGTGAGAGAAAAATTGCAGCTGTTTTAAGCCACCAAAGTCTGGTAATTTGTTACAGCAGCTACAGGAAACTAACACAGACACTAAAGATAAGAATTGTAGGATGTGGCTATTAGAGTGTTTTTAAAATGTACAGTCACAAATACATGTGAAAATAAGATGTATTTAAAATAAGAAACAGTGAACTAATAATCTCAGAAACTTAGTGAAACAAAAACAGAGTGAATGCAAAGAAAAGTGAATGAAGGTAGTCACCAGAATAAGAGCAGAAACTAATGAACCCCACATAAACAAACAATAAAGAGCTACAAAAAGAAGCTTGTGAGGGGCCGGCCCCGGGGCCGAGTGGTTAAGTTCTCACGCTCCACTTTGGTGGCCCAGGTTTCGCTGGTTCGGATCCTGGGCGCGGACATGGCACCGCTCGTCAGGCCATGCAGAGGCGGCATCCCACATGCCACAACTAGAAGGACCCACAACTAAAATATACAACTAGGTACTGGGGGGATTTGGGGAGAAAAAGCAAAAAAAGAAAAAAAAAGATTGGCAACAGTTGTTAGCTCAGTTGCCAATCTTTATTAAAAAAAAAAAGAAACGTGGCAAAATTATCAAGGAAAAAAAGAGGTACAAATGAACACGTTACAGAAATGACAAAGAGGACAGAGAGATTTAAACTATCCATCATTTTCTAACAATATTTTAGACCCCAGGCGAAATAGTGAGTTTCCTAGAAAAATGCCAAGGATCAAAACTGACTCAAGACAACGTGGAAAACCACCAAAGAAACTAAATGCTATTTGAAATCTGCCTAAAATAATAACATTCACAACAGCTTTACAGATGACTTCTGCCCAACATTCAAGGAATTGCAGAAAAGTGTAATATACACTCTTCCAGAGAGCAGAAAAAGAAAAAAACAAGAGGAACAGTGTCCACAAGTTCCATGAGGTTGGTGTTCGCTCAAAACAAAGCAAAGACAACAGGAGGAAGGAAAGCTACAGGACCATCTTCCTCTGGATTACGGGGGTAAGCGTCAGAAAAAATCTCAGCCGATAGAATCCAACGGTATATACAAACATAAATACAGTACAGCAAAACTGGGTTTGTTCCAAGAATGCAAGGTTTTTAACAATAAAAAATTAATTAAAACCTCAATAGATGAACAGGAAATCTTCCATACTTTTCAAAACCTGTTCATGCTACGAACTCTTAGCAAATAATGAGTAGGAGGGAATTTTTTTAACCTGATACAGAGTATTTTCCAAAAACCTATAATAAACGTCATTTTCAAAAGAGAAATATTGAAAGCACCCCTTTAAAATTAGGAACAAGAAAAGCTTGTCTACTCTCACCACTTCCGTTCAACGTTGTATAGACACTCCTGGCCAGTACAGCAAAATGAGAAAAAAGGATGGCATTTGAATTAGAATAGGTCATGTTGGTTCACAATTAAAAAAAAAAAGAACTATTTATGCCATCATCTATCATTGAGTCATTCCCTATTTATGGAAGACAACCGGATTTGAAAAATTACTTTAATTTGTTATTGGCATGTTTGAGCTTCTTAAAGAGAATTTTAAAGTTTTTCATGAGCGGTTTGTGGCCGACCTCAGAAGACAACAGAGCACATTTTCTATACACACACTTGCCCTGCTGTTAACTCAGCAGCTCTCAAGAAGGAACGCACGCGGGGGCCAGCCCTGTGGCCGAGTGGTGAAGTTCGAGCTCTCTGCTATGGCGGCCCAGGGTTTCACCAGTTCGGATCCTGAGCACGGACATGGCACTGTTCATCAGGCCATGCTGAGGCGGCATCCCACGTGCCACAACTAGAAGGACACACAGCTAAAATATACAACTATGTACTGGGGGGATTTGGGGAGAAAAAGCAGAAAGAAAAAAAAAATTGGCAACAGATGTTAGCTCAGGTGCCAACCTTAAAAAAAAAAGAAGGAACGCACCCTAAAAAAGGAAATGAGACAACTCTAAAAGCCTCATTAATTTGTATAAAACAACTGTCTCTGCTGAGGGCTCTGATGAAAAGACTTAGTAATTTGATCTCGTACATAAGTAGTATTTTTGCAGTGGAAATTACCATTAAAGTGATACGTGATTCCAACAAATACAACATAATTTTATTGTATTACAAAGTGCTGTATTGATTTGCCAAAATTTTGTAATTTGGAAAAGGAGTTACCTTCTTCAGATTTGCGAGAGTCTGTGTGAGTTAGGATGCTGTCTGACAGGCTGATCAGCTCACTGCAAACTGTGCCTTTCATTTTGCTGCACTCCAAACTTAAACAGAGGAACAGTTGTCCACGTCTTCTAACATTTTATATTTGCCTAACTTATAAAATTGCCCTATGTCAAAAATCACACTTCTATAATTGCTAAAGCATAAAATTACGTTTTGAAGCAATTGTGACCACAAACCATTCTTTTTAAAAGGAAATGTTCATCATTTGACTTATAAATCAACTACAGCAAAAATCCCAGGTACTTAACGCTTTTAGTCAGATGGTGCCACAGCCGGGAAGAAGAATCGACCCAAGGTAACCACTAAAGGCACGGCAGCGGTCTTATTTATGGAAAATCCTTGTCTCTGAATACCGAAGGTCAGGTGCCATCGGAAAAACGATACAGTAAATGACTTTTGTCCCATGTTTCAGGGCTTGTAGTTGACAACTGCTAAATAGTATTTCTGATAGTGACAATTGTTGCATACACAGTATTTTGGTAAAAAGCAATTTGCCTTTGCCTTTATTTTATAATGCTTAAGGTAAGTGACCAACTTGTCAGGCTTCCTATAAAAGAGAAAGTTAACATATGCATGTAAACTGCAGAAATAGTGTACTAAACTATTTGAAAATTAGTGTTTTTTTCTATTTAAATGATTGTCAACGAAAACCCCGTGATAATCTCAATAGATGAGAAAAAAGCACCTGACAAAATTTAAAAGCCTTTCATGATAAAACCACTCAACAAACTAGGAACAGAAGGAAACTTCTTCAACGTGATAAAGGGCGTCTACGAATAACCCACCGCTTGACATCGTCCATAATGGTGAAAGACTGAAAGCTTTGTAAGACCAGGAGCAAGACAGGTTTGCTCTCGCCGCTTTGGTTCAACCTTGTACTGGAGGGTCTAGGCAGAGCAATTAGGGAAGAAAAGCATATAAAGGCATCCAGACTGGAACGGAAAATTAAAACCATCTGTACTTGCAGATGACAGGATCTTGTATGTAGAAAATCCGAAGAAATCCACAGAAAATTAGCAGAGCTAATACAAGAGTTGAGCAAGGATACAAGATTAACGTACAAAAATCAACTGTATTTGTATTTGCTAGCGAAGAATGATCCAAAAGGAAATTAACAATTTTATTAAAAGAACAAAATCCTTAGGAATACATTTAAAAAAAGAAGTGCAAGATTTATACACTGAAAACTACAAAATGTCATTGAAAGAAATTTGAGACCTAAATCAATAGAAAGACATATCTGCGGATTGGAAGAGGTGACATCATTAAGATGCTAGTGGTCCAATCCTCTTCAGTTGACCTGCAGATTCAAAGCACTCCCTATCAAACACCCCAGTTGGCTCTTTTTTTCAGAAATGGACAAGCTGTTCTTAAAATTCACATGCAAATTCAAGAGATCTTGAATAGCCAAAACAATTTTGGAAAACGAACAAAGTTGGAGAGCTCACACTTCCCGATTTCAAAGTTTACTACAAAGCTACAGTGATGATGGACGGCATAAAGACAAACATATTAATCAATAGAATAGAATGGAAAGTTCAGAAATAAACTCATACATTTATGGCCACCTGATTTTCGACAAGGGTGCCAAAATCATTCCTTGGGGAAAGAACCATCTCTTTACCACATGGTGCTAGGACCTCTGACCATCCACATGCCACAGAATGAAGCTGCACCCCTGCCTCACATTAGATGCAAAAATTAACTCACGCTGAGTCACAGACCTAAACGTAAGATCTGAAACCGTGAAACTCAGAAGAATGCATAGGTGTAAATCTTTTTGACCTTAAATGAGGCAATGGCTTCTTAGATGACACCTGAAGCATAGGCAGAAAAAAAAGACAAATTGAACTTCATCAAAATTAAAAACCGTGCCTCAAAGGACACCATCAAGAAAGCAAAAAGACAACCCACAGAATGGGAGAAAATATGTACAGATCATATATCTGATGAGGATTTAGTAAACAGACTATATAAACAACTTACACTTCAATGATCAAAAGACAAATAGCCCAATTAAAAAATGGGCAAAAGATCTGAATATATTTTTCTCCAGAGAAGATATGCAAGTGACCAATAAACACATGAAAAGGTGCTCAACATCATTAGCCATTAAGGAAATGCAAATTAAAGCCATAATAAGATGCCATGTCACACTTACTAGGATGTCTACAATAAAAAAGACATAAGTGTTGGTGAATATATGAAGAAATTAAATCCCTCAAACGTGGCTGGTGGGAATGTAAAATGGCTCAGCTACTTCAGAAAAGAGTTGAGCAGTTCCTCGAAAAGTTAGAGTGACCATATGACCCAGCAATTCCACTCTTAGATACATACCAAAGAGTATGAAATTGCATGTACATACAAAAACTGATAACAAATGCTCATAGCAGTATTATTCATAATAATCAAAAGATGGAATCAATCTAAATGTCTATCAATTCATGAGTGGATTAAAAAATGCAGTATATACATACGAGGGAACATTACGCAGCCATAAAAAGGAATGAAGTACTGATACACGCTACAACATGGATGAACCTTGAAAATATCATGCTAAAGGGAAGCCAGACACAAAGGGCCACATATTGTGTGATTCCATTTATATGGAATGTCCAGAATAGGCAAACCTATAGAGACAGAAAGTGGATTGGTGCTTCTCAGAGGCTGTGGAGAGGGGCAAGAGGGAGTGTCTATTAGTGTGTATGGGGTGTTTTTTAGGGCTGATGAAAATGTTCTATAGTAGAGAGTGCTGGTGGTTGTATGACCTTGTAAATATACTAAAAACCGCTTGATTGTAAAAGGATGAATTTTATGGTATGTGAGTTATATCATAGTAAAAAAATACATGTAAAATATTGTTTAGCTTAAGACTTATTAGTCCATTTGTAAAAGCAGCTCAAATACATTAAGTATTTGAATTTTTTTGGGAACAGGAGATTGGTTTTACAACCAAAACAAAATTTCAACTGAGAAGAATATGGGTAAATATTTATATTTGAAAAAATTTTGGTTTGTAGAATATGTGTAAGGCAAATTTGTTCTTAAAAAAGTGTTATGTTCTAAGATTATTTATTTCTTAAAAACAAGTAAATAGGTCGAGTAACCTAAAAATCCTAGCGCCTCCACTTCCTTTGGAATTTTTCTGAGTATGTGGCAGGAAATTGAGGCTACAAAGCAGAAAGTTGGCACAGTCTCATGGTGCTTAGGTTCTAGGAAACTACTGGAGTTAATACTCCAGTGAATAAAAGTGAATCAAAACTAACTAAGGCTGCACTTCCACCCCTTCTGAGTTCAAATCCTGACGGGATCAAAGAGATCAGCCCCTCTGTGACGGCACCGAAAGTTGGGGTTTGGGCTGAGGGCAGAGGGCTCTCCTTAATCCTATTTGAAACGAGAGGTCAACTCAATGCAACTAAAGCTGCAGACCATCCTCAGATCATTTGGGAGAATTACGATGACCAACTCCTAACTCTAACCTCCCAACAGAGGAAAGGGATTGCATCCTCTGGGAACAAACGAACACAACAAAAATATTATACATTAGTCTCTGCTTTTCTTTTATACATAATGTCCAGAACAAATAAAAAATTATGAGAAATACATACAAAGCAGGGAAATATGACTTATACTCGAGAAAACAAAACAAAAAATAGTCACTAGAAGTAGACTCACAGATGATATAACAAATAAGGAATTAAACACAATTATAAATGCATTTTTAAATTTATAGGAAAAGATGAGTAAAATGGATGGAAATGGAGAATTTGAGGACAAAAATGATCTCTTTTTAAAAATTGAAAATTCAAGAACTAAAATTATAATGCTTGAGATAAAAATTTGTTGGATGAGTTTAAAAACAAATTGGACAGAGCATTGAACAGAATCATTGGACAGAAGGACAGAAGCACTGAGCCTGAAGAAGATCAATGGAAATTATTTTTTAAAAAAAGCACTGACAATGTCAGAGACATGGGACCATATTGAAGAGTCTCACATATGTGTAAGCTCTTTTGGTGTTGTCCCACAGGTCTCTGAGGCTCTGCTCATTTTTTAAAAATGTGTTATCTTTGTGATTTTCAAATTGGATAATTTCTACTGATGTATCTTCAAGTGCACTGATTTTCTCCTGTCATCTCCATTCTGCTATTAAGCCCATCTGGTGAAGTTTTTATTGCAGATATTTTATTTTTAAGTTCTAGAATTTCCATTTGCTTCTTTGTAAGTTTCCATTTCTCTTTTAAGATTACTTATCTTTTAATTCATTGTGAAAATATTTTCTTTTACCTCATTGGTATAGTTAAAATAGATACTTTAAGATAAAATACTATAGTGTTAATGTCAACATTTGGGTCATCTTAGGATTGGGTTTGGATGATTTTCTTTTCTCTTGAGATTGGTCAAGAAATTCTCATGAGATTGGTCACGTTTTCCAGTTTGTTGTATGTTGAGGATTTTGGAGTTTGTCCTGGACCTCAAGAATATTATGTTAGAGCAATTATAGGTCCTTTTATATCATTCTGTGTTGATTTTTTTTTCCAGCAGGCAATTAACTTGGTGGACTCAAATGCAAACTCCATCTTTTGTGCAGTAGCTCAAATTTCAGTTCAGTTCTTTTAGCTGCCTTGAGTCTGCCCTTGCATGCACGGCGTAGGGTCAGCCAGAGACTTGGGCAAACTTGTACTAGAATCTGGGACTCCTCTGGCTCTCCTCTTTCCATGATTCCCTTTTACTTTCCATCAGCTGTGCTTGTCCTAAATACTGTCCTCTGGTTCTTCAAGCCAGAAGTATTAATTTTAGATCGGACAGAGTATTTACTGTACGACACTGACTTTGTCTTGACCTCAGGCTAAAAGCTATAAAAGTGGGACACTCACACTGTGCCAGTCCCTTCTTCCAGTTTTCAACTCTCCTTCCGAATCTGCCTTTGCTCATTCTCCAGTGCCTGCATACCATTTACAAAATTTGTCTAGAGCTTACATTTGTTATCTGTGAGAGGGCCAGGTTTGTCAGACGCTTACTTGACCATACTGGAAGTGAAACCAAATCTGCCAACTTCAATGAGAAGGATTGACCCATAGATTCAAAAAACTTCATGAAGCCTAAACTGAATGAATACAAAGAAAATCACACTGGGGGCTGGCCCCAAGGCTGAGTGGTTAAGTTCGTGTGCTCTGCTTTGGGGGCCTGGGGCTTGCAGGTTCAGACTGTGGATGCAGACCTACACACCACTCATCAAGCCATGCTGTGGTGGCATCCCACATAAAAGAGCTAGACTGACTTGCAACTAGGATATACAACTATGCCCTGGGGCTTTGGGGAGAAGGAAAAATAAAAAAAAGAGGAAGATTGGCAACAGATGTTAGCTCACGGCCAATCTTCCTCACCAAAAAAGCATACTTTAAAAAAAAAATTTGCTGAGCATGAGCTGAAAAAAAGGGCTGAAAAAATAATAAAAAAGAAAATCACACCTAAGCAAACTAGAGTCAAGCTGCTGAAAACCAAAGATAAAGAGAAAACCATAAAAGGAGACAAAGAAAGAAGACACAATACACAAGGGAACAATAATGGCTAACACCTAATCAGAAGCGCTGGAAGCCAGAAGATAATTGAAAGTCACATGAAAAGGCTGAAAATCCAACCTGTTGTCCTAGAATTCCATACCCAGTGAAAACAGCCTTCAAAAATGAAGGTCAAACAAAGACTTTTTTGATAAACAAAAGTAGAGAGAATGTGTCTCTAGCAGACATGCACCATGAAATTGCAATAGGATGTTTGTCAGAGGGGAAACGAGGCCAGACAGAGACTCAGATCTAAAGAAGAAACAGAGAGCACCACAACTGTTACTACGTAGGTAAAAATAAAGACTAATTTTTTTCTTAATTTATTTAAGAAAATTGGTGGTGGTTTAAAGGAAAAACCCCCAACCAAACAACACAAAGCTCACAATGTAGGTTTGTAGCACATGCAGAAGTAGAGCGTAGCACAATGACAGCACAGAGGATGGAGGATGGCAACGGAGTCACATTGTTGAGAGGTGCTTGTATCGCGTGTGAAGTGGTTAACACTAAGTCAAGGCAAACTAAGTTAAGGGTTAGTTTTGTAATTTCTAGAGGAATCAATAAAACATACAAAGAGGGATAACTAAAAAGCTAAAGGTGGAGATGAAATGGAATTCTAAAGAACAAAGAACTCAATCCAAAAGAAGGCAGAAAAGAAAGAACACAGGAACAAAGATGGATAATTAGAAAATGAAAGCAGTAATTACCACATTAAAATTATATTAAATGTAAATGAACAAAACATTATTAAAGGTAAAATTTATAAGATTGAATAACAAAACAAGACCAAATCACATGCTCTTTTCAAGAGATGCAGTTTAAATATAAGGACACAGATAGGTTGGAAAAAGGATGCATAAAGATATACCAGGCAGGGGCAACCCCGTGGCCAAGTGGTTGGGTTCGTGAGCTCTGCTTTGGCGGCCCAGGGTTTTGCAGTTCGGTCCTGGGCATGGACCTGGCACTGCTCATCAGGCCATGCTGAGGTGGCGTCCCACCTAGCAGAACTAGAAGGACCTATAGCTGGAATATACAACTAGGTACTGGGGGGCTTTGGGGACAAGAAAAAAAAAGAGGACGATTGGCAACAGATGGTAGCTCAGGGCCGATCTTTAAAAAAAAAAAAGATATGCCAGGCAACCACTAACCATAAGGAAGGTGGAATGGCTACATTAATATCGGAGAAAAGAAGGACATTTCATGATGATAAAAGGGTCAATGCATCAAGAAGACATAGCAATCCTAAATATGTAGGCACCTAATAACAGAGCTGCAAAATAGAAGAAGCAGGGAAAGGATAGTGTTTGCAACAAATAGTGCTAGAACAATTTGCTATACAAATGCCAAAAATGAACCTCATTACTAAACTCATACCCTAATAAGAAATTAGGTCAAAGGGGATCACTGGCCTCAATGTAAGAGCTAAAACTATAAAAGTTCTAGAAGAAAATACAGAAAAAACCTTTTTGACCTTAGGATAAGCAAATATTTCTTATCACACAAAAAGCACAAACTGTAAAAGGAAAAAACTGCTAAACTGGACTACAACAAAATTAAGGGCTTCTGGTTTTCAAAAGATACAGCTCATAAAATGAAAACCATGTCACAAACTGGGAAAAAATATTTGTAAAACACATCTGATAAAAGGCTTGAACCCAGAATATATAAAGGACTCTTACAACTCAATAATAGGAAGAACAAAGCCAATAAGAAATGGTAAAAGTTTTGGACAGATACTTTATCAAAGAAAATATATGAATGGTAAACAAATGAGAAGACGCCTAACATAATTGGTCACTAGAGAAATGCATACTGATTCACAATGAGATACCAATGGCTAAACAAGATTGATGATGCCTACTGCTGTTGAGGACGCAGAGAAACTAGAACTCTCAGACATTGCTGGTGGAAATGAACAGTGGTATAGCCGCTTTGTCAGTTTTCTACAAAGTTACACACACACTTACCATAAGACCCAGAAATTCCACTCCTGGGTATTTATTCAATATAAATGAAAACATATGTCCTTACAATGATTTGTATATGAATGTGTAATAGCCCAAAACTAGGAACGGCCAAAATGTCCATTAACGGAAGAATGTATAAACAAATTGTAGTATAGTCATACAATGGGATACAAATGAGCAATAAAAAGAACAAAATACAAGAATACTCAACAATATGGACACATCTGGAAAGAATTAGGTTGATCAAAAGAAACCAGGCATAAAAAGAGTATATGCTGTATGATTCTGTTTATTTGAAGTTTAAGAGCGGGAAACGTGTCGTAGGGTGATAGAAATCACCACAATCATTGCCTGGGGGCGGTAGTGGTGGAGATGGATGGGCAGGGCTTCAAGGAAACTTTCCAGGGATATGGGAATGTTCTGTATCTAGATTGGCGTGGTGGTTACATGGGTGTATACATTTATTACAGTTCTTCTAACTGTGTGCTTAAGATTGACGCATTTCACTGTGTGTAAATTTTATCTAAAAATTGTCTTGGCCGTTCATTTTCCATATTTTATGTTTTAGGCTCATTAGGTTTCTTCCTCTTTTTCAGTGCTAACTAATGGAATTCTGGAGTAGGCTGGAAAATGCTAATAAAGAAAATCTTAGAAAGAGAAGTATATAATATATGCCCTTGTCCCACAGCCACAGACATGCAGGCATCGTTGAGTATCATAAAGCTACTTCTGACAAAGTGGGAAAGCATCAGTTCTTCGCTCCTGTCTGATGTGAGTGTGCACGTGCAGACTCCTCTTCTAGAAGTGGGGTTTGTTCAAATGAGTCTTTCAAGACAAACAGACTTCAGGGTTTTTTACTATACTCCCTGAATTGTAATCAATATCCCTAAAAATCTGCTTTCTTGTTATCGCATGTAATAATTTTTTGCCCTTGTAATAATGTTTCATTTTATGTATGTTTTCTGAAAGATATAAGTAATTAAGATTCTTTTCATTAAACCAGGAAAGGATCATGGCACTTTTTTCCTTTCCCTACCTGCAAAAATGAAACTCTAAATCAATTGGATTTCTTATTCAAACAGAGGGTTGTAGAGTCTGAGTCTCATTCAAATTTATAGGGCTAAGGAGTGGAAACAGTAAGGGGTGGATGGACTGGTTTGATGGAGTGGTCAAAAGGTTAACACAGAGAGTAAATGTGGAATGATTTAATTATTGAATGATTAATTTAGCTGCCCATCTGCAGAGTAAGATGGCAGCTTGGAGTCTTAGATCTTGTAAATTCAATTATGAATTATTTTATTCATTAATTTATCCAGAAAGTATTTCAACCCCATTTCTGGTACCAAGCATTATATCAATCAGGAACCAGTCAGGAAATGGAAAACAAAATTTATAATTTACCAGGACCTAGTAGCTTTAAGTTGTATCTCCATGCAGCTGGTTTCCAGAACCCTGGGGAAATCTGAGGACAGGGTGCCCTTGGGTGACGCCCAGACTATTGAGGAGGTGGTGGCCTGCGACTGGTGCTCGGCATCTGCAGAGGGGCGCCATGGCCAGCCAGGCTATGTGTGCTGCAAGTAGTTGGCGGCAGAAGCCAAATGTTTGCTGCTGCTTGAGAAATACAGACGAACCCTGGAAAACTGGAAGCAAGTCCTCTCTCCCCTTTGTCCATGGTCCAAGGTCCCTTTAGTGCTTCCCAGTGTCAGAAGTTTGTAGGAAGCCAGCTGGCAAGAGAAATAAATCTTTAAAGGTGGGATTGTGAAATTGATTTGGTGATGTCTTTTTTTTTTAAAAGATTTTTTTTTCCTGTTTCTCCCAAAGCCCCCCAGTACATAATTGTGTATTTTTAGTTGTGGGTCCTTCTAGTTGTGGCATGTGGGACACCGCCTCAGCATGGCTTGACGAGTGGTGCCATGTCTGTGCCCAGGATTCAAACTGGTGAAACCCTGGGCCGCCGAAGCAGAGCGCCCGAACTTAACCACTCAGCCACGGGGCTGGTCCTCTTTTCTTATAAACGTTTTATACTTTTACATTTAGATCTATGATTCATTTTGCGTTAATTTTTCTATGAAGTTTGAGGTTTAGGTTCGGATTTCATTTATTTATTAGCATACATGGAAGGCCAATTGTTCTATCACTATTTGTTATAAAGACTATCTTTTTTTTTTTAAAGATTTTATTTTTTCTTTTTTCTTCCCAAAGCCCTCTGGTACATAGTTGTATATTTTCAGTTGTGGGTCCTTCTGGTTGTGGCATGTGGGATGCTGCCTCAGCATGGCTTGATGAGCAGTGCCATGTCCCCGCCCAGGATCCGAATCGGCGAAACCCTGGGCCGCTGAAGCAGAGCGCATAAACTTAGGTACTCGGCCATGGGGCCTGCCCCAAGACTATCCTTTCTTTATTGCTTTGCATCTTTCTCAAAAAGCAATTGGCCATATAAATGTGGGTCTATTTCTGGGCTCCCTTCTATTCCATTGGCGTATGTGTCTCTCTCTTCACCAGGATCACTGCAGTTCCATAGTAGATCTTGAAATTGAGTAGTGTCTTCCAACTTTTTCTTTTTTCAAAATTATTTTAGCTTTTCTAGTCCCTTTGTCTTTCCATATAAATTTTAGAATCAGCACATCTATTTCCAAAAAAAAACCTTTTTGGATTTTATTGGAATTGTGTGAAGTCAATAGCTCATTTTGTGAAGAATGAACAACTGCGCCGAGTCACTCCGGTCATGAACATGACGTCTGTCCACGTATTTAGGTCTTCTTTGATTTCTTCCCTCAGCATTTGAGAGTTTTCAGCATCCAGATCTTACACATATTTTGTTGGATTTATTTTTTGGGGGGAACTATCGTAAACGGTACTTGAAAAATATTTTGGCTTCCAGTTGTTCATTGGTGGTATGTAGAAACGCAACTGATTTTTTGGGCTGATTTTGTATCTTCTGACTTTGCTAAACTTAGTTATTAGTTGTTTTTTTTTTTTTGTAGATCATTAGGATTGTCTACACAGATAATCACGTCTTCCAAAATAGGAACAGTTTTACTTCTTCCTTCCCAACTGTACACAGTTTGCTTCCTGTTTCCTCGTCTCCTGCAATGACCAGGACTTCCAGGACAGTGCCCAACAGGAGTGGTGAGGCGGGGCCTCCTTGTTTTTGTCCCCATCTCAGGAAGAAAGCACACATATTTCACTATTATGTTGTGGGTTTTTTGTAGCTGCCTTTAATCAGTTTAACAAAGTCACTTTCTAGTTTTAGTTTTCTGAGTTTTTTTAAAACCGGGAATGGATGTTGAATTTTTGTCAGATGCTTTCAGCATCATTTGCTATGACCTGGTAATATGATGGATTATAGTGACTGACTCTAAGAATTGAGATAGTTCCTATACCTTAAAATTCACCATTTTACAGTGTATAATTCAGTGGGTTTTAGTATGTTTGCAGAATTGTGCAACCATCAGTACTAATTCTAGAACATTTTCTCTGCCCCCCAAATAAACTTCATACCCATTAGCAGTCACTCCCCAGCCTCCCTTCCCCCTACTAATCCTCTTTCTGTCTCTGTAGATTTGCCTGTTCTGGACATTTCATGTACACAGAACCATCAGCATATGACCTTTTATGTCTGGCTTCTTTCTCTCAGCACAGTGTTTTCCAGGTTCATCCATCTTGTGGCATGTGTCAGAACTCCATTCCTTTTTATGGCTGAATAATATTCCATTGTATGGATACACAGCAGATTTTGTTTCTTCATTCAGCAGTTGATGGCTATTTGGGTTGTTTACAACTTTTTGGCTATTATGAATAATGCTTCTGTGAGCATTCCTGTATAAGTTTCTGTGTGTACATATGTTTGCATTTCTTCTGTTTATATATCTCACAGTGGAATTGCTGGATAATATGGTAACTCAATGTTTAACATTTTGAGGAACTACAAAACTATTTTGTATGGTGGCTGCACCATTTTACATTCCCATTAGCAGAGAATGAGGGCTCCAATTTCTCCACATCCTTGCTAACTCTTTCTTTTTTAAAATTATGGCCATCCTTGTGAATGTAAAGTGGTATCTTACTGTGGTTTTCCATGAATTGATTTTTAAAATATTCAAACACTATTACATTCCTGGGATAAACCCTACTTGGCCACAGTACATTATCCTTTTTAGATATTGCCAGATTCTATTTGCTAATAAAGATTTTTGCTTTTATATTCTTAAATGATATTGGTAACTTTTCTTTTCTTGTATTGTATTCCATTTTGGTAAGAGGGTAATACTGACCTCATAAAGTGAGTTAAGAAGTGTTCTTTACTATTTTCTGGAAAAGGTTGTGTAGAATTGATGTTTTTCCTCCTTTATTTATTTAAAATTTTTTTTCCAAGGAAGATTAGCCCTGAGCTAACATCTGCCAGTCCTCCCCTTTTTGTTGAGGAAGACTGGCCCTGAGCTAACATCCGTGCCCATCTTCCTCTACTTTATACATGGGACACCTACCACAGCATGGCGTGCCGAGTGGTGCCATGTCCGCACCCGGGATCTGAACCGGTGAATCCCGGGCCACCGAGAAGTGGAACGTGTGAACTTAACCGCTGTGCCACCGGGCCGGCCCTGTTTTTCCTTCTTTAAATTCGCCAGTGACACCGTCTGGGCCTGAAGTTTTCTTTTTCTGAGGGTTTTAAACTACAAATTCAATTCACTGAGTAAATAAATGATTAGTCCTATTTTCTATTTATTCTCGAGTCACTTTTGGTTGTTTGCGTCTTTTAAGCCATCAGTCCATTTCATCAAAATTCAAAGCCTTTGTACCTCAGAGGCCACTATCAAGAAAGTGAGAAGACAACCCACAGAATGGGAGAAAATATTCGCAAATCATATATATGATAAGGGTCTTGTATCCAGAATATTTAAAGAACTCCTACAACTCAATAGCAAAAATGTAAATAGCCCAATTTAAAAATGGGCAAAAGACTTGAATGGACATTTCTCCAAAGAAGATACCCAAATGGCCAATAAGCACATGAGAACGTGCTCAGCATCATTAGTCACTAGGGAAACACAAATCAGAACCACAGTGAGATACCACTTCACACCCACAAGGATGGCTATAACAAAAATGACAGACCATAGTAAGTGTTAGTGAGGACGTGAACTGAAAGCCCCATACATTGCTGGTAGGAATGTAAAATGGTGCAGCCAATGCAGAAAACAATTTGGAAGTTCCTCAAAATGCTAAGCATAGAGTTACTGCTCACAGGTATGTAACCAAGTGAAATGAAAACATACATTTACACACCACCTTGTACCCCACTCTTCACAGTAGCATTATTGATAGTAGCCAAAAAGTGGAAACTGATCACATCTCAACTGATGAATGGATAAGTAGTGGTATATCCATACAGTGGAATATTATTCTACACAAAAAGGAATGAAGCGCCGATGCATGCTATGGCATGGACGAACCTCGGAAACATACTAACTGAAAGACGCCAGTCTCAGAAGACTACATAGTGTATAGCCCAAACATACCTACATCTACGAAGTAGATGCGTGGCTGCCTAGGGCTGGGCTGGGGTGAAACGGGGAGTGACTGCTAATGGGCACAGGGATTCCTTTCAGGGTGATGAGATGTTCTAAAATTGCGGCGATGGTTGCACAACTCTGTGAATACATTAGAAACTACTGAATTTTATCCTTTTAGTAGGTGGCATATCTCATTATAAGTTTTAGAAAATCAGTAATGACATCATAACCAGTTGTAAAAACAAAGACTATAAGAATTCTGCATATTTTCTTCTTTGCTTACGTGTCTATCAACTAGTCTTCCTTCCTTCTACTTCCCTTACTTTATGTAAAAGTATTGAGGACGATTTAAGTCTCTAAGGTACAGAATCTTCAAGTGGGGTCCTGCCTGCAATGAATGGAGTAATGGATACGACTCCTCTAGAACTTCGCTGTCCCTCCCTTTTAGGGAGAGATGACACATCCGTGTACAAGGACACTTGTCCCTTGTTAGGTGGAAGCATGAAACTGTTCAAGTTGTATGGAAATCGAATATGGTAGAAAGGCGTGTATGGGTGACAAGCAGCCAAAGGGGTGGACTGTGCTGGTCGCTTATTGCATCTCAGCTCAAGCCCACCCCATCTTTTGTTCTGTGATGCTGTTGCTGGACCGCTGAAAACTATATTTCCCAGACATCCTTGCCAGCTGGCTTCCTGTTAAGGTCAGCCTGCTAACAGGGGCCAGCTGAGGGTGACAGGAAAGCGAAAGAAGGGAGGGGACTTCCCGGTAGTCAGCAGTAGCAGACATTTAGCTCCAGCACTCACTGTTTTTGCACCTACCTTAGAAGTTCCAGCACCACCTGCTTAGACTCCAGTCCTTCCCCCCAACACACATCAAAAATCCAAGCAGTCGTCCCATGGGGGTCCTCCCTCAGCTTCCAAGACGATCCCGTGATCCCTCCTGGTCCTGATACTTGTCGCCTTGTGTAGTCCCCTCCCACATTGCATCAAGGTCGGCCCACATGACCAATGGAATATGGTGGAAGTGATGCTGTGTGACCTCTGAGAAGAGGTCATAAAAGGCAGTGGAGCGCTCTGCTCTGCTGTCTTGTGATGCTCACCCTAGAGGATGCTGTGAGGACACTCAAAGAGCCCCATGGAGAGGCCTCTCAGAGGGACCGAGGCCGCTTATTAACAGGCAGCATCAACTTGCAGCGATGTGAGTGAGCCACTCACAAGGGTCCTTGGAGGCCCTCTGGCTCAGCCACGCCCTCAGGGGACTGCAGCCCCAGGCAATATCTGACTGCAACCTCAGGAGAGACCCCAGACCCAAACCATCCACCCAAGCCGCTCCCAAATTCTTGACAGAGAAGTTGTGAGCCACGAGTGGTCCCGGTTATTTCAAGCCACCAAGTTTACGGGGTGATGTTATATGCAACACCCGATAACTGAAGTAACCCTGTCTTCCCTTAAATTCCCCACCAGAGGTGGGAATGCCTCCTGAGTGCACCATCTCTGGGTTACCCCAGTGTCCACTCTTTATCCTTCCACGATCTCTCCACATCTTAAGCAGCTCCCTGGATTAATGCTTTACTCTGAAGTAACCAGTGTGGTTTGTTATCCTGATCGGACCCTTTAAGTTTCAGAAAGAAGAAGACATGAAATGAAAGCAACACATCCCCTAGGATTGCCCGCCCCTCCTCCCGCCTCCCAAACTCAGCTCAGAGAAAGTGGTCACCGGTCCCCTGGGGCTGCCACCTCTGCTCCAGCCCTCTGCACCCTCCGCCCACCCTACTCGCCCCTCCATTCCTTCTTCCCACCAGGCTTCTGGTCACAGAGTTCCCTTCTCGTCCTATTTCCTCAGGGCCCCTGGACACACGTGGCCACGCGGGATGTGGGGGGAGTATGGAATTTATTTTATTGTTCCGAGTCTGGGTTTTGTTCCTTAGACATCACGATTCCCGGATGGAGGTGATGGTCCCACCTCCTTGAGTCGTGGTCCCACGGGCCTATTTAGATTGTTTTCCAGGTTCAAAGTGCACTGAGAAGGCTTCACAGTTTTAATACTTCCTAGACGCTCAACTGAGGCAAAGTGACAAAATGGCCCCCCCACCCCCTCCCGCCAAAAAAATAAAACCCCAAGCCCCCAGCAGCTGCTGCTGCAGCCGTATGAAAAAATAATACAAACTCTTCTTAAAAAATAGATTACACAGAAAGAACCCAGAGGACAGGGGGCGTGGGGAGGGGTGTGCAGGGGCTGCTCCAGCTGCTGGTAGGGAGCCTCGGGGAGGGGCCCGGAGGGGGCACTGAGATGAACGTCGGGGGGCTGGGATGCTGGTGGACAGCTGCCTGGCCCGCTCTGCCCAGCCTCCCTCTGCTGCTCCTGCCAGCAGCTCTGGCCCAGGGACCACGGCTCCCCTCTCCCCCAAGGGACCCTCCCTTCACCCTGAGGCTTGGTACCTGCTTCTCACTAAAGTGGCTTCAATAAAGAAATGAAAAGACCCAAAGCGAGAGAGGGCTGCTGCCCAGCCGACAAGGACCTCCCCTGCAGGAGCGGCCCTCTCTCTCTTTGGGGGTTTGGATAGCTATCAACATCTGCTGCTACCTAGACCCCCCACCCTGGGGGTGAGGGGCCCGACTCCCCACTCAGCTCCTGGGAACATGGCCTCTCCCTTGAGAAATGCCCGCCTATGTACCCAGCCGCGACAGGGCACGGGCTGAAGCTGTCCTCCAGCCCAGCCTCGGAGGAGCTGCAGACAGGCGGAGTGTGTGCAGGACGGCTGGGGTGGTGGGCATGGGACGGGGCAAACTCACATAGGCCCGCCAGCTCAT
Organism: Equus przewalskii; assembly: GCF_037783145.1. Taxonomy (NCBI): domain Eukaryota; kingdom Metazoa; phylum Chordata; class Mammalia; order Perissodactyla; family Equidae; genus Equus; species Equus przewalskii. The sequence goes on along the minus strand of NC_091842.1, from coordinate 11,703,128 downwards.
GCAAGGAGAAGTGAGATGGGGCGGCCCCCAAGACAGAGGTAAGGCAGGGTGAGGAGGTGGTGTGTGTGCAGCCAAGCCAGCTCTGGGGCTGGGGGCAGAGACAGGACAGGGGCCACAGCCCTCAGGGTAGGAGAAGGCAAGTCAGGGCCTGGCACTGGGGAGGGGTCTGGGTGCCCACTGCTCCAGTGAGGGCTCCACACCTGGCCACTCGTGCAAAGGGATCTGGTGCAGGTAGATTCTCCGGAGAGGGGCACGGGGGCAGCTGGGCAGGCCGGGCTCAGTCGGGGACCTCGCGGTGGGCAGGTAGTCCACTCTCGCCACGCCGGTAGGTCTCCCAGAAGCCCCTGTCCAGCTGCTCCAGCTGTGGGCCCAGTGGCAGGTGGCCGGCCACATGCATGCGGAGGGTCTCCAGCCACTGCTCCAGCTTCATGAAGGAGGGCCTGGGGTGATAGGCAGGGGGACAGTGGGTTCTGGTTCTGCTGGGGACTGGCCCCACCCCCCAGGCTGGGCCCCCACTCGACTCACCTCTTCTCAGGGTCCAGATCACAGCAGCGCACAGTAATGGGGAAGAAGCTTGGGGGGCAGTTTGGGGGGCAGTAGCGGTCCAGGAAGCCTCGAACGTTGAGGCCAAAGTCCATGGTGCGGGGCAGGTAGTCGGGGTCAGCATTCACCCGCCCGATGATCTGTCCAGCATGAGGCCCAGGAGTTACCCGGGGGCCCTGGGGCCGGGTGCCACTCAGGTGGGTTTGGGACTGGTCACCCTGGGCCTGGTGCCAGCCTGCCCACCGCACCCCCAGGGGATGCAGGTGGTTGTGGGCAACGCTGTTCCCAGGAGCCTCCCTGGCTGGGGCCCCTGCAGACTCCAGCCTGCAGCCTGCAAGTCTGGGGGGCGGAGCGGAGCCGCTGGGCCCGACGCCAACTGCTGCCCGCCCCAGACCTACCTCGCACAGGACAATTCCAAAGGAAAACACGTCCACCTTCTCGTCGTAACTGCGACCTGGACAAAGAGACCGACAGTCAGCAGGCGAGGCGGGGCCAGGGATGTCAATCGCTGAGGGGGCCGGTCCAGGGACGATGCCCCACTCAGCAGGTCGGGACCAGAAGACAGATGCTGGCAACTCCACGGAATCAGGGGTTAGGCTCTGCCCCCGACCCCACCAGGGAAACCCTCTGGGAGCCCGGGGGGTGAGGATGAGAGCCCTGGGTGCGAAGTTCCAGGCCCAGCTCCGTCACTGACCAGCTGTGTGACTCTGGGCAAGTCACGGACTTCATGGTGGCCCCGAAAGATAACCACGTCAAACCGTGGATCCTGCGAATGTTACTTTATTGAAGAAAGTGTCTTTGCAGACAGGATTAAGTTAAGGGTCTGGAGATGAGATAATCCTGGATTATGTGGGTGGACCCCAACACCATCCCAAGTGTCCTTGTTAGAGAGACAGAAGAGGAGGCGGCCACGTGAAGAGAGGGCAGAGACTGGTGGGATGTGGCCACAAGGCTGGGGGTGCCGAGACGGCCACTAGGAGCTGGAAGCAGCACGGATGGCTTTTCCCCTAAGGTCCCTGCAAGGGGGACACCTGACTGGCCTCCAGCCCTCAGGCCTGCCAGACAACACATGTCTGTTGTTCCCAGCCACCCAGTGTGTGGTGACTTGTTACCGCAGCCTCAGGAGCCGAGATAGACTCTCTGAGCCTCAGTTTCCTCATCTGTAAAGTGGGAATATTACCAGTCACCTCACGATGTTAACAGCAATGCCCTCAGCCGTTCTACTTCAGTGAACGCTGGCTAGATTAGATTATCTGATCCTCACATTGCCCTTTAAAGATGGGGACCCTTAGTCCCATTTTACAGGTGAAGTCACTTGGGGGCCTATGTTAACTTCGGTCAGAGCTGGCGCTGAGGTGGCCCCGGCTCTGCCTGCCCTGATCCTGCACTTGCATGCCACCTGCCTGTGGAGGGGCTTTCTAACCCCACCTGAGGCACACACGGGACCACTGTGTGACGGGCCTGATATAAAAAAAATGGGGTGGGAGAGAGAGGACCTGTGCTGAGCTGCGTAATGGCCCCAAAGAGGTCCACGTCCCCTTCCCTGGGCCCTGGGAACACGCCGCCCTACACGGGACTTTGCAGGTGTGGTTCAGGATCTTGAGATGGGGAGGCGATCCTGGATTTTTGGGTGAGCTCTGCGTAGTCACAGGGTCCTTACGAGAGAGGGAGGAGGGTCAGGGAAAGAGATGTGACAACGGACACCAACGTCAGAGAGAAGAGGCTGCGCTGCTCGCCCTGAGGGAGGAAAGGGCCATGAGCTGAGGAGGGAGAAGCCTCTGGAAGCTGAAAAGGAAGGGAGACAGATTCTCCCCTCGTGTGCCAGAGGGAACAGCCTGACTTCAGCCCAGCGCAACTGACCTCCAGGCCACATGGCAACGCGTGTCTTTTAAACCAAGCGTGTGGTAATCCGCTACGGCAGCTTTGGGAAATGACTTACAGGACTCAGAGGAAGCTGAGGGGCCCAGAAGGCCGGGGGTCAGGCAGCTGCAGCTCTGCCGGGACCCCAGGCCCGGGGCGTGGCAGGGGTAGCTGTCCCTCACCGTGGATCATCTCAGGCGCCATCCAGTACGGGTTGCCCACCACCGTGTAGCGCTTTTTGCGGTCCGGCTTCTTGAGGCTTCGCAGGTCCTCGGGCTGTGTCTTGTCGTCCACCATGAGCCGCGCCAGACCGAAGTCGGCCACCACGACATTCTTGTTCTGGGGGGTCGACGAAGCGCGGTCACACTCGGACATGCTCCTGGCACCACCTACTCCTAGCCTGGACCCCACACCCATGCGCAGACAGCCCAGAGAACATGGGCCTCTCTGCGCGCTCTGTGCGCCCCAGCAGGGCCCTGGCCTTGTGGAGGGAAGGAGAGCAGTAATTCTAGTTAGAGACCCAGGTCCTCTCCCTGGCCTGTTACAGCTTTCGTCTCTTAATCCTGCAACAATCTGGTGAGGAATAGCTTATTTTTATCCCCACTTTACAGATTAGGTGACTCAGGCCCAGAGAGGTTAAGAAAGTTGCCCAAGCCACCCAGCAGGTCAGCTCTACTGTTTTGGGTCTGAGGGAGCCCCTCCCAGCACCCGCCTGGAATCCTGCAGAGTGCAGATGCTGACTGCTGTGTCTGCCCCGCAAGATGGGAACATCAGGAAGAAGAGGGACAGTGGGGAGCCCTGCAAGTCTGGTCCCTACATGCCAGCTCCAGGACTGGCCGCTATTGTGTGGACACTGAGGAGTGGGCCCAGAGAGGCCGAGGTGGAAAGATCCCCACAGGAGGGGTCAGGACAGGTTCGCTTTGAAGGGAAGGACCCTGAGCTGCCCCTGGGAGTGATGCCAACACGGACAGTCACCTAGAGAAACTCTAAAGACGGCAGATGGGGGAGGGTGGAACATGCGTCCCCAGTCCCCCCTGATGGGGCCTCAGGTGACATGGCCCCTCTCAGGGCTCCACCCCCTCGGGGGTAATACCAGGTGGCAGGCTGGTTGGGGGAGGTCTTGACCCTGGACGCTCGGACCCCCCAGAGGGGGTTCTTGAAGGCCAGGGTCCACCAGGACTGTCCTGGAGCCGACTCCTGCCCCGGCCCTTTCAGAAGATGGGAGGGGGGCTCAGGCCTCTGCGCTTTGATGAGCCCCCCAAGGCATGGGGGTCCAAAGATGCTGCTCCAGGACAGAGCTCCAGGGAAGGCAGCCAGGGCGGCCGCTGGATTCCCGGAGGCCCCCAAACAGTAGGCAAAGGTTTGGGCTGTGTGTAGATGGACTCTGGGGACAGGAGGGCTCACGATGCTCATCAGATTCCCAAGCGATGGCCCCTGCTGCGGGATCCAGGCTGCGACGGGTCACCCTCTCCTCGTCCCACCCACTACACAGGCTCGGCCCTGCAGTGACACCTACTGCCGGCAGGGGCAGTCTGAGCCGGCTGCCTGGGAGGTCTGTGGATCCAGCCTCACCCCTACCTCTCTGTGCTCACTGCCTACTGTTTCCCAGAGCCCCCTGGACATTCCCAGAGGGCTGAGACCCTCACTCCACGTGAGCTACTCATCGCTTCCTGAATGTCATACCACTGGGTCCTTGCACGTGCTGTTCCTGCCACTAGAAACACTCTTCCTGTGCTGAAGTCACCTGGAGAACCTCCTCCAGGACCAGATCTCGACCTGCCTGCGGTGTGACGAGTAGTGTCCCCTCCAAAACTCACGTCCACCCAGAACCTAACTGGTTATGTGGAAATGCCCTTATCTGGAAATAGGGTCTTTGCAGATGTAATCAGTTAAGATGGGGTTATACTGGGTGAGGGCGGGCCCTAAAACCAGCAACCAGTGTCCTTGTAAGAAGAAGACAGAGACGCACAGAAGTCGTCCGTGTGAAGATGGAGGCAGAGACTGGAGTGATGCGCCAGCAGAAGCTGGGAGAGAGGCAAGGCGCAGACGCTCCCTCACAGCCTCTAGAAGGAACCAACCGTGCCAGCACCTTGATTTCCGACTTTTGGCTTCCTGAACTCTGAGGAAGCATCTCTGTTGTTTCAAGCCAGCCAGCGTGTGGTACTTGGTTTGGCAGCCTCGGCAAACCAGGATGCTGCCTCTCCAGCTGGGCATGGCCAGTCACTCCCCACTGCCTTCTGTGGACCGCCTGTGGTCCCCTAAATCACCACCCCTTAGACCCTGGGCTCCCTGCCTCCACGGCCCCCCACTTAAGTATGTCCCCCTAAAGCCTCTTTCGGGCAGCCTGCCCGGACCACCCAGCCCACACGTCCAAGCCCTCCTCCGGACCTGCAGCTGTTGGTGCTGCCTGCTACAGGCTTGGCCACCCTGCTGTGGACCGTTCTCTGTGAATGCCACGCTCACTGTCCTTTACAGTTTACTCAACACTTTCTCCTTTATCAGTTTATCGGACCCTCCTACAGCCTGGGATGTGGGTGGCTCAGAGAGCTGGAGCTACACTGACAGTCAGTGCAGAGCCAGGTCTGTCTGCCTCCTGGCCCTGCCTTTCCGCACAGGCCAAAGTGGAGCGAGGGAGGCGCCCCAGGGAGCCCTGCTCAGGGGAGGCCCCGAGGCTGGGAGAATCATGGGCGGGGCTCCTGCTGTCCCCTCCCGGGTCCAGGCTGCTTACCTCACGGACCAGGCAGTTGTGGGAGTTGAGGTCCCGGTGGATGATGTTCATGGAGTGGAGGTAAGCCTGTGGGGGGTATGGAGGTCAGGAGGTGGCTGCGCGGAGGGACCCCAGGGCTCCCAGCTCCCCTCCTGCCCCCATCACGCCATGTGGGGCGCTCTTCCCATTCCCCATTTGATCCCGTCCGCCCTCTCAGAGCTTCCTGTGGCTTCGTTTCTAAACTCCGAGTGGAATCTTAGGTGAGCAGCAGAGAACATGTTATAAGCGGGGTCAGATGGCGCTGCCCACACCCCCGGGATGTCCGCAGCAGGGCCCACTCACCATCCCCGAGGCGATGTCCTTGGCAAAGCTCACCCTCTGACTCCACGGGTACTGGCTGTCCTGGGGGCAGAGAGAGGGCCAGGATGGGCCAATGGGGCCATGGGCAGGACAGGTGGGCGAGAGAGCGGCAGGCGGAGGCAGGTGTCCGAGAGGGTTTAATGATCCCCACTCTCGTCTGCACCCACCACTGTCCGTTCTAAGGGGTGTGGGTGAGTAATTCAAAACAGCTTTCCGGTAAAGCTGATTTCCAATAGTAGGGGAGTATTCCCCTATAGTTCTTCACTCGCCAACTCTGAGAAGAAAAGCTCTATTTATCGTCTATAAAATCCTGTTCTGTCAAGTTTTTAAAAAATCTGAACCTACGTTCAGGGCCAGGCGGAGACAGCTGGCCCGGTGAGGTCGCCTGTAGAGTGCCAGCCTGGGCTGGGGAGAGCAGGGCTGTGGGCTCAGATCATTTGGAGAAATGCCTCGTTCTGTCACCCCACCCCATGGAGACCTCAGGCAGGAGGGCGGGGACGTCAGAGTGTATCAGGTTCAGAGGTCAGCTAGGCAACCTAGGGTGGGTCCTGCGTCTCTAAACCGTGGGTGCCCACAGCATCCCTTCTGAGAAGTTACACCTATTAGGAGGCTGCAGGGACCACCTCGGGCAGCACCAGGGAGTCCAGCCGAGGGAGGGAGGCATCAGCATGGGAGGGAACAGGGTCCCGCTGTCTCAGGGTGATGCTGGGGTGGGGTGAGCCCTGGAGCCCCGGGGCGCTGTCAGCTGGAAGGCCCCGCTGCAAGCATTTTATTTCTTGAGATGGATTTGTGATGTGATCCAAGCCCTTAAAGAAAGTTCTGAATTTTCTGGAACATGGCAAATAGTAAAAATGATTTGGTTTTGCCAGAAGCAAAACAAAGGCCCCCGGCAGAGAGGTAACGGAACGTGCCCGTCCTCAGGTACCTGTGGCAGGTGCGGCTGGGTCGGGCTGCTCTGAGGCAGGGCCTGGCACCCTGCAGGGCGGCCAACAGTCTGTGCATCCCCTCAGCGAAGCTGCCACCCTTCTCTGGGCCCCAGCTTTTGACGGAGTCTGTTGCTCCCTATTCCATTCAGAACCAGGGCTGGGAGGGTCTCTGAGACCAGAGGCTGACCCCATCGAAGAGCTTAGGAGGCTGGGTCCCAGGGGTCCCAGAGGGGGAGTGGCTGGGACGGCACAGCACGTGGGCCTCTGCCCGGACACTCACCATGCTCTTGATGATGCCCCGGAGGGTGCCCCCCTTGATGTACTCGGTGATGAAGTTGAGCCTCTTGTCCTTGTAGAGCACCCCGATGAACTTGAGCACATTGGGGTGCTCTAGGCATCGCATGACCTTCACCTGGTGGGGTGTGAACAGGCAGGGCCTGGGGCTGTGCCCACATCTCCTCCCTCCGCCGTCCCACCAGAGGCCACAGATGGTCCCAGAGATGGAGGAGCCCCTGTGCCCCATGGGCCCTGCCACACCTGCCAGCTGCTGTGCTCTTTGCTCGGGCTGCTCCCACACCAACGGATGCCCTTGCCCCTCTCACCCTCCTGGAAGACATTTTCTCTTCTTCCAATGTGCGGCATGAGTGTCACACCCTCCCTGAGCCCCTTGCTACCCGCTCTCAATCGGGGAAGGGGGTGAGGACCACGGGCCGCCCCAGACGTCTGGTGAAGAGTTCCGCTCACCGACCTCCTTGAGGAATGTCCGCTGGGTGTCCTCATCGAACCGGATCAGCTCCTTCATCACCATCACCTCGCCTGTCTCCCGGTGCGTCACCTGCACGGGGACACCGAGGCACAGAGACTCAGTACTGACAGAGGCTCTGCTCTAAGCCTGCCTTGGAGGAGGCCCCATCCCTGCCCCAGGACTGCCAGGGAGATGGATAGACGGCTTAGAGCTCTTCACAGACGTTTCATGTGATACTCCCAGCCCCCGAGTGGGTGGGACTCAATTTCTTTACAGATGAGGAAACTGAGGCTCAGGGAGGTTTCCTGACAGTGCCCAAGTTCACCCAGGTGGCAGGGAACGGGGTGGCGGGAGCTTGGGTCCAGGACTGCTGGAGCTAGAGGCCAGCTCTTTCCCTCTGCTCTGCTGGACGGTCTCCTGAAGGTCGAACGGTGGCTCCACCAGAGATTCCTCCCCAGGCAAGGGGGACAGGGACAGGGACAGGGGCTGGGGTCTGTGTGGACATGTGGGCAGCCTGGCTGGCACCTTTTGTAGAATCTGAGCCTTCCAGCCTGGTCACAGCCAGGTGACATCAGAGCCAGAGAAGGGCTCCTCTCTCTGCTGGGGGCGAGTGTGAGGGGAGAAGCAGCCCAGAGGCCACGAAAGACCTGGCATCAGGCTCAGTATGGGGTCCCAGGGGAGGAACCCTTTAGGGTCAGTCTGGCTGCACTCCCATCCTCTACCCCAAGGAGTCACGTTCCAACAACCTCCTCCACATACAGTTTGGGGTCTATCTATGGTAAGTCCCCTCTCCCAAATAGCTCAAGGAGGCCCCGGTGGAGGAGAGCACTGGCCGGGGAGTCTGGAAGCCGGCGGGACACCCTTCCACTGTGGATCCCTGGAGGCACTGGTGGGAGGAGGAAGGAGGACTGATGGTCACACCCAGACTGCTCTCCGGGTGCCACTCACGGCCCCGTGCCCGCCTGGGCACACGCCGTACCTTGATGGCCTGGCCAAAGCAGCCCTTGCCCAACACCTCTCCATGGATGAGGTCTGACGGCCGGAAGATGCGGTGTGGCCGGCAGACCACGCGGAGGGACTCGGAGCGACCCAGGTCCTTGCGCTGCGAGGCCGGGGAGCCCAGTGAGCCAGCACCTGGAGACCTGTCGATGCTGTAGCTCCTCCTGGGGAGACAGACACAGTGCTCAGTGCCACTGGGGCCAGGGGGCCACCTGGCCAAAGCCCTGCCCCCTTCTTCCCGCCTGCCATGCTCCCATCTACGCCAGACTATGTATAATCACCCTGTTCCAGTGGAGGGGGCACAGGGCACCTCTCCTGGGGCCGTCATAAGGCTCTTGCCCCATCCCCATGCCCAGACCCAGTGTCCTGTCCTGCTCGGACTTCCCGTTTGAGGCCCACTATCCTGCAGGTGCCCTTGGGAGCAATGTTTGTCCTTGGCCTTCTCTGCTGATGACCCTGAGGCAGATGCTTTGTCTCCCAGCATTCAGGTCCGAGGCTGTGGGGTGCGGAGGCAGACAACCTGCCTGGGGTGCCCATACCCCTGCCATTTAGGTGGTCCTGCAGCATGGCTTGAGCTCCAAATGCAGGCAAGGAGGAAATACGTGCCTTCAACATTGCTGTTTGTTAGAGTAAAGGCTGTCACCCCAGATATCTTTACCAGGAGTCCTGAGCAGGCCCCACAGGAAGTGGAGAGAGGACCAGGCTGCCTCTGGGTTTCTTCCTTGTGCCCCCTGGCCTCCCTTCAAGAGGGTACGGGGCACCTGGCCCCTCCCACCTGGACCACTGCCACAGCCCCCCAGCCGACTCTGGTCTGGGGCACCCTCCCGCATAGGGGACGACTAGCCTCTGCGAAACACATCGCTTTGGTGCAACACCCTTCAGTGGGGCCCACAACAGGCAGACAAAATCCAAAGCCCCCTGCCACATCTGAAGCCCCGCCACTGGCTTCACCTCAGAGCCCACCCCTCCCCAGCCACACGTGAGGCTGCATCATCCTGAGCTACCTGCCAGCTGCTCCAGAAGCCTGGGTGCTGGGCCACCCTGGAAGCGCTCTAACCCCCACTGGGGGAGGGGCTCTCACGTCCTACTTCTCATTACCCTTGTTTATCACCCCCAGTGTCCCTTGCAGGCCTGCTTCTTTGCAGGAATGACTCCCCATCAGACTGTGAGCGACTGGAGGGTGGGGACCAGGTCCCATCCCCCCAGGCCCAGAGCCAGTGAAAGTACCCATATGCAGCACGAGGCAGGCTGACTTACAGGACAGGCTTCTGCCGGGTGGCGCTGCCCGCCTCCCCACTGGGAGTGTGAGCTGGGGAGCTCAAAGGGCTGGGCTCAGGCCCCAGCCCATGGCCCAGTGTGTCATGGGGGTCGTGCTCAAGAGTCAGCTGGAGTAGGCGGCTGGTTTCCTGGATCAGCAGGTCAATCTGGGGAGAGCAGGGGTGCAGACACGTGAGCCCGAGGTGGTGGGGATGAGGGTTGGGGAGGGCCAGGCAGGAAGGCACCACCTCCAATCCTGCTCTCCAGACCGAGGACCCATACCTCATCCAGCGGCACGTTCCGGATGGGCGTGCCATTGATTTCCAGGATCCGGTCTCCAACGTGGATGGAATTCTTCACATCTGGGCTCATGCAGCCTGGGTCCACACTGTGGGCATAAAGCAGTGGTCAGCTCCCTTCCTGCCTTCGCCCTAGAGCCCTGACAGGAAACCAAGGCCAAGGGGATCAGATTAGGGATGAGGGGGCAAATGACCCTATCTTGTGTAAACACTAGGGGGCAACTGTCCAGAACCCTGAGTTCTGGTTTGGTGGGAAGAATTCTGTAATTGATTACTGATGTCTGCCATGGGTGTGAAACTGAAGAACTGGGCATGTCCCTAGGTATCTGCCACCCAGTATTTGATGCTCAGGGGCTGCTGTTCAACAGAACGTTGGCTCTGCCATGGAGGACAGACCTATCCTTCCAGCTGCCTTGTATGCTTGGAGCAGATCAGTGTCATGAGTCCTAAAAGGGTCCAGATCCATTGGCTTCCTGAGTGACTCCCACACTTGCCCTGCAGGATGAGGCTAAGGCCCCCACTCCTCTGGAGTCGGCAGGAAGGGGCCAGCGACCTGCCCTGAGCCACAGCTGCAGAGTGGAGGAGGGGATGAAGCCACACGCTAGCTCACGGGGTGGTGAATTTGCCAAACTGACTTGCTTCTTTTAGCTCTTTGCTGTTAGTTATCGGGTTTTCATTTTGTCTTCATAAAAGCTTTTTAAGGAATGTTCACTTTGTCTCTGCCCTGAGGTGGGGAAGGGCTGAGGGATGAGACTGAGTTTCAGGAAAAACAGATTCCTAAAAAATTTTCATTATCAAGAATATATTCTACCAGCAACAAAACGAAAAGGCAACCTACTGAATGAAAGAAGATATTTGCAAATCATACATAAGGGGTTAATATCCAAAATATACAAAGAGCATACACAACTTAATATCAAAAAAAACCTAATTGATTAAAAAAAGAGCAGAGGACTTGAATAGACCTTTTTCCAAAGAAGACATCCAAATGGCCAAAAGGTACACGAAAAGATGCTCAACATCACTAACCATCAGGGAAATGCAAATCAAAACTACAGTGAGATATCACCTCACACCTGTCAGAATGGCTACTACAAAAACATAAGAAATAACAAGTGTTGGTGAGGTTGTGGAGAAAAGGGAACCCTTGTGCACTGTTGGTGGGAATGCAAATTGATGCAGCCATTATGGAAAACAGTATGGAAGTTCCTCAAAAATTAAAAATAGAACCACCATATGATCCAGCAATTCCACCTCTGGGTATTTACCTGAAGAAAATGGAAACACTAATTTGAAGAGATATCTGCACCCCTATGTTCACTGCAGCATTATTTACAACAGCCAAGATACGGACACAACCTAAGTGTCCATCGACAGACGAATGCATAAGGATGTGGTATATATACAACGGAATATTACTCAGCCATAAAAAAGAATGACATCTTGCCATTTGCAACAACATGGATGGACCTACAGGGTATTATATTAAGTGAAATAAGTCAGACAAAGAAAGACAAATATTTATATGTGGAATCTAAAAAATAAATGAACAAACAAAACAAAGCAGAAATAGACTCATAGCTATAGGAAACAAATTGGTGGCTGCCAGAGGCAGGAGGGATTGGTGGGCGGGGCGGTGAAACAGGTGAAGGAGAATAACAGGTACAAACTTGCAGTTATAAAATAAACAAGTCAAGGGGAGGTAATGTACAGCAAAGGGAATATAGTCAATAACGATGTCATAACTTTGTATGGTGACAGACGGTAACCAGACTTATGCTGATCAACTCTGTAATGTATATAAATGCTGAATCGTTATGATATACACCTGAAACTAACAGGATATCACATGTCAATTATACTTCAATTAAAAAAGGTATATTCTCACATGGGGGAGAAGCTCTTCGTTATACTAGAAGGTCAAGTAATAAATGCAGAAGAAAGAACACGGTTGGAAAATCTCCTTTCTGTAGCCATCAGAGTAATAATTGACACAGGTGAGAATCATGGATGGAAGCTAGAATCACTTGGTGAAAAGGCTGCTGGATATTTACAGACTCCAATCTCACAAATGACTTACTGATTACATTACGAGGGTGGGGGAGATCCTTTACCGCAGAGAGTGGACTGCACTTGAACCAAGTAATCAAAGTTGACAACTTTGATGTATGCCCAACAGAGGGCAGACTATATCGACATTGTATGTCTACCAGTAAGATGCACGGAGAAGGACGCAGCATGACTTACGCAGCGTCAGGCCAAACGCACAACCTAAACCTAACCAAGGGGACACATCAGTCTCACCCAAACGGAGGGACCTAAACCTAACCAAGGGGACACATCAGTCACACCCAAACGGAGGGACGTTCTACTCAACAACTGGCCTGTACTCTTCATAAATGTCACCGTCACGTAGGACAATGAAAAGCTGAGGAACCGTCACCAATTAAGAGAGACTGAAAAGACATAATGAATCAATGCAACGTACGATCAGGATTGGATCCTGGATCATAGAGAAACTGCTAGAAAGGACAGCATTGAGACAATTGGCAAAACTCAAATATGGGTTGTATATTGGATAAAAGTATGTATTAATGATAAATTTGCTAAGTGTCATAACTGCACTATAATGTACAACTGACAATTATCTAAGAGAGTGGCCTTGTTTTTAGGAGAATGTCTAAAGTTTTTTTTTGGGAGGGGAGGAAGGGTCAATGATGTCTGCAACTTGCTGTCAAATGATTCAGTAAATAGTAACCATATGTGCACATGTAAGTATAAATACATCGGTATATACGTGTATATGAATACACACACATATACAGAGAGGGAGATACACACATACACACACCCCAAATGTGGCAAAAAGTTAAAATTGGTGAACCTAGGTGAAGGGTACATAGGTATTCAATATACTTATTGTTTTAGGAAATTTTCTGTAAATTTGAAAATTTCAAGGTCAAAAGTTGAAAAAACGACTATACTTTCATCGATATAGGCTTCTCATGAATATAGCCTTAAAAATCTATGTCTCAGACTCCCATGTCCCCTCCCTCAGTCTCCTGCTAGGGCAGCAGGGGGCAGGGGCACCAGTGAATTAAACTTTCCTTAGAAGGCTCCTATAAATAAATGAAAAATGGTCAACTAAGACTCGCTTAAAACAAACCAGTAAATCTGGTCAGGGGCCTTTGGGCAAGCTGGGTCGCTTCCAAGAATGGCGTGGCTCTCTGCAGAAATTGCTGGGAGAGCAGATGTTGGCTGGACAGAATGCTCACCCAGTGAGGGAGACAGGGACGAGGTGTCCTTGGCTTTCCATTTCTCAAATTCTGCCTGGTTTCCAGGGACCAGCTGGTCTGGGAGCTTCCCCATCTCTCTCACCAGTCTGTCCGCTCTCTGGTGTACAGCTGCTGGCCCGGCTGATGCTCGAGGTGGGTGGCGAGGCAGAGCCAAGCCCAGCGGCTCCCCTCCCCAGCGCCATCCTCACTCCTCACCAGCGCCTGGGCATGGGGACATTTAAGACTACTTCTCAAGGAGTCATCAAAGGCCCAGGAGAAACCTTAGAAGACTCCAAGGTGTCCAGCTTCCTCATTATTCCAAGATCCCAAAGCCCGGAGGACGAGGGTGCTGCTTAATGTCACACACTGTTAGCAACTGCGCTGGCTCCCTAATGTTCTTCCCTTCTTGCGTCTCAGGCCTTTTGCACATCCTTCAGAATTTTCTTTATGGATGGTCTGCTAGTATCAAATCTTGGTTTCGTCGGCCTTAACATGTCTCTATTGCACTCTCACTCTTCTTTTTCTTTGTGAGGAAGATTAGCCCTGAGCTAAAATCTGTGCCAATCTTCCTCTACTTTGTATGTGGGTCACTGCCACAGCATGGCTGATGAGTGGAGCAGGTCCACACCCGGGATCTGAACCGGTGAACCTGGGCTGCCGAGGTGGAGCGTGCGCAACTGTAACCACTCAGCCACAGGGCTGGCTCCTCACTCTCATTCTTGAAGGACATTTTCCTCAAGTACAGGCATACCTCAGAGATACTGCAGTTTTGGTACCAAAACACCAGAAAAAAGCAAATCATTGTGCTAAAGCAAGTCATGTGAATTTTTTGGCTTCCCAACGCATGTAAAAGTTGTGTTCACAGCATACTGTAGTCTATTACGCATGCAATAGCATCATGTCTGAAAAACAGCATACTGAGCCAGTCCCGATGGCCTAGTGGTTAAAGTTCGGGGCGCTCCGCTTCAGCGGCCTGGGTTCGGTCCCAGGCGTGGAACCACACCACTCGTCTGTCAGTAGCCATGCTGTGGCGGCAGCTCACACAGAAGAACCAGAAGGACTTACAACTACGTAACTGGGGCTTTGGGGAGGGAACAAAAATAAAAGTAAAAAAATAAAAAAAAATGTATATACTTTAACTAAAAAATACTTCATTGCTAAAAAATGCTAACCATCATCTTAGCCTTCAGTGAGTCATAATCTTTTTGCTGGTAGAGGGTCTTGTAAAAAACGCAGTATTTGCGAGAAGCACAATACAGCGAACCACAATAAAATGAGGTTAGTCTGTATAGAATTCTAGGGTGATGACTACTGTATATATCATTTCACTGATTTCTGGCTTCCACTGTCTCTGTTGAGAAATCAGCTGTCAGCCTAAGTGGCCTCTTTTGAAGGTAATTTGTCTTTTTCCTATGGCCACTGTTAAGGTCTTCTGCCTGTGGTGTGGTAGTTCCACTAGATGGGTGATGCATGGGTGGCTTTCTGTTTACTTTGCTGTTTGGGATTTACTGGGCTTGAGTTTGTGGACTGGTGTCTTTCACCAGTTCTGGGAAGTTCTCAGCCATCGTGTCTTCAAATCTTGCCCCTCTCCCCTTCTCTCTCTCTCTTCTTCTGGGATTCCAAATAGATGACTCAACCCTCTCACTCTGTCCTCCACGTGTCTCAATCTCTTTCACAGTTTGCATCTTTTTGTGTCTCCGCTTCTCTCTTCAGCTGTTTAAATCCTACTCTACTGTTAAACCCTTGCACTGATGTTTTCATTTGAATAATTATTTATTTCATTTCTAGGGGTTCTATTTGGTTCTTTTCCAAATTTATTTGCTCTTTATTCATTTTTCAAGCATCTCTTATTTATTAAGACACATTGGGCATAATTATTTTATATCATTTCTGATAACGCCACTATCTGAAGCTTCTGTAGCTCTGGTTCTGCTTCCTGTCCTTTCTGCTGACTCTGGCTCCCAGTCCCTCGCTTCCTCCTCTGTTCAATGGTTTGTGACCCAATCGCGCATCTTCCTGGGGACGCTTTCTAAGTAAATTCAAAGAAGCCTGGAGCTGGGTCCCTCCAGGAAGGCCCTGCGTCCAGCTCCGCCGTGGCCTGGGACACTACCAGTTGGAAAGGACGTTAAACTTTTACAATTTTGCCTTGAGGTCTTTTGAACCGCCCAGGCAGATGAATTTGGTTTCCAAGTCCAAGTTCACAAATTCTCAGGGGAGACTCCCCTCCTCTCCCGCCCAGGTTCCAATCGGTTTATCTTACAGTTCTGGGAGCTGAGTGGGGGGCCGATGGAAGGTGTGGTTTGTTTCTCACTCGTCCCCACCCTGAGAGCCTTGGGGTCCCAGTGGCGGGGGGAGGGAGGAGTTCTCCCGTGAGATCAGCCTCCTCCAGCAGGTCGGGGCTCTGAGAGGCCCAGCCACAGAAGGACTTGCCTGTCAAAGCCCCAGCTCACTCGGTTTAGACTTGCCCCTAAGGCACAGCTGCCCTCAGTCTTCTGCGACACCCCTGGCTCCCTCCTTTACTCCTTACTGACCTGGTTACACCTCTTTCTTCTTGGATCATATATGGATTAAAGAAAAAAATCTAAATATTTTATCCAACACTTGTAACGGTTTTTAAAGGAAAGACTGGACCAGGCATCTGGTATACCATGTTGTCAGAGCTGGGCTCTATCTGTGCCCAAATGCTCACCTGGTCTCAGGGCCCCCAGCCCCACAGTCAGCCACCCACCTGCAGCCTCGGCAGGCCAGCCACTCACCCCTGGACGCGGACGGTGTGGGAGTGCTCTGTGCCGCAGCCCGGTGGGCCGTGAGCGGGGTCGATGGAGACCGAGAGGCCACGTTTGCCATGAGATGAGGCTGGGATGGAGACGAGGGTAACTGTGTGGGGCAGGTGGGAGCTGGGGGAGTCAGGCAGGATCTGCTCGATGACGGGGGTCACCACGGTCTGGTAGTAGCAGTGCCCGCTGCACAAGCCATAGGCGGTGGGGACCCAAAGAGTGGGAAGAAAAGAGTGTCAGGACAGTCACCAGCATCACCACTTCCCCCATTCCCCCATCCCCATGTCCCTTTCTCCTCCCCATGGGAGGCAGGGGGTCTCAGCTGCCAATGGGACTGGGAGCAGGAGCTGCGCATGCCCAGCCCAGCCCGCCCTCTCTGGGCTCAGTCACTCTGGGTTGTCTACTCTCTGCCATGCTGTGAGCTGGCCGGGCCAAGGCCTGCGGATAAATCCAGTTCAGGAGGAAGCCATTAAAAGCCCATCTGGGACCAAGCTACACCACCCTCAAATCCAGCTTTATAAGCATTGTGGACTAAATAATTTGTCTCCTCTTTGTCTCTGGTTCCTGGGGAAGAGGCTGGAAGAGGAACGCCTCTGTTTCTCAGGAGCCCCTCAGACCACACCTGAGTTTACACTAAGGAGATGACTCAGGATGGGGCTCAGCACCGGAAAGACCAACCCTGTGACTGGAGGGCGGGGGCTCCGACTCAGCCTGACCTCCAAGGGGGGAAGGGGGCCTGGAGACTGAGTTCAGTCACGTGCTCAATATTCATTCAATTATGCCTACAAAATAAACCCCAATAAAAAGTGGTGATGCCAGAGCAGGGGGGTCATCACACGTCCTGATTCCACAGGGAGAATGCACAGAAGCTCTGCATTTGGGACCCTCCTAGACCTTGCTCTTTGGGTCTCTTCATCGGGCTGGTCCTAATTTGCACCCTTTATAGAAATCCTGCAATCCTAAGGAAAGCACTTTCCTCAGATCCGTGAGCGGCTTAGCGAGTTATCGAACCTGAGTGGGTTGTGGGAATCCCTGACTCTGTAGCCAGCCAGTTAGGACTGGGAGTGGCCTGGGGACCCCTGACCTTGTGGCTGGCATCCGAAGCAAGGGCGGTCTTGTTGGGACCGGGCCCTGAACTCGCGGGGCCGGCGCTGACTCTGGCGGTCGGTGCCAGAACAGCAGCGCAGCGATCTGTCAGTTAGAAAGCTGATGTCTGGGGCCTTCTCAGTGGGGCTCCTGTGTCGTGTTTCCCATGACTTCTACACTATCACTTCCATGACGCTTTCAATGACCGCTCCCACACAGGGACGGAAGGGGCCCTGGTGGGGAGACTTGTGATACAGGTGGGCGCGCCAGGCTCGGAGCAGGGCCCGGGCACTCACCAGTACAGCTTGGAGTGTTCCACCAGTGTGTAGGTGTCCCCGTCCCCGATGAAGGTCCCGCACGCGAGGCAGATGAAGCACTCGGGGTGGTACTTCAGCTCCCCGGCCACCTGGCGGCAAATGGGGGACAAGCCAGCTCAGAGGCCCCTTCAGGCCCCCTAGCTCTTCCCCTCAGTCTCCTCTCAGAAGGGGAGCCCCAGACAAACTTCGGGGGTCTGGCTAGCCAGCTGAGCTCCCAGACAGAGCTGGCTCCATAGAGAGGGGGCCGAGGGACAGACAGACAGACAAACAGGCTCAGAAGGCGTGAGGGAATCAGAGCACTGGTGAGGAGAAGAACAAGAGAGAGCTGGAGCAGGGAGACCTGTGAGGACATGTGGATGGACACGCGCCAGGCGAGGGGTGTGAGTGGGGGAGGGGCACCTACCATGACCAGCCCCTTAGTGATGTGCTCCGAGCACCCATGGCAGGACTCGCCATAGCGGGCCCAGTAGTCCTTCTTGCAGAAGAGCTGCCCGTCCTTCTCATAGTACTGGTGCGAAAGGGAGGCACTGCAGTCACAGCACCTGCGGGCGAGAGGTGCTGGGGCTCAGGAAGGCCCAGGTCCCACCCCACCCCCACACCGAGGCCTTGCCAAGGTCCAGAGGTGCCTTTGGAAGAAGGAGAAAAAGGTGTCCTCTCTGGGCAGAAGTAGCCTACGCTGGGGCACAGGACTTGGCAAGTGGAGCCAGGAATGGATGTGGCCCCCTTGGCTGGAAGGCTCCATGCAGTGCACAGCCTGCACAACCACCCAGAGCAGTTCTGCATCCGGAGCGTCTGGCCCACCGGCTGGCCCCGAGGTGAGAGGCGCTCCTCATCTCAGCCCTGTCCTTGTCATGTGAGGACGATGGCCCAGAGAGGGCAAGTGACTTGCTCTTGGTCACTAGCAGGTGGAGGGAGGAATGGAACCTGGGAGCCCAGGATCCAGGTAGTGGGGCTGGAACGAACCGTGGGCCTCTCTTCTAGTCTAGTCTGCTCCCCACCCCCCCATCCCAGACTCCCAGCAATGAGGAGGCAGCTCGGCCAGCATCCGGCCAGCATCTACGGCCAGCTGATGTAGCTGCGTGACCTGTGGAGCTGTGAAGACCTGTGAGTGCCAGCCCCTTCCCACTGTGCTGATTAAATGACTGACTCACCACAGGCCACCAAGAGGCAGACACAGCTAGCCTCATTTCAGAGATGAGGTAGATGAGCCTTGGGGTTTCTAAACTGCCCAAGGTCACATGGTTGGTGCCACAATCCCCACAAAGCGACTCCCTGTTCCGCTAGGATACAAGGCAGGAGCTAAGCTTAGTTAAGACCGGCCAGGATCAGTCAAGACAGGGGAGCTCCTGGTTTCCCAGACCCCAGCCAGCCCTGCAGGTGCTGCCAGTCACAAGAAGGGGGCTCAGGGGCAGCCCAGCCAGAGCCTTAGTCCCCACGCCTTCCCTCAGAAAAGCAGTCGCGTTGTATGGAGAATGCCCAGAGGCGTGGGGTCATCAACGCCAGGGGCCCCCTGCACCATCACCAGGGCCTACCAGGGAGGACTGGCTGGTGGGCCCCTGAAGGGCAGGTGGGGAGAAACGACGTACCGGCTTCTAGGTGCCATGCCACAGGCCAGGAGCTAGACCGCCATGCCTGGCTTCTTTCCACCCAAGCGTCTGAGTAGGGTGGGGACCAGCAGCCCAGCTAAGCCAGGATGAGCAAACACAGAAATGCAGGACCCCCAGTGAGCCCGCAGGGGCACAGGCCCCGCCATGTTCTGCAGAGCCTGACCCAGGGTCCTGGGTGCATCCGTACCCAGGGTCCTGGGTGCATCCGTACGTTTGGCTGGAGCACACACCATGTGCAGAATCCATTCAGCTCCACTGCTGTTTGGGCACTGGGGGTCATGTGCCAAGGTCACGCAGGGACAGGAGGCCCCACGCTCAGAGCTCAGTAGGGAAACAATCCAGGAGAGAGGTGGGCTGGGAAGGCCGGGCGCTGGGTGAGAGAGCCCATCCCCCAGGCAGCCAGGGAACCCCCCACCCTCCCTCAGCCTTCACGAAGCCCTCAACACTCACTGACTGTTCATTTAGTGAAACTAGGAAACTTGGGACGAGGAGGAGGGAGACGACAGCAGCTGGAGTGCTGGTGGGACACTGTCCCTTTAAGAGGATCCAGCCAGTTCCCCATTGTGTGGGAGCCTGAGGGAGGAGCACGGGGACCACAGCCAGGGGCTGGGGTGGGGAGGAGCACAAAATGCCTGGGTTCAGAAGCCCCTGCTGGGAGGGCATCCAGGAAGGGGGTTCTGAGGGGCAGGAGGCGGGGGAGTAGGCAGGGAGGGCCTCCGAGACCGAGACCGCCACCACCCAGGGAGGTGAGAGGAGGCACAGGAAGCTGCAGCTGGATGGAGCGATGATGTCATTCACTGCCCCCACAGCCCTTCCCGCCCCCTCGTGGCCCTAGGACTGGGTGCCCACAGACAGCAGGCCTGGGGAAAGAAGGCCAGGTGGGAGGAAGCCCCGTGATGGGGAGAGGCACATGTCCCCAGGGCGGGTTTAACCTAGCAGGAAGGTGCGCAGCAGGAGGAGCTGGCTCTGAAAAGAGGTGGCGGGGCCCAGCACCGCACCGTGACCTTGGGGAAGCCCCATCGACTCACTGAGCCCTTCCGCAGACCAGACACACAGCATCACAGGAACCTCCTCCTTCCTCCCCTGCTGCCAGGCTGCAGGAAGCAGGGCCCCACCTGCCTGCCTCGAGGTGGGTGTGTTGGTCGGGCTCAGGAGCAGCTGCCTTCCTTCAGGGGAGAGAATACTCTTCTCCCGGCTGCAAACTCCTACTCCTTCACTCACTCACAAACACGCATCATCGTCACCCATCTCAGCAGCCCTGGAAGACCCAACGCTGACTCACCCAAGGGATCCATGAGTGTAATCGCTCACAGGTTACCGCTTCCTTGAAGCGTGCTCAGGGGCCCGGCTGGGGGGCCCCCAGTGACCCTCCGCAGCCTGCACCACCAGCCTGTGTGTGCCCACCGGTCTCTGCCATCTACCTTCAGGCCCCTGGGGTCCCAGGCCAGGCACCAGCGCTGGACCCCAAAGACAACAAAAGCAGTTCCTGCCGGACACTCCGCCTGGCACAGTTACCACCGCAGTGTCCTCAGGGCTGCTGCAGGGCACCCTGGCTTGGCCTCCATCTCAGAGACGGGGATCTGGCCCAGGCTCACACAGTGGCTGGCACTTGGGGCCTCAGTGGACCTTTGCTGATGGGAGGCACACAGGAGCCCCTGACCTTGTCCATGCCCTCCCCCGTCAGGCCAACATCCAGCCAGGTGCCAGAGGAGGAAGGGGGGCAGGCAGGCCTCTTAGGGATGTCCCCCACATGCCCTGCTGACAAAGGATGTCAAGAGAGGAGCACCAGGTACTAAGGATGTGTAGAGTGGCCTAGAGCCAAACAGAGAGGTGCTCTTGGAGGACAGCTGTCTGTCTGCTCTGATACAGGGTACCCCTCCCAGAGAGCAGGTGAAGACACAGCCAGGCTCGGGCAGGAGGGGAGAGATCACTGGGGAGGCCTGGGGAGGGCTGGGCTAGGAGGCAGTGGCAACCTCTCCAATGACAGGTCCATCCCGCCCCGGCGTGCCCACATCCCCGGACACCAGGGCTGAAGAAGGAGCAGCTAGAGGACCAGCCTCACGAGAACACTGTACCAGCAGGGCGAGAAGCTTCAGCAGCGGCCTGCTTCCCCTCAAGAGGCGGCCAGCAATGACCAAGGAGTTTCACTTCTGCCCCACAGCCTCGACCCAGGTGGGTCTGTCCCACGGTTGCCTCCCGCCCCAGCCCTCACACCAGGGGCCCTGGGTGAGGCCTGGGAAGGCGGGGTGGGGGCTTTCAACTTACTTGGCCCCTCGGAGGAAGCGGTTTCTTCTCGGGGCCGAGGCGAGCATCCTCTGCAGCCCCCTGCAGCAGGGGCTCTGGAGTCCTAGTGCAGTGGGGAACGCAGGGGTGGGTCAACCAGCTGCTTCCCCATCCTACTCTAGGCACTCAGGATTGGTGGCTGCAGAGGGTGGGGCCAGAGTGGCCACACAGCATGGGAGGAGGATCCAGCCATGTGGGTGCGAGGGGACTGGGTCTGAGCCCACAACAGGAAGGAGTGGAAGGGCCTCTGTCTGGGCTCCAGTGCACCCAGGAGGCTCTGGCTGGCACTCCGCCCTCAGGCCTGCACACCCGAGAAAAGCGCTTTCCATGCCCCTGGGCTCTGCTCTGACAAAGGCGCTAGGGGCTTGGGACTGTCTGGGGACAGGGACACGCTCCAAAGCAGCTGCTTCTTCCGGTGGTGCCCCCAAGGGAATGGAGGTCGGCCTGCATGGACAGTCTGTCCTCCTCGAGGGGGCAGAAAAGTCCCCTGAAGAGGGGGAGGCCACATCCTGGCCCAGGCTCCGAGCCCCAGTGCCATCTGCGTGCTTGCCCCTCCTTGCCCAGGGCCAGCCCATCCAGCCTCCAGAGAGATGTTACCAGGGCCATGGCAGCCCCAGGGCTTGTGCACTGCAGGCTTCTGGAAAGGCACCTCCCAGAGGCAGCAGCTGGGCCAAAGGGAGGCCTGGACCAATCTGGGCCTGGCATAAACTTCTGGGAGGTGGGGCCCATGGTGGGTGGGACAATTGGAAGAGAGAAAGGGGCAGGTCCTGGGGTGACAATGACCCCTAATGCTAATGCCAGAGGTATCTTGTGATCCCACAGCAACTCTCCCACTGCAAGGCCTCAGAGCTCGTGGGCTGGTGTCAGCCCCACTTCATGGCACTGAGATGCTTCCAGAGGGAAACCAGGCAGAATCCAGAGCCTGGCTGCCTGTTAGTCATGGGGCCCAGGAAAGCAGTGACACTTCTCCGAGTCGCTTTTCTAATTGTCATAGATAGAGGTGAGGACACTGTTGGTCTCATCCAGCTTTGGGAGCTTTTGGGAGAACTGCAGGCCACTGGGACAGGAACACCCGTGTAAGCCACAATGTGGGCCCTCCCTCATTGTGGGAACCTTCTTGGTGTCCCCATCACACCAGGGACAGCCCGAAGACGCTTTCTCCCTACTGCCCCCACCTCTCTGGGCACACAGGGCAGGGCCCCTCCAAAGCTACGTTCAGTGCATCCTGCCCCACTGCTTCCCTCCCGGGCTTCCCCCATGTCTCCCAAGGCCCCACCTCCCTCCCCACCTCAGGCACAGGGGCCCCCAGAGTTCTTCCTTGATTTCTCTTGGCCCCATCTCAGTGCCAGCCTTGAGTGGGCCATTCTTTCTGGTCTTCCCACCTCTAACTGGTCTCAGATCAATTCGGTCAGCTCTGGGCAGGGTATTGCCCCCCAGACGGTCTACCCGCCTCCCACTCAACATGGACAGGGTACAATTCATCACCAGCCCGGCCTCCAACTCCACCAGAGCCAGCGGACCACCACCCGCCCCAGCAGCCAGGGTCAAAATCTAGACCACTTTTGAGTCTGCCCCGCCAGGCACCAGCCCCAGCTCCACCCCGAGGCCTGGCCTGCTTCAACTCTGCAGTGACTGAGGGTGGGGCAGACACAGGCTCGAATCCCAGCTCCAGCTGCTGCAACTTTCAGCAAGTTGATTTCTCTGAGCCTCCGTTTCTCACATGCAAACTGGGCAAATAATGGCACCTCGTTCGGCTACGGTGAAGGTTTAGTGAAACATTAAGAGTGCTCAATAAATGCTGGCTAACATGACTAATACTTGCCAAATATTGTCCCTTCTCTATCTGACGTTCTCTCCACTCTGAGTCACTGTCCGAGGTCAGGCATTCTGAGCGCAGATCCCTGAACCGTTGTGACAGTCCCTACCCTGCTGAGTTGCCACCATCCGCCCACTGGGATGGCATTTTTCAATAGCACCTCTGCCCACGTCCCTCCCCTGCTGGCTCCCCACTGCCCTCAGAAGGTCTTTATCTTGGCATTCAGGATCCTTCACAAATCAGTCCCAACTGTGCCTCCTTACCGGGTCCCTCGACTCGCTCTGTTCCAATCAGATGAGCTGTTCCCATTCCCCCAAGCGTCCCATTGCCCTGTCTCTGTGCACGTGGTTTTCTCTGCCTCTTGGCAGCCCCCTTCCTCCCTGAAGACCTCCTTCTGAACACCTGACTGGGAACCCCAGGGCATGCTGCTGGCCTCTCTTCTGGCCTCCCCAGCCAGGAGGGGCATTGTGTGTACCTTTTCCTCCCTGCCTGTGTGACTTTGGTCAAGAGAATCAACCTCTCTGTGTCCCAGTTAATGGAGGCAATACAATATTTACTTTATAACAGTTACCTCACAACAATGCCTGGCCCTTACTAAATTGTAGAAAATGTTAAACATTATTCTTAAAAAAGGAAAAAACCACCTTGTCAGAGGTTCCCACTGCCTAAAATAAACTCCTTCAGCTGGTGGTCGATGCCCCGACCCCCGCTGGGTCTCCCAGCTTCACCGTCTGGCCCTCACAGTGGCTTCCCGCCTGAACTCTGCTCTTCCAGCCTCTGCACCTCCTGGGCCCTCTGCCTGGGATTCCTTCCTGCCACCCTTCTTCCCCTGGGGCGTGTCACGTTCCGGGAGACCCCTGCTCTGGCCCTACAGACAACTCTAAGGGTATCCCCTGCTCCTGCTTCTCAGGATGGTCCTGCTAGGCCGCCTCTGGGTCCCCATGTGCTCGGCCACAGCCCTGACCCTCTCTCCTACACCTGGGGGTTGGTTCTGGAAGGAAGGGGCTGGTCTTACTGGGCTACGCATCTTCACAACCAGACTGGGGCTGGTGAAGGAGGGCCAGCTTCTCCCAAGGCCAGGTTTGCTTCCCTCCCTCCCCTGGAGCATGAGCACCAGGTCAAGGGCGCACTGCTCTCCACTCCATCCCCCGCCTAGGCGCCAGCTGGCCTCGGCAGCACTGGCTGAAACGCACGTCTCCCCCCTCCACCCCTCAGAGGTCTAGAAGGACCAAACAGAAATGCCTTTAGGGATCTTCTTGTCCAAATGTCACATTTTACAGAGGGGGAAATGGAGGCTGAGGACTCCCTGGAAGTCACCACCAGAGGCAGCCCCAGGAGGCACACTTAGGTCTCCTGGCCTCGCGTAGGGCGCTCGCTCCTGGCCAGCCCGCCCTACCTGAAGCAGTCTGCATGCCAGTCCGCGTTCAGGGCCTGGAGGTACTGGCCGTCATAGATCCTCTGGCCGCAGCTCGCACACATGGGCAACTCGCTTCCTGCAAGGGTGGAAAGTGAGTTAGGAACCATTCTTAGGAGGCACAGTTGGGTGTAGGCCCAGCCTGTCTTGCGGACCCCACGTGCACCTGCACAAATCCTTGTGCACACACACTGCGCCAAGCACAAGAAAGGACGTAAGTCTGAGAGTCTTGCTGAGACCTTGGCTAAGGTGCCAAGCCCTTCTGGGCCTCAGTTTTCCTATCTGGAAACTGAAGAGGAGGGTCAGATGTCCACCCTCCAGCAACAGCAGTTTTCAACTCAGGGTCTAGCAAGGTAAATGCAGAGAAAGCGAGCAGCAGGATTTAGAAACAAGACAGCGGGTAACACTCTTGCCACCGCTCCCTTTCCCCCCTGGCATGCCCAGGAAGAGGTACTAAAAGGACTCTTCAAAGGGCAGGGACTAGACTGGGCCAGGTTGGTGCCTCCTGGGCTGAAGCCCCCCTCCCCCGCCCCAGGAGGGGAAGGGCAGGGAGCCCAGAGGTGCTGGCCTCGACTGAGCCTTGGCTATGCCCTGGCCTGATTAGGGGCTGGGGCTGCAGAGCCGGGCACTCGTAGACACCTGCTCTGGGGAGGGCTGGCACCTCCTCAAGCCGGCCACTAGGCATGCTTAGTCATCCTTGGGGCCTGGCACCCTTGGAGCAGGGTGGGCCCTGGAAGATCCAAGCCTGCCCCTTCCCATCGGACAGCTGGGGAGATTGAGCCCTGGAGAGACACTCAGCCAGGCTCCAAGCCACAGCCTGCCTCTCCATGAGCACCCAGGGACGGAGGGGCTATGGTGAGGTGGACCCTTGCCCCAAGCAGGCCTTCAAGGAGCTGGGGGAGGACTGGCAGTAGCCCCAGGAGAGGGCAGTGCTGCAGGAGCTGGCATTTAGGACCTGCGTTGGACCAGTGGGCCTATGTGATGGCCCGGCTGAAGAAACGCAGGGAAGGAGATCTGATCCTGTCCTGGGCTGGGGGAGTCCTGGGGGTCTTCATAGCCTAACCATCGTGCCACCTCAAGCTTGGACCCCAGTAAGGGGGAAGCGGCTGAAGAGGAGGATGGGATGCGAGTCATCCTCTCTGCCAAGGCTGATGGCAGGCAGCAGGTCTGGTGCAGGGAGAGGGGGTGGGGGCCCCCAGCATACAGTCTCCCGTTCCCTGGAGGCATATCTCCGCTCTGACCATCTGGCCTCCAACCACTCGGACCGGAGGCCAACTACGCGGCCCCCAATTGTACAGACGGGAAACTGAGGCCTGGCTTGAGCGAAACTTCAGCGCCTGACTCAAGGTCACGAAGCCGGGCAGGCGACTCAGACCCAAGGATGCGGCTTTCCCAGCGCCTCTTTCTTCCCGGCCCGGGTTAGAGACTGCATAAGGGGTGGCCCCAGGGCGAGTCCCGCGGGGACAGAGCAGGCGATGGAGGGCGGATCTGGGACTCATCCGGGGTGGTCGTCCGTCCGAGGACCGGGGAAGGCGGGGATGAAAGGGAGGAGGGGCCTCCGCCCGCGGGAGGGCAGCCCACCCAGGGCCGAGGAGAGAGAAGCGGGTGGGAGCGCGTCAGGGAGGGGCCTGCGGGCTTCGGAAGGACGAGCTCATCCCGGAGAAGACAGGGGCGCGGCCTCGCGGCAGACCCGGCCTCCGCGGCGGCCCGGCCCGGCCCCCTCCCGCGGCCCCGGCCCCCGGCCCCCGCGGCGCGCCCCCTGCCCCCGCCCCCGGCCGGCCCCGCTCTCGCCCCCGGCCCGCACCCCGCGCACCTTCCTCTCCCATACGTTCTTCCCTCCAGGTGCAACAAAGTAGCGTCAACCTCATGCACTCGGCGGGGGGCGGGGCCGCGGGCGGGGGCTGGGGGCGGCCCGGGCCCCGCGAGCGAGCCCGCCGCCGCCGCCGGCCCGGGAGGCGGAGGCGGAGAGCGCGAGCCGGGCCGGGGGCGCTCGGGGCTCGCGGCGCCGCCGCCGCCTCTCGGACGCCGGCTGGGGCTCGGGCTGCGCGCCGCGGCGGCCTGGGAGGGAGCGGAGGGGCGGGCCGGGGCGGGGCCTCCGAGCTGCGGCCCGCGGAGGCCGGTGGGCGGAGCCGGCGGGCGCGGAGCTGCCCTGCGCGGCCCCGCCCCACACCCTCGGCGGCCCCGCCCCCCGCGCCGCCCCGCCCGCCCCGCCCGCCCCGCCTTTCATTCATCTTTCTGCGAGCTGGGCCCCGCGGCGCGCAGACGCGTGAACCCGACACTGCGGCATCTGAGGGGTGCATGTTCTGATGCTGCAGCCTAGGGGGATGCAGAAGCCCGGAGAAGGGGCCTCAGTTTCCCCGCGGGGAGCCCTTCTGACCCTAGCCAGCTGGAGGCCCAGGAACGGACCTGAGCTGGAGGAGACGTTGTGGGCCCTTCGGACTGAGGTGGTCATCTTGGGGAGGGGCGCCGGCCGCGTCCCCTCCCCCGTGTTTGAGGCCTGCAGTGAGGGCAGGCCTGGGCGTTGGTCCACGTCTCAGGCCCTCACCGGCTAGGCAGGACCCTTAAGGAGCAGGCCCCCGGGGAAGAGTGAACCTCTGCCAGGCTGTGAGAGACGTGCTCAGGGGGTTGCTCTTCCCAGTCCTGGAGACCTGGAGCTGGCGCTGCCCTGCCCAGGGTTCAGGAAGCGGCACAGCTGAACAGGGTTTTGGCTGGGTGAGGTGGCCAGAGGCATTGGGCTGGTCCCTAGCACAGGTGCCCTGGCCAGCACTGTGGAAGGGTCGGCACCCTGCTTAGAGGGAGAGAGTCCTAGAATGCTGGACCTGGGCAAGGGTGACCCCATGTCCCGTAGACCCGCCCTCCCACTTCATCCGCTGCTTGGGAAGCTATGATCAGAGAGGTTGACCCATGCCCAGATGTACCCAGTGAACAAGGGGCAGAGCTGCCCAGAGTCCAGCTCGAGCCGGCACATTTGTGGAGACGTCTCTAGCAAGGGCTATGGCCAGCGGCATGCAAGGGAGGGGTGCTCACCCTGGGTGCACAACAATTACTTGGGGGAGGGAACAAAATGTTGGAATTTTTATTATTTATTTATTTATTTTGAGGAAGATTAGCCCTGAGCTAACATCCAAGCCCATCTTCCTGTACTTTATATGTGAGATGCCTGCCACAGCATGGCTTGATAAGTGGTGCATAGGTCCACACCCAGGATCCAAACTGGTGAACCCCGGGCTGCTGAAGCAGAATGTGCAAACTTAACTGGTGTGCTGCCAGGCTCATCCTGGAATTTTTATTTCTAATACGAAAGAAGCTAGGCTTTTAAAATGCTTAATATTCAGATTGACGCTGGTCAGTCCGATGGTCCCAGGGCACTTACAGTAGTTTCCCAAGGAGGCGCGGAGGTCCTCAGAGGCTGTCCAGCAACGTTTCTGCTTGTTGCTTTCCCATAGGGTATAGATCAGGCAGGGTCCTGGCAGGAAACAGGAGCGCTCAGTGGGGATTATTGAGGAGAGTTTAATAAAAGGGATTTTACAATGTAAAAGGGGAGGGAATGAGGACAGGCACAGTCTCTGGGTGGCCGCAGTTACCACTCCAGGGTGACAGGGCCTGGGAGAGGCCCCCATAGGAGAGGGCCACAGTGCAGGATGCAGAGGGATGCAGATGGGACCTGGGGGGCCGTGGGCCTGTGCCCCATTAGCTGAATATTACCCAGGTTTAACAAAACGAACCCTCACAGAATCGATTCGTCGCTGCAAAAGATTCCCAAAAAGAAAGCAGAGGTTGAGGGCCATGCTGATACTGCAAGATGAGCAGAAAGGCAGAGCTGTCCCCTCCATCTCAAGTAGGAGCTTCTTGTTAGCCACACTTCCCTGCAAACCCAGTGACCGGCTCATCAGACCTGACTATCCAGCCACTTCGCACATACAAGGTATTAAGTCTTTTATTGACTGAAAACAGAAAAGGAATTTTGTACTTTTCATAAATGAAATCATTCCAGTATTGCTTATCCCATTTTTAGAGCATTCTTCTTAAACTCTGTTTTTGCATTGTTCTGTGATAAACATTTTATTTGTATTGTCAAGTATGTAAGTGTATAATTGATAAGTGAATGTGTCTATGTGTGTGTGTTGGGGCACGAAACTTAATTTGGGTGCAAATTAAGAGCTCTGGCTTGGGTGTGTTAAGTTTTAGGTGCCCATTTATCATCCAAGTGGCAAATATATATATGATGTTTGCTCAAAAATCTTTGACTGATGGGATTCGTGAAGTTTTCTAGAAAAGGGGGCCAGAGCTCTTGTCGGGGAAGGCTCGCTTACCCCGGGTCAATGATTAGGGTTTGTCCCAACTCGCCAAGTTGGTGCCTGGCTGAACACAAGTTGGTGAGAAGTTAGAGGCTCTGTGGGACACTGTCACAGGATGAGCCCAAGATTGTTCCCCAGGGCAGGGTCCAGAGCCCGAGCTGCCCGAGCCTAGGCATGGAAAGACAGCCAGCATCACGGGACCCCTGCTGTCGGACTCAGTCTGTCTCCTCCTCGCCCACTCTGGGTGACCTCACCCATCCCGTGGCTCAGCCACTCCTCCACCCTCTCCTTGAACTACAGACGCGAGGACCCAAATTCTGCTTGGCATCTTCACTTGGATGGCAAATGGGCACCACAAACTTAACGCATCCAGGGCAGAGCTTTTGATTTGTGCCCAGATCAGCTCCTCCCCAAGTGGTTCTCATCTCAGTCAGTGACGCCTCGGTCATCGAGTGGTTCAGGCCACGCTTGCAGGCGTCCCACACTTCCCTTATCCTCTCTCCCTACTCCTTGTGTCTGATCCACTGGCAAATCCTATTGCTCTCTGTACAAAGTATGTCCAGAATTCCACCACTCCTCCCTCCTCGCTAGTCTAGCTGGGCGGAGAGTGCAACAGCCCCTGAGGCCAGTCCCCCTGTTGCCCTTCAGAGCCTCTGAACACGTGGGTCAACGTGCAACATTTCCTTGCTTTCAACCTAAAGCCTTTACTTCATCGACCTAGCCCCCGGCTGCTTCTTTGCCCTTCTCTCTTCCCTCCTTGCTCGCTCTGGGGCACCGTGGTTCACCTCTCTGCGGCTCGGACTCCCCAGGCATGTGCCTATGACAGGTCTTTGACCTGAGGTCAGGGGCCCAACCATCCCAAGTAACCTAAAGTTCTTTGTTACCCTCTGTCTCCCTCTCTGGCTTTAAATCTTCGTAGCACTGATTCGCCTGACCTGGCAGTTAATCATTTATTCACTCCGTTAGTTTCCTGTGGCTGCCATAACGAATTACCACAGACTTGGTGGTGTAAAATGACAGAAATTAACTTTCTCACGGTTCCGGAGCACAGAAGTCCTGAGTCTGTTTCTCCGGACCGAAATCAAGGGCCACACTCCTTCCGGAGGCCCTAGAAGAGAATCAGTTCTTTTCCTCTTCCAGCTTCTTCTTCTTTTCTCAAAATTGAGGTAAAAAACACATAATATAAATTTACCGTCTTAGCCATTTTTAAGTGTCCATTTCAACAGTGTTAAGTACATTCACACTGTTGTGCAACGGATCTCCAGAACTTTTTCATCTTGCAGACCCCAAACTCTGTTCCCATTAACAACAGCTCCCTTCTTCCCCTCCCTCAGCCCTTGGTGGCCTTCATTCAGCTTTCTGTCCCTATGGATCTGACTCCTTTAGATACTTCCTATAAGTGGAATCGCACAGTGTTTGTTTTGTGACTGGCTTATTTCACTCAGCAGTGTCCTCTAGGTTCAACCATGTTGCAGCGTGTGACAGGATTTCCTTCCTTTTAAGACAGAATAATATTCCATTGTGTGTGTGTATCACAATTTGTTTATCCATTCATCCGTCCATGCACATTTAGGTTTCTTCCACCTCTTGGCTAGTGTGAATAGCGCTGTTATGAACATGGGTGTGCAAATATCTCTTAGCAACCCAGCTTTCAATTCTTTTGGGCATATACACAGAAGTGGGATGGCTGGATCATGTCAAAGTTCTATTTTGAATTTTTTGAGGACTCTCCATACAGTTTTCCACAGTGGCTGTAACATTTTACATTCCCAACAGTGCACAAGGGTTCCAATTTCTCCGCATCCTCGCTGACACTTGCTCTTTTCTGCTTTTTTGATAGTAGCTGTCCCAATGGGTGTGAGGTCATATCTCACTGTGGTTTTGATTTGCATTTCCCTGATGATTAGTGATGGTCATCTTTTCATATGCTTGTTAGCCATTCGCATATCATCTTTGGGAAAATGTCTGTTCCAGTCCTTTGCCCATTTTTTAATCTGGTTATTTGATTTTTTGTTGTTGAGTTGTAGGAGTTCTTTATGTATTCTGAATATTAACCCTTTATCATATATGTGATTTGCAAATATTTTCTCCCACTCTGTAGGTTGTCTTTTCATTCTGTTGATTGATGCACAAAAGTTTTAAGTTTAATGCAATCTCATTTGTCTTTTTTTCTTTTGTTGCCTGTGCTTTGGTGTCTTAGCTAAGAAATCATCACCAAGTCCAATGTCATGATGTTTTTCCCTATGTTTTTTTCTGGTAAATGTAGAAGTTTCCTAGAAGAAACTCATAGTTTTGAGTCTCATGTTTAAATCTTTAATCCATTTTGAGTTAATTTTTGTGTATGGTGTAAGATAAGGGTCCAGCTTTTTCTCTTGCATGTGGATATCCAGTTTTCCCAACACCATTATTGAAGAGACTGTCCTTTCTCCATTGAGTGGTTTTGTCCAAGATCTCTTAGCAAATACGTGAGAGTTTATTTCTGGGCTCTCCATTCTATTCCTTTAGTCTATTTGTCTGTCTTTATGCCAGTACCACATTGTTCGGATTACTGTAGATTTGTAATATTTTTTGAAATCAGGAAGGCTGAGTCCTCCAACATTATTCTTCTTTTTCAAAATTTTTTTGGCTATTCAAGGTCCCTTGAGATTTTGTATGAATTCTAGGATGAATTTTTCTATTTCTGCAAAAGATGCCATTGGGATTTTGATAGGGATTATATTGAATCTGTAGATGGCTTTGAGTAGTTGGACGTCTTAACAATATTAAGTCTTTCATTCCATGAATATGGGACCTTTCCATATATTTTTGTCTTCTTTAATTTCTTTCAGCAATGTTTTGTAGTTTTCAATGTACAAGTTTCACCTCCTTCCTTATTTCTAAGTATTTTATTCTTTTTGACATTATTGTAAATGGAATTGTTTTTTGTTTTTTTGAAGAGAAGGATTCGCCCTGAGCTAACATCTGTTGCCAATCTTCCTCTTTTTTTTTTTCCTCTCCCAAAGCCCCGGTACATGGTTGTATGTCCCAGCTGTAGGTCCTTCTAGTTCTTCTGTGTGAGCTGCTGCCACAGGATGGCAGCTGACAGACAGGCAGCATGGTTCTGTGACTGGGAAATGAAGTCGGGCCCCTGACATGGTGAGAGAACTGAACTTTAACCACTAGACCATCAGGGCTGGCTCTGGAATTGTTTTCTTTCTTTTTTTTTGTGAGATAGATTGGCTCTGAGCTAATATCCATTGCCAATCTTCCTCTTTTTGCTTGAGGAAGATTGTCGCTGAGCTAACATCTGTGCCAGTCTTCCTCTATTTTGTATGTGGGACACCGCCACAGCATGGCTTCATGAGTGGTGTGTAGGTCTGTGCCCGGGATCTAAACCCACAAACCCCAGGCTGCTGAAACAGAGTGTGTGAATTTAACCACAACACTACTGGGCCATTCCCTGGAATTATTTTCTTAATATCCTTTTTGGATTGTTCCTTGTTAGTGTACAGAAACACGATACACTAAAAAATTAATTTTATTCATTTACTATTATTATTTATAATTAATTTATTTTTATTTATTAATAATTTATTTAAATAATTAATTAAAATTTTAATTTTAAAATTTATTTTATTATTTTATGCTTTTTCAGTTTTATTGGCAACTGATTTTTTGCTGTTAGGTTTATATCCTGCAACTTTGCTGAATTCATTTATTAGTTCTAACAGGTTTGTGTGTGTGTGTGTGTAATCTTTAGGATTTTCTACCTATAAGATCACGTCATCTGCAAACAGAGATAATTTTACTTATTTCCAGTTTGGATGCTTTTTATTTATTTTTCTTGGCTAGTTGTTCTGGCTATGGCCTCCAATGCTATATTGAGTAAAAGTGGTAAGAGTGGGCATCCTTGTTATACTCTTGATCTTGGAGGGAGAACTTTCAGTCTTTTGCCATTGAGTATGATGTTGGCTGTGGGCTTGTTGTATATGGCCTTTATTATGTTGAGGTAGTTTCCTTCTAGTCCTAGTTTGTTGAGTGGTTTTTTATCATGAAAAGGTATTGAATCTTGTCAAATGCTTTTCTGCATCTGTTGAGATGATCATGTGATTTCTGTTCTTCATTCTGTTAGTGCGGTGTATTATATTGATTGATTTTTATACATTGAACCATCCTTGCCTTCCAGGAATAAATCCCATTTAGTCATGGTACGTAATCCTTTTAATATGCTATTATATTCAGTTTGCTAGTATTTTGTTGAGGATTTTTGCATCAGTATTCATCAGGGATATTGATCTGTAGTTTTCTTTTCTTTCCTCTCAAAATCAATCAATTAATCAATTAAAATTTCCAGTTTTTTTGAGGTACAATTAACAAATAAAAATCATATACAGTTGTATAATATGATGTTTTAACACATACATATGTTGTGAAATGATTACCACAATCAAGGTAATAAACATAACAATCACCTGACATAGTTACCTTTTTTTGTGGTGAGAACACTTGAGGTCTACTCTCATAGAAAATTTGCAGTATACAATACATTATCATTAACTATAGTCATCATGTTGTACCTTAGATCTCCAGAACTTATTCATCCTACATAACTGAAACTTCGTACGCTTTGACTAACATCTCCCGATTTCCCCCACCCCCCAGCCCCTGGCAACCACCTTTCTACTTTCTGCTTCTATTAGTTTGACTTTTTTGGATGCCACGTATAAGTGATATCATGCAATATTTGTCTTTCTCTGTCTGGTTTATTTTACTTAGTATAACGTCCTCCAGCTTCATCCATGTTGTTGCAAATGGCCGGATTTCCTTCTTTTTTAAGGCTGAATAATATCCCGTTGTATATATATAATACATTTTCTTAATCTATTCATCTGTTGTTGGATACTTAGGTTGTTTCCATATCTTGGCCATTGTGGACAATGCTGCAATACATATGGAAATGCAGTTCTCTCTTCCAGACACTGATTTCATTTCCTTTGGAGGCATACCAGAAGTAGGATTGAGGGATCATATGGTAGTTCTATTTTTAATTTTTTGAGGAACACTTGTAGTATTTTCCATAATGGCTGTTTCAATTTACCTTCCCACCAACGGTGTATAAAGTTTCCCTTTTCTCCACATCCTCTCCACCACTTGCTATCTTTTGTTTTTTAATAATAGCCATTCTAAGAGCTGTGAGGTGATATCTCATTGTGGTTTTGATTTACATTTGCATTACCTGGTGATTGGTGATGCTGAGCACCTTTTCATGTACATGTTGGCCATTTGTATGTCTTCCTTTGAGAAATGTCTATTTGGGTTCTTTGCCCATTTTAAAGGTTATTTTTTTTGCTATTGAGTTGTTTGAATTCCTTTTGTATTTCGAATATTAACCTATATCAAATGCGTGGTTTGCAAATATTTTCTCCCATTCCATAGGTTATCTCTTCATTCTGTTGATTGTTTCCTTTGCTGTGCAGAAGCTTTTTCATTTGATGCAATCCTACTTGTCTATTT
The DNA here is from genome assembly GCF_037783145.1 of Equus przewalskii. Classification (NCBI taxonomy): domain Eukaryota; kingdom Metazoa; phylum Chordata; class Mammalia; order Perissodactyla; family Equidae; genus Equus; species Equus przewalskii. The sequence continues at coordinate 11,669,066 of NC_091842.1, read as the reverse complement.
TTTCTTTTCTTGTCTCTGCTTCTGGGGTTGTATCCAAAAGAATCATTGCCCAGACCAATGTCAAGAAGCTTTTTCCTGGGGCAGGCCCCGTGGCCGAGTAGTTAAGTTTGCGCGCTCTGCTTCAGTGGTCTAGGGTTTCCACAGTTTGGATCCTGGGTGCGGACATGGCACCGCTTATCAGGCCATGTTGAGGCAGCGTCGCACGTGCCACAACTAGAAGGACCCACAACTAAAATATAGAACTACGTACTGGGGGGATTTGGGGAGAAAAAGCAAAAAACGAAAAAACCAACATACAAACAAAAAAGAAGCTTTTTCCCTATGTTTTCTTCTAATAGTTTTACAGTTTCAGGTCTAATGGTTGTCTTTAATCTATTTTGAGTTTATTTTTGTGTATGGTGTGAGATAAAGGTCCAATTTCATTCTTCTGCATCTGGGTATCCAGTTTTTCCAGCACCATTTATTAAGGAGACTATCCTGACCCCCTTGTGTGTTTTTGATACACTTGTCGAAGATAAGTTGATTGTAAATGCTTGGATTTATTTGTGGACTCTCTATTCTGTTCCATTTGTCTTTTGTGTCTGCTTTTATTACTGTAGCTTTGTAATATATTTTGAAATTAGGAAGTGTGATGCCTCCAGCTTTGTTCTTCCTGCTCAAGATTGCTTTGGCTATTCAGAGTCCTTTGTGGTTCCATCTGAATTTTAAGATTGTTTCTGTTGGGGGGACATAGGATGAAGACCTCCTATTCCGCCATCTTGCTGATGTCACTTCTCTTCTTGTAGTATCTTTGTCTGACTTTGGTATCAGGGTAATGCTGGCCTCTTGGAATGAACTTGGAAGGGTTCCCTCTGCTTCAATTTTTGGGGAGCGTTTCAGGATGGTTGGTGTTAATTCTTCTTTAAATGTTTGGTAGAATTCATCGGTGAAGCCATCTGGTCCTGGCTTTTCTTTTTTAGGAGATTTTTGATTTCTGATTCAATTTCCTGGCTTATTCATCTGTTAAGATTTTCTGTTTCTTCATGATTCAGGTTGTGTGTTTTTAGGAATTTATCCATTTCTTGTAGGTTACCCGATTTGTTGGCATACGATTCTTCCAACTTCTCATAAGGATGCTTGTCATGGCATTTAGCGCCCACCAGGATAATCTCCCCATCTCAAGATCTTTAACCTAATCACCTCTGCAAAGACTCTTTCCATATAAGGTTCTGTTATGGGCTGAATTGCATCCCTCCCTGAAATTCATATGTTGAAGTCCTAACCCCCCAGGACCTCAGAATGTGACTGTTTGGAGATAGAGTCTTTAAAGAGGCAATTAGGTCAAAATGAGGTCATTAGAATGGGCCCTAATCCAATATGACAGGTGTCCTTATAAAAAGAGGAGATTAGGACACAGACACGCACGGAGGGAAGACCATGTGAGGACACGAGGAGAAGGCGGCCATCTACAAGCCAAGGAGAGAGGCTCAGAAGGAACCAGCCCTGCCAGCACCTTGATTTCGGACTTCCAGCTCCAGAACAGTGAGACAATAATTTTCTGCTGTTCAGCCCCCAGTGTGTGGTCCTTTGCTGTGGCAGCCCATGCAGACTGATACCGGGATCTTTACGAGGTTCCTGGGATTTGGCCTGGATACCTTTGAGGGTATTATCATCCTAGCATGTTTGCTTACATCTCTCTCCCAGAGTGTGAAATTAATGAAAGGGGGGAGTTCCTCTATTTTGTTCTTAAAACAGTGTCTGTTCTCAGGGAGCTCACAGTCTGTTGTGGAGAGTGAGACAGTGAACAAAGAAGGGAAGTTACTATGCCCAGGGTGCCAGGCGCTCTGGCGAGAAGGAAGGCAGGGGCAGGTGAGGGAATGCTGCATGAGGAGGAGGGCACAGTTTGCAATTTCTCAGGGACCTCCTGAGAAGGTGACATTAGAGCCAAGAACCGAGGAGATGAGGGAGCCAAGCACCTTGATGGCTGAGGGAGAACATCCTGGGCAGGAGCGACAGCAGGCATGGAGGCCTGCATGGCAGTGGCCTGCCACCCGCAAGGAAAAAGAAGAGGGCCTGGCGGAGGCCAGGTAGCGGGATGTGAGGTCAGAACAGCTGGTGCAGCTCAGGGAGGGGCTTCTAGGCCACTGAAAGCCTCTGGCTTTGGCCCTGAGCCAGAGGGGAGCTGTTGCAGGATTCTGAGCCGCCGTGTGACCTGAGCTGACTTACGTTTTCAAAGGATTGCTTTGGCTGCTGCATGGAGAGAAGGCTGAAGGGGAGCCGAGCAGGTAGGAAGCCACGTCCCAATCCAGGTAAGAGCCGCGGGTGGAGCAGGGCACGGCCCCTGGAGGCTGTGAGGAATGGCTGGACCCTGGGTGTCTTCTGAAGGGTGTGCTGCAGGATTCGCTGGAGAGTCTGAGGTGGGGAGTGGGAGGAGAGGAGTTGGAGATGGCTCCAAAGCTGCTGGCCTGAACCCCTGGAGCTGCCGTTTCCTGGGATGGGGAAGGCGGGGAGGAAGCATGTTCTGTTGGAGAGGAGGGAGCCCACGCTACGCAGGGATGTCTGGGAGACGTCCAGGTGGAGATGTTGAGAATTGGCCTTGGCCGTGCCGGTGTGGAGCTCAGGGGAGAGGTCTGTCCTGTAGCTGTCCGAGTTGCCAGTGCATAGGTGGTATTTAAAGCTGTGAACTATGAGAAGCAGAAGGCTGGGGCTGGCCAACTTTTGGAGGCTGGAGAGCTGAGGAGAGAACAGGAAGGGATATTTTTGGTGAATGAATAAATGAAAGAATGAATCTCCTTTGCCATGACTCCGGGGCAGGCTGTTGCTCCTCTCTGTCACAGCCGCCCCCTTATGGGTCTCCATGAACCTGCTCTGTACCTGCTTCTGAGCTTTCCTGCATCTTCCCTCCGCTCTGCCCCCTTCTACCGGGCGCTTCTTACTGTCCTGGTGGCTGGGCCTTCACAGCTGCTCTCCCAGCCTGCAAGGCCCGCCCCCGCCCCCCCCCCCGCCCCCCCACCCCCCCCCCCCCCGCCCCCTCCCCGACTCTATTCTTTGCCTGGGATGTTGCTCTTTGTGCTCACTGTCCTCTGGGAAGCTCTCCTGAGCATCGTCTCCATCCCTTTCTCTTTCCATCCCACTTCCTTCTGGCACTGTGAGGTGCTCACAAGCAAATGCCCAGATACTCCAGTCTGCCCAGCAGACTCTACCCACACTCCCAGCAGACAGCTCCCTCGCCAGCCTGCTGGCTTAGAGGTGTGCCGCTGGCCATGGGGTTCCCTCTCAGGAGGACAGATGTAGGCAGAGGCCATTTGGGCCTTGGAAGTGGACTTGGTAGTTTGGGGAGGGAATTCTAGAATATGGTAGCCAGGGCATGGTCTAGAAGGGAGCTGTGGGCTCCAGGTAGATTTCTGGCCCAGAGGGGAAGGAGATGGCCCTGGGGACGCGTGCATCTAAGGGTGGCAGTGAGTCTCCAGTGCCACCTGCAGGATTTCAGTGTTACATTTTATAAAGAAGTGGAGCAGTGCCATGTGTAGGAGGAGGTCTTCCTTGGAGGGGATGGTTCAGAGGGAAACATCTTCTGGTTTTCATAGATGGGGCCATTTCTCTCCTCTCTGCATGGCTGTTCCCCAAGGCCAAGGGTTTGGTCTGGACAGAAGGGTCACTTTCATTTCTTCCACCCCTCCAGCTGCACCCTCAGTGTCTGGAGGCCACCCACCAGGCCCTGTGCTCAAGGTCTCAGACCTAAGGGGCGAGAGGACAGGGGAAGGTGTGGCTGGTGGGTGAGCCCACCTCCATGGAGGAAGGCACCTTGGGCTGGTGCGTGTGGGCCTGGCTGGTCCTGCTTTCTCTACCAAGGGGCTTTCATTGTTAAAAGACAAGCTGAACTTGAGAAGCATTGATGTGCCAGAAGCCAAGGGCAGGAGATCTTGGTAAGCAGCTCCCCAAATACAGCTTGAACAGTGGCAGTTCCACAAGGCCAAGGCCTGTTCCCTACTGGGGCTGGGAGCTGGAGGCAGATGAGAGAACCTCAAGGAGGCCAAGACACAGTTTCCTTTGAAAGGTTTTCATTTATTAGTCTTTTCTGAAGCAGTTAATTCTCTTTTCTTATTTAAAAAGATATATGTTTCATCCAAAGTTATACCAAAGTGATTAAAATGCATTTTCTACTGGGGATATAGTTCCCCAGATCAGAAAAAAAAATTGTTTTTCAGTTAACCACAAAAGTAAACCAAAAGAGAGCATCAACAATCAAAAATAATCCTCCAATATCCAGGACAAAAAATAAAATATTTATTGATCTATCACAGCGAGACACAAAGAGATGGGCAGGGCAGGGGGAAATGCTCTGAAGTACAGTGGCTCGAGGGAGGGACGGGGGATACAGTACTGCGTGGGGGGACACCCAGGTTGGGGGAGTTTCCTGCCACCCCAGCTGGCACAGCCCCTCACACCCTGGGCTTGGGCCCGTGTGTAGGGGGGTGTGTGGTGGGGCGAAGGCAGGGCACAGGCTGCCATGACAGGTTAACCAGGTTGACGGTGGGGGTGCCCAGCCAGCTAGTGGTGCTGGGCCGTCAAGTGGGGACAAGGATGGATGGACGGATGGACAGATGGGCGGATGAATTCCACAAGAGCAAGAGGGCTATTCCCGATAGGAGTCTTCTGATACGAAGGTGTCCCAGACATGGGGAATAGTGATTGGTGGGGGAGAGGGGAGCAAGGGAGCCAAGAGATAGTGTGACCGAATCCAGCTTGAGGCTTTCGATGCTTGGGTACCAACTGGACCGCAGCCAGAGGTGGGTCTTGGTGGGCAGGGGGAGGTGGGACTGCCCGGGAAATGTCCGCACCATCTTCAGAGGAGCCCCAGGGAGGGGGTTCCCCCGGGGCTGCCCTTCCCTCCTCCCTCCCCCAGGAAGATGAGAGCACCAGCATGTAGCACCAAGTTCCCCTGGAGATGGAGAGTGTGTGGAGGGGGAGCTCCTGGGTGGGAAGGGGATGGGGGCAGGAGGCTGAGCCCACCCACCCCTTGCCTCTGAAGTAGGGGGCCTCCCAGGGCCCACTTGGCCACCGCTCTCTTGTTTCCTTGCCCTGGGGATTTCCAAGTCCGCCTGGCCTGCCCTGTCCCCTCCCGGGGTGGGGACTTAGGAGGGGGCGTTGGGGGGGGTCACAAAGGGTTTACATTCTCCACCAAGCAGTAGCACCAACGTTGATGAGGTCGTGAGTCAGGGGTCCTGGGAAGCTCACTTTCTCTTCCGGCCACAGGCTTTCCCCAGGCAGGCTCCACCTGGGTTGGGGGGAGGCACACACCACAGTCAGTCTGGCCCCTCCTGTTGCTGCTCTGGCCCCTGCCTGCTCTGACCAGCTCCAAGCTGTTCTCGCACCCACATCATCACAGTGGGGAAGAGAGGGTCCCAGAAGCACCAGAAGCCTGGCCGTGACCCCAGGCCAAACTCTGAGCTGTTCCGTTGTAGAAACTCCCACCGGGCAGGTGGGTGGGAGCAGGGCCCGAGATATGGTGATGAAACCAAGTCTCAGAAAGGGCATGGGGCCAGGTCCCGAAGGGCCAGGCCTGGACAAGGTCTCCACACTCCGAGTCTACTGCATCTGGGCATTCTTTAGCGAGTGGCTCAGAGCAGCCCCCGTCAAGGGAAATGGGGTGAAGGGAGAGTTGACAGTGTCTGGAAGAGATAGCTGTCCTAGGAGAGACCTATAAACGTGAGTGGGCATCAGGCAAATAAACTGAGGCCCAGTGAGAGGGAGCGTCTTACACATCCACAATCTGTGGCTGAACTGGGACTCAAACCCAGGACTCCTGCCCTCGCCCTCTCTTGGGGACGGGCTAGTAAACCGTTTCCAATCAAGGCACCATTGTCTGCTGGTAGGGCCTGGTGCGGTTCCTACCCCTGCCAGCGCTAGATGTGGCTCACTACCGCCACCTGGTGGCAGCGAGCAGCCAAGTGGGTCAGGGATGGACGTCTCTCTGTGAAGCTGGTCCTGGGTGTTTGGAAAGCAGTGCCTCAGCATCAGGTGGGGGCTGACTGGGAGCTGGGCACCCTGGAAAGGGTCACTCTGGCCTCCCCTTTGCCTCTCCCCACCCTGGCCTCGGCTGCCTAACTTCTGTGGTGGGAAGTAGATGGGTGTGAAAGGGAATGCGCAGCCTGAGCAACCCCTGGTGGGGAGCTGGGGCTCTCTGGGTCTCCTCTGGGCGTCATTGGAGGGGCCTGCCCCACACACTCCCAGAGGCGAGTCTGTATCTTTGAGCAAGGGTGTGGCTCTGTGCCAGGTGGCAGGCTCTGCCCGCCCTGCCCAGCCCGGACACCTTGGGCCCCCAGCCCAGCCTTCAGATTTCTCTAACTCTAGGACTGCCATCATCTCCTCCATTCTCTCTCTTTCTCTGCCCCTCTGAGTTCTCTCCTCATCCCTTCTCTTTCCCTTTGCTCCTCCCTGCAGAAGATATGGACCCAGGCTAAGGCACTTGGGCAGGGAGAGCCAGGCCTGGCCTGGGTGAGCATGGAGGGTCCCGGGCCCTCTCCCAGCTCTGAGCATCTGTGTCAGAGGGAGAAGAAGGAATGGCAGGTGTCTAGCGGCCCCAGCCTCCCCATTCCCTGCTGGGCTGCCCCTCTCCCAGGCCCAGGCAAATGGGTCCCGTCCATCTGCCCCTGTCTTTGTCCCTCCCTCCCCCGCCCTCTTCCAAGGGTTGAATGTCTCCTCACCTGGGTATCCCAGGGCTCCCAGGGCCCCTCCGAAGGCCTTGGGAGGTTTGCCTGTGGAGGGAAGGTGGGGATTGGGGAGGGGCCAGGCTTTCCCACTGCCCCCAGTACATCCCGGCCCCCATCCTGTCACAGCAGGTTTCAAAGGCCTCCTTGCCTCCGCTGTCTGGCCTGACCCCTCCTGTCCAGCCATGCTCCTCACAGATCCATCCTGCCTGTGGAGGTCTGAGCAGCTCTGTGGGCACCCCCTCCCACCGGTCAGACCCCGGCCTTGCCTCCTGGCTGCAGCTCCAGCTAACGTGCCCCTGGCTTCAGCCTCCCTGACCACCTGCTTGAATGCACCTTGCTCTCCTCTTAGTTTCTTCCCTTTTCTGTGGGACCTTTTCAATCTCTCCACTTAGGCCCTAAGCCCGGGGGGGACCCAGCTCCTTGTCTCAATCCTGGTGCCCAGTCAAGAGCTAGGCTGGGAGCCCCAGGACTTGGGATCCTTTCCCCCTGTCCCCGCATCCCAGGGCTGAACTTCAGCCTTGTGATTCCCCTCAACCCCTGTGCCACAGGGCAGCCCAGGGCCCAGGCCGCAGTAGCCACTCCCTCAGCAGCTGTTAGGTGCCCTCTTCTTGCAGACTCACCACCAACTCCCAGGCCCCCGGCTCCGGCACCTGCAAGGCAAGGAGAGGGGCTGTGAGTGCACCCACTCCTGGGGAGCCTGCCACGCCCTCCTAGCAGCATGGGCCTCGCCTGAGAAGGCCAAGCTCTGGGCTTGGGGGTCGGGAGCCCTGGGCTCTGCCTCCCTAACTGTGTGGCCTTGGACAAGTGACTGGCAGCCTCTGCACCTCAGTTTGCCTCACCTGGAACCTGGCATTTTGGCAAAGCTGATGCTCCCTGGCCTTGCAAGGGAGGGAGAGAAGGATGAGGGGAGGCCCAGCCTCACATAATCTGAGGTCATGGGGCCCATCCCCGGGTCTTGGCTCAGCCCTTCCGAGCTGAGATGAAGCAGAGGAGGAGGAAGGCCTGGGCCAGAGCTCGGGGACAGGGCCCAGGGGCAGGGAGCCCGGGCATACCTGGGAAAATGGGAGACAATCCGAAGCCAGGTCTTGCTGCAACTCCTGCATGAGGGACTCTGGGTTGGCACGGGGCAGGCCCCACCTTGACTTCCTCACTCTTGCCTCTCTGCCCAGGACCACCTCCTTCCCCGCCCACCCCCACTTCCCCCATAGCCGGAGTGGCTTTCTTAACATGTCCCGCCTGGCATCCTGGTATGGGGCCCCGGAGCCTCGGCCTGTCAGCCTGGTGTCTGAGGCCCGTGGTGAGACCCCCGACCCTGAGGCCAGTCTCTTTTTCCAGGATGTTTCCTTTCCTGGACTGTCCCCTCCACCCTCTCTCTTGTGTCCTTGTGCTAGCTGAACTCCAGGATTCCCCCTGCTAGCCCAACAGGCTTCCTTGAGACCCGGGCACAGCTGAGGTTTTCACAGCAGAGATGGCCCCTACCTGCACCTGGGAATGGCCTGGTGACCCCTAGGACACCTCCAAGGCCAGCGGCACCTGTGAAGAGGGCAGATGGGGTGAGGACAAGGCACAGTTTAAGGGGCCCTGAGCATCCCCTCTGGGTTGTGGGGTCACGGACATCCCGGACAGACCTTCAGGGGGACTGGGAGCAGGACTGAGGCCTGGGCCAGGGGTCGGGGTGATCGGGACGAGGGGATAAGCAGCCTACAGGCCTGGCCAGAGGGAGGGCATCGGGGAGTGACTCACCATATTTGGCTGCTTTAGCAGCTGCAGCTGGAGACACACCTGTGGAGATGGGGAACAGGAAGGCTCAGGCTGTCACCTCCCTCCCAGCACCATGTTCCCTCCTGACCTGCTCGCCCACTTACCATCTGCCCACAGACTCATCCTTCCACCATCCCTCCACCCCTCCTCCACCCATCCAGCTTTCCAAAAGTCTTTATTAAGCTCCTACTGTGTGTCCAGTCCTGTGGAGCACACAGGAAGAGACTTGGGCCCATTTTCGGTATGGAGACACAGTGATGGCCCGAGAGGGTAGAATGTCAACACAAGGCCTGCCAGGATGGCGGAGAATTTGGGAAAGTAATTTCCCTTCAAGCTGTGGTTTTCTTGTCTGGAAAATGGGCATAACCATCGTCGTCCTAATGAACTCCCAGTTGAAGTGGGCGGGTGGGTTGAAAGAGAGAGGAGAGGGAGAGGACTGGGACGCCCAGTGGCAAGGGCCAGCCATGGCATCCGCTTGCTCAAGCCCCTCTCTAAACGCTGCAGGAGCCTGAAGAAGGGGTGGGGCCCAGGACAGCCTTGAGTTGCAGATGAAGTGGGGCTGGGGTCCAGGCAGAGAGGACAGCTTGAGCAAGGTGTGGCAAGGTGGGAAAGAAAGTCAGGCTCTCCCTCTCACTCTCTTTCTCTCTCTCTCTCTCTCTCTGACACACACGCATACACACAACTGCTGCACACACCGATTCCAGAGCAGCCCCTTACCTCCCAGGCCTGCAACCCCTGGGACAACACCAGCCCCAAGTCCTGCAACTCCCAGGTCCGGGACTCCGAGTCCCGCGGCTCCCCCGAGGCCTGCGGAAAGAGCTGTGTGTTAATGCCTCGCTGGTCTGTCGGTGGAGGGGTGGAGGGGTCATCCCAGGACCCAGGTGGAGCCTGAGCTCCCAGGGCCTTAGAGAGTGCAGTGGGGCCCCAAGTGGGCTGGGCCCTGGGGAGGTGACACCCTGGAGGGTCTGAGGGGCAGGTCAGGGAATACGTGCTCCACAGCACGTGGTCGGAGCTCCCCAAACCCTGGGGCCTTGGCAGCGGCCCCCCTCCACCCAGTGCTCACCAAACTGGGCAGCTTTGGCAGCAGCTTTGGCGGCAGCAGGTCCGGCTCCTGGAGACACAGAGAGTGCTCGGGACGGACTCTCCACTGGTCAGTCTCCCTCCTCGCCCAGCCCGTCCTGGGGTTTCAACGTACCTGCCAGACCGCCCGGGACCCCTACTCCGGCAAGAGCCCCAGCATCTCCGAGGGCCCCGACCCCTGCTGGTGCTGTGGAGAGAGGAGAGGATGGAAAGACCCCATTTCTGGAGGATGGGGTCTTTCTGCCCCAGGGACACAGGGCAAATAGACAGGTGGCCGAGGCCACTGACCCAATGCAAGGAGGTCTGAGTCTCAACTGAGTCTGAGTCCTGACTCTGCCCTGACCAATGGGGCCCCCTTGAGTCCTGGCCTGCCCATCTCCTCTCCTTCCCTGTGGGCGAGACTGGGAGCCGCAGGTGGCCACAGTGGAGGCTGCAAGCTGCTCAGGTTGGAGGACTCATCTTGCGTTCTGATGGCCCTGGGTTCAGGTCCTGGTTTCTCCACTTGTTACAGCTGTGGCCTCTGACCCCCAGAGCCCCATCTCCCCAAAGGGGATGATGATCCTGACCCCCCCCCCCAAACCTACAGGTCTGTGAGGAGTAAAAGGACCCGCCCTCTGTGACCATCACTGAGCTCTGAACCACGGTCTGGTCCAGAGCTGCCAGGAGCAGCAGCAGGAGTCACAGCTAATGCCTTCTGGAACCTCAGTGTGCAGTTCTCCACACGCCCTAGCCTGCCCATCACTCGTTGCAACAGGAAAGGTAGGTGCTATTATCATCCCCGTTTTGCAGATGAGAAAATTGAGGCACAGCAGAGGTTAACAATGTGCCCGAGGTTCCATGGGCAGGAAATGGCTCCGGAGCCGGCACCTTTAACTGCTTTGTTTCCCTGGCAACATCTGTCAGACTCAGGCCGGCAGAGCAGCCAGCAAGGAACAGGAGAGGGGCCCATGGGTCACCGGCCTGCCAGGGGTGGGGGCTCAGGAAGCTGGGATTTTCCGAGTGGAAACTGGCTGCAAGTGGACCGGCCAGGGCTGGTTGGCGGTTCCCTGGCCGAGGCCCCGGCTCAGCTCCCGGGGGGCCAGGAATTTGGGGGCCACAGACAGTGTGGGTCTGGCCAGGCAGCTGCCTGAGCGCCAAGTGCAGGGGCAGGCCGTTCTGCCACGTCCTCATGGCTCATGGCGGGTGCAGCCATGCAGACAGGTAGGCGGGCAGGGGGCTGGGGCCCCAGGCCAGCAGTCACCAGTCTGCTGGTGAGGAGGCAGAAGCCACCCACTGACAGCAGCCTTGGCCGCTCCCTGGCCTCGGGTCCCTTGAAACTGCCAGAGCCAGAGGGGCCTTAGGGAACGTGGTGGCACTGCCCCCAGGTGGGCTGGAAATACGAGGGATGTTTTGGTTGTCCCAGGCTGCAGGCGTGCTAGGCATTTGGTGGGCCGGAGCCAGCTCTGCTAAACTGTCACTATGAACTAGAAACTGCCTTTTTCCATCCTGACCACCCCAGCCCTGTGCTGCAGGCTCCAGGGCTGGTGAGGCAGCAAGGGAACCAACCATGGGGGCCAGTGTGTGGGGCACACTCACCATATTTGGCTGCTTTAGCTGCGGCCAGGGGTCCAGGTACTAGGGAAAAGGGAAAAGTGGGGTGGTCAGCAGCTGAGCTCTGTACCTGGGGATTCTGCTTCCTCCAGGGAGCCCTCCCTGACTTCCTTGGCATTCTTTACTCCTCTCAAAGCCCAGAAGCTGTGGTTGCCCAGCCAGGAGCTCACCCGGCCAGGTAGAGAGCTCCAGTATCTAACTATGCCTCTGCCACTCTGATCTGGGGGTGCTTGAGGGCTGAACTGTGGCTGCTCCTTCCATCTGTCCTCTCTTGTCCCTTCCAGGCCTAGTGTGCTCTGCCTGAAGCGGGCCAGAGAGCAGGCTCAGTAACCACTGGGTGAAGAGCTGGAACTCCTGGTGGCCCCCTTGCCACAGTGTACTGCTGAAGGGGAGCCAGGCTGGCCCACCCATGCCTACTGACCCCAGGGACCTCCGCCTTCTTCCCTGGGTGGTGGGCCTCTTCTCAGTTTGAAGCCCTGTCACCCCTCCACTGAGGAGGTAGAAACCCTGAAATCTGGCAGCCTGGGGCCCCCTTCGCCTGGCCTGCCCTCCGTCTGTGACCTCAGTTGTCTCTAACTGCCCAGGAGAACCTAATGGGGAAGGTACCGTGCCCCTGAGGGAGGGTGCTGGGGGATGTGCGGGGAGGAGAGGAGGTCTCCCTCCTCTGAACTCAGGGGCATTCCTGCCCATCTCCTAGAAGGCCCCTCACCTGCACCTGCCCCAACGCCAGGAACACCAACACCAACTCCAAGTCCGGGAACAGCAGCACCAACTCCGAGTCCAGGAACACCGGCAGGAAGCCCGGCCCCGGCCCCTGGGGGAGACGGGCAGTGGGCTGGTGGCAGCAGGCAGGGAGCATGCCCCTGTGGGGGTGTCCTGCCTAGCGAGCTGACTCAGGCCCCGAGGGAAGGGGCCCAGACCCACACAGGGGCCTCCTCGCCTTCATCTGCCCCCTGTGATGCCACCAGAATTGTCTTCCTAGGACTCCCACTGACTACCGAGTCCAGCCCCTCCCTGGGCTGGCACTCAGGGCTGCACACTGGACATCACTGCTGTTTTCAGCCTAACCTCCCGCTCTTCCCTCTTGAATGAGCTCACTTAATCCTCCTAACCACATTCTGTGGCAGGTGCCGTCCGCACCCACACATCACACATGAGGACCGGAAACTCAGAGGTGGCTCAGCTGGTATGGGGCCCGGGACTTGAACCCGGGTATCCTTCATACCTGGTCTGCACTTGCAACCCCTCTGCCTGCTGCCTTGGGGATCTGAGGAGGCTGTGGGGCGGGTCAGAGGGGCTGCATGTCCTGGGGTTCAGCTCAGGCCTGGGTCAACCAGCCTGGGCTCGGGGTGGGGGCAGGTCGGGGGAGAAAGGCGGCAGGGTACTCACAAAACTGGGCTTTGGCGGCAGCCTGAGCAGGAGTTTTAGCTGCAGCCGGGACCCCTACTCCTGCGGGGAGAGGGAAGGGGTTCAGGGAGGGCCCCCATGGAGGATTCAGAGGCCCCTCAGGCCCACTTACTCAGGCAGCTCACCTGCAACACCGCCTGGGCCAAGGCCAATGCCGGGGACCACGCCAGGAGCCACGCCAACACCGGGGGCTAACCCTGTAAGAGTGAGAGGAGCTCATTCCTAACCTGAATTAATTAGTCCCGACCAAGGAGAATGGAAGCTGATGGAAAGAGCAGCGGGCTGGGAGTCAGGAGCCTTGGGTTCTCATCCCAGCCGGGACACAGACTTGCTGTGTGACCTTGGACAAGTTACTTCCCCTTGATGGGCCTCAGTGTCCTCTTCCCTAACACAAGGTGTGTGCAGGATCAGGAGTTCTCAGCCTTCGGAGGGACAAGGACCCCTCGGAGGGGGATGGAGGCAGAGTGACGTAGTGAAAGGAGCTGGCAGGACAGGCAGACCTGGCTCTGAGCTCGGCTCAGCCACCGTCTGGCTGTGTGACTGTGGGTGAGTGACTTAACCTCAGTTTCCACAGCTGTAAAATGGGAATAAAGGTACCAATTCATGAGGCTGGTGTAAGAATTACCTCAGCAAATGGTAGTTTTATAAAAAAGGGCTGTTTGTCATAGATGGGTTTGGGGGTCAGCGGACCCCGGGTTAAGATTTCTCTGGCCAGAAGCCCTAGGTTTTCTGATCTGATTCTTGCTGCTCGTGGGTCCCTGAAGCCAAGGCGTGCAGAGCCCTCACCCAGGGCCTGGCACAGAGGCGGGCTCTGGAGTGGAGCTGCCAATTTGCCTTTTCCAGGAAGAGGGGGGTGCCTGGGGCTGCCAGGGCAGCCCTCAGATGAGCGAGAGATGGAGCACCTTGTCAGGGAGCAAGAACACGGCGGTCGCTCAGGCTGGGGCGAGCCCAGAGGAGCCCAGCAGGAGGTCCGGGAGCCGCCTGGGAGGCGGCAGGGGCTTTGGGAAGGACGGGGAGTCCTGGAGTTCCTAAATGGGAACTTCCCCACACCCCTAAAAGTGGTCAGACAGGCCAGCAGCTGTGAGGAAGGCCCACGCCCAGAATGTGACAGCCTAAGGGGCTACTGGACCCCAGAGCAGGGGGCCTGAGAGAGCAGTACTCCAGGACGAGGGTTGGAGGCAGGATTCAGGGGCAGGGGGACACTCACCAAACTGAGCGGCTTTCGCGGCGGCCTTGGCGGCTGCGGCAGCTGCTGGGGTCACTACTCCTGGAAAGGTGAAGAGCGGGAGTTGAGGAGTAGTCCCCAGCCCCCTACTCACTCTCTCCCATCCCCTACTGCGGAAAGACCCCTCAGAGTCCACCCCTAGGGAACTGTCCCCTCTCCCCAAAGACCCTCAGCCTCCTCACACAAGAGACAGAGAGGGGCAGGAAAGCCTGCCCGTGGTAGGCCGCCTGGGTTCCGGGCCCGCCCTGGGGGTGGTCCACTGGCTGATCTGGGCACGCCCCTTTCCCGGGAAGCAGCTCTGGGGCTGTGGGTTCTAGCTCTGCCTGCGGTGGAGGCCCCAAAGCTGTGATGGGTGGACGCACAGACCCTCTCTCCCAAACCTCAGTCGAGGAGATTTGTGGGGCTTTCTGCAGAAGGTGGTGTTCATTAAAAAAAATTCTAATCGTGCCTGTATCCAAAACTATTGGAGGAAATGGCTCATTTCTTGGGGGAACTCGAAAGGGGAATTTCTCCCAGAAAGAAGGAATGCAGAAGAGAAATATTCTGGCGGGAAAAACCACCAAGGAAGGTTGTAAGGTAACCTCACTGTAACTCTTCATCTCCCCCTTTGGCCTCTGACTGTAGAGGGAAAGAGCTCAGGAGAACCACGGGCTGATGCAGGCACTCCCACCCCATCAGGGACCAGCGAGGCCCCACAGGCAGGGAATGAGGCCCCTGGACCCTGGCAGAGCAGAGCTCCAGCTGCCTAGCCGGCTGACGTCCTGAGTGTCCCGGGCAGGGAGGAGACGTGCCGGGTCCACTCAGCAGTCTGGAATCCCATGGAAGGCTCTTCCCTCCAAACTAGGGGCAACTGCTTTCTCTCTTCCCATCTCTGGTTTGGGGCCGCAGCTCACCTGGCACCCCTGCAACGCCCGGCACGCCTGGAACTGCGACTCCGGCACCTGGCACCAGCCCTCCTAGGGCTCCTGCTGCACCAGCACCTGCAGGAGGGAGGAGCGTCCAGCCTGGCCCTCGAAGCATCCCCTTGTCGGGGTGCAGAGGGTGGAGGCGGGCAGGGGGACAGAATGGCTGCATGGGCACCTTCAACTTGCTGGTTTGGGGTGCGGGTGATAAGCAGGACACCAATAACCCTGACGGTGGCATCCGAAGAGGGCAGAGAAGTGCAGTGTGGCTTTGGAAGACAGGGCCAGGGGCTCCCGACCGTGGTCCAGGCCATTCTGGCCCCCGAGGCCTGAATATGAGGCTGGTCTGCCCTCATGCTGGAGAACTGCTCTGAGCTCGGAGCCTGGGCCCCGGGGAGAGCAGGGCCGGGCTGGGGAGGAGGGCAGGCGGCGGCCCTGGGCGCGAGGACAGACTAGGCAGGGGCACTCACCAAACTTGGCTGCCTTGGCGGCAGCTGCTGCCTGGGCTTCAGCTATGAGGAAATGAGGAAAGAGAGAGACTCTCAGAAGCCTTGCTGGACCTCAGCCGGGCTGTGCTTACAGCTGTCCTGCCCCAAAGGCACCGCAGGCCGAGCCTGAGCGCTCCTCTGACTCCTCCCTGACCACACTGAAGCCCGGTCCACACTCCCCATCCCCCAGATAGCCCTACGCCAGAGAAGCCCCTACTCCTTCTCCTGGTTTCCCCAGATGGAATGAAGGCTCACGGGAAATGGCAGCTCCAGGAACACCGGCTCCGACACCGACACCATAGCCAGGAACCCCGAAAGTGGGAATGCCTCCAACTCCCACTCCGGCTCTAGCGCCTGCAGAGAGAAGAGAACCAAGTGGAAAAGGATCTCAATGAGAGAGGCTGGGGAGGGCTCTGGGGGATGCTGGTCGGCTGGGAAAGAGCCTCCCCCAAGTCTGGTCCATGAAGGACAGGAAACTGTGGAATGCCTGGGCCCCCTGCCAGCCTCCTCCCTGAAGCCTTTCCTGACACCCTCCAACACTCCCCCACTCCCTCTCTTCTCTGAGCACTTGGGGAAGGGCCCCTCTGTTGGCTGTGGAGGGACTGTGGGCAGGTCCCATATCCCTAGCCAGGCTGGGGCTCCTCTGAGAGAGCCCTGGCCATGGCAGGGAGGGTCAGGGACACTGTCTGCACTGGGAATGCCACACTGGGACTCTCTCATCACTCAATCCCATGGCCTCATGGGCGGGGGACAACTGGAAGAGACATTGTCCTGGGGCTTAACAGGTCCAAGTCCCACCTCTGCCAGTGACTTGCTGTGTTACCCTGGGCAAATCACTCCCCTTCTCTGGGCTGTACAATTGAGGACGAGAAGATGAGGGTTCTTTAGTTCTGGTAAGTAAAAGCCAGAACAGGGTGGGGCAGAGCTATCAGCATAACACTCACCAAATTTGGCTGCTTTGGCGGCTGCTTTAGCAGCTGCAGCTGGTGACACAGCCCCTGGAGAGACCAAGGGGGACACAAATGCTCAGGAGAGAATGGAGGAGAGATACTCCATGTATATGCCTCTGTCCACCCATCTATCTTTTGGTGCCTTTTCTTTCGAGCCAATGTAGAGCTGTCCATCCATTCACCCATTCATGTCTCCATCTACCCATCTAGCCATCTGTCTACCCAACCACCCGTTCATCCACCCACTGACCTACCCATGTCTGTCCATTTGTCTCTTTATCCTTGGACCTTGATCCACCCATTCAACCACTTATCTCTCTGTCCACTCATGCACCTATTTATCCATACACTTATCCACTCACTTGTCTATCTATCCATTCATCTAAGTATCTATCCAACCATTTTGCATTTGCCTTCTACCCACCCATCTGTTCATCTGCTCATCCAAACATGTGCTTATCCATCCATCATCCATCCATTCATCTATCCATCTATCCATCTATCCATCATTCTAACCACTTATCTAGTCCCCCACATGTCTATCCATCTGTCTTTCCATCTACCCATTTATCTCTCCATCCACCATTTTACCCATTTATCTATCCATCCATGTGTCCATGCATCCTTGTATCTGTCCATTCATCTACCCACCACACACTCCTTCATCCATAAATTTGTTTACTCATCCACATGGCCATTCACCTACCTACCCAGCTGTCCATCTGCCTGTCCATCCACCCATCAATCTATCCATCCATCCATCTACCTACCTACTCACCCATCTATCCACCATTCACTGAGCACCTATTCAGCTAAGGGCTGGGAACATAGAGATGAAAAAGACATGGTTCCTGCCCCCAGGAGCACATGGACAGCCAGAAGGTGAACTGGAGAAGACGAAGCTGTCAGTAGCTAATTAGGAGGTGGGTATAACCCAAGGGAGAGAAGACGAGGCATGGCCAAGGATATGGAGAGGATAGACGGGTAAGGTATTAGGGAGAATCCAAAAGTCTTGGCAACAGTTTCAATATTTCTTTTACCCATACAGCTCAGCTCACCTGGTCCAACAACACCTGGGACTCCAACACCAGGGACCCCAACGCCAGGGACCCCAACACCAGGGACCCCAACACCAGGGACGCCAACGCCAGGGACCCCAACGCCAGGGACGCCAACGCCGGGGACGCCAACGCCAGGGACGCCAACGCCAGGGACTCCAACTCCAGCAGCTCCTGCGGAAGAGAAGGCTTGTTCTCCTGGCCTGGACCCCATGGGAATGTCAGAGGTCTTCCAAGGGCATGGCTCTGGGGAGCTATAGGATGGCGGGTCTTGAGTGCAGGATCCCAGGTTGGCTGGCATTGCCTCTGCATGGATCCAACTCATCTGAGAGATGGGGAGGGACTGAGAGAACTCCCACAGAGCTCTAAGAGTTTGGATCTGTGGGTGGGAAGAACGGGGTCTGTGTCTAAAGCAAAGTCAGAACTCTCGCTACTGGGCACCCAGACAGTTGGTGCAACAGCTGTGGGTCAGCCTTGGGGGGACAGCGGGAGGGGCCAGATGCTCCACAGGCACCGCCCCCCATCGACTGGGCCAGTCAGTGGAGAACATTGGAGATGGCCTCCTAGGCAGCTTGGCCAGAGGGCAAAGGCAAGGAGGCAGGCACAAGGCATGTTCAGGACGGGGAGGGAGTCTGCCACAGATGGATGAAGGCAAAGTCCATCCAGCCTTATCAGATTGGGGTCTCCGAGGCCACTGCAGAGGCCAGGGCAGGCCCTGAGGGTCTGAGGGCAGGCTGGAGTCCTGGGCCTGCCACTCCTGGGGACACTCACCATATTTGGCTGCCTTAGCAGCCGCCTTTGCAGCAGCAGCTGGAGCCCCGACCCCTAGAGAGATAGCCACAGATGGTGAGGTCCTTTCCCTGTGGCCCTCTCAAGGCCACCCCCACCCCCTGCTGGAACAGACATTACCTGCGATGCCTCCAATCCCAGGAATTGCACCGGGTACCCCAGGAATGCCGGCACCTCCAACACCAACGCCCGGGAGAACTCCGGCTCCTGCGGCACCTGTTAGGATGGAGACAGTGCAGATGTGGCTCCCAGGGTCCCTCCTGAGGCGGGGCAGGAAGGCGGCTCGGAGGCCCACATTTTCACCAGCACAATCTCCTCTGGGAATGAGGCCCAGGCGTCTCCCGCTATGTCTGCCTGGGAAGGCCCCCACCCCACTGTTCCTTGACTCACCCCCAAAGTGTCCATTTCAACACGCTCATTAAGAGACTTGTACGTTTTCAGACAAATCCCATTCTAATCACTGCCACATACTGAGAAACCACAAGCCGCCGCTCCCCACGCCAGAGGGGCCCCTGTAGGAATGTTCAAGGCTTCCTTTCCCTGTGTTCCGAAGACTCGGCCAAGTTTGTAATCCAAGTGCCTGGCGGCCTGGCTCTGGCAGCCCCTTGCTGCCCCACTCTCCTGCACCCACATTCCAGCCGTCCCCTCCAGCCTTGGGGGCCTCTGTGGAGCAGGCCTCCAGCTCAGTGCTTCTTTCCACACTCTGGCCCCCTTGGGCTGGTGGGGAGAGGTCTCTGTCCCAAATGGCTGTAGGAAGGGCTCCCCCAGGACTGGGAGTGAAGGTGAGGACTTCAGCCTCAATGATCTGACTCTGAACTGGGGGGCTCCCTGGGGCAAGGGGACAGATGCCCACTCTCCCCACTGTGTGGCACAGGGAAGGCCATGCTACGTCTGTGAGCCAAGGGATCATGGGCTAGTTAAAAATTTTATAGTGCACATTAAATTGATACTAAACTATTAAATTGTTTAAATGCTCATATATGTACCACCTCAAATTATCCCATCCACCATAGTACCCGTTCCCTCTGCCTGGGCTCCTGCTTGTTTTAACCACATGGCAAACTGCACCTGTATTTTCAGGCCTGAATCAAATGTCATTTTCTCTGAGAAGCCTTCCTGATTTCCCCCAGGCAGAAATAATATCTCCCTCTTCTTGATTCCCACAACAGTACCTACATTTTCCAGCAGAGCTCCTATCTGTCCCTGGTCTCTGAAATGGATGAATGGTTAGATGAAGGGACAGATGGAAGAATAGAGGGAGAAATTAATGGATGGAGGGAGGAAGGGAGAGAGGGGTGGAGGGAGGGAGGGAGGAATGAATGGATGGATGGAGGGAGGGAGGGATGGATGGATGGAAGGAGGGAGGGAGGAGAGAGGTGGGGAGGAAAGAATAGATGGATGGATGGGTGAAGGGATGGAAGGAGGAATGGATGGATGGAGGGATGGATGGATAGATGGATGGAGGGATGGAAAGATGGATGGATGGAGGGATGGATGGAGAGATGGATGGAGGAATGAATAGAGAGAGGGATGGACGGAAGGATAAATGAATGGATGGGGGAGGGAGGGACGGGGGGAGAGAGGAATGGTTTTGAAAAAATTAGACAATGGGTGTGGGGAGGGACCGCCTTGTTTAGTTACCTGTGAGGCAGGCTCTCAGTGTAATAGGGATGGAGAGGTTGGGGGTTGGGGGCTGGCAGGTGAGGACGCCAGAGGTACTCACCAAACTTTGCTGCTTTAGCTGCCGCTGCTGCTGCAGCTGGACCAACTCCTTGGGGGAGGGGAAGGGGAGAGACTGAACATTGTGCCCCTGCATCTCCAGAGGCCACCTGTTCCAGCCCCGAGAGAACCAACCCTTTCACATATGGGTGTGGGTGGGGCTTCACAGCAAGCAGAGGTCGATAGAGCCGCCCCCACCCAGGATCCTTCTCCAGGCTCAGAGGGACCTGGATACACAGTGGGCTGGCTCCAGGGCTCGAGAGCCTGGGTGATTAGTGCCCTTTTGGCTGGCAGTGAGGGGAGGCTTTCCTTACCTGTCCCTGTCGGGTACCCAGCCTTGCCCGCTGCACCAGCCACTCCTCCGGGCCCGTAGCCTGCGAAGTAGAGAGGCTGAGCGGGAGGCTGCGTAGATGGCACTGCAGCTGTCCTCCCTGCTCTGCCCTTCCTGCCCTGCCCTGCCCTTCGGGGCCTGGGCTCCCCAGAGTCTCCACCACACCCCTGGCCAGAGTTAAGGCAAACAGAAACGTGGGTGTGGGGTGGTTATTCTCATTTTACAGACAAAGACACTGAGGCCCAGAGAAGAAACGGGTTCACCCAAGGCCTGGTGATAAGCACGAGGGCCGAGATTGAGAACTGGGTTGTCCGAGTCTGAGCTCCCTGCTCCTTCCTTAGGGGATTCCCATTCTAAGACTCCACCCCTGCCCCCTCCGCAGCTGGGTGCTCTCCTAGCCCAGGGCGAGGACCCAGCTCCTTTGCAGCTGGAGAGAGCTGGAAGCCCAGCAGTCTAGGAGGGCCTTACTCACCAAAGGGCAGCTTCCCAGTGCTGTAAGGCAGTCCATAGCCACCTGCGGAGGGGCCGGGGCGGGCTCAGGGGCTGCTTCATGGCAGCCCCATGCCTTGCTGGGCTCCCACTACCTGGGTGGACAGACCTACTCCCCCAGGTACTGAGTCTGAGACACCCCCTGAGGGTCCTGAGCTGCTCACAGAGGCTCTCAGGAGAGCAGAGGCCTGGGGTGGAGGAGGGAGAGGGCACCCCTGCCCCAGGGCCCAGTGGGACACCCATCCCCCATCAGTGCAGGCCTGCCATGGCCCTAGAGTCTGAGTAGCTTCCTGACTCCCCTCCCCAGCAGGGAATATCTCACGTATGAGCTGATTGCAGGGGTGGGGTGGGCTGACGTCAGAGGGGTCTTTCCCGTGAATGGTGTTTCTTACCATCAACAAGATGGTTTCCCATCAGGGCTGTGGGTCTCTGTGCGTGTGTATGCCTGTGCATGGCGTGCATGTGTGTGCATCATGTGCATGTATGTGCACGTGAGTCGGGCCAACTCCTGCAGCATGGCTTCCCCATGCTTTCCTTTGCTGATGACGGGAAGTGTGCTGCAAGACCCAGGTTTCTTAACCTGCCCCCCAGGGACACCAGTAGGCAAACAAGTGCCTCCCACAAGCTGGCCACTCAGCAGTGAGGCCTGGTAGGTGGTGCCTCTTGGATCCTCCTCCTGACTTACCTGGCAGCTTGGGTGCCTTGATGGGGTACCCCAGTGGGACTCCAGGCTGCTGTACCCCAAAGGGTCCAACTCCTGTGGCAACAAGGAGAGCAGAATCAGGTCCCCGCAGCTTAGGCCAGCAGCCCCTGCTAAGCCTCCAGTCTCACACTTTCTGTTCAGACAGAATGACCTCGCACTGCATCTGGGATCCATCCTGCCTCCACGGCCTTCCTGCCTCTGTCAGCCTTCGCTGAGCACCCCAGCCCCCCGTGGGGGCCACTTCCTCTGGGAAGCTGCAGGACTCTCTCCTTCCTGGGGCTTGGGCCACAGTTCGGGCCCGCAGCCCTCACTGATTTTAGCACAGACTGGTGGGTTTTCTGGGCTCATTTGGACTGCTAGGCAGAGGGGTTGGGGTGGGGTGGGGGAAGCAGGCCTGTGAGTGATGCCACTTTATGCTGAAGCCAGTCCAAGGCCTGGAGCAGTAGGCATGGGGAAGCTGGACAGGCCTTGATGAAATTCTGGGTGACCAGCCCCTCCCAAGAGCCCCTGCCTGGCTGGTCACCCTGCTGGCCCGCCCGCCCCGTGGGGGACCCAGCTTTGCCTCACCTGGGATTCCAGCAAAAGCTCCACCTCCACCTGCAATGACAGGAGCCATTCTGAGTCCTGCCATCATGGACGTAGGGCACAGGGGCACCACTGGCCGGTGCCAGGCAGCACTGAGGGCCAGGAGGGCCTGAGAGTGGCCACTTCCGCCCAAACTGCCCAGCTCATGTTGCCCTCACACTCGCTCGGGATTTCTGAGAGGTCTGCTGCCCCCTCGCCAGCTGCACCAGGGCTGCAGCACAGGAGGTGCCCACCCACAGGGCCCTGAGCCCCGGGTCCCCACCCCAACCCCAGCCAGGCCAGAGGGGCCTGAGAGTGGGCAGAGATTCCCACCATGGACCCCCCAACCCAGCCAGCGCATACCTGGGACCTTGGGTTTGACTCCTGCTCCAGTGGGAACCCCAGGGAGCACTCCCACACCCGGGAACCGAGCTCCTGAGGGGGAAAGAGGGCTCTGGCAGCGAGGGAGGGGAGGCAGGCCTCGCAGGCCCAGCCTGGCACCCACACTCCCCTTGGGTCACACCGCTGGCCTCCTGAACTGACCGTCAGTGATGGGCATGGCCCGTGTGGTGGCAGGGGGGCCTCTTTGGTGGTGACCTTCCTTCCCTGTCTGACCCGAGGCCAGAAGACCTGAGATTTGATCCCGTTTCCTAGCCACGTGAGCTTGTGCCTCAGAGGGCCTCGCCTCTAAACTGGAGTTAATTTCCAGGCACCCTGCCCACCCGCACCAGAGCAGGAGGACAATAAATGCTTGGTGAGTGGGATGCCTGTGCCCTTGGGGCTCTCTCTCAATGTCATTCACAACCAAACGCAGCAGCCCTCTGCTATGGCCCGGAATCTCGACCTCTAGCTCTGGTGCTCCCATTGCCCCTGTCTCCCCTGGGTCTGGGCCATCTCGGCGAGAGAGACAAGGGGAGGGACACTCTGTCAGCAAATCCCGCAGAGCAGCCAGAATCCGGGCTTTTGGGGGAATCCAGGAGGTCACTTGCTGGGTGGGGTGGCCGGGCCCTGGCAGGGAAAGGAGGTTGAGAGGGCAGCTCTGAGGGTCTCCTGCAGGGCGGATGCACTGGGTGGGCCCCCTGGTGACTCACGGCTTTTGGGAAACAGCTGGCCACACTGGGGATGTTGTGTGTCCTCCTTGGGGCCCACCTCAGGCCGTGACGATGGTGTGGGCCTGGGCCTGGGGTCAGGGCTTGGGTGGGGTGGGGAGGAAGCTGACTGGCCTTTGTGGGGAAAGATGACCAGGGGCCTGAAGTCTGTTAGCCTGAGCTTTGGTGCTGGTCAGGACCCAGGGCCTATGGTGGCCTCGGCATGGGGGGATGTGAGGGGCCACCAGGGAGGCTGCCAGGGATGCTGTCCTTGCTATGGGGTCCCCTTCTCCTCCTTGCCCTCACCTATGCCTGGGAGCACTCCACCTGGGTATACACCTGGTAGCCCCACACCTGTGGCCAAAAGAAAAAGGAGGAGTCACTAGCAGCAGCCAGCCTCTGAAACCCCTCCCCAGCCTTGCCCTCCTTGGTGGGTCCAGGGCTCCCTAACCAGCCCCCGGGTGCCCAGCAGGAACAGCCAGGGACACATGTGGTGGCTACAGCCTCCTCCCACGAGTTTCAGAAGTCATCTGCAAACGTTCCTGTGCGTGGATTTATCTCGTCTCCTGGAGCCTGTTTACATGGCCGGCCCAGCCCACCTCAGGGCTAACAGCTTCCAGATGTTCCTCCCTGCTGTGTGGACTCAGACAGCCTTTTGTTTAACCTGAAGTCACTTCCTCCAGGGCTTGGTGCAAAGGAATGAGCCCCAGATGGGGGTCAGAGCACCTTGGGCTCACCCCAGCTCTGCTGTGACCACTGAGGGCCCTGCTGCACTGACTTTCCATTCTGAGCCTCAGTCTCCCCATCTGTCACCTGAATGCCTACCACAGAGCCTGCCTCTGAGGTCTCCTTCTGCTCCAAGATCCTGGAAGGAGGGCGTGGAAAGTCGGCCAGGGCCCCTCTCTCCCATTTCAGACAGGCACCTCACTTTGGGCCTGGCCCTCTTCCCTGCCCTGCTGTGGCCAGGCCTTGCCCTTCCTGCCCAGTATGGAGGTGTGGCCTCTGCCCCTCCCTGGCCGCCCCACTCCTGCCCCAGGGACTCCACACTGACCGGGCACTTTCCCAGGCTTCCCTACGGCGCCGGCTCCGACTCCCACTCCTGCCCCGGGCTGAGGCACCACCGCACCTGCATGGAAGGGGCTGCATCAGAGCAGGTTCCACCCAGGCCTGCAGCCTTCACCCAGGCAATTTGGATCTAGCCACCATACCTGCAGACACTCCTAAGCCACCAACCCCACTGACACCGGCAACACCACCAAGCCCAGCACCTATGGGGCCAGGAGTGGGAGAGGCCAGGGGTCATATAAGAACAGGGGCAGCTGGAGGGCCCTGGGCTGCACATGGAGGGCCCAGCGTTGAGGTCTGGCCCTGCCACCACCTTACTTTGAAACTTGGGCATGGCTGGTTGCTTCCCTGAGCCCCAGTAGATTAGAGATGAGGATCCCGCCTGCCTACTTCCCAGGAAAGGTTCTCAGCAAAATGGAGAACCCAGGGAGGCCGGAGGGCTTCCGGCATGTCCCAAAGAGCGACACTCACCAGCCTTGGCAGCTTTATAGGCTGCAGCAGCACCAGCCACTCCGCCAGGCACCAGAGCACCCGGGAAGGCGCCTGCAGGAAAGGCCCCAAGCCCTGCAGGGAGGAGGAGGGGGTGAGGTCCTGAGCCCCAGCCCACCTAGCCCTGCCTGGCCCGGGAGGTGTATTTGAGGCCCTTCTGCAGGACTTCCATGCCAAGCAACGACTACTGCTCCCAGGACCGATGTGGATGCTGGAGCGCAATATGGACCAGGCCGCTCCGCTCAGCCTGACAAAGCTGCAGGGATCCTTTGGGGTCCAATCTCTACACCCTCCTCCTCCAGAAAGCCTTCCTGAAGCCCCACTGAGTGGAGCCACTCCTCTGGGCTCTGAGGGCTTCTCCCATCCAGCCCTTATCACTTCCTTCTAACAGCACCCAGGACCCAGCTGGGACTCCCTCGTGCCCTAGGCAGCGGCTCCAGGCAGGTGGTCTCAGGATCACCCCCACACCAGCGCCCAGGACAGGCCTGGCCTGCGCCCCTGTACCCCACTGCCCTCCACGGCAGACAGATGCCCTGGGCTTGGCTCTAGCCCCCAGAGGGCATCTCGCCTGGATGTCGACACTAACCTGCGCCAGGGGCGACGCCCGCGAGCCCGCCAACACCTGCAGGGAAGAGGAGAGAGAGCCAGGTGAGGACAGTCTGGTGCGGGGCATCCTTCCGGGGCCCAAGGTGGGAGGGCTCTCGTGGAATGGGGGCAGGAACCGGGCAATGCTGTGGCCACTCAGGCCCCTAAGCTGGACTCAAGCCTTTGGTACTTGGGGGCTGATTCTGATAAAATAGCAGCTGCTGCTTAGCGACTAACTGCTCTGTGCCATGTAGATTTGATGTGCCGTGTAGGCCCTCCGTGACATTCCTGGACCAGGCCGTGTTTCCCCTGGAAGCACTGCCAGCTGATGGGGGACCCAGCAGGGCTTTCTGTAAACGCTGAAGCTGAGCAGAATCTGCCAGCAAGACCTGGCCAGGCCTTGCTTGTTCCCACCTTGGTCCCCCCTCAAGGCCTTTCTTTTGCTTCCTTGCAAGGGTCCCCTGGCTCAGCCCCCTCCCCTCCTCTGTATCTGGAGCCCTTTCTGTCCCCCACCATCTATCTGTCCGTCCATCTAGCCTGCCCTGCAGTGCAGGAGCCTCCTTGCTTGCAGACAGATGCTAGGATGTTTATGAGAAGCCGAGTGGGTCCCTCTGGCTCCCTCCTTCTCACATCTGGGCCCCATCGCTCCTTTTCCCCCTCCAGGAGACATTCCAGGGCCTTGGCTAGGCCGATGGGCAATCAGGTTGGGTTTGTTTCCAATTATGTGAGAATCTCTCCTGCAAGCACCAGTCCTGGCTGCCAGGGTCCCAAGCCCAGGGGCGGCCCTCTCTGAGGACTGACCCCAAACTTGGGGGACTGCTGAGCCCTGGAGGGTCTACCTGGCTTTCACTGGGTGTGGTCTCTCTCCCCCTACCCCATTTCCTACTTGTGTGAGCTGGCCCCAGCTGACACCCAGCCAGCCCCTCTGTAAAATGGGTCTCCAGCTCCGGCCAGTCTCCCTTCCGGCAGGTGTGGTGTGGGGGTCAGGCTGGGCCTGGGGTATGGCAGGCTTCACTTCCCAGCCCTGCAGGCCCTGTCCCTGCCCAGCACCGTCAGGGGCTTCTCTCAAGCCAGACCTAGTTCCTGAGCTCCAACAGGGTAGGGGACACTCTGGCCTTTCCTGACCGCAGAGAAGCTGGGAAAAGAAGATGGGGCTCTAACAGGAAGTGAGAAGAGGCTGGGCCGGTGGGGGTGGGGGCAGGCAGCCCCTCTGCAGCCATCTGCCCTTTCCCTGTGCTCCCCTCAGCTGTCTGGTCCCAGGGCTGTCCTTGGGCGTGACACACCACGATGGCATGTCCTCCTTCCTGTGGACTCCCCTGGCCCAAATGCCCCGAGAAGTCCAGCTGGTGGAAAGGAGGAGAGACCTTGAGGATCTGGCCACAGCCGAGTGCCCAGGGCCCGCCGGCCCAACCCTCTCTCTTCCTGGAGTCAGAGAGCTCTGGATTCAAATTCTCCCACCCCTACCTACCGTACACGTGGGAGCCAGTCACTTCACCTCTCTGAGACTCAGTTTACCCACCTACAAAATGACCAGCGTGTCCCTGACCTTCCAGGACCAGCGGGCTTGTGAGCAGAAAGCACCTAATGTGTTCAGCTGCCAGGGCGCCCAGTAGGTGTCCCCCGCTCCTTCATGTCCTCTCAGGTGGGCGGCTGGCCTCCAGCTGGTGCTGGGGGTGTGGGTGGTGCTGGCTCCCAGCTGCCTGGTCCCCCACCGAGAGCCCAGGCAGGGCAGGCGGCTGAGGCCCACATGGAGAAGCTGCCAGGCCACCCACCCTCTACTTGCCAAGGGATTAATTGTTCCCAAGCATGACACATGCTGCCTGTGCCTCGTGCCATCCCGTCCCGCCTGGGCAGGCCCGGATGTGGGGAGCTGCCGGGGGGTGGGCACTGTGGCCCTGCCTTGGCCTTTGCAGCCCTGAGTCCTGAGGCTGAAAGATGACCTCAGGGAGCCGTGGAACCCAGCCTCTTTTCATCCAGGCAGATGTTCTGCCTTTGCTTCTGCTCTGCTCCTTTACCCCAAGCTGGAAGTTCTTTTGGAAGTCTAAACTAAATCTTTCATTAATACAAGCATCGCTTTAGCAACCATGCATTATGGGACGCTGCATGCAGTTGTCTGAGTCTTCCCTCCGGTGTTTAATCACCACCTGCCGGGTGTCCCCTGCTGCCAAGGGGATCAACCAATCCCCACGCTAGCTTTGCAGTCATGGCCTCCACAATCTGGGTTTTCTCGGCTATGCTGGGTCCTAATTCCATGCTGTCGTTTCTCTAGGCCTTTCCTGCATTCTCTCTTCCTTCAAAGACCCTGTGAAGATGGCTCACCCCTCCAGGAAGACAGGATGCAGGATGAGCATGAATCCCAAGGGCTCCCAGCCTTGCGGACCCCACAGACCCCGGGGAAGCCCTGGCCCAGCTGCCTGCCCCTGCTGCTCTCGCCTGGCCCAGCTCTGGAGTTTCACAACCCAGATGGGCTTGCAGGGAATCTGGGCCTTGAAGATTCATTTGTGCTTGGATCATGGAACATCGGGGATTTCATAAGAGCTGTTGGACATCCAAAGTGTCCTGGAGCCTCGGGCCTCAGAGCCAGGGAGACACGGAGCAGTGCTGGGGTGCTGAGGCCACATGTGGAGCATCTCACGCTGATAGGGCCATAAATCTGGATGGAGACACCATTTCCTCCACCTGCTCCATTTCTACTGGTGCTTCCCAGGGGGGCCGCCCTCCCCCTTGCCTAGGGGTGTGCTCTTTGGAGCTGATGGTGGGCCCTAGAGGCAGATCCAGGCCCCATAGGCGAGGCCAAGACAGAGCTAGCCACATTTTGCTGGAAAACTCTAAGGTCTGGACATAGCTGGAAGGGGCCTGGGATCAGGAAGGAAGCTCACATGGGGCCAGGGTCAAGATTCAGCCTGGGGGTAAGCTCAGGGCTTATTCTGGGGTCAGGATAAGGGCTCATGGTGTCATCAAAGTCAGGAATATCTAGAGTCTTGGCCTGTGGTTAGAGAGGGCTTGGTCTGGGGTCAGGGGACCATCCAGGCAGACTCTGGGGCCCACCGTCTGTATCTGAGTCCCAGAGGAATGTTTACAGGCTTGGTGGCCATTGGAACATCAATTCCTACCTGTGTCCCCAGCCCCTGGGCTGTTTCTGAAACCCTGTGCAAAGGGGCCAGGGCAGCTGGGCACATCGGCACTCACAGGGTGGACCCTGGACACCCCTCACACAGGAAGGACATCAAGCTGTCTCCAGTCTCCTGTCGCCGGAGCCCTGGGCTTGGTCCCAACCTGGTCATACCTGGGGGCTGGCTCTGCCCACTACTCTCCTCCCTCCTCCTGCCCGCTGGCTCTCTTGACAGGCGCACAGCTCTGTGGCCCTCCCCTCCTTGCCCTCCGGCCCCTCCGAGTGCTCTGAGGCCTCCAGTCTTACCTGCCTTGGCTGGTTTGCCTCCAGGTCCCAGTGCTGTGGGGAAAGAGACGGGAGTGAATGGGAAGCACCAGCTTGCCTGTCCCACTATTTATCCCCCCAGGGCAGAGTGAGGGTATAGTGAGCTCTCCCTCCCCAGGTCCTAAAAAAGCTGCTAGAGCTGGTTTTCCCCTTTGGACAGGGAGCTGCTGGAGCCCGGTATCTAGACGCTGGGGTGGGGAAGCCAGCTCCCGCCCTGATTTGTGGTTTGCGCTCTCTCAGACCCAGTTTCCCAGCCTCCAAAGGAGATGATGATACCCACTCAGCGGGCTTTGCAGGGATGCTGGGAGGATCAAAAGAAACATGAAAGCAGGCGGGGCCACCAGGGAAAGAGTCCGGGGGAGGGGCAGGGGGCGGGAGGCAGCGGGCTCCAGGCCGCAGTCAAGTCTCCCACACTGGACGCCGGGCCGTGAAACGAGGAGGCCCTTGTTGCCTGGACCTTCTGGGGTTCTGAGGTGCCAGGACCTGTGTGGGCCGGAGTGATACCCAGAACCTGTCAGAAGGGACCAAATTTATTTTCTGAGCTTACCTCCTACTCCCAGGCCTCCGAGACCAGCCCCTGTATTGAGAGAGAGAGAAAGAATTAGTGTCCCACCAGAAAGCCACCTCTTGACCACGCTCAGATCCATTACTGCCCAGCTACGTGACCTCAGGCAAGTCCTAGCCTCTGTGAGCCTCAGTTTTCTGGTCTGTCTCATTGGGCCAACAGTAGAGCGCCAGTTTGTTCCTGGAAGGATGTTGGTAGCTGCCCTCACTTCCGCATCACTTCTGAACACTCAAATACTTTTTAAGTGTTGAAAACATTACTCTTGATTTTCAATCAACTTTAAAGCATTCTACTTTTTTCTAAATTAAAAGAAAGTATGGCTCCCCCCCCCCCCAACCCCAATGTCATTGCTCCATCGTTCCAACATCCTGCCCATTTTCTTTTTGGGGCTCCCAGTCTCCAACTGCACACAGTTGTTGCTTTTATATCATTTTTACTTGAAAAAACATTTCACCGTGTTGGACAACAGGTAGTGTGTTCATACTTTTTAGGAGCTGTGTATGATTTTAGAGCGTGCTTAATCACACCCTCCAATCAGGTGTGTTTCTTGTTTTACATTTTTGCAGATAATACTCCTAAGAACCTTGTTACATACGGTTCTTTTTTTCACTTTCCAATGATTTCCTTTGAATAGATTCCCAAGAGTGGGGTTAACGGTTTGAAGACTGTGAAAGGCAGGGATGCGTGAAGGCACCCACTTTCCTACAGTCTCGTTGTGTTTCCTCTTTCAGAAAATTTATGCTCTTAATAGTCGTAAAACAGAGTCACAGAAACTGCTTTTTTAAGTAGAAGCAACTTGTGGGTTCTCTGGGGTAGGTGGCCAATGTCCTTCACTTCTGCAGGGTCAAAATGGGCCTCTCTTAGGGCTGTGATCCCAATCCGCCTTACGGGGTGGCAGTTTCATGTATGTTACCTGGGAAAAAGACTCCTCCTGGGACTCCACCAGGAACGGCCCCTGGGACCCCTGGAAGGAAGCAGGCAGAGTCCTCCATTAGCCGGAACTAATAAAATCATGGTAACAATGACGATGATAACATTGCACGTCTACAAAGCAATTGATGTTTACAAAAGCGTTTTCACAGTCACGTTCCTCAGAATGGCCCTGTGAGGTTGGAAGTGCTAGGATTACTATCTTCATCTCAACAGATGTGAAATCAGGCTCAGGGAGGTTAAGAGACGTGCCCAGGGACACACAGCTGGAAAGAAATAGAGCCCGCATTCAAACCCAAGCCACTTGTCTGAGTAGGACGGTTTGCATGGCGTTACCTTCTTCTCCTCTCCCCCTGGAGAGGGCCCGGCATGGGGCTGGTTCTGAGCGCCGTTTGCCTTTTGCTGGGCAGCCAACTCTCTCTAGCCCTGAGCAGCATAGGGAGGGGCCAGAGTGGTGGGAGGGCAGGCTGAGCTGTGACAGTGAGCTGAGCAGTAAGGAAATGTGGCTGCTGCCAGCAAAAATGCAGCCATTCCCACACTGATAGGACGGCTCGAGGTCAGCGTCCTCAGCCACTGGGCAGCAGTGGTTGGGTGGGGTTCTGGCTGTCTGACACAGAGCTGTCTTAGGAGGCGCCGGGGCCCGGAGGGGGACACCATGAATGAGCAAAGTGAATAGTTTCCTAAGGAAAAGCTAATTCACTGGCCAGGCCGGGGGCCGTCTGCCCGGCCGAGATCACGGGTTCAGTCCCCACGGACGAGTGAAACTCTCACTGGGGAACGCAGTGATGCTGGGCCCCAGACCCAGGCCTGAGCGTAGTCATGGCAACAGCCGATCCTGGTGCAGACAAGCTCTGACTCCACCACCACAGAGTGGCCCAGCCTTAACAAGTGGCCTTGCCAACGCCCCAGCCTGAGCCCCAGCACCACCCTCCTGAAAGGGGCACGGGGGTGGGGTGGGGGGACAGCGTCTGGCGGCTCTGCAGTTTGTCCAGAGGCCTCCTGGCCAGACGTCTGGCCGCTGCAGCCTGGTGATGCTGCACAGCTGGGCCTACTGGCCCCAGGGCCCAGTCAGCCTCAGCCTCAGCCCAGTAAGATGGGGGATGCCAAGCTGTCATGGCCACCCAGTGCCAAAGCCCCGGCGCCAACCCCCCAGGGCCTGTGGCCCCCCAGGAACTGCAGTCCAGGCCTGGAGCGTGCAAGAAATCTGGGTAGAGCCTTGAGGGCTCAGAGCGGTGGCCGCAGGAGGCTGGTCCTGCTGGGAATGAGTGCTTCGGCCCTGTCATCGGCTGCCAAGCACACACATGGCCTGCCTGCAGCCTTTGATGCTGTCCCTGGCTCCGGCCTCCAGCTCTGAGCACTGTCTCTTCTGTGCTTTTCCCTGTCGTGCTCCAGGCCTTTCTCTGCCTCCGTCTCTCTCCCTTCTCCCCTTTCTCTCCCTCTCCCTCCTTCCTCACAGAGCCCTCTCCTCACCTCTCTGCTCCCGGCTCCAGAGCAGGCTGCTGGAGAAGTCTCGGGGTAGAGGGAGCAAGTGGCTCAGGACAGACCCACCTGGCCTCTAATCCTGGCTGTGCGACTTCTTACCATCTGCCTGATCTTGGGCAGGTCACTTAACCCCTCTGAAGCTCAGTTTCCTTTTTGGCAACGTGGGGCTGATAACCATTGCCTTGCAAGCTTGTTGCAAGTTGTTGAAAGGTTCCAGTGAGAGACTTATGCTGCCCTGGACCTGGCACACAGTGACTGCTCAAAACAAACAAACAAACAAAAGATAGCGACCCTTCGAGTCCACTTTGCTGCACAGTGCATGGCCTGGGGCCAGGTATACAGGTGTTCAATAAATGATGGGTGAATTTGGTGGAGCACAGGCAAGGATGTTGCCTGTGGGTCTGGGTCCCACCTGTTCCATCCCCAACCCCTCTAGCGGTCTCCTTACCTCGGGCTGGTCCAGCCCTCAGGCCTGGCTGAACCCCCACCTCCTCTCCTGGGGTTCTGTTCCCCTACACCCGCCTGCGGCTGGCACCCCCGCCCCGTGCCTGCCAGCTCCCCCTCTGCTTCCCCTCTTCCCAGCACCTGCCCCTCCCTCCCCAGCTCTCTCTGCTTCCACTCTCCACTCCACAGTTCAGATCTGAACAGCATCTGCCAAACTCTGTGCCTGAACCATGACATTCTGGGGAGCTGGAGATGCTGTTGCCATTTTGCACTGAGGAAATGGAGCAGGCTTACTGGGTGTGAAGGATTTCCGGCCTGCCTCCTCTCCTCAAGTGTGGGAGAGGTGAGAGCAGAGGAAGACAGTAGTTAACCAAGGGCCTTCAAGATGCAGCAGCCTCCTCTCGTGCTCCAGTGGGTCGTCTTCCTTCCCACCTCCGCTCCTTGGCCTGAGCAGCTCCTCCTGCCAGGAATGCCCTCTTCTCTCTCCAAGTCCCCTTTCCACCACGACTGAGCTCAGATCCTCCTCCTGCCCTCTCCGAGCCTGTGGTTCTCACTGCTCAGCTGGCCCCAGCTTTTGGCCTGGAGCACACTTGTCTTGTTTTATGTGGGTTTGGCTGGTTTCCCCGGCTAGCCCAGGGTGGAACTTGTCTCTTGCATCTTAAAATCATGATCCTAGACTCTCAGGGGTCATAACAATCTTCTGGCTTGGGCTGAAACTCCTTCTGCAAACATCCCCTTGTTCTCCTGCTTGCATGCTTCCAGTGACAGGAAAATCACCACCTCCCGATGCTGTCGGCTCTACCAGTAGAGAGGTTTTTCTCCTACTGAGATAGAATCTGCCCCTCTGCCTCTCCAGTTCTGCCTCCCAGAGCCCCACAGATGGAGGCTCACCTCTCACCCACAGACAGCCCTCAAACACTGACCTTTCCTTCAATATCTCTTCCCAATGTGACCCCAATATCTCTTCCACTGTGAAGCCTTCCTGGATTTCCTGGGATTCCTCCAGGCCACCCCTTCCCCCAGTCCTGTCTCCTTCCTCCATCACTTCACACTGCTTCCCACTAGACAGAAGCTGGTGTGAATAGCCAGAGAGAAAATTGAATCTTATAAATGTGCACTAGTTACAACGGTCAATCAGCCCAAGTTAGCGAATTCTGAATAAGAAAATACATCGTTTTAAAAATGCACATTCCCACAGTCCTCTTCTTTGATGCATTTTTGGCAGCTATGACATTGCTGGACCCTCCCACC
This sequence comes from Equus przewalskii, assembly GCF_037783145.1. NCBI lineage: Eukaryota > Metazoa > Chordata > Mammalia > Perissodactyla > Equidae > Equus > Equus przewalskii. The sequence continues at coordinate 11,635,983 of NC_091842.1, read as the reverse complement.
GGCCCCAGGAGATAAGTACGGTGAAGATGTTTCTCCCCATTTTACAGCCAGCAAGAGGAAGCGCCTGGCCCGGGACCCACAGCCGACCTGAGTCACACGCAGGGCCTTCCGCCTGAGCCCTGGGCTCTAGGTTCAAAGATCTGGGAGAAGGCTGTTTGGGAGTGAGCAGTGAGCCAGCGGGCCTGGCAGCGGGCTTTGCCAAGTCCAAGTCCGGGGGGCCGGCCTGGGAGCAGATAAGACCGCACGAAGCTGTTTGTTGTTTGCATGGAGAAAGGCTGCCAAGGGTTTTTCAAAAACAGTCTGTCCTCTCGTGGGTGACTCGGTCCCCTCCCTTTCCGGGGCATGTCTGCCCTCGTGCCTGGGCCCCAGCAGATGCAGAGGGCAGGGTCAGTCCCTAACCCAGAGGTCCGTGGCCCTGGAGGCTGGTCGGAGTCACCTGGGCAGCCTTGACAAAACCTCCACGTCCAGCTTCCTGTCCAGACCAAAGAAAGCAGGAATTCTTGGGTGGGACCCTAGCATCGTTGTGTACAGTTCCCTGAGTAGCTCCAATATGCAGCCACAGTTGAAAACCCCTGTTCTAAATCATCTTCAGTTCCGAAAGGAGAAAAAAAAACTAATAATATTCCTGGGGATGGGGAGAGAACTGCACTTGATTTAATTGTTCTCTCTTTCTCTTATTAAATGGCCTGGGGATTAGGGGCAGCTGGTCCTCAAAGCTACCTTTGACACATCCTAAATGGGTCTAGACTACCCTTTCCAACACAGAGTCTTCCTGGGGAGCCCCTTTCTTGCCTCCACTGGCAACACGGTTCTTTGGAGCTGGGAGCTCATGGGAGTGACATCCTCTCGGGGCTGGGGGAAGCTGGGCTCCCCCAGGACAGCCAGAGGGGTGGCTCCGTGTGTGTGTATATGCATCAGTGTGTGCAGGTGGGCGTGTGGGGGAGGGTGTGTGTCTGTGGCCCCCTCCCGCCCCCTCGATCTCTCTAGACATCGGTAGGCTCTGGGCACAAACACCAGAAGACCTCAGCAATTCCCACACCCCTTATTTGGACCCAGCTACTCTACCACCTGGGACAGAGCTGAGATTTATGTTTGCAAGGAAAGAGCAAGGCCTGCCAAGCATTTGGCGCTGTCGCTGAGGGCACAAGGAGAGGCTGCATTCTGCTCCGGGGTGTGCCCACCCTAGAGGACTCGGCCCAGGCCTGCGCCTCCCCAAACGTTGCCTAGTACCTGGCCTTCATCGCCTCATCCTTTGGCCCAGGGCAGAGAGCTGTCTGGTTCTAACCCTCTGGGGTGGCCTTAGCCTGCCTGAGCATCAGTTTCCCCATTTGTAAAGTGCAGATAATAATTCTCAACTCCCGGGGTTCCTGCGGGGATTCACTGCCGTGTTCTAGGTGGAGGATCTGTCTGGGAAGGCAGGTGTCCAGGGGCGCACCTGCGGTGGGGGGAGCTTCAGGCAGGCCCAGAGCTGCTGCTCGTGGGCATTGGGACCGCTGCTCCCCGGGCTGTCTCGCTTCCCCTGCTGGGCCCCACCTGCTGGTGCGCACGTCCCTTGGCCGCAACCAGGCCCAGGAGCTGACCTCTGCGCAGGAAGCCCCGACTCCCAGCAGTCCCGCCCCGCCGGTCAATCTCGAGGAAACAGCTGCTGCTCCTGCCCAGCCCCCGACTCCAGCCCTCCGGGTGACCCTCCTCCACCCTGTGCCCCCTATGCTGGCCCCACTGAAGGTCTGGTTCTCCTGGCAAGGACTCCCACAGAAACCAGACCCCACCCAGGCCACCCCACCAAACGACGCACCAGCCTGCACCTCTCTCTTCCCATGGCCAGGAGCACCTCCAGGGGCCCCCAGCGGGACACTCCCAGGGTCCCCCAAGGGGCATAGAAGCCCCATGGGGGGCACACACCTAATGGTCCAGGATGGCCCTGAGGTCCACTCCACCAGCCACACTCTCTCTGCCAGGAGAGGGACACCTTCCTCAGCTTCCCTGTCCTTGCTGTGTCCCATACCACACACACACACACACACACACACACACTCACACACACTCACAGTCACACACAGAGTGACAATCCACACCTAGTGACACACCTGGACACCAGATCTCCCACGGGTACGTGTCTGTCAGGTAGCGGACTTTTGCACATGCTGACAGGCACTTTCACATACCCTCCATGCCCCTCCCAAACACACGCACACACTTGTCCAGGGAGGAACCTGTGAACAGACATTCACCCCTCCCAGAAACCTCTTCCACTATTTGGTGACATATTCGGGCATATACACACGGGCACACCTGTGCCATAGCATCCAACACACTCGTTCATGTGTGCTTGTGTGCACACACACATACGCACACACACAGAGTCACACACACGCTCAGAAGTCCCTCCTCACCAGGGACAGACCACAGTGGCAACTTTCCAACCTGCAACCTTGTAATCAACTTAACCCTGACCTTCCTCAGAGGGGTCCTGACTTCTCAGGGGAGAAGGAACCTGCTGAGGTCACAGCTCACTGCGGCTGGGCTGGCCTCCAGTGCAGGTCCCCAGCCCCCAAGGCAAGTGTGCACACCCGCCAGGTCCACAGGTGTGCAAACTGCCGGTGCCCACAGACCCAATGGAACCCCACTGGCTCTTCCCCAGCGTGCTGCCGACCCCCGACTCGGAGAGCACTGGGACAGAGCAGAGGCCCCGCAGCTCTCCTGGGGCAGCAGAACCTGGACCCTGGGTTGGGAGCATCCTGAGTCATTGGGCGTGTGGGTGACAGGTCCCTCTTCAGCTCGGGCTGGCTCCTAGGAGGGGCAGGTCCAAGGATCCAGTGGCTGAGGGGCTCCTGCCTGGGACCCCCTGGAGGACGCCGGGGGTGAAGGCGTCCTCTTTTCATCCGTCAGTCCAGCCACCTGGCCGGGCAGCCCGAGAGCTTCGGGCAGCTCCGGGGACAGGGCAAGGCCTACCTCCAGGCTGCGAGGGGTGGACGATGGACAGCAGGAGCAGGAGGACTCCGGGCCGCAGGGCTGTAGCTGTCAGACCCGCCATCTCGGGGAGAAATGCCCCAGCCCGCTCTCCGCGCCTCGTTTTATCCCCAAAGCGTAATTGCTGCCTCGTAGGCTGAGGGAAGGAGGGAGGGAGAGAGGGCGGGCGGGAGGGCGGGAGAAGGGGGAGGCCTGGGGGAGGGGGCTGCGGGGAGGGGGGCAATTACGAAAGGCCGGCTCCCAAGCCTCCCAGGCTGGGTCGGACTGGACTGGACTGTGGGCTTTTTTCCTTAAAACGCACATTCGCGCGCACGCACACACACACACACACACACACACACACAGTTTTCCCCCATCGCTCTCTCTTTCCCTCTGTGGCTGTTCTCTCACTGCTGGCCCTGTTCCCGCCAGAAAGTGCGAGGGGGGCCTTTGCCAGGACAGCCCTCGGGAGAGGAAGCGGGAGGGAGGGCCCTGCAGCCCGGCCAAAAATCTGGCCCCAGCCAAGGCCTGAGTGGCCAGGCCCCCGCCCCTCTGGCTGGGCCCGGGGCCCAGTGTGGGGACACAGGCCAGCTGTCCCGCGCCTCTGCCCCCACCCCGGTCCTCCAGACTCCCCCAACACCCCCACAGACAGGCCCTGCCCAAAGCTGGGGAGGGAGGGTGTTGGGCAGGTCTGAGGTCTGGGGCCTGGGGCCAATGTCTGCAGAGGTCAAGGGGCAGTAGGCAGAACTGCCTGGAAGGTGAGATCCCGTAGGTGCTGCCCCGGGGGGGCATCTGGGGGAAGGCAGGGGGACCTGATGCACTACAGGGCTCCCTCCTTCCCAGGCTGAGGTCACAGTCTCCTTTGTGAAGCTGGGGAGAGGGCGTTGGGCAGGTCTGGGGTCCATGTCTGCAGAGGCCAAGGGCCTGCATCGGAGTTAGGACCACGCTGATGCTGTCCCCTGAGGCATCTGGGGGACATGTGGGAGACTCTGACACACCACAGGGGTTCCATTTGTCATGGATCAAAGTTGCAGTCCCACACACAGGCTTGTGCTGGGCAGTGTCTGGTGAAGTTCAGGCTGGATCCCCAAGTGCCTTGCAGGGGACCAGGGGGCTGCAGAGCCCACTCAGACTGACAGGTGGCCCAGCTCCCCTTTATCACTCGGGCCCCACCTTTCCCAACACTGAGCATCGCTGGCACCCAGACCTGACTTGGGAACCCCCAGATGCAGATTCTCATCCTGCCCCAGAACGCCGGGGGCCGACATCCCTCCAGTGGCCAGGAGGGGGCGGCTCTGCGCTGAAACAGCTGGGACCAGCATTTCCAGGACTCAGGCTGTTCTCGCCTCCCAGGGCAGGATGAGGACCCTGGGGAATTACTAGGGTTGAGGGGGCAGGAGAGGGTCATGCCTCCTCCCCCACCCCCTGCCAGCAAGTGGGGAAGAAATCTGGGAGGCAAAGGACAGGAGAGAGAAACTGGTACTTGCCCTAAGCGTGGCCTGTCAGGGGAAAAAGTCGAGGCCCTGTTCTGAGAGCATTTCCCCTACACCCAGACGGAGAATGAGGGGGCACACAGCATTGGCTGGCAGGAAAGGAGTTAAATGACCCCTCCTCCGGCCGGGAGCACTGTGGCCATCTGCAGGCCTAGCAGGGGTGTCCAGGAGCGGAGATGTCAAAGGCCAGGCATTGGACTCAGGTGTACCCAGGACTACATTCTGGCTCTGGCACTTTCTACGGGGACCCTTTCCTGGAGCTTCGGTTTCCTCATCTGTCAAATGGTGATAAGTTGCCATGCCTGGGGGTTCTTGCAGAGGTAAATAAAATGTGGTCTCATATTTCCACACCATGACTGCCAGATCCAAAATGCCCTGTACTTATTTGGTGCTGGTAGTAGTTCTGGTACCACTGTTACCACCACTAGTTCTTCAAGCACCACTCCTGTTTTTAGTGTGACTGTTAGGCTTGGCCCAACGGGGCCACCTTGGAACCCCGGGCCATCCCTTCCTCTTCCTGGTCTCAGGTGGCACGGCTCCAGGAGTTGGGAAGCAGGTGGGCGTGCCAGGAGGACTGGCTTGAAGCTGTGCGTTACTTCCAGTGTGTGTGATTTGGGGGTGCTTTGGGGGCAGCCGATGGAGATTATGAGCCTGAGCCAGCTTTTATTCATGGGGGCAGAGGCTGCTCAGGATCAGGGTCTGAGGCTCGGAGCCTGGGATGTGCCTGCTGCGGGGGAGGGGAGACGGAGTGCATCAGCGGGCCCAGCCCCTCCCGGGAAGTGGGAAGGCAGGGGGTGCTGGGGAGGAGCTGGGCCCCACTCCTCTCAGGGCAGTGACGTGGGCAGGAACCGACTTTCAGACTTGCAAACCGCAGTCTGCTCAGAGTCTTTATTAATTCCAGGACCTGGAGAGAGGCCGGAGCCAGCGGGAGAGGGCTTGTTGCGGGGGATGCAGGAGAGGCGTGGAGGGGCGTTCACAGGAATGGACTCGAGGCTGCAGGGCCAGACCTCTCCCTGCAGGGCCAGGCCCTGAGTCCCACCCCCTCCCTGTGGCCCCGCTTCTTCTGAGCATCCCGTGCTCATTGCAGCAGCTCCATTAACTCCTATCCAGCAAGGCTCCATGCACCTCAGAAGGGAGCTGCAGTTCAGAATCGAACCCATTAAACGGATTCTCCAGTGCAATTTAACCCAACACGTTCAATACATAGCAGAAGGACTGGAGGTTACAGTTATTAACCAACACTTCATTCATTCATTCGTTCATTTGCTCATACATTCAAGAAACCCAACAGTCCTAGGCTGCTCTGTGCCCACCTCCCTGTGTAGCTGTACAGATTAAATCGGGTCATAAATGGAGAACTGCCCACAACACTGCCTGATGCACTGAATGCTGGGTGAGCGCGGCTTCACTGTGCTGGCCGGCAGGCCTCACTCGCCCACTCGCTGCTGGGCACCCAGGGGAGTCCCTGACGGGCTGTCTCTGTCCCCAGCTCCTCCAGATGCACCTGTTTAGGAAGGGCAGGGCCACCAGCCTCCACATGCCCTTGAGCATGTCATTGCTTTGCTCAGAAACCCTCATGTACCTTCCAGATAAAGTCCAGACTTCTCCGTATGGCCTCCAAGGCCCTGCATTACCCAGCTCGGCTGGCCTCCCTTCTGCCGGTGCAGCTGCTCCCCAGCCCTCAGACTTGTCCTGGAGGGCTGGGAGCTGGACCTCTGTTGGCGAGGTCCCCTGCTCTCAGCTTCCATCCCTGCGGGTCTGGGCCCTCAGCATTCCTGCCCCCCAGGCCCCTCTGAGGGCCTTGATCTGAGCCCCCTGGGTGGAGCTTGGGGGCCTCATCTGATTCCCCACTGGCCTGGCCGTCACTGAAGGCAGCTTGAGGATGGACCCGTTCCTGTCTCCCCCTTATCCGTGTTGACTAAGAAGCACAGATGTGCCCTCGAGGAGATGGGAGCAGAGGCTGCTGGCGTGGACAGACCTCCAGAATCCTGGGGCTGTGGTTTTTGTTTTCTCCCTCATCTGCACATGATCTTTTTATCTGTTGAGCGCTGTCTGCATGGAACCTTGGACCAGAGAGAGAGACAGGCGTGGGCTGCCTAGCTGGTCTGGGAAGAGCTTGGTGTCAGCCAGGCCCGGGACCCCCACCGTGCCCCTTCCCAGTGCGTAGGAGCCTCGCTGTTAGTCATTTACTCCTCCGTGTGAGTGAGGGTCCCTCCGGCCACACCCAGAGGAAGCAAGGTCAGGGTCACACTGACGGGGCAGCAGGAATGTCTCATACAGACCCGAGTGAGGCTCGGGACAGAAATGAACACTGGTTGGCTAGCGTGGGTACAAGTGTAGACGCTCCAGGAGAGGATTAGCAGCAGGCAGCTTGAAGAACCCCTCTCCACACCTTCCAGATCCACCCGCCCTCTTCCGTGAGACCCAGCTGCAAACGTTAAGGCCGGAATCCGCCTCTCCTTGGATTTTAAATATTCTAGTAGCCGTGGAAAATAAAAGAAAACATAAGTAAAGTTAATTTTAATAACAGACTCTATTTTACTCAATATATCGAAAATATTATCATACCAGGCATGTAATTGATATAAAAGTGATTAGTGCAATATTTTGCATTCTTTTTAGTACTAAGTCTTAATACTAGTGTGGAAGTTATGCTTAGAGCGCATGTCGTGTGGACTAGTTGCATTTTGAGGGCTCAGTAGCCACATGTGGCCAGTGACCGCCAGGGTGGACAGCGCGGGTCGAGGCCATGCGGGGTCTGGTGAGGACGGGCCTGACTCACGATGAGTGAGGAGGAAACACCCAAGGATGGTTCTTGCTGCTCAAAGTTTACAGGAAGGATGGGGCAGGAGGGTGAGGGAGAGGGCAGGGAGGGAGGGAAGTCCTTGAGGGCAGCAGGGAGAGGCCTGGGGCACACCTGTGACAGGCAGCCCCAAGGGAGAGGCTATGTCCTCGTGCTGGTGACCGAGCCGGAGGGTAGCCGTCTACTGAGGGGCCCTGGGCAGTGGCCACCCAGAGCCAACGCTTTGTCTGGAAATTGAGGAAGGCCTTCTGCTGTTCGGCCCTCTGCAGAGGTGGCCAGGGACCACTCTGACGGCACAGGAAAGGAAGGGCCTGAATAGGGCTGGGTGTCAGGCTTCACCAGAGGTCGAGGGTCTGCAGCCGAGGACAGGCAGAGGCAGCTGGTTTGGGGCACTTCTGAGTCTCCCCTCATCATGCAGGGGCGGTTCCGAGTGGGGTTTGGAAGTCAGGGAGGGGCTGGGGTTACAGCACAGGGTGCTTCTGTGGCCCCCAGGCTGGGGTGCTAGAGGGCTAGCGGTCATCCTTGTGATAGGGATCAACACAATTAGTGTATGAGCCTGGGTGGGTCATCTAGTAACACTACCAGATAATGCTGACATCAACAGTAATTAATTCCTGGAAGCCCTCGTTTCCTCTTACGGAGACAGGGGTCTTCACAAGCCTTTAAGACTGAAAATTCACTTCTGTAAGGGTCTGGTATCCAACAAGCGCTCAAAGGCGAAATGGGGTCTTTGGTGCCATTTCAGGCAACCGAAGCAGGCGATTGAGGCTGGGAAAGGTTGGGGGGGGGCAGGAGGAAGCCCCCTCCCCAGCAGTGCCCTCCCCACGGCTGCCCCCGGACGCCCCAGCTCCTGAGCCATGCATCTCTGATCCAGCTACCTCTGCGCAAGGCCCTGCCTCTGCCCAGGCTGGGTGTTTGCACGTCTGAGTCATTTGTCAGTCTGGGTCCTTGGCTGGTGCGAGCCGGGAGGTGGGCGTCCCGGACGGGCCGTCCTGCCCCGTGCTGTTCCCGCATCGCCTCGAGGGCTGTCTGCTGAGGTCTGAGGGGAACATTGCGAGCCGGGCACCCCCTCCCCAGGGGACCTGGCACAGAGGAGTCCAGAACACGCCTCTCATTTGTTTGACACTTCACAGTTTACAAAGCACATCTCCATTTGCGACTGGGATATTATTATCTCAGTTTATAAACAGAGGGGTTAGCAGCCCTGTCTGCGGACTCCCGCCGCCAGAAAGAGCGCTCTCAATATCTCCCTCAGATCTATTTAACTCTAAGTCTGAGCCCCTGTCACATGGGTGGGCAGCAGTAAATTCCATCCCAGTTACCAGGTCTCTGTGTCCCCACCCTCCACCCCCAACCAAAATCTGGGCCTCTCGTGTGGGGGCTGGAAGTCTTGACGGGCCCTGGAGATTCAATAAGCCCCTTGTTAGCACCTCTGTGCCTTTGTGCCCCGGCACCGGCACCGCGGTGGGGCTGGGAGCCCAGGGCCTGGGAGCCCGGGGCCTGGACCGGCTCTGGCGATGCTTGCAAGGCGTGATCTGCTCACGGGTCCCAGCGGGGACTCTCCATGCCCAGGGCAGGACAACTTCCCTCAGCCTCCTGCCCCACACGGTACTCTCTCAAAGAGAGGAAGACCTCAGACTGCCTTGGCCTGTAGCCTGCTGGGCTGTGGGAGGGGCGGGCTTCAGGATGGACACACACAGGTATTCATGACGTCCATCACAAATATCCTGCTACCCAGGGGAGGAAACTGAGTCTCAGGAAGCACACCACTGGCCCAAGGTCAGCCTGAGACACCGTGGCCTGGAGCTGAGGCCTCTGGGGTATTTTAGCTGGCCAGCCACACTGCTCTCACGTGGGGAGATGGCCCCAGCTTTGGGGTACACTCAGCACCTGGAGAGCAGAGCCCTCTCTTCCCTGGGCTGGGCACCCCAGGGGTCCCTGTGCTCGCTCTGGGAGCTGGTGAGCCGGGCTGTCCACACTCCCCGACCCTGGCCCTTGCTCCCTCCGGCACGTCCTTATCTCCTTGCCTCCCCCAGCCCACCTTGCCCAGGAGCCCTTCCAAGAGCCTGAGCCGGTGGCATGCTGGTCAGGGAACTCTTCCTCCGGGGCTCTGCAAGTCTCCATCCCCACACCATGTGTGGCCACTCCCTGCCCTGGGCAGACCCCTCCGCCCATGCCCGGAACCCTCAGCTGGCCTGATCTCTGTGGCGCCGGGCGGGTCCTACGGGGCGGGGAGGGCAGCTGCCAGGATGCAGGGTGGGAGGCAGGGGAGGCCGGGCCAGGGGCTCCTGCTGGGCCTGGGTTATCTGCTCCCTCATTCATTCTGTCCTCCACATTCCTGAGCTGCCTGTTCTGGCTGGGCGTCGGGTCCTGGGAGGGGGAACAGACAGGGCATCAGCACCTGCAGTCCTGGGAAGGGTGAGGCAATCGGGAAGTCTTCCTGGAGGAGATGACCTCAGAGCTGAATCCTGTTTCCTTCTCTCAAAGGGAGATACGTTCTGGGTGGTGTATGTAAAATGGGGAAAGGTGAAGGCAGCCCCATCTGAGGCTCTGACCTCTGCCCTTCAGCCCACCCACAGCCTGCCTGCCTGCCGGGGAACTTCCGAAAGTGGATCCCAGCTGTCCTGCCCGGCTGACAGCCCGCAGGAAACGGTTGGCCCTTCCCACGCAGCCTTTCACGCTGTACTAGCGCTTTTCAAAGTGCGGGCTGTGACCCCTTGGCGGGGTGTGAAACTGATTTAGTGGGTCAGGAACAGCATTTTTAAGTGAGAGGAAAGAATAGACACAGGGTCACGCGACTGCCCAGGTCAGCCTTGGGGCCTGATCTTTCGTCTGAGTTCCATGTGCCTGCATGTGAGTACTGGATTGTGATGAACTTTTTCCTGCATGTCACAGTCTGAGAGCCACTGTTGCGAGGACCGTGTACAAATCCTTCTCACTCCACACTTGGGGCTGTGGTCCTGCTCATGGGAAGGAGGCCGGCTCGAACGCAGGCACCCACAGTGTGGCGAGCGAATGGACAAGCAGACAAGTGATCAGGGGAAGGGAGACCCCCTTTGCTGCACAGCTCCCTGACCCCCTTGGCTTGGCTAAATGTTGGGCTCTGCCAAACTGATAAGAACTGGGGTCTTGGCCCCCAAGCTTGGGTCTCCATTGTTCTTGTGGGGGAGTGGGGCCCCCAGGGGCCCCCTTAGAGCACATCCTGGGGGACATGAGCCATTTCAGGGTGTGTTCCTCAGAACTCTGAAAATAGAGCTGGCCTACTGGGTGAGCAGGGCTCCAGACCCCACCCAGCTGGTGCTGGGCAGGCCTGGTTTGGTTTGGTTTGTACACCAGGGTTTGGAGTAACATTTCATTCGAAGAAAGGCTTCTAGGCTTGAAAATCATGAAAACTGCCATTCTGGCGGTGGGGTCCTCAGGAGGCTGGCGTTCCATTCCCTGACCTGCCCCAATTGCTATGTGACCCTTGGGAACTCTCCCCCAGTCTGGGCCTGGAGCCCCCTCCGAACAATGGGGGTGCAGACTGGAGCAGTGGTTCTCAACCCTGGCCTTGCATGAGGACCCCTGAGAGTTTCTAGTCTCCCTGGCCAGGCAGTACCCCTGCCCGGAATCTCTGGGGTAGGCCCGGGGGTTGGCATTTTAAAGCTTCCCGGGAGCTTCCAATGCACAGCACAGTTTGAGCAACCCTGGGCTGGGTGACCCATCTCTGCGAGTGACCCTCCCATGGGGGGCTCTGGCTGTCAGCCAGTGGTTTTCAGAGTTTAATGAGCATCCCCATCATCGGTTCTCAAAGTGTGGGCCCTGGAGCAGCAGCATCAGTACCACATGAGAACAACCTTGTTAGGAATGCAGATTCTCGCCCCTGATGTTCTGACTCGGGAACTCTGGGGGTGGGAACAGTGAGCTGCGCCTGGCTAAGCCCACCAGGTGATGCTGGTGCCCATCCCAGCACAAGAACCACTGGCCTAACCTTGACCATCAGAGTCCCCTGCTCAAGGGTCGCCCATGTCTCCCAACCACAGCTTCTGCTTCTGGAAAGAAGGCAGAGCCACCAGAGGCTTCTGGAGGGTGTATCAATCAGCTCAGGCTGCCATAACAAAGGACCACAGACGGAGTGGCTTAAACAATAGGAATTTATTGCCTCACAGTTCTGGAGGCTGGAAGTCCGAGATCAAGGTGCTGGCAGGGCTGGTTCCTTCTGACACCTCTCTCCTTGGCTTGCAGACGGCCGCTCTCTCCCTGTGTCCTCACATGGTCTTCCCTCTGTGTGCCTGTGTCCTAATCTCCTCTTCTTATAAGGACACCGGTCATCCTGGATTGGGGCCCATTCTAATGACCTCATTTTGACCTAATCACCTCTTTAAGGACCCTGTTTCCACATATAGTCACGTTCTGAGGTCCTGGGGTTAGAGGAGCATCTGTGAGTCTGTCAGGGGCGGGACTACAAATCAGCCCATAACAAAAGCCTTGAGGGGGCCTGGGGGGCAGGCAGCGGGCCCTCACCCGGGCCCCAAGGGCAGGGAGGGAGCATTCTGGAAGTAAGCCCTCCAGACACTCTGGTTCCTTTCCTGACCAGTGACATGCTATTACATTTTCTCCTGAAAGCAGACCCCTGGCTCTGATTCTTGCCTGGGTTTGAGGGGTGGGTCTGAGGGGGCGTGTGTACCTCCTGAATGATAGTCCAAATGTACTGTGCAAGAGAACAGCCCCCTGCCCTACAGGGACCTCTCTGAGGGGGCTTTCCTGGTCACACTGTGCTACCGGATAGTCTGAGCATCCAGGCTGGTGTGTGGTGCTTCTCATTCACTTCTTTACAAGGATTCCATGATTCAGGCTGAGCCGCCCGCTCTTCCCCCGTCAGCCCAGACTGGGGAGACTCCTGATTGCCCAGAGCTGTGTGTGTGAGAGATTACGACTGTAGGAAAAAACATCTGACAGTGCCAACCGGGGGCTTGGGTGTCAAGCAGAAGAAGTGCCTGGTTGGGTTAGTCTGGGAGGGCTTCTCAGAGGAGGTGAGATGTTGCTTCAGATTCCAGCTGTACTCTGCTTCTGCCACCGGTCAGGCACCATGCTGGGAGCTTCTATGACAATAACCGGCTTAAGCGCCAGACGAATGAGGAGGTGCTGTTATTCTCCTGTATTAATCACGTCTTTTCATTCTGTATTTTTGATGCCTTGACATCTTGGGGCCTTGCTGACCCTGGAGGGACTGCCCTGCCCAGGGTTGGCTGATACCTGGGGATAGCAAACAGCTTCCCTGGGAGCGTGCCTTTTGTATATAAACCAGCCACCCCAGAGCCTGCACCCAAACCACCAAGTTTATGGAGTTCTCACACTCCAGGCCACTGCCCACCTGCCCTAATCACCCTGCGGCCAGGTAGCTGACAACCAGGGACAGTCCCTACGCCCCAGGGCCCACTGGGGTTGAAATTATTCAAAGGAGCCAATCCTAAGCCTGCCTCACCTGTTCCATGCTCCTGCCCACATTTTCCCCTCCCTCGGCCTCCTGACTGACCTGGTGCTTCCCTGTGTGGCCCTGTGTGGTGTGGCGTGCCCTCTTCTCTCACAGTCTGTGACTACAACAAACTGTCTCTTCAGTGTCAGTCATTTTCTGATCCGTTGGCCTCACCATACTGGAATTAAAATAAAATCTGTATTTTAAAATATTCTCCTCCCATTTTTTAAGTGAGTAAAGCGAGGCCCAGAGAAGTTAAGTGACTTGCCCTAGACCCCACAGCCGGTGATGGCGGAGTTGGGATTCAAACCTTGTCCCAAGTCCAGCATCTCTCCCCGGCCCCTGTCCTCAGACAGAGGAGGACCTGGGAGGAAGACAAGTGGAGGTTCAGAGGGGGCTGGGGCACATGTCCTGGAGCTGACCCTTTGCGTGGGGGTCCTCACCTGCTGAGTCTGTGGCCCTCTCCAGGTTGGCCCAGGGGTTCCTCTGCTCTCTGGGCTCCATCCCATCTCTGGATTCTTGAAGGGAGCCTGGAGGGAGGGGGATGAGACACAAACTCCCCGGGGAAGGGGAGGAGGCAGACCTGCCCTAAAGCCTGACCACCCCCCCGCCCCAGTAGCTGGAGTCTCTATTTCGTATTTCCAGGAGCTCCGTGGGGGCTGGTGCCATGTCTCAGTGCCTCTGTGTCCCCAGCACCCATCCTGGCCAGGCCCAGAACACATGCCTGGAAAAACAGTGAATGGATGGATGTCCCCTGCTCTCTGTCCGCGTCTCTCGTTCTGCGTCTCTGCCTCGCCCGCACTGTGTCCCTGTCTCTTTCTCTGTGTGTCTCTCTTCCCCTCCCGCCCCATCTCCGTGTTCCTGCCTGCATCTCTCTCTGCCTCTCACGGTTCGCTCCCACAGGGCCCGAGGCCCTAGGGTCCCTGCTTTGCATGAAGCTGTTTATCCTGAGCAGACTCAGCTGCCTGAACTCTCCTTCCAGGCCCCAGAGGAGGGAGCACGCCCAGCGGGGTGGTCTCCACGGCCCGGCTCGGGTTTTGGCTTTCAGCTCGGGGGGAGAGACATCCTCCTTCTGCCTCGTGGGGCAGCCTGGCTGGCCCTCCTGCCACCCGCTGCCGACTGCAGAGGAGACCGAGACCCGTGGGGGAGGCGGCAGTGAGGGCGAGGGGGTCCATGTGTCTCCGTGTCAGTCTGTCTGTGGGCATGTGGCGCTGTGTGTGCGTTGTCGTGTGGACTCGCACAGTGACATCTGCTCACCCAACAGGTAACTCAGTTCCCCAAGAGCGTTTTAAAGTGAGAACAACAGACATGGAGTCAAGTGCACAAAGCGTAGGTGTGCAGCCTGAGGATTTTTACCCACCCTTCGACCCGTCACCAGCCCCACATCACCGCAGAGAACATTTCCAGCCCCGCAAGCACCTCTGTGCCTTGCCCAGTTGGACCACTCAGCGGATGTCTTTCACTGCAGACTGGTTTTGTTTCTTCTCGAACTTAGTAGCGGGTTGAATTGTGTCCCTAAAAGATCTGCTCGAGGCCTGATCTCTGGTTCCCGTGAAAGTGACCTTATTTGGAAATGGAGTCTTTGCAGATGTAATCGAATTGAGACGAGGTCATATTGGATTAAGGTGGGTCCTAAGTCCAATGACTGGTGTACTCATAGGAAGTCCACATGAAGACACAGAGAGACATAGGGAGAAGAAGCCCATGTGAAGATGGAGACGGGATTACAATGAACCGCCTATAAACCAAGGAGCACCAAGGACAGCCATCAGCCACCAGAAGCTAGAGATAGGCATGGAAGAATTCTTCCCTAGAGCCTTTGGAAGGAGTGTAGCCCTTCCAACACCTTGATTTTGGACTTCTGGGTCCCAGAACTGTGAGGGAATAAATTTCTGTTGTTTTAAGCCACTAAATTTGTGGTAATTTGTTACAGTGGCCCCAGGAGACTAATACAAACTTCACATAAATGGAATCTCCCTATCTGCACTCTTCTGTGTCTGGTTTCCTTGGCTAATGTGTCTGTGAGATTTATCCAGGTTGTTGCATATAGTGATAGTCCATTCTTCTTCATTGCTGTGTAGTAGTCCATCTTATAAATATACCACAATTTATTTACCCCTTCTAACAGTAACATACATTGGGTTGTTTCTGGGTTTTTTTGCTATTATGAATAATGCCGCTGGGAACATTCCTGTCTGTTTGCGGACATATGTCCTAATTTCTCACCGGTATAGAGCTAGGAGCAGAATTGCTGGGTTTTATGGTAATTATATTCTTGACTTTTTGAGGAACTTCCAGTTTTTAAAATCTTGTACCATTTTACATTCTCACCTGCAGTGTGTCAGAGTTCCAGTTGCCCCTCATCCTGTCAACACTTAGAATTGTCAGCTTTAAATTTTAGCCACTCTGGTGGGTGTATAAGGGTATCTCATTGTGGTTTTAACTTTCATTTCCCTGACGAATAATGACAGCACCTTCTCACATGCTTTTGGGTCATTTGAATCTCTTTGTTTGTGAAGTGGCTATTAAAGTCTTTTGTCCATTTTTGAAAATTGGGTAGTTTAATATTTTCCCATTGATTTGTAGGAGTTCTTTATATATGCTGATACAATTCTGTGGTTAGTTATATATGTTAGAAAGACCTCTCCCCCTCTGTGGCTTGCCTTCTCTTCACGTTGTCCTTTGATGAGCAGAAGCCGTTGATTTTAATCAAGTCAAATGGATCAATCATTACTCTAGTGGTTCACGCTTTTTCTGTCCTATTTAAGAAATCTTTGCATACCCAAAGTCCATGAAGATAGTCCCCTGGGTTGTCTTTCCAAAGCTTATAGTTTTACCCTTCGCTTTTAGGTCTCTGATCTACCTTGGCCCAAGAGTATTTCAAATCTCAGCAAAGTCAGGGCTCGCGCTGCCCACCCAACCCCTCCCCAGGTGGGTGGCTCCACTTCCCTGCAGGTGCACTGCCTCTGTCGCTAGCCCCAGCTCTTCCTCCAGGCCCTGGATTTAATAAAAGCTCTGGGCTGCCTGTGGTTTCCAGGTGAGTGCTGGTTCCAACCTCTGTCAGGATTCAGGAGTGTGTGGGGTCCCCCAGCCCCTCTCCACGTGTGCTTCTTTTCCCACCTGGTGAGGGACAAGCTCACCTGTTCATGCAACTCTGAGGGTCCCTAGACAGAGATAGGAATCTCCGGGGAGCCTCCCTCCCTGATCCTTCCTTACTCCTCCCTAACGCCCCACAGCCTGGGCCTTCCCACTCCCTTCCCTCCACTTGTTCATAGATTTCTGGGCTGGAGGAGCTCATCCCCTCCCAGGATGGCAAATAGGTTCCGTCACCAAGCCCATTTGACTGGCAATGGCTGCCTGAAATGGTGTTAGAAAGGACTCTGGGGATATCCAGTGTCAGCACGTGAGAATCACACAGTCTGTTGCTTGGTAACATCTGCCTGGGAGAAAGGCGGGCACTGTGCCCCGCACGTTGCGTCTTTAATGCCTCTGATCTGGTCGAAGTCTTTCACTAGGATTAATCAGAAATAGAATTTAAATGACTCCTTAAGGGCGTTCAGCTATTAATTAAGAGAGGTTTGGGAGCTCAGGCATCCTCCATTCAACTGAGGGTGCTTGCTCGTCTATTTAGCAAATCCTGACAGCACCGCGGCACTCCAGGCCCTGGGCGGGGCCTTGAGGAAGTGTGGTGCTGAGATGTACTCTGGTGTATCCCTGGTGCCACAGGATTTCCTTGACTCCAATATTCAACGTACAGAATTAACGAGTCAGGGGTCTCATGGGACGGTCATTTGTCACCTGGCGAGCCTGCCCTTGCGCACGCCCTCGCCTCGGGCCCCAGTGCCTGGGTGGGACTGCAGGGCACTTTGACACTGTGGAAGCTGCTGGGGGACGGGGCTTCCACAGCTGGAATGTTTCTCTTCGGATAACTTTCAGGAAAGGGACCCGCAAACGAGGCCTGTGACAAAAGGGCGTGAAAACCCTAATTGCCAACAAAAAGGACCACAGGGACTCTGGATTTCTACCAGGGTCCTTGGGGACTGCTCCGGCACCATTCTGTGACAAATTCCTGGGTCCCGCCCTGCAGCCCAGCCTCACTCCCTCTGAGCTGGCCTCAGGCTCCTCCCCTCCCCTAGACGTACACGCACACACACAGACACATGCACACAAAGACGAGCTCGGGGGCACACACAGAGATGCCAGCAACGCACAGACACGTTCTCTGCCCGTCTAGCCCTCTCAGCACAGCAGCGAAAAGCCAGGGTCCTGGGCTCACAGATCTCAGGTTCAGGGCCCCACTGTCCTACTTAACCTATTTGACCTCGGGCAATTAACCTCCCTGAGCCTCAGTTTCCCCATCTTTTAGCGAGGGTTTTGAGGAGGCATCAAGGAGCACGTTGCTCATGTCGGGCAGAGGGTGACTGCTCAAGAACTGTCACCTGCGGCTCTCGCTGCGGCTCCACTCAGATCACTGCCTCAGCTCTTCTAAGAAGCTGGGCAGTGAGGAGGGTGCGGCCCGGCCCTCGGGGCTCCATAGGAAATTCATCTCTGCACCCCCGCCCAGAGCTTGGCACTGAGCTTGGATGTGGTGGAGACACAATCAGGGCCTGTTGTGGGAGAGAGGGAAGGAGAGGACCAGGGTTTTGCTCTGCCTTCTGGTTCTTTCCTCTGAGAAAGTGCGAATTTGTCTCAGAGGCATGAAGGAGCAGGGTCTGTCTGTTTTCTGTCCCAGGTAGGCTGGGAGAGGGCTGCTGCAGCCTCCCTGGATGAGAGTGGCCCAGGAGGTGAGCCCCAACCCCGCCACAGAGCCGCCGACCGGAGCCCGGCGGGGCCCCTGTTGCCCGCTGGGCCCCATGTTCTGTGCTTTCATCATGTCCACCGCCCTGGCTGGGCCCCAGCCAAGCCCTCACTCGCTGGTGAGGGCCAAGCCGGGGCCGTGCCAGGCTCGGCGGAGGCCGTGGCCAAGAACATCAGAGCCGTTCTCAGGAAAGCTGGGGGATTAGGCCGCAGGCTGGCGGGGACTCAGGTACCCGCCTCCTGCCCCGGCGTGGAGATGAGGGGCAGGACGACCTCACAGCTGCTAAGGGCTGTGAAGTGAAGGGAGTGACGTGAGCCACCACCGGGGATGTGGGGACACAGCACCATCTGGGCCGCTCACTCGGAGACCACCTTCAGGGAGGAGCTGAGGCCACATGTCTCCGGACCCCTGTCCCAAATCGGCCCAGGTCTCCTGACCTGCAGCACTGTCTCCCCCAGCCCAGGCCAAGTCCTGGCCTCACCCTAGACAGGACCCTGGAAGACGGTGGCCCAGGTCCTTGGGTCACGGCGTGAGAGGCCAATTCCAGTTGGAAGCCGGGGGCAGGAGCTGTCCTGGGCTGTCTGTGTCTGCCCGCTGAGGGATAGGGGTACCCAGCTTGCTCTGGGACAAGGCCCGAGAGCTCTGGGCTTCTGCTCACGTCTCCCCACTGTCTAGAGCGTATCTCCTCAGTTCCCTCCTGTCTGGATCCAACCCGCCCTTCAGGACTCGCTGGCCTCTGGGAGCCTTCTCCCGCCCTAGGTTGGGTTGAGGGCTCCCCACCCCGCCCTCCTAGCCCCCTTCTCCTTCTGGTGTGACATCCACTACACTGGACTGCCACCATCTGCAGACATGTCTGTGTCCCTCAGATAGGTCCCCAAGGGCAGGGCCACCCCTCTCCCCTCCACTCCCCAGCCTCTATCTCTTGACCTTGGTGGGCTCGCTGTCCTCTGGGCTGTACCCGTCGCTGGCTGGGCACCACCGGAGCAGGTGGCTGCCTGGCCTGGCCCCGGTCCCCTGTCTGGGCGGCCTCTGGGCCCCTCCCCATGGGCCCGGGTGGGTGGGGGTGTCTACAGGGACGCTGAGTCAGATGTTATTTTGGGCTCCCCCTGGGCCCAGTGAGCTCTGAGGCCTCAGGCCTGTTTAGATGGCTTTTGCCAGATGTGGCTAACTCCACGCACTCGAGCCCCCACAGGGCTGGGAGCCCCAGGCCGAGGCCAATGCTGCCCCCCTGGCAGGGTGCGGGCAATGAGGACAGGCCTGACCAAGGGCCTGCCACCTCTGGCCTGGTCCTCAGCCTCAGGGGTTCCAGCTGAGGCCCTGGCCCTGAGAAGCCACTCTCTGGTAGATTTATAATCCCAGAGCCCCAACAGTGGAAAACCAGTCAGAGAGGGCCTGGCTGGAGGGCGCAGCCTCAACACCCCTCACACAGACACACCTGTGTGCCTATGGCAGGGGCCTGGGACCCCGAGAGGAAGAGCCAGGCCCGGTTCATATGGAGAGGCCCATCCCAGCCTGGGCCCCTGACCCCCAGAAGATGCCCCTCCTTGGAGCCACCGCCTCAGAAGCTGCTCAGCCAAAGCCGAGGGGCCGGTGCCTTGGGTTGCCCTGTGGACTCTGTGCCCTGTGGGCCCTGGGCAAGCTCCTTCCCTCGGTGGGCCTCAGCCTCCTGGTCCATGAAAGGAGCTGTTGGGCTCTGCTGTTCTTCGGACCCCAGGTCGGCTGTTCTGATGTGGCTTCCAGAAGGGGCAGGTGGCGCCTGACTGCGCTCCTGAAGGCATCTGTCCTGGGCCCCTGCCTGGGCCCCAGCCCAGAAATGTTTAAGGAAACACGAAAATCCTTAAGCTCCATCCACCACGTCCAAATTGAAAACAGAAGGGGCTGGAGCACTGTGTTAACCCCTGCAGAGCGGACGACTGGCCTGGGGCTGGGGCGGGGGCCAGGGGTGCCTCTGGGGCTCCCCCTCTGCGGGCTCCATTACTCACCTTCAGGACCGGCGGTGGGTGTCAGCCAGCCCTGTGCCTGGGCCCAGCGACGTGCAGAACTTTCTGAGGGGCAGTGGGGCTGCTGCAAACCGCTGGCTCACTGACACTCTCTCCTGTCCCCTTGGGGGCCCCAGGGACACGTCTCCATCCCAGAGATGTTCAGAGCTCCCGAGAGCTGGGCCTGGGTTCCTCACTAGAGAGAGGAGGAATACAGACAGCGCCCTCACTGCCCCCACCTTGCTTGGTCACCCACAGCACAGGGCGGGGACCAACGTGAGAGGAGAGGATGCTGGAGGAAGGAGACGCTGGGCATGTGGTCAGAGGGGCCTCCCTGTGGCTGGCCTCTGTGCTCAGAGCCGGAAGGAGGAGGAAAGCTGTTGCAGGTAGGACGCCTGCAGGAGCAAAGGCTGGTGTGTCCCTGCCGTCATGGGTGTGGGTGTGAGGATACCAGTGGGCCCCTTTCTATCCTGTTGGGGTGAGGTGCCCAGGCCAAGACCCGGTTTTGAACTTCAGACCCCTCTGAGTCAGAGAGAACCTTGAGGGAGCCCATTGTATGGAGGGTAAGATTGGGGCCCAGAGAGGGGCGTGGCTTGCCCAAAGTCACATGGCGTGGCCAGGAAGGGAACTGGCACCCATGTCTCTATCTTCTAGACTCAGAGGCAGTGCTTGGCCAGCAGGGCCCAGGCCTGGGTGAGGGGCAGTTGACCTTTGCTCCCTGCAAACTCTCCACCCCAGCTCCCAGCCCTGGAAATAGTCCCACCTGCTCTCTCAGGCAGGTGTGGGGGGGGTGGCCTCCCAGGGGCCAGCCCCTCTGGACTGAGGACATGGCTGTCCCAGGCAGCCTGGCATTTCGGCTGCCGCCCAAGTATGCGGACGGCAGTGTGGACAGCCGTCCTTGCCACGTTCCCAGAGCATGCACCAAGGAAAACATGGACTGTTTCTTGGATGACACAGTCTCCTCCAGTCATGCATTCCTGTGGGAGGGCAGTGAGGAGGGGTCGTGGCTGTCTGCAGGGGTGGGGGCTCTGCTGTGGCACGCACCATCCCGTCTGCAGATGCGGGCCTGAGCCGTGCCTACAGCCAAGGGAGTGTGCATCGGGTGCGCCACTGGAGGCAGTGCCATGGGCGTGTGACTGCGTTCCTGCCGGTGCAGGCAGTCCACGGGAAGCTGGCTTGTGCACACGGGGACACCCGGGTTCTGTTTCCTGCCCTAGGCACTCAGCTGGCACATCTCCCTGCCCCACGTGGACCTCTGGTATGACCCTGCCCGTGTGTCCCCAGCCCCACACAGGCAGCCGGAGCAGCTCTTGCCCTTGCACACACTGCCCTCTCCCTGCCCGTGTGTCCTGCCCGGGCACCAGCGGGTATGTCCCTGCCCTGTACTTCGGGCGAGCATGTCCTCTGCCTGCCCTGGATGCCGGGCCCTTCCAGGGAGTCAGCCAGCTTGGGCTCCCCCACTGTGCGACTGTGGCTCGGATAGATGCGTGTCCCAGGCTCAGTCTCCTCCTCCTTCTGTGCCTGGTCATTCCCTCAGCGTGGCCGCTGTGATCAGGATGAAGAGCGGTGTCCAGAACACCTTTTGTCCCTGGGCGCAGGACCGGGGAGGGGCCTGCAGCAAGTGTGTGTGTGGGAGGGGGATTGTGTTGGTGGGGCCTCATCCTTTTGGCCTCTCAGGGCAGGGCCTCTTCACAAAAGGAGGGAGACTCTATCCTTGAACTTGGTGCGTCTGAGTCCTTAACACCCCAAGGTGAAAGTCAGGCACCCAGAGAGAACACACATAAGGCCTCTGCCCTAGAAAGCCCCCACCAAAGGAGGGGCAGGCTGGCAAGAGTGCTGAGTCCTGTAACTGAGAGGACAGGTGTCGGGTGGGCAGTTGTGGAAACTGAGGGCAGCCCCCACCCTGCCTTAGAAAGGCAGAAATGACTCTGGAGGAGGGGACCTATGAGGTGGGTTTTGAAGGTTGAGTAGGAGTTTGCCAGCAGATCAGCGTGGAGGACTTTGGAGCCAAGGCATCATGTGTGCAAAGGCCCCCAGGTGGCTAGAACTGTGGGGCACACTCAGGGAAGTGCAGGAGGTCAGAAAGGCTGAGCTTGAGAAGGGCCATGATGAGCCACGAAGGAGGAGAGACTGACCTGACCTGGGGGCAGTAACGAAGGAGAGCCTGGAGAAGTCAGGGAAGATTCCAGAGCGGGTTTGCCTTGAGAGAGGATGCAGAGCTGGGCAGGGGTCAGAAAGGGAGTAGGAGCTCAGTGGGAAGGATGGTGTGGAGGCAGTAATGTGGGGAAGGACCAGGGGTCCAGGCCTGGAAGTTCCTGAGGCCACCTGTCCGAGATGGCTGCCTCGTCCTGCCCTGTCTCGGTGTCTCCGGCTGGTACTGGGGAGCTGGGGCGCCCACCCGCCGCTGTTTACATCACTTACATACTTCTGGGCTCTTATCTCCAAGGGTCTGTCGTGCGAGCCCACCCTGCCAAGTGGCCCCATCACTGCTTGCTCGTAAATCAGGCCTTCCTCTCCCCAGCGCCTCCCAGGTCTTGCCACACCCTCAGGTGCTGTGGCCCCACCCTGAGTCCCGCCGGCCCGCCCGGGAGTTCCTGGCTCTGCAGAGCACATGTCCTGAGTGACCCGCTTCTCCAGAAGCATCTCCAACAGTCTCCTGAGCTTGCTCCTGCGGCTGTCCCATTCCTGGCTCCTGGAGTGGGGCGCAAGCCTGCCACTCCCTGCCAGGGACTGACATGCGGCGGGGTGGAGAGCGGGCAGATCCCAGACCCTGGAAAGCAGCCCACAGCCTCTTAGAAGCTCAGAGGCCTGTGTCTGCACCCTGCAATGGATCCGAGCCGCCTCACTGCCCCTCCGGCCGCGTGCCCCCATCTATGAAATGGGTGCATTCACGGGTTTGTTCAATGAACACTTACTGCGGGCCAGGCCCCGGCATGGAGACGCGCCGAGCAGAGCCTCGGCCCCGAGGCCACAGTCTAGAGGGGGTGATAGACAGGGACAGGGAGTATCCCAGAGCGTCTCACGGTCCAGGACAGCTGGAGAGGGGGCCGCAGGGAGCGGCGGCGGAGCAGTCAGTCTTCTCTGGAGAGAACAGGGTGCGTTTATAGAGCAGCTGTGGCCGGTGGGTGCAGGGAGTGAGTGCTCCAGGCGGTGTGGAGGGAAAGGAGGGGGGATCAGCCTGGGGACCTGCCCGGGGTTTACTCTGATGGAGTGAAGCGCTGGGGATGAGGCGTGGGTGTTGAGACATGAGGCCAGAGAGGTCAGCAGACCATGGGAATCAGGCCAAGACTGTGCCCTGAGGCACTGGGGAGACATGGAGGGTTTGAGGCCGGGAGCATCACAGTTAGGTCTGCATGTGAGCAGGTGCCCTCTGGCTGCCATGTGCCTGGGGCAGTTGGGGAGCTCCGTTGGGGGCTATGGGATCCTGCGGGGCAGTTGGGGAAGTCAGAGGAGGCCCTAACCAGAGTTGCTGTCCAAGGTTGAGCTCTGACCCAGAGGGTCACACCGCCTTCACAGCCGCCTGGCCAGTTTGGAGGACAGGCTGGCTCATTCCTGGGGAGATGGTCCTCATTTGGCCACCTGGCCAAGGCCCCCTGACATTTTCTCATGGCTGGACCCATTCAGGGCCCTGTGCCAGCCCAGGCCATGTGGGCTGATACTAGTGACAGTCCCATGTCTGTCTGCTGTGCCACACTAGCTGGGTCACAGCCCTGATCCCATTGGCATCCCCACAGAGCTGAGGGGACTCTCGGCCCCAGCCAGGCTTCTTTTCTAAGTCCCAGACCCACATGGCCAATTGCCTGCTGGACGCTCTCCCAGGATGCCCTCAGATGCCCACCCCTCACACGTCCACACGGTGCCCCTCCTCAGTGCCAGCCTGTCCCTCCAGAGGCCTGAAGTCCAGTGAGGGGGCTATTGCAACTGAGGAATGGGGTACTCCGAGGGGAGCATGGGGCTGTGGGAGCCCAGGGGAGGCTCTGACCCTGCCTCGGCAGTCAGGGAAGACTTCCTGGAGAGGGGGACCTTTGAGTTGAGTCTTTGAGGATAAGAAGTTTGCTAGTTTAAAGGGAGACCGGGCATTGCAATCGGGGTAACCACAATTCAGAAATCATGAAGGTGAGAAATAGCAGGCTAGCTTTGGTGGGGAGCTGGAGAGTGGAAAGTGGAAAGAAATGAGGTGGGGAAGCCAGGGGGGCTGGATCCTGCTGGGCATGAAATGCCAGACGGAGGAGTTGGAATGTTTTGGCAGAGATGACTGAGAACCAGGGGAGGCTCACGGCAGAGGGAGGGTCAGACGTGCATCCAGAAGGACCCCTGGGGCATCACCTCCTCTGTGCAGTACACCACGCGGGAGGTACCAAGGAAGGGGCTGCGGGGTCCAGGAGGGACCTGGACAGAGGGTCGAGGTGTCTTCACAGAGGAGGTCTCTCTCAATCTGGGCCTCAAAGGAGGAGAGGAAGGATGTCTGGACGGTGGTGTCTAGCCCACGTCTGTGTCCCTGAGCCTGGCACAGAGTCAGGGCTGGGGGAGGGAACACGTGTGGGTTGAGCGGCCCACAAACACATCCTTTCTTGGAGAGAGACAGCGGGTGTGCAGTCTCCCTCTGCGCCTAGGATGTGCCTCCATCCACACCACTCAGCTCTGTTTGCCCGGGGCCTGCAGGGCCACCTCTGACACAGCTGCCTCTAACAGGGCCACGTCCAACAGGGCCGCCTCCTACAGGGCCATCTCCACAGGGCCGCCTCCTACAGGCCCTGCCTGGCTGAGGAGGCTCTGCTTTTCCTGCCTGGAAGGTGGCTGTTTCCCCCCAGCACCTGCACCCGGCTTGCTTTTCCATTGCACGTTTCTGGAAAGGGCTGGGGAAGCCTTGGGGCCTATCCCTCTGGTCTCATTCCCTGCTGCCCAGTGTCAGGGACGTTGGTCTGGGAGCTCAGCAGAAGCCTCTGAAGTCATCTTGGTCTCTGGGAGGATGACAGCTTCTGTGGCTCAAGGTGTGCTCTCAAAAAGGCTCCTCTAGGATCGTCTTCCCAGTGTTCTTCCCGAGCTCTTCCTCGGAGCTCAGGTGGGGGTGCCAGCAGAACGAGGAGGGGCACAGGATGCAGCCACATCAAACGCACATGCAAAATAACGCACCGGCCACTGCATTCAGCCGCTCCAACGCCTGTCGGATGGAACAGGGCGTGTGCTCCAGGATTCCACAGACATCAAGGTCAGAAAGTGGCAAAACTGGTCTGTGGCGAGAGAAGCAGAAGAGTGGCTGTCCTGGGTGCGAGAGTGGCGACCGGCAGGGCTGTGAGGGAGCTCTCGGGGGCCTGGTGGAGTTCTGTATGCTGATGTGAGTGCTGTCAGCTCACATGTGTTCACTTTGTGAAAATTTACATTTGATTCGAGGAAAGTTCACATATGACTTGCGCACTTCTCTATATAAATAATATAATAATTTATATATAATAATAATATATTGTATATTTAAAATATAATAATAATGTAATATTACTGTGACTAAAAGGTTCAAAAAATCAGTCACAGTATTTTGATATATATGTGTATGTATATGTAAATACGTGTATATACAAATCTATGTCTATCTGTCTATCTGTCGTCTGTCTGTCATCATCCTCATCTATCTCTGTGTGTTCAGGAGAATCTGGCTAATGCTGTTTCTCTATGCACAGCTGGGTCCTCTGCGGGGGTGGGTGGAGGCAGGCACTGGCCGTGGAGTAGGTCCCCCATCCCCACTCACCCTGGACAGACGCACACAGACCTGCACCCTGGAGAAGGGCAGGGGCCACTCCAGCTGCAGAGGTGAACAGCAGCACTGGCCAGAGAGGACAACTACATCCCCTTCTAGTCCCTGGAAGCCCCAAATGGAGGCAGTTCAGGCTGTAGGCCCGTCAGGGCTGACCTGTACACCCTTGAGTAAATATTTGTTGACCAGCTGCCTGCCCAACGCACAGGCTGTTGTCCAGCACTGATCAGGATGCCCAGGGCAGGCGAGAGGATGCTATCTTGTCTCAGTGTTCAGGGACCTTCCGGAAAAGGAGCAGTTGGCATGGCCAGCATAGAACCAGGACAAAGCAAGGGGGATGGACAGTTGGACATTGGCATACACATGGTCTCAGACACATGTGGACCCACACACCAGGCTTGGACCTGGGCGCCAGGCACCCAGAGGAACCGCCAAGCCCAGGGACCGAGACACGAAGACACACACTTCTCCTGCTATTGAGAGGGGCTCACCCCACCCTGGACTCAGAGTGCCTCGGGGCAGCATTGATTGCTGGTGCAGGGTGGCCCTCTGTCAGATGACCAAAGGGGTGGGACACAGATACCCAAAGCGCCCCAGGGAGACCCCCAGGTGGAGCACAGACACAAACTGAGAGACAGACCCTCGCTGTTCTCAATGGCCTCTTAGCCTGGCCATGTCTTAGCTGGAACGGCTGGCTCCAAAGAGCCATTGGAGAAGCCAGAGAGGATTCTGGAAGGGGCAAAGGGGTGAGGATAGAATCCCAGATGGGAGATCCTGATCTGGGCTCTCTGTTCCACTAGGCCGATACACATGTCCCTGTTCTCCTCACCCCAGCCACCCTCTGATGACATGAACCTTCCACCGCCCCCAGCCGCAGAAGCTGGCTGCGTCCCTCAAGGACCTGCTTTGTCTCCCACCCCCACCTCGAAAGGGCAGTGGCAGCTCTGCCAACGACCCCTGCCCTGTCCCTGACCGCTCGGCTGTCTCCTGCCTCCCACCCTCAACATCCCCGGTCCTGACCTCATGTCTGCAGGGCCTGGGCGAGGGCGAGATAAGGCGGGCCTTGCTGCTGCGCCCTGCTGGGTACCGACGGGAAGGGCGGGCCGGGCTGCCAGCCTCGAAAGCGCCCGTGACTCACCAGGGGGGCAGGGCCGTGGCTGGCGTCCGGGAGGAAATGCCACTTCCTCTGGATAAGGCTGGAGGTTTGCTGTTTTTGCCTTATGGCTTGTGCATTTGGGGTTTTGTTTTAAGAAGTCCTTCCCCACTCCTGTGTTACAAAGATGTTCTCCAACTGTTCATTCCAGCAAATTCTTATTTTTCACACTTAGGTCTGTCTTTACTCCATCTGGAGCCACCTTTTTAGGAGATATTAGGTAGAGATCCAGTTGTGATTTTTTCTCTATGAAATGAGCCCCTTCCTCAACCCTGTCAGCCAGTCCACGTGCTCCCCAGGCCCAAGGTGTGCTGGACTCTCTCCCAGCTTGCGATCTGCCCCGTCGCCGTTGGTCTGTTCTTGCGCCTCTACCATGTTGCTTTCCTTCCAGAGCTTTGTAGTGTGTGTAAACCTCAGACAAGGCAAGCCCTCTCCTCTGGGCTCCTTTGCAAAGTCACCTAGCCATTCAGGAATCTTTATTCGTCCATAGATTTATAGTACATTTTTCAAGCTCCTCAAAAAGATCCAGTTGGAATTAGGGATTTTGGTTCAAGGACAAACTCCATGGACAAAGTGACAGATGGGAGGATAATGATATTTGTGATCTTTAAGCAACAAGGAACTGCGATCTGGAATACATAAGCAACGCCTAAAAAGCAAGGAGAAAAGACAGCAGCCTCAACAGAAAAATGGGCTAAGGGTCTGAACTGGCAATTTGCAGAAGAGGAAGCATCAAGAACTAGAGAGCATGGAAGAGAGACAAATTCACTTATAATCAGAGAAATGCACATTAAAACTATACTGAGATGTTGCTTCGTACCCATCAGACTGCTGGGCATTAGAGAACTGGGTCAGGCCACATGCTGGCAGGGATGCGGGCAGGAGCAGTGCCATTGAAAGGCCATCTACGAGGGCTTCCTTTGGTCGGGTGCCCATATGCCCCCTGGCTATATTCTCAAGACGCTCCCACTCCAGCACGAGTCCATGGCAGCGCTGTCTGTGGTGGCAGGGAGGGGGCCCCCTCGGTGCCCATCGCTTGGGGGTGGGTGCGAAATGTGGCCTTGCCCCTCCTGGCACCACGCATAGTGCGAAGCAACAAGCCCAGCAGAGACAAAACTGTGTTGCTAGATCGTAAAAACAGCACCGAGTGGAAAAAGTAAGAAAGAAATATAGCCCATACCCCAATTCCACTCATATAAATAAAAACCCTCCCCAATCGGTGATACATATTCTAAAAAGTGAGGTAAAATTCACAAAACAGAACATTGACCATTTTAAAGTGTACAATCCAGCGGCATTTAATACATTCAGGACGCTGTGCAACCGCCGCCTCTGTCCAGTTTCGAGACCTGTCATCCCCCAACAGGAAACCCCATACCCATTAGGCAGACACTAGTTGTCCACCTTTTACAAGAACACACACCAACAAAAGGACATGCATTAGAAAGGCTACCTGTTGGGGGGGATGGGATTCAAAGTGACTGAGTAAATAAACCTTCTGTGTTTGAGGGCCAAAAAGAAATGGAAAAAATGAGATACAAACTGGAGGTTCAGATTCCCTCTACTCCAGGCACCCAGGGAACAGAGACCATGGAAGGACCCTGAGGCCCCAGGGAGCGCCCCCATCCTCTCCCGACTGAGCCACAGTGTGAAGCAGAAGCTGAGGGCGTGGATGGAGGCAGAGGTGGACCGATGGGGGCGCACCGTGTGGTGCTGTTGTGGGCGCCGGGTGGAAGCAGCCGGCACTGGAGGGCTGCGTCTGGCCAGAACTTTGCTGGTCCCTGGGCTCCGGGACACAGCAGTGCCTCATTTTCCAAGCAAGAAATCCAGACATGCGATTTGCCAGAGGCCTTTTTTATTTTTTGGATTTGAGAATTTATTTATATGAAAAGTCTTACCAAGGTATAAACATTCTGGGCCTTTGCACATGCTGTGGACTTAGCTGGAATGTTCCCTCCAAGGCCCCCTCCTGCTCTGTGTCCCCCTGGTGAACTCTGGCCACCCCTTGGGGGCACCTTCAGCAGGAAGCTTTTCCTGACCAATGTTCTTCCCCAGACCTGGCATTCTCACTCTCTTCTGGGGGGATCCACAGCCCTCACGTGATGGGCACTCTCCATTTCCTTGTCAGTCTTCCCTCCACCCCGACTTGGAGGTGTTTCTTCAGGGCAGGAGGCCACCTGGTCCCTTTCTTGGGTGCCTGCACCCAAGAGGACTCAGCGCACGTCAGGTGCACGGACGAGCGTGGATGTTTAGTTACACCTGCGGGGCTCACGGCCGGAGCAGGGCTGTCTTCCCAGCACCAAGTCAGCCGGGTTTGAATCTGGGCCCCTCACCTACTCCAGGCAGCTCTCCCCAGCCCCTCAGGGAGCAGAATAAGTCTATTCTTTGCTGCTGGAGATCGAGGGGTCTGGGCCCCTGAGAGGGAGCCCTGGCCCCAGGGGCACAGGGAATTCACTGAGTGGGGGCACTCGAGACCCCAGACCCCAGAAGACAGAGGGGAGGCTGAGCGGATCAGCACCTATCTCAGGGGGTTTTGTAACAGGACCCAGGGCACCGCCTTCCATCTCAGCTGCCCTTGGTTGGCTAGAAGGATGGGGGCACCATGTGTAGCCCGCCCACCAGCTCTGGAGGCCAGATGGGGGCTGCCGAGCTTGGGTCTTAGTGATGGGGTCACTTTCAGATCCTCCACAGGCTAAAGGGCCCCCCTGGCAGCTTCACAGGCCCTGTCTCTGAGCAGGGCACTCTTCCCAGAAAGGGGCCCGTGCGAGCCAGTCTGGGGACCTTGTTTGAGCCGCCAGTTTGGGGACATGAGGGAGAGGAGCGATTTTTTAAATCCAGTACTTTGGTTTTCTGTGCAGCTAGCTCCCAAATCGCGGCTCCCCTCCTCGCTTGGCAGCGCTGCCCGCCTCGTGCTGTTGACCTTGGCTGTGGGTTTGCGGGGGCTGGAGCTCTCACACCATAAATTCCTGTCTTCTAGGAATCCAGCCTGGGAAAGAAAGGAAACACGGAGGAGAATATTTGATTAACATTTTTCCACCGTGACCACATCACAGAGACGTGTGGCTGGAATTCTCACCCTGGACTGGGCGGGGTGGGACTCGGCTCGTGCCCAGTCGGGGGCCGTTGGGCTGGGCTGGGGGGCCCTTTAGGCCTGAGGGAAGAGACGGGTCTGGGGCGGCATTGCCCCTTAGGGTGGAGGTTCTTGGACGGGAGCCGAGCCAGCTCAGACGCCTGGAGTTTGAGTGCCCAGGAGGGCTTGCCTTTGACCTCAGTGACTCCAGGACTGCGTCCCAAGATCAGGATGGAGCCCAGGGCTACAGGGCTCTGACCTTGTGTTAACCATCTGCTCCCCACTCTGGGCAGAGCCCTCTCTGACCCCAGATTGGATCTTGACCCTAATTCCAGACTTGGAACTGTCCCAAGGTCTATAATGACCTCTGCTCCCAGCCCACAGTGACCTCTGCCCCCAGCCCCAGGTTGACTCTGGGCTTTCCCCTGTCACCGAGTTTTCACACAGAAATCCTTCATACCCACTTCACTGTCCCCAAACTTCTGAGCCTTCATCCTCAGCCCAAGGCTAGTTCTGTGGGACTGTGCTCAACCTCCCATCCCTGGGCCTCAGGCCACCTGGCCTCTCCTCCTCCCCATCCGTGCAGAAGAGGCCACTTCAACCACGGTGCAGCCACCTCCACCGGCTGCCCTCCCCTCTGAGGCTCCATGCACGTCTCAGCCCAGCCACCTTTAGGTTTCCAGCATTTCTCTTCTCACTCCCTTCTCATTGGCATCTAAACATTCCATTGACAAAACGAAAAGAAAGTCTGCCTTGAACCCCACTTCCACCTCTGGCTGCCCCCTATCTCTCGCCTCCCTGTCACAGCCAGACTGTCCAAAAAGCTGTCTACACAGTTGTTTCCACTCTCACCTCCCTCTCACTCCTCGGCCACTCCTGTCTGGCCCCCGCCCCCACCTCCACCCCCACGGCCCTCGCCGCTCACAGGCCAGCAGAGACCCCGCAGACGCAGCCCCGCGGGATTGCTGTGCTTTAACTTACGTGCCACCTCAGCAGCGCTCAGCGCTGTGGACAACCCTCTCCCCAAGACCCTCCCATTCTGGGCTCCTGGGACCCCACTCTGCCCTCCTCAGTCCAGACCAGCAGTGTCATCTCTGCCTGGCCGTCCCTCGGGCACCTCAACCTCAGTGTCCGAACCCAGAGTCCTCCTCTTCCCCCTAAACTCTCCCCCTGTGGTGCTCCCGTCCCAGCAAATTGCACCGTCCCGGCTGCTCAAACCAGAGTTTTCCACACTTCCGTCTTCCTCCCTGTGCCAGATCCAGCCCATCCCCGCGTCCGGTCGTGTGTCTCTCTCATATTTGTCCCCTTGTCTATTTCTACCCCATTGCCAGCCCGTCACCACCCCAGCGCTTTCTGGCTACCCCACTCCCCCACCCCCATCACTAGCACCATTCCCCACCCTCATCTACACCCTTCACCACGTCCCATCACCCCCAAACCACCCCCATCCCCACTACTCCTTCATCACCCCTCCCGCGACACCCGCCTACTCCCCCTCCCCCACCCCGGTGCAAGCTGCCATCACTTTCCCCCCACCCCAACCTTCCTGGGATAGCTTTCCAACTCGTCTGTGTTCATCCTCTCCTGCCCCAGCTTGATCTTTTAAAAATGCCAGTTTTAACATACCACTTGCCTAAAACCCACCAATGACTTCCTACCAACCATAGGATGACATAAGAAATTTCTCCCCTGCCCACGAGGCCCTGTGTTATGTGGCTCCAGCCCACTGCACCCATCTCACCTCGGGCTTTCTTGCTCCAATTCTGCCCCAGCCATTCTAGACGCACCTGAGTGTACCCTGCTCCCCTCTCAGCTGGAACTTGGCAGCCCTCTCCCTGGAGCCCTCTCTGCGTTGTCTCCCTCCAGCTGTAACTGAGACTAGCTAATGTCTGCTTGTCTACCTGCTTAGCACAGACATCGCCTCCCCCAGGAAGCCTTCCCTCATTGCCAAGGCACGTCTGGGCCTCCCGCTGGGCAGCCATGGGGCTAGAGGAGCATAAATCCCATGGGTCATGCTTGCCTGGCTCTCTGACCTCAAGTTTGGAAGCCCTCAAGAGCAGAGATAGCATCTGGGTGCCCACCACTGTTTCTCCTGTGTGAGGCACACAGCAGTCACTTAAAACTCTTTTAGAATGAATGAGCACAAAGAGAGGGCCTGACTGTGCACAGGTCCCCCACAGAGTGTGAGCTCCAGGTAGGTAGGTCCCTGGCTTATTTCCCTCTGTGTTCCCAGGGACTAGCAGAGGGCAGGTACAGCAGAGGGGACATGAGAGTTGGCTGAGCTAATGCATTGATGAAAAGCAGAGGTGGCGGTGGGGCTGGAAAGGAGGAGGGGCTGCCCCCCTTGGTTGTCTCACCACACGCTAACTACAGCCCCACGTGAGGCTGTCACGGGGGAGTCTCCACCTGCACCCCCACCTCATATTTCTGTGTGAAGGGACTTCAGCTAGAGGACCTTCCTGTCCTCTCTCCACCCTTGTTTCTCCTCCCCCAGGACACCCGTATTTTCTGCTGTGCTCTGTAATAGCTTTACGGGGCATGCTCTGCCTGGCAAGGGTGGACGGAAGACGTGGGGTGTCTGGCACTGCCTATGGCTGGGGCCCAAGTCTGTCCAAGTCAGGGATGACGGATTAGGATGCCCACTGAGGCTTTGTTTCTTGGCTTCTTCCAATCAACACACCTTTTATTTCTTTTTCTTGCCTTATTGCAATGGCTAGGCCCTCCAGCACAATGCTGAATACAAATGGTGGAGGTGGATAGCAATCCACAGTAACAAGGCTGAGGTTTTATCTCCATCTGACTGATTCCTATAGCTGTCTCCCAGTTTGTTGTGAACTTGAGAAGGAGATGTTCTTTATAGGCGTCCTTGTGCTACATTTTACAGATGAGGAACTGCGAGTAACTTCCCCAAGGTCACACATTTATTAAGTGCCAAAGTTCCTATATAAATTCCAGTCAGTTTTACTTCAAAGGCCATAATCTTAACTACGATGCTATAAAGCCTTCAATAAAATACATTCCAAAAGAACAATAATTTAACAGTGTGGTACTGGAGTAAGATCAGAAATACACATCTTTGCAATAAAATACAGAGCAGCAATTATATATAAGAAGCAATTATGTATAAAAATCCAATGCATGGTAAAACAAAGTATTCTAAAATGAATTGAAAAGTCAGCAATTCGGGGTGGGAGGAAATTAGCTAACACTTTATATTTAACACTAAAATTATCTCGAGGCAGATGACAGAGTTAAAACTTATATAAGTAGTAATAAAATTCTACAGTAGCTAAAAGGAAATACTGAAGTCTTTCTTACCCTCTGGAAAAGCATTTATAAGTTTTCCTTAACCTCCTTAACTTTTCTTAAACTTCCTGAGGGGTTTATAAGTTTCCAAGCAATAGAAGAAATCATAAGGAAAAAGATGGAGTTTTTTGGCTATGGGATGGGTGGTGTGGGGGCAGGGGGCATATCCCTAGGAGTGACCGTGGGGACAAAGCCTCAGTGACCAGCAGCACAAATCATCTTTGAAGACTGAGAAATAGACACCAACACACTGCTGCCACGTTGCCGAGGCCTGGAATCCTCTGGCAGCCCTCGGATGCTCACACAGGCCACACCCTCAGAGCACACTCACACCCTTGGTTGTGCACTCGATCCCTGGTTTGCACTCGCACTCCCGTGGATTTCCAGAGACACGTCTTCTCTTGGCTTCACACACCCATTGGTCTCCCACAAAGGTGCTCCTCTGGGGAGTTGCTTTGAGATGTCTGCACGTGCGGAGGTACACGCGTGCGCGTTGGGAAGATGCAGCCGCTGGCTGGGCACACGCCAGGGCTCCATCTGTCTGCACAGCCTGGGACTCTCTGGGTGGCCACTCACTCCAGAGCATGGCATCTGAGGGCCCTGCCAGAGCGCACCACCCCCAGGCCCAGCTCACCCCGGTGCTCTGCTCCAGTTCTTGCCGCCTGCCCCCGGATATCCCTCCTGGACCCCTCTCCGACCCAAGCAGTCCTGAGCATCTGCACCTGCTCTGGGCCCTGTCTGCAGGCCCTGAAGGATGAGTGGCATGTTCCAGGCAAGGATGCGGGGTCCTGTCATCCCCTTCACCTGCAGGTTCAGCTCTGTTCTCCCAGCCCAGCTGCCCAGGCTGGGAGGAGGTGCCATCACCATCTCGGGGCCTCTGAGGGAGCAGTGCTGACCTCTGCCTGTGCTTCCCAGGTCTGCCCCTGCCCACCAAGCCCACACTGCCTTTTACACACTCCACTTGGTCCAGCCACAGCCCCTACTGTCTGCCGGGGCTCGCCTGGACCCCTCTCCAGCCAGAACTTCCCCCAAGAACTTGAGTTCTGTCTCAAGCTCTGTCTAGAGCTTGGCTGAGCTCTCATCCCATCTCCAGGCCCTTGTGAGCCCCTTCCCCGGTGCGCCAGACCCCCTGCCCCGCCTCTGCCCCGGGGACACCAGCCAGAGCTGGAACAGTACCTGACACATGGTGGGCCCTCAAGAAATACCTGACAAAAAAGTCAATCCTTCAACAATCTTGCAAATAGTCCAGGGATCTCCTTGACTCGCCCCCTCAGCCTGGACCCTCGGGCCGGAGGTGAGAACGTGCTTGATGCAACCCTGTGCACACCCCACCCTCCACGCCCCCCTTTACCTGTCCCTTCTCTGGGGCGGGCATGTCCTTCCTGATTTGGAGTGCCCTCTCCTGGGCACACAGAGCAGGGCCCCAGCACCACGAGGCACCCTGGACCTCGCCCTTTCTGTTGTCCCGAGGTTTTCTGGGTTTTTCTCAGGTCTGGCTCACTCTGGGCTGCCACCACTCGGTTCTGTTGGCCAGCCCGGGGCTCCCACCCAGACCCTCCTGCGTCGGGGGTCCTTGTGCTCCCTCCGAGTGGTGTATGTCGCTCTCAGGGCTTGACTGAGGGTTTCCAGGCTGCTCCGAGTTCTCTGCTCAGGTGGCCTCTCTGAGCGGGGACAGGTGCTCCAATGCTGCAGGGCACACGGCCGCCTCCTCTTCTTGCATCCGCCTGCCTGTCGCCCTGCAACCTCGTGGTTCAAAACAAAGGGAGTGAAGGGGCAGAGGCACAACCTCCTGTGGGTCAGTGTTGCTCCGCGGGACCCACATCTCCAGAGGCACCTTGACGGCCGCCCAGCCTCACTCTTCAGTGACCCTGACAGAAAGGCAGGGCTCCCTGTCCTTGGCCTGGGCAAGACACCCTCTCCAGCGTGCCCACAACAGGACAGAGAGCTCTGGGGAGCAGCCTAGTTTGGGGAGACCCCCCTACTCACTGGTGGCACCCCCCGACACCTGGCCGGGCTATGTGTCCCCAAACTGAATGGTTGGTTCACTCCATCACCCAGGCATCCCTCTGACCAGGGACAGCAGCAAGTGGGGGTCAGGCTTTTCCTGGGCCTCGAATGCCCTGACCTCTCCAGGGACTCCGCCCGGAATTTCGATTCTATGAGCCTTTGCTCTGGTCCCTGACTGGACAAGCTCTTGGGCACTCAGCCTCATTGCTGCCCAACTTGAAGTCTTCCTGGAGGGAAGAACATGCTTTTAAAACACAAAAACCCCCATCCAGTCTGAGCTGAACATTTTCTCCTGCTTGTTCAATACCGCCATTTACATTCCTGGGCCAGTCGGCGGCCAAGATATTTATAGCCCTGCCCTGGCACTCCGTCTTGCCTAATTGGCATGGCCTGACGGGGCCCCCATCTGTCATGGTAAGAGGGCCTTTCACCAGCCTCTGGCGGGCTCAGCTGGCCCGGACATTCCCAGGCCTGGGGGGTGCTGCCCCCAGCCGAGCCTGTTCCCCGTGCCCCTCACCAGTGGGCCCATCCACACCAGGGGAGCCCCCGACAGCAAGCATGTGACCCAGGCCGTCTGTACTGTCCAGCCCAAGAGTGACTGGGGATCCTTGACAGCGTCATCCCGGACATTCCAGGCCTCCGTGCTCCCTTCCAGCTTCCTGTCGCCCCTCACTCCATCCTTCTAACTTACAAAGGCAGCCTTGTGACTCTGCTGCCTGATGACTGCGTGGAGTCCCTGTTCTGCAGGAGGAAGCCCCTTCATCAGCTCTGAGAGGACCATCACCATCCACCCTGTGACACCTCCAGCCCGCTCTCTCTCTGCTCCAGCCACAGTGAGTTACATGCCATTTCCCACGACGGAAGGTATGCTCCAGGCTTTTGTACCGGCTCTTCCCTCTGCCTGGCACTCTTCCCACCCCCTCCCAGCCTGCTTAACTTCCGCTGCTCCTCTGGGATCTGTCTTAGATACCCCCTCCTCCGTGAAGCCTATTCGTGCCCCTCGCCTTTGCCACCTCCCCGAAGGTTGGGGTCTCCACCTCACACTCCCTGGAAGTCCGGGGCTCCCCGGCCTCAGCATCCGGCGCATTCATCACATTGATTGTCCTTGCTCGACCTTGAACTCTCCAGGCCGAGGGCGGGGCTTCTCCACTCTCCTGGGTGGCTGCAGAACAATCTTCAGCTGAGAAATCCGTCTATCGCTTTGTCCCTTGGGTCCCAGAGACAATGATTTTTGTTCTTAAAATACCATATTTCATTAATTCCCAAAAAAAGCCCTGTTCTCACATCTTTAAAATTGGGATGGTATGTTCTAGTTTAATTACGAGGATTTTTACTTTTCTTAACGGGCCATCAAACAGTGGTGTGTCTTTCGATCAGTGATGCCTAAGACCTGCTGGGACAGTGTACCGGCAGCGGCTGCAGGACACGTCTGAGACAGCACAGTGGCTAGAAGGCCCGACCTCCTCTCTGACTGACCTGGCTTCTGAACGGGGCTCTGCCACCCTCTGGCCGGGTGACACTGGGTGACCAACCCTAGCCTCTGAGCCCAGTTTCCACGTCCAAATTGTGGCCAGAGCCCTGATATGACCCAGCTTCTTGGGGGGTTGAGGCGATTACATTCAATACGGGAGAGAGAGAGAGAGAGAGAGAGAGAGGAAGCTCTCGGTAACTCTTAGTTGCCGCTGCTGTTCCAGTTATTAAGTCATCCAACAAGGATGTGAGTGCGCCGAGGCTGACACGGCTCTGCCCTCACAGAGCTTACAGTTTGTTGCAGAGACAAAGGGTAAATACATAATTATAAATTAAGGTAAATTCCCATAAAAAAAGACACATAAGGGGCTCTGAGGGAACGGACTGAGGGAGACTTTGTTTGGGGTGGTGAAGAAAATGAAATACGGGCTAAGACCTGCAGGACAGGAAGGGAACGGCTGGGTGAAAAGCTGTGGGCAAGGGCTTCCAGGCAGAGGGAACAGCATGTGCAAATGCACAGATGCAAAGAGAAGATAGCGCTGGGAGAACCGAAGGAGGTGAGGTAGTGCCAGGTCATGAGGGACCTCATAGCCATTGAGCCATGTCAATTTTGCTCCAAATGCAGTAGGAAGCCTTTGGGGGAGGAGCAGTTTAAGTAGGAGAAGGGTGGGATCTGATTTCCTTTTTTTGTTTTTTGTTTTTGGTGAGGAAGATTGGCCCTGAGCTAACATCTGTTGTCAATCTTCCTTTATTTTATGTGGGGTACTCCCACAGTGTGCCTGACAAGCTGTGCTAGGTTTGCTCCCAGGGTCTGAACCTGCAAACCCTGGGCCACCGAAGGGGAGCATGTGAACTTAACCACTACGCCACTGGGCTGGCCCGCTGATTTCCATTTTGAGCCAATTCCTCTGGCTCTCGTGGAGGAGTGGGCTGAAGTGGGCAGAGGGGAGGCAGCTGGAGGCTGGCACCGTCATCCAGGGAGAGCGGTGGTGGCAGCAGGCACAGAGGGAAGTCGGTCCGGGATTTATTTTGGAGGTCGAATTGACGAGTCTTGGCAGCGGTTTGATGGGGGTGGTGAGGAGCGGGCGATCCTCCCAGTTTTCTGGCCCGAGCAGCTGGGTGGACCGTGGTGCCATTTCCTGAGATGGGGAGACACAGGGAGGAGCAGGTTGGGGAGGAAATCAAGAGTTTACTTCTGGACGTGTGAAGCCTGAGCTGTTGTTTGTCTTGCCTGGCTAATTGCTGACAGCGCCGTGGGCCTCAGAGCTGCAGGGAGGCCAGAAGGTGGGGGTCTCCGGCCCAGAAGCAGCCCTGCCCTTGTGTGGCCACATTAGGTGTTTGGAAGCACTGATATTCCCTGAGCATCCTTTATCCTGCCTTCTCAGTGCGGAGGCCACGGATCCCTCCCCGGCCCCAGCAGAGGAAGAGCTGATTTGCCCCAGCCTCTTTGCTCTGCTGCAAAGAAGGACCTTGGTCTGGTCTACAGGCTCAGCGGGGAGGCGTCCACCTCTCTGTCCGGACCCCCGTCTCCCATGAGCTCCAGGATCTGGGCCTGCCCCTTCTCCGTTCCCAACTCCGCCACCACTGGCACATCCCGGGTCCCCTCTGCCAGATTCTTTAGAACCACACAGACTCCAGTTCAAATTCCACCTCTTCCATCCACGTCTATGGGTTATGAACTGGGTGGCTGAGTGTCCCACAGCTGTGACATGGGGATGATGACATCAGTGCTCCCTCATGGGTGCCATGAGCACTCGTTGAGCTGACGCCTGTAAGAGCTTCACAGTAACGCTGCTGAAAAGCAAGTGCGTTATGATTATTATTTATTGTCACCTGACCCCTCACTCAAGCCCACTGTGATGCTCCAACAGTGAAACCCCCAGAGCCTTCCCTTCTTTTCCTGCCTCCCCCTCTGCGGCACCCGACAAAGCTTTGATGGTGGGATTCCAGGCAGTGTCAACCAAAGGGAAGGGAAGGGACACTGAGTCACCCCCATTGGCACGTGGTAGCCTCGGGGCCTGCAGGCAGGGCTGGCCTTGTCTGGTGACGGGGGCGGGAGCTGGCAGGAGGCTAGGGAAGCGGGGACAATGAGCTCTTGTCTTTGCTGAGCTTTCTCCTTCCAAGACACTCCAGCCCCTAGACAAGTATGACCTCACCCTCCCTCAAGGCTCCAGGACAGAGGGCAGAAACGGGCCTGGAGCTGGACCCACCCACCCCATTTCACAGACTGGAAAATCAAGTCTCTGGAGGAAAGGCAACAAGAGGGCGCCAAGGCTCTGGGCCTAGTCCCCAGCCTGAACTCACATCGTCCTGGGTCGCCCAGCCCAGGGGAGGGGCCCAGGAAGAGGGTCTTCCAAGTGGCCCTGGTCAGGGTAGATAGTGGAGAAGCTTCTGGGTGAGACAGGCTGTGATTGGATCCCAGCTCTGCCACTCACAGCTGTGTACCCTGAGCAACTCAGTCAGCTTCTCTGGGCCTCAGTTTCCACATCTGCTTGGGGGCCTGGCAGCCCCTTCATATCCTTGGACATCGCTAAGGGCAAAGGCTAGACCGGCCTGCTTAAAGCCGAACTGCCCGCCACCCACCTGAGGGGACGATCTTCCGGGGCAGACAGGTTTGTGTGGCAAAGGGGACTAGTGTCCACTTAACCCCAGCCCCAGCGGCCCTGCCCTCCACCCCCAGCCAGGGCCCTGCAACGGGGAGGCGTGGGGTGGCATATCCCTCCCACTAGTTTCTAAAGGACGTTTGAAGCCCTGACTTCCTCTGCTGCTCCTCCCATTCCACCCGGAGGGTCTTCTCCCAGCCTGTTTCTGTGCCCGGCCACCCCCAACCTGGGGACCTCCCTGTAGGCTGCCTCTTCTCTAAAGTGCGATCGCGGTGATCTTCAGAGACATGTGAGCCTCAGGTGGGCGCAGGCACCTCTGGGGCCAGCACCGGGTGGGCACAGAGTCGGTGCCTATGAAAGGGTAGGTGTATTGTCCAGGACAAGAAGCATTCTTAAAGGTCGGTTAGGACAACCTCCATCTCACAGATGGAGAGAGCAAGGCCTGGAGAGCGTCAGTTCTCGGCCTGGTCACACAGCCCATCAGTGGCAGGTCCCCGGTCCGGAACCCGGGCCCTGGGCTCCACGGTAGAGGTTCTCTGAGCCGGCCCCTCCCTGTGTGGTTGGTGCAGAGATGGCTGTCCCCTGGCATCCTCATCCCGGACCCAGGTGAGTGCGGTGGGCGAGGGGGCTGGGGCCTTCCTGGAGGCGGCTCAGACTCTGGCTCCGCCTTGGCCCTTGGCCCCGGCTTCCACAGAGGCTGCATTCTCAGTGAGATAAACAAGGGATCAGTGGGAGCAAATGAATGAAGTAACGAGGAAGATATGAACAGCCGCGCCCAAGCCCAGGCCCGGCCCGCCTGCTGCCGACAAGCAGGCTTTGGACAAGGCCAGGCCCCCCCCAGCCCCGGCCGGTGCCAGGCACCAAGGGAGCTCAGCCCGGGCCAAGCCTCGGCTGATCCCTGGGCTCAGGACACAAGCCCCTGTCAGAGTCCATGGACCCTCCCTGGGTCCTGTCCCTGAGCCCCAACCTCCTCCCTGCCCTCCTCAGCCCCCAGCCCCCACTGAGCTGCGATTATTTCAGATCTGGAGACTTGTGCCAACTCGCTGAGCCCCTGAGCTGTCTGGAGCAGCTTAGGGTCTGCCACCCTGGCTCACTTGGGTCTGGGGTGCAGCCCAACACGGCCCATCCACGGCTCTGGACACCGCCGAGCCTCTGCCCACGAGTGATGGAAAAGCTGTTTATTCCCGAGGCCTCCTGTTCCCAGTGCCAGCTCCCTGCCCTGCAGCCATCCTGACCTCTCTCAGTGGAGCCCTGGAACTCTGGTGGGCGGGGGGGGGGGGGGTGTCTCCAGGGCCAGATGGGAGGCTGGCACTGCTGACCTGGCCTGGACACCAACCAAGCTGGACACCAACCCTGGCACCTTCCGTGCTGAGATGCAGACAAAGAAGGATTGTCGGCTGGACAGGGCTCCACCCAGTGGCTCTGGGGCCAGGCTTCCCATTGCAGGGATCCGGGGCCTATGGCCCCAACCAGGGACCCTGGAGGCTCAGCCCTACCCCTCCTTGCCTCGGAAGGGAGAGGTGGAGGTAAGTGGGGCCTCTGCCTGCTGGACACATGTAGAGTGCCCCCTGTGCCCTGAGCCAGGAGCCTGGCAGAGACAGAGGGCCCCCCAGGGCCTGCCTGCCAGGCTCACCCCGGGCCTCAGCTGCCGTCTGCAAATGGCCCCCAGACTGCCCAGGCCCTGAGCAGACTGAGCTGGGGCTGTCTCCCTGTTCCCTTGGAATTCTTCACCGTCAGCCCAGCTGGAGCCGTGGAGCTATGGGTGTGGACTCTGCTTTCCAACAGCTCCTGAGGGCATCCGAGGCAGGCTGTCCCGGGGCCGCACCTGGAGAGATCCTTCCCCAGTTACCCATCCCCTCCTGGCTTCCAGAGGGATCTGCCCCGCCTGCTGGGCTTCACCTGACCCCAGACACCCTCGTCCTGAGGCCCCACTTTTCCGTCTGACTTCCTGTGTCCGCCCCAGGCACCGTCTGCCTTGCCCAGCAAGGACACATCTGTTTCCCCAAAGCACAGTGTGCTCCGAGAAGCTTTCCTGATCCCTGCCTTGTCCACGCTCTGCTTCCTCCACTTGTCACCCTGTACTAAACTTGCCTCCCCTCCTGGCTGGGGCTGTGTCTGAACCCGGCACAGGGCCACCCAAGGACTGCTGGGCAAGCAGGGCAGAGCAGTCTCGAATGACACTCGTGCCCGGACTCACACATCCTGGGGGCGGCCAAGGTCCTCTTATGTCCTTGGCCCTATCCTCCTCATTTTTCAAAGCAGACTGAGCCCCAGGCAGGGGAAGGGACCGGCCCAGGGTCACTCACTTAGGTGGTGGCCTTGGCCCTGGAACCATGCTGACTGACCCTGTGACCATTTCCTGTGCTGGTGGCCTCAGTGACTGAGACCGCAGACACAGACTCACCCAGTCCTCAGGCCCCAGATGGGCCTCAGCGGGACATACTGCAAGGAGAAAAAGAAAACTTCTGAGATGGGAGGTTGCCTGGAGCTGAGGCCCAGAGCCAGGGGCCTGGACACCATCGGCCAGAAGAAGAGGATGGAACATAGGAGTCCAGGACACAGAGTGGCCCTGCACATGGGGCACACTGAGAGCGCGCGTGGCGAGGATCGCCAGCCCCACTCCGGAACCAGGGCGCAGGGCCCCTCCGACCAGCAGTGCATCTGCCCCAAGGGGCTGCCATTGCCGAGGTTGCTCCCTCAGAATCACCAGGCAAGGGCTGGATCTCAGAGTTGATGCTAAACACACTCGGATCCCGGCAGACAGATGGGGAGGCGCCCGGGCAGAGCAGTGATCAGGTGACCCCTGACTCCCTGCCAGGAAGCCACTTAGCGGCCGGCAGCTGCTGGCGCACTGGAGACACCCAATCTGTCAGTGCAGGCTGCGTGATGGGCCGGCGGCCAGCCATGGCTGCGAGGGGAGCCAGCAGAGGGGGTCAGACGCTGCTCAGGGCCGGGGCTCAGGGGCAAGAGGGGGCTGAGGTGGCCATCCTGAGGGAGCCACCTCGCTTAGTGGCAAGCTCCAGGTCCTCGAAGCCAGCTTGAACTGTGAGCCACCTGCTGCCCCAGCTGCCTTCTCCAACCTCCATCTGAGGAGTTCCTCAGAGGCTTGCCCTGTGCGCCAGGATCAAGGTCCCAGGCCTGTGCCTCAGGCACTTACCTACAGTGTGGTGGCTGTGGACAGGTCCTCTCACTACTGACCTTCATTTTCCTTCTCCATCAAATGGACTAAAAACTGCCACCTTGAAGGATGATGACCGAGTAACGCGTATGAGGCTCTTGCGGGAGGAGGTCAGGAGGAGGGAGAAGGTGGGTGTCTGCCCCTGGCTGTCTTCGTGCCTGGTCACGGCTCTGCCGGTGGCTGGCCCTCTAGGGTCTCAGCTCCCAGGGTTGGGGGAGGGGCCCTACTGCGTGGTCCCAGCCCTCGCTGCACCCCAGTAGCACCTTCCCTTTATGCGCCCCTCCAGGCTTGGGGGCAGGCGCATCACAGCTCCCCACGCCTGCTGTGTGGGGCCTCAGCGCTCCTTCTTGGCTCCCTTGCCCCTCCCCGCCCTCCTTCCTGCACGTGCTCTCTTCCTTAAGTCACTTCTCTTAGACCCTCTGGGTGTCTCACCAACCCCCTGCCAAGACCCTCTTGATACAAAACCCAGCCTGGGATCCGGTGACCAGGTGTTGCTTGACAAGTGCTGTTTGCCCCCAGCACCTTCCCACCCCACAAAGCTGGGAACCGGGCCCCTTAGCCCAGAGACCCCCAGTTGGCTGACTTCTCCCAGCCACCCAGCCTTCACCCTCTCCTTTACCTGCTGCACAGCCTAGTCCACAGGTCCAGGCTTCTGCCTCAGTTTCCCCACCAGGACAAAAGTCCGTGCCGAACTGCCACTTCCTGGCCCAGGCCCACTCATGCTGGCATCTCCTGCCCTGGGAAGTCAGATGTGTCCATCGATGACTGACCTGCCCCGTCCCCTGCCCCTGGCCGTGTGCATCCCCGAGTGGGCCAGATGGACCACCCCGTGCAGGCACCCCACGTCCACTCCCTACTGTGCCCAGGCCTTGCCTGATCTCCCTCACTCCCTGGAGAGTGCTGTGGGCCTTCCGAGGTCTCACTCTGGCTTGCCCCAAAGGCCCCATATGCTCACATCTGGTCTAAGGGGCCGGGTGAGCCACAGGGGCCTTGAAGGCTGAGCTGAGGAGCTTATGTTTTAGCCTGAGGGCAGGGGGCTCCACTGAGGGGTTTCAGCAGCTGGTGAGGCAGCATGTGGATGAGGAGGGGTAGAGGTGGGACAGGAGGGGTGGAGGGAGCAGAGAGAGGACACTGGCACTGGCCAGCAGAGAGGAGACGGGCTGGCAGGGAGGGGCCCTGGGCTGCAGGAGAGAAGCCCACCCCTGCCATCAGAGTGGGGCCTGTGAGTGGATGTGCTGGCTGCACTGCTGGCCTGGAAGCTTCAATAAGGACGGTCCAGGGCAGGGCTTTGTGACCTCAGAGCCCATGCGGCGGGGATGGAGAGAAAGCAGAAGGCAGGAGGGATGTGAGGGAACCGGACTATTGTGGCCCCAGGCAGCTGTTCCCCAGCTGTGCCCTGTGGGGACCCCAGGGCACCACGCCTAGGAGAGCATCAGTGACATAAGCACAGTGACTCCTTGTCACCTTGCCCCCCTCGCTCAATGCTATGGAAGGAGGAATCTTTCTGAGAACCCAGAGCCCACCCATCTGCTGCCGTTCCTGGCGCTCCTGGGAACCGGCCTGGCCCGGCCCCCTCAGAATCCCACCAGCTCAGGCCTCAAGTCCTTGCTGCCAGCCACCCCCCTGCTCCCTTTCGGTCCTGCGAGCAGTGCAGCAGCCCCCAGGTCACTTGCTGGGTCCTGCCAGCCTCATAGAGCTCTGCACCTTCTCCCTAGGACTGTGCCCCTCCCACTGCTCCTTCCCTCCCAAGCCTGGCCTGGGGCTTCTGGAACCTCCGTCCCCATTCCCAGCTTATTCTCCTGGCTTCAAAGGAGACCTGGATCCCTCCAAACCCCCGCTTCCCAGGCCCCCCTCCCCACTACAGGCTGGAAGTCGGAGCGCTCAACCTCCTTGTTTCCTATCACATTTTCCAAGCCATTCCTCCACCCCGAGCTGAGGCTCGGGCCAGCTGGCTAGGCCACTCTCTCCCCTGCCTCATCGCGGTCACCTCCCACCCTCCCGGCCACCTGTCTCCTTCGCTGGAGATGACAGCCTCTAGTTTGCAAGCTTCATCTCTGGCCCAGGCCCAGTGCCTCCTGCTGTCTGGGGCCGGCCTGGCCACCTTCACCTTTAATCTATTTCTGCTCCCCCTCCCATCCGCCTCTGGACCGTGTCATCATCTACACTGATCTCCTT
The DNA here is from genome assembly GCF_037783145.1 of Equus przewalskii. NCBI lineage: Eukaryota > Metazoa > Chordata > Mammalia > Perissodactyla > Equidae > Equus > Equus przewalskii. Next base: position 11,591,795 of record NC_091842.1, on the reverse strand, counting down.
CTGCAACCACCACTCTCCGACCCTGGCATCCTGACCTCCTGGCTGGCACTCCTATTGTGCCCCCAACGCATCAGGACCTCCAGTCTGTGGACCTCTCTACTGTCCAGCATCTTTGGTCCTCATGGCCTTCTCTCTCCAGAGCAGATTCCACTTCTCTATTGCTGTATCAGTTAGGAAAAAGTTGGATCGTGAGTGACAGAAAATCCAAAATAAAAGTATATTAAACAAGAGATTTATTTCTCTCTAAAAAGAGTTTAGAGGAAGGCAGTCAAGGGATGAGAGAGGGGTTTCAAGAGTCATCAGGATCCCACGATTCTTGTTTCTTGCTTCTCTGCTATCTTCAGCATCAACATAGAGCTTCCACCTCATGGTCCAAAATGATTGTTCAAGTTCCAGCCATCACATCCTCATTCCAGTCATCAAGAAAGAGGAAGGGGAAAAGAAAGCACTTCCTCTTCCATTTCTATCACCACTTTTGCTTTGGTCTGTTCTTGAACTTCATAAGAATGGAGTCATATAGTACGTATTCCTTTGTGTCCAGCTTATTTTGCTTAGTGACGTGATTCGTCCATGTTTATGTGAATCAGCAGCTGGTTCTTTTTTTAAACAGCTGTGCGGATTCCCTCCTATGGCTGTACCATAGTTCACATATCTGCATTCTGCTGACGGACGTGTGGACTGTTTCCCGTTTGGGGCTTTATGAATTAAGCCGCCTTGAAAATTGTCGAGTCTTCTGGTGAACCCACAAACTCGTTTCTCTTGGATATACACCTGGGAGTGAAATTGTGGGGTCAGAGGGGAAATGTGTGTTTAACTTCGTTAAAAATCGCTAAACAGTTTTCCAAAGTGGCTGCTTCCTCCAGCAGGGTGTGAGAGTATAACGTGCTCCACAGCCTGTCGACACTTGGAATTGTCAGTCTTTTTCATTTTAGCCATTGCGGGGGGCATGTGGGGCTGTCTCATTGTAGTTTTAACTTGCATTTCCCTGCTAAGTGTTGATGTTGAGTACTTATTAACCACCGGGATATCTGTACGAGGTGCTTGTTCAAGACTTTTGTCCATTTCAAAAATAGGGTCTTTTTTTCTTTTGATTTGCGGAAGTTCTTCATATAGTCTGGATGTAAGTTCTTTGTCAGATATGTGTATTGCAAATATCTTCCCCTGGGCTACAGCTTGCCTTTTCACTTTCCTAATGGTGTGTTTTCCTTTTTTTCTATCTTCTTATATTAAGATACAACTTGAAGAGAATTAAGTGCACATATATTAAGAGTATGGTTTAATTTTTGTTTTGAAAGATACATACATTATGGAGCCAGTCCAGTGGTTTGATCCCGGGCACAGACCTATGTACCGTTTGTCAAGCCATGCTGTGGCAGGCATCCCACATATAGAGTAGAGGAAGATGGGGACAGATGTTAGCTCACGGCCAATCTTCCTCAGCAAAAAAAAAAAAAAAAAGTACCTACAAACTTGCCACTATTAGACAAATAGGTCCTGGAGATTTAATGCACAGCATTGTGAATGCAGACAACAGTATTGTATTATAATTATCAAAATTGCTAAAAGTCTGGATCTTAATTATTCCAACCACAAAAAAGAAATAATTGTGTGATGTGATAGAGGAGCTAATTGTCAATACAATGCAATCATATTACAATATATAAATGCACCAAATCAACATGTTTCACACCTTCAATTTACACAATGTTATATGTCAAATATATTTCAATAAAAAAAGAAAACATCAAAAAGGAAAGAAAAGAAAAGAAAAACACATGCACTAAGGTAACCCCCACTCCTATTAGAGCACAGAACATTTCCATCACTCCAGAAAGTTCCCTCGTGACCTTTCCCAATCAGTCAGCAACCTCTGATATGATTTATATCATCACAGATTAATTTTGCCTTTACTGCTGTCTTTTGATGAGAAGTTTAATTTTTATGAAGTTTAAGTATAATTTTTTCTTTCACGGTTGGTGCTTTATATGTCACTTTTTTTGGTGTGCATGTGAGGAAGATTGGCCCCGAGCTAGCATCTGTTGTTTTTTTCTCCCCGAAGCCCCAGTACACAGTTGTATATCCTAGCTGTAAGTCATGCTAGTGCTTCTATGTGGGATGCTGCCACAGCACGGCCTGATGGGCGGTGCATAGGTCCGTGCCCAGGATCTGAACTTCTGAACCCTGGGCCGCTGACATGGAGCATGCAAACGTAACCACTCGGCCACGGGACCAACTCCTACATCATGTTGATTAATAACGTTTTGCCTGCTTCAAAGTCATCAAGGTATTCTCCTACAATTTCTTCACGGTTTCAGCTCTCATGTGGAGGTCTATGATCCATCTTGAACTAATCTTTGCGTGGGGTGTGAGGTAGGGATCAAGGTTCTTTTTTCTTTTCCTACATATATGCAGGTGCTCCAGCAGCGTCTATGGATGAGATCATCCTTTTATCATAGAATCGCATCCGTGCCTTTGTCATAAATCTAGTGACTACATAGGTGATGTCTGTTTCCAGTCTCTATTCTTTCCCTTGTGATTCCTTCTATCAGCAATTAGACGTGCCCAGGGCTCTCCTTGCCTAAACCCGCTCCACCCTTCCCGAACTCCACATTCTCCTCCTGGCTCTCCTCTACTTCAAAGCAAAGTCATTTTAAGAGTCCACTGTTTCCACTCCTCACCTCCCGCTTTCCTCCCTGATCTCCTCCATTCTGGCTCCTGTCACCCTATTCCACCCAAACAGCCCCCTCTAGGCTCACAGTGACCTTCAGGTGGGTAAATGCAGTGGGTCCTCTTCATTCTTCCCTTTACTCCATGTGGCCACAGCATTTGACGCTAGTTTCGACTTCTCACTCCGTAAACGCCTTTCCCCTTTTCCTCTGGGCCCCACACTCTTGATCTTCCTCCTATCTGTCCAGCTACTCCTTCTCCAGATACTCCCACCCCTTACTACTCTCTCTTTTCCATCCCTTAAGGGCAGGGCTCCTCAACACCCAGGTCCTCTTCTCTCCCCACATCCTCCTCTGAGGAGCTCATCTTCTCCCACAGCTTCATCACCATCCACGGTGAGGGTTACCAACTCCAGATGCCCCTAAGAATCCCCTGGGAGCTTTAGAAAATTCCAGCGCCAAGCAGAATCTTTGGAGAGTCTATGGGTCTAGGTGTGGGACCAAAAGTTTTTTAAAACTTTCCAGTTTTCATCCCAATATGCAGGCAACCTGGAGGGCCTCTGGGAGAGACACTGGTGACGCCGATTCTGCGCTCCAGTGCATCCATCTCCACGCCAGGGTCCCCAGCACCACCAACTCAGCACGCCCACGCCTGGGCTGGCCTTTCTCTCCCATCCGACTCGCACCCCAGAATGGAAACATGGGGGTTACTTTGGTTCCTCAACTTCCCTCTCCTCAGACATCCTCAGGCCTGGCCATGTGCTTCTAAAGTCCTCCCGAGACAGTCCACTTTTCCCTGCGCTGGGCATCAGGACTCGGGCGAGCAAGGCAGATGTCGCTCCTGCCTTCCTGGGAGTCGCAGTTCAGCAAAAGATGAGTGAGCATGGAGCACGTGAGTGGACAAATGATCACGCACTTAATGTCCCTGCCAAGGTCCTGGGCATCACCCCGTGCCCCCCTGCATGTCGCCCGTGTCGCCTGCTGCAATTTGTACGTTTGTGGATTTGTTTTTTACAGCTTTATTGAGATTCAGTTGACATACATTAACAGCAATTATCTAAAATGTACAATCTGATATGTTTGGATACATGTCTACACCCATGAAATCATCATCACGTGTCAGATAATGAACACAGCCACCACCCCCAAGAGTTTCCTCCCGCCCCCTTGGAATCCCCCCCTCCAGCCCCCCACCATGTCCCTGCACAACTCACTATAGACTCAATGGCATTTTCTAGAATTTTATATTCTCTTTTTTTGTCTGCTTCTTTCATCGAGAATGATTATGCATCCATGTTGTAGCGTGTGTTGATGCTCGTTCTTCTTCATGGCTGAATTGCACTCCACTGTGTGGTTACGTCTCACTGCGTCTGTCTGTTCACTCATCAATGGACATGGGAGTTGTTTTCAGTTTGGGGCTCTTAGAAATAAAGCTGCTAGGAATAGTCACGTGTCATTTCTGTGTGGATGGGTGCTTCCATTGCCCCTGGGAGACCCCCCAGGAGTGGCATGGCTGGGTTATGTGGTAGGTGTATAGTCTGTATTTTAAGGACCTGCCACGCTGTTTTCCAAAGTTGTTGTTCCATTTTACGCTCCCACCAGCCGTGAAGGACAGCTCCGGTTTTGGGTCATTTTTAAATTTGTTGTCTGTCTTCTCACTATTGAGTTGCACAATTTCTCCACAGAGTCTAGATACAAGTCCTTTTCTGGATGCAGGTTTTACAAAAATTCCGGTCTGTGCCTGGCGTCTATCACTTTCTTAATAGTGACTTCGAAGAGCTAAAGTTTTGCATTAGAACGAAGTCCAATGTACTGATTTTTTTCTTTTCTTGTTTGTGCTTTCTGCGTTGTATTTCAGAAATATTTGCCAAACCCAAGGTGATTAGGATTTTTCCCTTTGTTTTCTTCTAGAAGTTTCATAGTGCCAGCTCTTACAGGCAGGTCTGGGATCCATTCTGCACTGGTTTTGTCTGTGGTGGGAGAAAGGGGCATTTCCCCCAGCGCTGCTCCTCTCCAATCCGCTCCCCTCACTGAAGGATGGTTTTGCCAAAATTCAGATCTTACCGTGTCACTCCTCTGTGTAAGCTGCCACTCACAAGGCAAACCTCGACCTCCCCAGCCGGGCTCTGTAGATGCCTCTGCTCACGGCCGGCCCTGGTCCACCCCCGGCCTGCACTCCCTGTACCACGAACATCACATGCCATTCTCAAACTCATCAAGCATCTCTCCCCACCTTTTGGGTTTTGCACATGCTGTTCCTTCTGCCTGGAAGTAACCCCCACCCCATCCCCGCCGTCACTTTCAACTTCTGGTTTTCTTGTGGGTCCTTCAGGGATTGACTTAGAGGTTGCCCCCTCCCCCGGGAGCCGTGGAGAAGGGCAGACAGTGCCCCTGAGCCCCCACGTCACGCTGAACACTGCTGACCACTGGCATCATAATTCTCCAGTGACTCAACCGTTTCCCCCTCAGGGAGCTTCCTCGGGGCAAGGACAGGTGCCACCTCGTTCAGGATATCAGTCAGAATATTTAACACCCTGTGCTACCTCTCCAGCGCACCCCAGCCGAAAATCAGCCCGGGCTCTCTCTGTGTCCTGGGTGACACCGAGGGGGCAAGCCTGGCTGGGGAGTGAACGATCCTGCACGTTACCCCTGCGCACCTCTCCCTCCACCTGGATGTCTTACTTTCAGGACACACTGACCTCACGTCTGTTCCTTTGTTGGGGGGTCCTTGGGAAAAGGGGGAGCTGGGGCTGGAGAGGAAAAGAGGAGAGGGAAGCAGAAGCTGAGGTTCTGGCAACGCAGCTTTGGGAAGTGAAGGAAAGATGGGCCAGGACCTCAGGATGGGGGGGGGCGTGGGGCCTGAGTCAGGGCCCTAGGGGAGGTCCCCAGCCAGGGTCTGGGGCCCCCGAGGAGCTCCCACGTGTGGCCACAGGCCCCTGGGCAGCTGCACGATCATCCCTGCTCCACCAGGCGAGGGGGTGAACCTGAGGTCACCCCGACTCTCCCGCCGCCCTCTCCAGCGGCCGCCTACCACGGGGACCCCAGAGGCCAAGTCTATAACTTGAAACCATAAACTCTCGAAGGCGTTGAACGTTTGGACGGAGGAGCAGACGCAGCGAGTGGGGCCTTTTCCCAGGCAGCTCGTGTGGAACAAGCAAAACAGATTTACGAGCGTCTGGTTGAAACGAGCTGTGGGGTGGCTGAGAGGAGTGGGGGGTGCTGGGCAGGGCTGAGCCACAGACGTTTCTAGCACACAGGAAAGACGATAAATGGAAGTTAATTGCACAGTCCCTACCACCATGATTTAAAACGTGTGAAGCGCTGTCTCTTTCTCTAGCGTTCTTTGTTACGCTGTCATTTGGAGGCCCGTAAATGCGTTTATCGGCGCTTTTATGGGCTCTCCCAGATCTTCAGACCCTGCTCCTCTGTTCCCCAAAAGGAGGCAATCAGAGTGATGCTGGCCTCTGGGTGTGGATGGGGGCGAGCGGACCGCCAGCCTCTCTCTGGCCGGGACCGTGGACTCCCAGATGTAGCCGCATGGCCTGCCTCGGAGTCACGGGCTACGTCTCTCTCCCTCCAGACCCTGGACAGACTCTGTGGCTGCAAGCTGGCATGCACATGTACACGTGCACACTCGAGCGTTCCCGAGCACCAGACGCGGCTGCACAAAGGAGCGAGGAGCTTGGCTCCCCAGAACCATCCCGCCCTCCAGCATGGCTCGTGGGGATCAGCTCGTTTGTGACATCAGGGTTTTCTGGCCCCCTGGGGAGCCTCCCACCCTTCCTGTACTTTCTAGCATAATCTAGAAAGATGCTCTATCAGTTCCTCAGACACCCTTGGCTGGTCTACAACAGGGGGAAGCTTCTCAGGGTCTGAGGCAGCCTTGGGGGGCTGGGAGGTTGAGGGGAGCAGAGATTGTAAGTCCTGGTCACCTCCCCTGAGAGTTCCCAAGGGAGCCCCTTCCTCACCCAGGTCAGTAGAGATGGGTTAGCTGGATCAGAGGGCCAGGAGACAGTAGTTCCCTGGGGGGCTCTACATCCCTGGGGTGACCCTTCTCTCTCCCCAGGGTACCCCTGAGCTGCCCCTGCCCCAGCCACCACCACCATCAGTTCCTCAGCCAGCCCCACAGGTCCTGGGCTGGTCCCCAGTCTTCAGATTCCTGGGCCTGGGGCCAGGGGACGGCCCAGAGGCCCCAGGAGCACCGAGGCTACAGCTCTCAGAAAGGGAGACCCTGGGAATTCAGCCCCATCGGGGTGGGGAATCCTAGGCAGGTGGCCTCGGGAATTGATGTCTCTAAGGAGTTTATAAACCTTGCCGGTCTGCCCTTGGGAGCCCCAGGAGGCGGTCATCCGACTGTCGCTGTCAGCCTCTAGAGCTCCGGTCCCAAGGGCAAGGGTGTGCTTGGGAAGGGTATGCAGCCCTGCTGGGCTGTCAGCACACCAAAAAGGACGAGCAAGGTGAGCCAAGCCCCACTGTCTTCCCACCACCTGGCCCGCCGCCCTGCAGCGTCTTCCCCCATGCTCCCTCTCCTTGGCTCCAAGATCTTCAGTCCCCTCTGGCCGTGGTGTCCCCCAGCCACCTTAGCCAGGGGACCGGTGGGGGGCCTCAGCCCAGGGCCACACAGCTACATGAGCACTCCAGCCTCCTAATTTCTAGAGATAGAGAGGTACCTACCTGTGTCATCAAACAATCCAAGGTCAAGGTGTGACCTCGTTTTATCTGCCTGACGTGGCCTCAGGGTATCTGAGAATGCCCCATGATTCTGTTCCCCGGTGGACAGAGGAGATGGGCCTGAGTGGCAGCCCGAGGTGACTTGCTCACCTCTAGGCGATTCATGGTGATTGCCACTGCCATCCCATCTACTACGGAAAACTCTAGGCCTCCTGGGATTTTTCTGTCTAGCACCATAGAGAGGGTTTTTAACCAGAATATTCGTGAAGGGAATTCAGGGGACTTGCCGACGTCTGTTTGTATGTGTACAGGTGCATTTTTCTGGGAAGAGCCTCAAAGATTAACAACACAGCTGAGGGAGGGAGGGACAGAGGGACAGACAAGACAGGTCCTGCATCTGCAGCCAGAGCCCAGCACAGCCCTTCCAGATGCCCAGGGGCATACCGTGAGGCCAGCATCAACACAGCTTCCTTTTTACCCAAAAGGAAACTGAGACCGAGAGATGTGAAGGACTGGGCCAAGGTCACTAGCCTGTGAGGGAGACAGTGGCCTGGAAGCCTGGCCGGGAGGTCTGTGGGCACCCCGTGCGTACTCTCCAGGCTGTGTCTCTTCAGCAGAGACAGAGAGACAAGTGACACGCTTGTCTCCTCAAACCCCCAACATGCACACATACATACACACATGCACATACACACACACACACACAAGCACATATACATGTGCAAGAGCACATACATGTATATACAGACACACATGCGAACACTGGCACGTACACACGCACACTGTACACATGAACAAGTACACACACATGCACACACACACTCCCCCTCAGTGTGCAATGGAAAGAGCACAGGCTCCCACTGTGCTCACCAGTCGAGGCCTCCCTTGCTCCCCAGGGGTGACCAGCCCTCCCACGGCTGCTGCCGCGGGTGGGCGAGGCTCAGTGACATGATGGATGAGTAGCCCAGCGGCCCGTCCTGGGCCATGAGAGAGGTCTCAGCAGGATGGCATGCAGGCCCCATCCAGACTGGGGCGTCACCAGCATAAAATCATGAGGCAAACACAAGCAAGGCTGTAAACATGGGCAGACAACAGGGGAGACAGGCCCTGGGGCTCCAGAGAGAGCGGGCACCGTGGGCCAGAGCTCAGGGCCCTGCTTGGCTCAGGGGCAGCCGAGGGGACGGCAGGCGAGGGGCTGCTCCGGGCTTGGCTGGGATGGCCGTCTCGGACTGCGGCTGCTGGTCCAGCTCCGAGTTGGCCGGGAGGCCTGGCCTCCACACAATAAACAAGAGAGAAAGATAAATCGCAAATGTGTCTGGAACTGGTGGGGAGCAGGGAGAGAGACGCGGGGGTCACCAGGGAGCCCGTCTCCTTCCTTGGCCACTGCCCTCCTGGGAGGAGGGCCTAGCGCTCCATGGGGCTCCATCCTAGAGCCCACAGGCCTGCTGGGGGTCAGGGGTAGTGGGACCAGAGACAAGATGTATTGAGTATGCGGAGCCAGAGAGGGCCTTTGAGGTGAATTTGCACCTGGAAAATTCCAAGGGCATGCGAGGGCTCAGTGTTGAGCCCCAGGGCTGGAGGGCAGGGCAGCAGGCCTGAGGCCAGGGCAGGTGGGACATCAGCAAGCCCACATAGCCGTCAGAGCATCGGCCACTTTGGGCCCCCCCAGCCAGGGACACAGGCCAAGCAGCACTGTCTCCCCTTTTCTGGAAGAGGAAACTGAGGCTGAGCAGTGAGGGCTTTCTCTTCTGTGCCTCCTCGCTGCGTCCCCCCATGCAGTCTCCGAATCTCCCCTTCTCCCCAGGCGACCTTGCACATGGCAACTCCACCTGCAGGCCCCACCCCTCCGACTCGCCATCTGGTGCGAACCTTCTCCCTTCTCCAGGGCTGCATCCTGAACCCCGGCACCGCCCCTGGGCACCTCGCAGGTGCAGGCCCCAAACGGCCCCTGCTGTGGACCCCACCTCAACCGCCCAGGCCAGAGACCAGAGAGTGACCCCCCCCAATCCTTCCCCTCCACCACCAGCAAGTACTCCTCCCCACGCGGCCCCACCTGTTCCCTCCGGCGCACACACCACCCCTCCGCAGCCCAGGCTCCCCTCTCCTGTGGCCTGCACAGCAGCCAGGGGGACCTGTGGGAAACGCCCCTTTCCTTGGCTCCCCATAACCTTCAGGACAAAGCCCAGTCTTAGGGCGTGTAGAGCCCACCTGTCCTCCCACTCTTCCTCTGTTACTTTCCCTCCTCTACCACTTGACACCCACCCATGGGACCTGCTGTGGGGCCTTGAATTCGCCATGCTTCCTCCACTACCAGGTGCTTCTAGAATGTTCTTACAACCCATCTCTTCCCCTAGTCTGAGCAGCAGTCATGGCCTTGCCCTGGGAAGGTGGTATGAGGGAGGAGACATGGACCTGCCCTAAAAAGTAAGTTAATCTGAGAGGGAAGACACAACCCTGCAATGAGGGAGGAGACACAGCCCCGGCCCAGAGAGTCCAGTCTGAGCGGGGCACAAGGCCCTGTTCTGAGAAGCCCCAGGCAGAGGGGGAAGGTGTTCCCTGTCCCGGTTGCCATGCCCTTAGCGGAGATGTGGCCCTTCTCGGACAAGTCCCCATTCATCAGGCCTCCCCTGGGAGGGGCAGAAGGGGTGGGCTTGGCCCTGAGGCACCTTTGGCTCCAGGGAGTGCCTGCCAGCATGGGGCACAGGCCTGCATCAGCCTGCAGGAAGCTGGTGCCCAGGCGATGCCAGGCGGGTGCCAGGCACAGGGCCAGCCCCAATGATAGGACTGGCCCTGCTGGCATCTGCGGGGCCAATGCTGGGCGAGCCTGGTGTTGGCCCTGCTGGGCTGCCAAGGAGCACAGAGGGCAGGGCCCGTGGCAGCTCGTGAACAGGAAGGGCAGGCGTGAATCCCCGTGCCCCCGACTCAAGCAGCCCCTTCTCCCAGGGCAGAGATCTCCAGGCCCACTCTGCTGCCTTCATATTCCCACATGGCCACATCATGGTGGCTCCACGGGCTGGGGGCATCCCCACTCCCTGCTTGTTTGAGGATAGGTCCCAAGTGTCCCCCACGGAACCAGAAGCTCCCCGAAGAAGCAAGGGGTGGAGACTAACCATCTATTAAGCACCCATTATATGCTTTACCAATACCACTGCATGACTTGCAAAGCCCTCAGGGAAAATGTCATTCTAGGCTCAGAGAGGGTAAATGCTTACCCAAAATACACAGCCAGGAAGTGGGAGAGCTTAATTCAAATCAAGCTGTCCTGTGCACAGGCTGCCTTAGAGCAGGCCTCCCCGGGACAGAGGCTGGGTCTCCCATCAGACACTAATAACCCATGCCTCTCCTCATCTCCCAGGTCCCACCAGCTGCCCCAAACCCTGTGGTTTTGAGTGTGGCTGCCCACGGCTGTCTCGCTTGAGAAGGTTGTCCAGCCTGCAGAGAACGCCTCAGTAGTGTTGAATGGGTGAACGAATGAATGCGTCCCCTGCGCCTCCTCTGGGCCCGACCAGGCTGGGCACTGGGGCTGCAGAGGGAAAGAAACAAGGCTGATTCCTGCCTTGGGGAGCTGTCATTATAGTGGGAAAGACAGGCTAAGCCCCGAATCGGAGCCCTGAGGGTGACAGTCAATGAGCCACATGGGTGCACAGCAGTGAAGGGGCAGCCATCCGTCTGAGGAAGGAGCAGTCTGTTCCCCAGGCCCCAGAGGTGGGAATCCGCAGGATGCTTCACCAAGAGGGGGATGTTTGAGCCAAATCTTGTGGGAAGGCCTCTCCAGGCCGGGCGCTGAGTAGGTGCCACCAAACAGCCCAGTCTTTCCAGGGGCCACAAGTGTCTCACCTGGAAGGTGAGTGAGGTGTAGGAAGAGGCTGGGGCCCAGGGAGCACAGATGCCTTAGGATGCCAGGGCTTTGACTACCTGGCTAAGGAGCTGGAACGTTCTCTGCAGTCAATGGGGAGCTAGGGAAGGTGTCAGGCTCAGGTGACACAGGCTGAGTGCCACTTTTGCAAGACCGCCCTGACTACTGTTGAAGCTGGACAGGCAGCAGGGGCTCTGCACAGGCTGGTGCAATGATTCCAGTAAGGGATGGAGAGGTCTGTGCTGGAGCGATGACTACGTGGCTGTCATTAGAGGGCTGTTGGGACTCCAGTGAGGAGTGAGGGGCTGGCAGATTCTCCCACGGAGACAAGACACGTAGAGGAGGAGCAGGGCTGAGGAGGCAGGCTGAGGAGGAGAGCCTGGGGCCAGCCAGGGGGAAGCCGCGGGGTGTGCGGGCTTCAACTTTCTTCTTTTTCCCTGGAAATTCCCTCCTAAAATGCCCAGTTACTGCCTGGGCCCCAGCTCCCCACTCCCATCTCACAGCCTTCCCGCAGGTGGTGAGGGTGGCTGGCGAGGGTGGGTGGCGAGGAGCTGGGACGCCCCTCTGCCTCGGCAGCCCAGATGGCAGGCCCGAGCCCAACCCTGGCCAGAGGCAGGCACAGAGGCCTTGTGCCTCCTGTTCAATGGGGCTGTGTGTCCACAGGCAGAGCCCAGCCCTCCTGCTTGGACCCCATGGCTGGCCAGGGCGGGCCACAGGGCCGGGGCTTGCTTGTGGATGGTGCTCTGGGCATCCAGGCCCACTGGTGTGGGGAGCTGAGCCAGGGCATGGGGAGAGAGGGTGGCGGCCCTAAGAGCTTGGGTGTGCCGGCCGCCCGCGGTGCAGCGGGCAGCAGGCCCTGGCAGGGAGCAGGCTGGACTGTGGGTGGCAGGGAGCCCTGGCCCGCAGGCAGCTGGCCGTGGCAGCAGCTGATCATCGTGTTTTCCACTCCTCTCCAATTACCGTCCAGCTCATCACTCTCCCCGACGGGCGCTAGTCAAGCGCATGGAGACTGGGGGCTCTAGTGTGTGTCTTACGAGGGGCGGCAGGGAGCCTTGCCTCCTACCCCAGCCCTGCCGCAGCTAACCACTCAGGGCAGGTACCTAACTTCTCTGGGCTTCTGTTTCTCCACTGTGAAATGAAGGTACCACCTTGGCATGGTGCCTGGTAGCTGGTAGGGCCTCACTGAAGGGCAGCTCCCAGATGGAGGTGTGGCAGGCAGGGCCCCCAGGACTGTGGCCCAGGAGGGAGGGCCTCCTGATCCATCTGGTGCCAGAAATCCTAACATTGTTGGGTCACTCTCTTGATTGTGGTCTCCTCAAGGCCTCCTCTGGAGAAGGGCCCCAGGCCCCTGGTTCTGGAACAAGGAGGACAGGACAGGAGGCAAGTCCAGGACTCCAGCCGCCCCTTGATCGCCAGTCTTCGTGACACAGGACAGTTTCACTGATGGTCAGAAAGACATCGCCAGCCCAGCACGGCGGGAAGGAGGGAGCCCAGTTACAGCTCTGGGTCCGCTTTTGCCTGGACTTTCTCTGGTTTTGATTGTCCTCTGAACCACATGGACGAGCTGGTGGCCTCCCAAGACCAATCAGCACTTGGCTTTCAGGTTCCAGGATCCTTCATCGCCACTGGCCAGGCGTCCACCCTCTTGGACCCAACACGTGCCATGCCCCCTCTGGTCTCCAATGCTTGCTTGCTCATATTCCCTCAATTGGGATGCCCAGCTTCCTCTTCTCTGGGTTTCCATGTCCTCCTGGTTCCCTAATACCTGCCCAGCCCAGGATTTCCCGGATCCTTACCCCTGAGCTCCCCAACAACTTTCTGCTGAGTCCCACAGCCATGCCTGGAACCATGCACTCCTTCCCAGCCCAGCCCTCCCACCGGGACCCAATCTTCTGCCCACCCTGGCCCAGGCCACAGCCCCCAGGGCATGAGCCAGGCCTCGGTGTCCCTCCTGTACCCCTCTGGGTACACTCTCCCAAGTCAACAGGAACTCAGGAAAAACACCAGGATGCTGGTGGCCTGGCCCCCAATCCCTGCTCTGTCACTTCCGACTGGATAACCTCAGGTGGTCCTCCCCTCTGACCCCACCCCCGCCAGCGCTGCATCTCCTTCTGTGAGAGGGGCAACACGCATGGGTAAGAATTCGAGCTAAGTGCCGTCGGTAGGTGACCCCAGGTAACCCTCCTAGCAGTCTTCAGAGGCAGAGTCTATTGTTTGCTCCCTGTTTGTGGATGAGGAAATGGAGGCTCAGCAGATGCAGTCAGCGACTTCCTCAAGGTCTCAGAGCTGGTAGGAGGCGGAGGACGGAAGCCACCCAGGCGGGCTGACGGGCACCCCGTCTTGCAGCACGCCCTCAGAGCAGCCGAGGCTGTGGACACACTTTGCACCCTGTCGAGTTCTCCATGAAGAAAGGGAGGGCTGCTCCCGCCATTTTCCAGACGAGAAAGGGAGGCCTGGAGAGAGGCAGTGGCTTTTGGAGGCCACACCGAGTCCAGGGCACAGCCAGAGCGCTGACTTGTGCTTCAGGTCCCTCCCGACCCCGGGGTCTCCCGATTTCTTTGTGATCACATGTGATGACAAGGGTCCACAGCCGCAGAGCACATGAACCAAGTGGCCCTGACTGAGTTGCCCACAGAGTCTCAGACACTGGCTGCGAGGATGCCAAGCCAGTCAGCCCAGACCTCCACCACTGGGCCGTCTCTGTGCCAAGGCAAAAGTCCCAACTCACAGACAGACATGAGCCAGGAGGCAGCCAGGATCTGCAGTTCTGGCCACACCCCACATCCAGGGTCACCCTCCAACCAAACACAAGCCTGGTTGTTAAGAAATGTCTAGTGATGTCAGGGGTTCGACCTGAGAGCTGGGTAGGTGGTGGTGGTGATGGCAGAGATGGTGGAGTTGGTGGAGGTGAGGATGGAAGTGAGGATAGAGATGAGGATGGAGGAAATTGTAGCGATGATGGAGACATTGACGGGGATGATGGTGGTGGGGGTCGGGTGGAAAAGATAGTAGGGATGGGGATGGAGTGATGGTGATGGTAGAAGTGGCGGATAGGATGGAGGTGAGGATGGAGAAAATGATGGGGATGATGGAAATATTGATGGTGGCCATGGTGATGGTGATGGGGATGCTGCTGTGGCAGCGAAACTGGAGGCGACAGTAGCTGTGAGAATAACGGAGGAGAATCGCTGAGAGTCGCTCTTGACCCAAGCCCCTCCACCGAACATAGAAGCTCCTCCAGCCGCGACTTCATTTCAGTCTCAGAAGACCCCTGGAGGAGTCAGTGTCACTGAGGACCACTTAGCTCCAGATAAAATGACGGACAGGAAGGAGACCCAGTTGCCTCCCAGGCATTAGCTAATGTGAGGGAAGCATCAGGCATGACTCAGGCAGCTGACAGCGTAGGAGTTTCCAACTCAGTGAGAGGCCCAGTGCCTGGGGTGCCAGATAGTCGGGAGGTGGCCTGGGGACAAGCCATCCTGTTCCAGAAAGAGAACAAGGCCCTGGCCACAGTCACACAGGACAGCAAAGGCTCTACTGAGAGGATGCAGAGCAGCCCAGAGCCCTGGGGCCCTCAGGGCGGGGGAGGCAGGGCCAGCAGAGGGCCTGCTGAGAGCGGTGCGGGAAAGGCAGAGGGGGCACCGTGAATGCCAGCACCAGGCTAAGCTTTCACCTGGAGAGAGCCGTCAGGAGTGGGAACGGTGAGGCTGACGGAGGTGTCAGAGGCAGAGGGGCTTGGGGGTCTTGCTGGCAGCAAGGGTGGAGCAACGGGGGCAGAAGGCTCCAGGAGCAGTCCAAGCACGCATTCTTAGGCGGCCCCCAGGAATCCCAGCATCTTTGGCAGGAGGTCGCAAACTCCTCCTCTACTGTTGACATCAACGCACGAGTACTGCAGGCCCGCCATGATCAATGCTCGAGCTTTTCCATTACTGTGGGCCACCCCTCCTACCTCCCCCAGTCCCCGGCACACCCACTTCTGGCTTCTGCCAGGACCCCAGTGAGGGGCTTGCCTGGAAGAGGCTGGCCAGGGTGTGGGCCAGCCTCCCCAGCATGCTGCCCGGGCAGGGGGCCTTGCCAGGTGTCAAACTCAATTTCCCAACTCTTCTTGCTCGGAGAACCGAACATCTCGTCCCTCCACCCAAGCCGGGTCCTCCCAGGCCGCCTCCTTGGCAGTAAGAAGACCCCTGGGGGGCCAGTCAGACTCACCAGGCTGGGCAGGTGGGGGCAGGATGCAGAAAGGTCTTCATCCCATCTGACGCCCACCTCTCAGCAGGCTGCCAGCCGAAAGGAAGGCAGTGCTGCTGGAGGGAGTGGCCAGGGAGGGGGCAACTGCAGGCAGAATAGCGGGAGGGGGAGAGGGGAGCGCTGGACCGGGGAGCCCGGAGACCTGGGTTCGAGCTCCTGACACACCCTGTCACGTGGGCAGGACCAGGGCCTGGCGCTCCACTGGTAAATAAGGTGGGTGGACAGGATCTTCCATTAGCCAGCAGAGCTCCCTCCCACGGCCAGCCTCGTGTCCCTTGCACAACTTTGCACTATGTCATTTTTTTTGATAACAGCTTTATTGTGACATAACTCACATACCACACAATGCACCCATTTAAAGCGTACACTTCAGTGGTTTTTAGTGTATTCACAGAGTTGTACAATCACCTCCACAGTCAATTTTAGAACATTTCATCACCCCGTACAGGATCCCTGTAGCCTTGAACTACCACCCTCCTGACTCCCACTCCTCCACCCGCGCGCCCACCAGCCCTAGGCAGCTACTCATCTACTTTCTATCTCTGTAGGTTCGCCTGTTCTGGATGTTCTGTGTGATCATGGCTTCGTTAGAGAGGGAGGGCACTGGGCAAACTGATCAGCTCACTGACCCCAAACCAGCTTGTCTCCGCGGGCCCACCCTGCCCCAGCCCCGGCCCCAGGCTTCAGGCTTCCAGGCTATGGGCTGCAGACTCTCTCTGCCCACTCCAACCAGCCCCAAGTCCCGTCTCTCTCTCTCCCTCTCAGTGACTCCTGTCCTTTTCCTCCATCCACACCCACCAGCCGACCCCCTCTCCCACGGTCCCCTGCGACATTGTCCACTTCTCACCACCCCTTGGGACGGTTCTAAAGTAAAACCCAAGTAAGTCCCCCTGGGTCTCTGTAACCCTCAGGGTTCAGTCCGAACTTCCGCCCCAGGCGTTTGAGTCTGGACTCCCCTGAACCTAACAAGGGTGTGCCCTGGGGAGATGACTCCAAGAGACAGGAGGGAGGAGCAGCGACAGCATGAAGGCCCCCCAAGGATGCTCTCCGGGTCTAGGGCTCTGCTGTAGGCAGCAATTCCGCTGAACCTCTGGGGATTGCACAGAATGCCACCCTGAGTGGTCTGTCCCGTGTGACAGGGGACCAGCATTTTCTGATGGCTCCCCTCCCTCATGGGTCAAGGGTGCTGCCAGAGGAGTTAAGCCCCAGCCCCACGTGCCTGGCTGCACTTACTGTCAGGCTGAGAGGGCCCTGGCTCGGAAGACTCCAAGACAGAGAAAGGTGCTGTGGTCGATGCTGTAGATCTCCGCGCAGATGCCCTTTGTTGGGCTGTGCACGCACGCAACTGTGAGCTGTGAACATCGGCTGCGCGTGGCTCACAGCTGCCCTTTCTCCAGAGAGTGGCCCTCAGCTGATGGCAGCTATTAGCCTGGAAGTTGAGCAGCCTACAGTCAATGGCCAACTGAAATGGGTGTCTTCTTGCCTCAAGGGGGGATCAACACTGTGGTGCAGTTTATGCTCCAGAGCCTTCCCTGTGGATGAGGCCAGGAACACACTTTCCCTGAGGCCACATCCTGCTCCCCTCCCTCAGGAGACCGTGGCACCTAATCCTGGACTCAGCTCTGCCTCGGGGGAACTCAACACAGCCTGGGCCTGTGAGAGGCAGGGCTCTCGGCCAGAGCTGTCCACGAGAGCAGAGGTGGATGTCTGAGGGGGCTGCTACACCACATTCAGAGCCTCCAACCACAGAGGTGGTCTCATCTCCCATCTCATTCCTCCCAAACTCCAGCCAAGTGTAGTAGTTGATTTGGGCTGAGGATGAAATGTGGCCTTAGGAACACTGTGCCCACCTCACGCAGTGACTGATGAGGACAAGAACTTGGCTGCACCTGGGCCTGTGGACCAGAGTTAGGAGGATAGCCTGGGGGGCCAGCAGCCCTGGGTGGAGTCTGGCTGGGGTGACTGAGTGACCGATGCTGGATGGTCAGATTTGAGAAGGAGAGCAGAGGGTCCCAAAGGCAGGTTTCAGCCTTGAGCATGGCCCATGAGTGATAACAGAGAGCTCACACACGACACACAGAGTCCAACATGGGTGGGTGGGTGGCCCAGGGAGCTCAGGGCCAGATACAGAGGCCAGGGCGGGTGACTGGCTGGATGGGCAGCTGAGACAGGCACTCAGGTCTGTCATGTATGGCCCAAGTGCCACAGTCGGGGTATGGGGTGAGGCCTGCCCTGCGGGAATGAGGCCAGCACTCAGATAGCAAACGTGCAGTCGGACTCAGAGCCAGGGAGACTTCAAGTGGAGCCCCAGAAGGATGGTCTGGAACTGCTTAAATGCTCCCTTCCTCAGGGCAGGCCCAACAGGTCCTAGAGCCTGGGGTGGAGCTGAGCCCACTGGTAGGAGGCTCCAGACACAGGGAAAGAGGGTTGCAGGGCAGGAGGCAGGTGGCCCAACTCTGCACACCCAGCAGATTGGAATAAATGCTTACTGACTGGCCAGCTGTCATGTAGTCATTCAACAGCTCTGAGCACTAGCTATGGGAAAAGCCTGTGCTGGGCAATTTAGGGTCCTGGCCACGTGCCTGGCATCTCTTCTGCAACTGCCTGAACATTGGCTCCTGGGACACACGCAAGCTTGCGCCACAGCCCAGCACCTCCAGAGCTCAAGGTGCCTGGGGACCTCATGCCCACTGACCCTCTTGGGAGACCTGATGAATGGAAGCTCCTCAAATGGGACCACGTCTCCCCGTAGGTGACGGCCCCCTGGGAAGGGTCAGGGTGCCTCCCCTGGAGACTCTCAGGGCAGGGCCTGGTGCCCTCCTCAGACTAGACTTTCCAGAGCATGGCTGTGTCCCCCTCTCAGGGCAAGGCCACGTGCCTCAGCTCACATGAGTCCTCTAAAAGTTCTGCCCACTGTGAGGCTTTCTTTCTTTCCTCATCTGTAAAGCAGAAGAAGTCATATCTGCCTCATAAAGTTTCTACGGATAGAAGGAGAACAGCATAACATCACAATACTCAATGTCCAACAAAAAATTACCATATCCACACAATGGGATATTATTCAGCAATAAAAGGAAATAAAGTACTGATATGTGCTAGAGGATGGATGAAACTTGAAAACATTATGCTAAGTTATGAAGGATCTCACATCACAACCACAATTCCATTTATATTAAACGTCTAGAACAGGCAAATCTATAAAGACGAAAAGGAGATTAGTAGTTGTCCAGGGCTGGGGGTGGGGTGGTGGTGGTAGAGATTAGGGGATGAGGGCTAACAGGAGCAGGGTTTCCTTTGGGGGTAATGTAAATATTGTAAAATTTATTTTGGTGATGGATATACAGCTCTGTGACTACTAAAAGCCATTAAAGTTTGTACTTAAATGGGTGAATTATAGGCATGTGAAATTATATCTCAATAAAGCCGTCAAAAAAAAACAACTTAGTAGACAGGCAAAGAAGAAGGATTTGGCCCATAACCAAGAAAAACAAATCCATGAAACAGATCAATAAATGACAAAGATAATCAAATTAGCTGATAAGACTTTAAAACAGCTGTTGTAATTTGTAAAATATTGTAAAAAAATGTGCTCAAGATTTTAAAGAAAAAATAAACGTAATGAGGGGAGAAATAGATGACATAAAAGAGAATCAATGGAACTTCTAGAGCTGAAAATATAATGTCTAAAATGAAAAATTCATTGGATAAGCTTAACCACAGATTAAAGAGAAAAAAAACAAGATTAAAAAATTTGGCTGAGCTTTGGAAACCCATAGATGACCTTTAATCCATCAAACACACATATAATTGGAGCACCAGAGAGTGAAGAAATAAGGGCTGAATTTTTTTCAAATTTCAAATTTGATGAAAACCATAACCTCAAAGACCCAAGAAGCTCGAGGAATCCCAAGTAGAATAAACACAAAGAAAACCACACCAAAGCACATCGTAAAAAGTTGCTGAAAACCAATGATAAAGAGAAAACCTTAAATGCAGCTGAAGGGGAAATGACACATTATGTAGAGGGAATAAAGATAAGAATGACCGCTGACTTCTTGTCAGAAAGAAAGAAAGCTGGAGGACAATAAAACGACATATTTAAAGTGCTGAAAGACTCAACAGAATTCTGCATTTGATGAAAATAGCCTTCCAAAAATGAAGACGAAATAAAGGTAATTTCTGACAAACAAAAGGTGAGAAAACTTACTGCCAGTACACCCTGCACACAAAAAAATTTTAATGAAAGTTTTTCAGGATGAAGGAAAAAGATACCACATATAAACATGGTATACAAGACAATGAAGGGCATCAGAAATGGCAAATGTGTGCATTAATACAAAAGATATTTTCTGTCATTTTATTTCCTTAAAATATAATTGACTTCTAAAGAAAAAATAATGCTATATGGTGGGATTTATAACCTACGTATAAGTAAAATGCATGACTACAATAGCACAAAGGATGGAAAGAGGAAAGTGGGAGTACACTGTCGTAAGGTTCTTAGATTATTCACAGAGTTAAATATACTTTAAAGTAGATTGTGATAAATTAAAGATTCAAAGTATAAACCCTAGGGCAATCACACACACACACACACACACACACACACACACACACAGAACTAGCTAAAAGGCCAAAAGTGACAAAAATGGAAGACAAAACCAAAACAAAAAACCTCAAGCCAAAGGAAGGAAGGGAAAGAGGCAAAACAAAAAGAGCTGAGGGAACAAATGAAAAACAAATAACAGGATGGTAGATTTAAACCAAAACGTATCACTCTGCCTCTACCCACATGGAGTAACAGGGCCTGGATTTACCCTCCCACCTTAACAAGGAGAAAACCAAACAAACAAACAAAAAAAACAGGACATGGCAGTTGTCTGACATGCACAAAAGGCAGTACTGAAACGTGATCCCTGAGAGAAGGGAAACAAGATGAACTCTAAAATCTGGAAAATTTCCCAGACATTAGGAAATTAACATACTTCTAAATAACCCATGGGTCAAAGAAAAAAACCACATGGGAAATTAGAAAGTATTTTGAACTAAATGGAAGTGAAAACACAATATATCAACATTTGTGGGATGCAGCTCTAAGCAGAGCTGAGAGGGAAATTTATAGCTTTAATTGCTATACACAGGATGAAAAACCTATAATCAATGAGTAAAGGGTCTACTTTAAAAAAGCTAGGAAAGGAAAGAGCAAATTAAACCCGAGAAAGGAAAAATGTGAATAATAGAGATAAGAGCAGGAATCAATGAAATAGAAAGTGGGCAAACAATAAAGAAAATAGCTGATAACAAAAGTGATTTATTTGAAAAATTCAAATCATTAAAATATTTGTTGTCCATTGCTGTATAAGAATATTGCCACAAACATAGTGGCTTTAAACACATACATTAATTTTCTCACAGTTTTTGTGGGTCAAGAGTCCAGGCACAGATTCCTTGGGTCCTCTGCTTTAGGGTCTCACAAAACTGCAGTCAAGGTGTTTCATCTGAGGCTCAACTGGGAAAGAATCTGCTGCCAACTTACGTGGTTAGTGATAGCATTCAGTTACTCGCAGGCTGCTGGACGTGGAGCCTCAGTTTCTAGCTTGCTGTCAGTAGGAGGCCAGCCTCAGCTGTTTGCCACATGGCCCTTCCAAATGGCAGCTTGCAATATGGCAGTTTAATCCCTCAAAATAGTGGTGGGGGGAAATCTCCTAGTAATGTGATTATTATCTCATAAAACAATCACATACACATAATCATGTAAATCTCTTCACATTTATCATATTCTATTGATTAGAAGCAAGTCACAGGTCACGTCCACACTAAAGTGGAGAAGATCACAGAGTGAACACCAGGAGGTGGGGATCAAATTGCTACCCTAGAGCCTCTTGCCACATTCGATAAAACTAGGCTAGATCCTTTAAACAAAAAATAAAGAATACTATACGATCAATATTAGTAAAGAAAGAAGGGACATCACGAAAGCCTATATACACATTAAATAGACAATAATTTTATGCACAATGGCATGACAATATACTTGATAAATCAAGTGGACAAACTCCCTAAAGACACAAATGATCAAAACTGGCAGAAGAAGAAAGAGAAGCTTAGGGAGAATTTACAGATGAGTAAAGAAATAAAGACTAAAGGGAAATTAACAAAATAGAAAAACAATAGACCAAAACTTGGTTCTTTAAAAATATCAACAAAATTCACAGGTCTTCAGCTAGACTAAACAAGAAAAAAGAACAAATTCTCAAATTATTAAAATTGAAAATTAAAAAAGAGACATTACTACTAACCTAACAGAAGTAAAAAGGACTATAAGGGAATACTATGAACAACCGTATGCCAACAAAGGAGGTAACCTAGATGAAATGGACAAATTCCTAGAAAGACTCAAACTACGAAAACTGACCCAAAAAGAAATTGGAAAGCTGAAAAGGTCTATAACAAGCAAGAGATTGAATTAATAATTTTTTTAAAAAACTTCTCATAAAGAAAAGCCCAAGACCAGATGGCTTCACTGGTGAATTTTGCTAAACATTTAAAGAAGTATTTATGCAGAAGGAGTGACATCAGCCAGATGGTGGAATAGGAGTTTTCTGCCATCATCTGCCGACAGGACATCAATTTTTGACAACCACTGATGGATGAGAGTACCCTTGTGGGAGTCCAGGAGTTGAGGGGAGAAGTTCCACCATGCCACTGGAGAAAAATAATCTGAGAATAGATGCACTGAAGACGGTAAGAAGAGCAGTTTCACTTTACTCATGTCACTCCTCTCCCAAGGTAGCATAGCTCAATGCCAAGAGAGACCCCTTGGCCCACAATTTCTCCCATGGAGAAAAGTGAGAATATAGTGAGACAGTTCCTGGCTTCTCTAGCCAAGGCAGATGTTGTCCAAGTGGCCCACTTCTTTCTTGCCCCACCAGAATACCGAGGTGATCAGCACAGCTAAGGGGATGGGAGAGGATGGGAGCACAAAAACCAAGCTCAGAACTCATCAAAGGGCTGCAGATCCTACTAACCACATGTGGACTTCATCAGGAAGTCCATCAACAAGCTGCTTGGGATGCCTCACCTGCAGACCCACCCAATTGATCCAAGAGTACACACAGTGCTCCATGTACCCCACCCACCTCCTATGGCCAGCTCCATGCACACGTTCCCATGGATAGCAAGCATGAGCCTTTGCAGACAGCTTGTAAGCACATGCAGAAAGGTGACCTGACTCTGGCATTGAGAGAAGGCTCACAAACTTGAGCATTACAGGGCAGAGCCCCAGGGAAAACAAACAGGAGGCTCTCAGCTTCCGGCCTGGCTTTATGGAATCAATAGAAAGCATACAATCTTAAGAACTTCCCCCTAAGATGGAAAAAGAGTTGTGGAGTGGGCACATCCACAGAAAAAGTCTGAGAGCACCTCAGAATCCCTAGCCAGCCTGACTGGTGAAGGTATTTCTCTTCCAAAGGCAAGAGGAAGTGACTGCTTCTTCAAATGCAAAGATAGCAATGCAAGACTTCAAGGCACACAAAAAAATCAAACGAACTTGGCACCACCAAAGGAACAATAATTTTTCAGTAACTGAACCCCCAAATATGGAGATCTATGAATTACCTCACAATGAATTCAAAATAATTTTTTTAAAGAATTTCAGTGAGCTACAAGAGGACACAGATAGACAACTCAATGAAATCAGGAAAACAATACATGAACAAAACAAGACCATCAACAAAGATGTAGAAATCATAAAAAAGAACCAAACACAAATTCTGGAGCTGAAGATTACAATTAATGAAATGAAAAATACAGTAGAAAGCATTAGTTTCAGACTTGATCAAGCAGAAGAAACAATCTGTGGACTCAAACATAGGTCATTTGATATTATCCAGTGAGAGGAGAAAAAAAGGAAAAAGAATTAAAATGAATGAAAAAAACCTATGAGATTTACAGGGCACCATAAGATAAGTAATAATACGTATTACTGGAGTCCCAGAAGAGAAAGAGTGAGAGAACGAGGCAGAAAGTTTATTAAAAGAAATAATAGCTGAAAACTTCCCAAATCTGCAAAGAGATTTGGACATCCAGGTACATGAAGCGCAAAAGTTCCCAAACAGTTTCAACCCAAAGAAGACTTCACTGAGACACATAATCAAACTATCAAAAATCATGGACCAAGAGACAATTTTGACAGCCACAAGAGAAAAGAGACTCCTCATGTACAAGGAACCCCCATAGGGCTATCAGTGGACTTCTAAGCAGAAATACTGCAGGCCAGTAGATCGTGGAATGATATATTAAAAATGCTGAAAGAAAAACACTGCCAACCAAGAACACTTTACTAGGCAAAGCTGTCCTCCAGAAATGAAGGAGAGATAAAGACCTTCCCAGAAAAACAAAAGCTAAGGGAGTTCATCACCACTAGGCCAGCCTTACAAGAAATGCTAAAGAGAGTTCTTCAAGCTGAAACAATAGGATGCTAATTAGTAACATGAAAATATGTGAAAGTATAAAACTCACTGGTAAAGATAAGTATATAGGCAAATTTAGAATACTCTAATACTGTAATGGTGGTGTGTAAATTTCTTTTAACTCTGGTAAAGAGGTTAAAAGATAAAAGACTTAAAAATAACTATAGCTACAATAATTTGTTAATGGATGCACATAAAATGTAGGGAGAGAGTATGTGATCAAAGTTAAGTTGTTATCAGCTTAAAACAGACTGCTATAACTCTGTTTTATATAAGCCTCATGGTAACCACAAAACTTATAGTAGACACGCAATGGATAAAGAGAAAGAAATCAAAGACTACCACCACAGAAAATCATCAAATCACAAAGGAAGACAGCAAGAAAGGAAGAAAGGAACAAATGAACTAGAAAACAGCCAGAAAACAATTAACAAAATAGCAATGGTAAGTCCTTACTTATCAATAATTACTTTAAATGTAAATGGATTAAATTCTCCATTCAAAACACATAGAGTGGCTGAATGTATTTAAAAAAAAAAAAAAAGAACCAACTATATGCTGTCTACAGGACTCACTTCAGCTTTAAGGACACACAAAGGCTGAAAGTGAAGGGATGGAAAAAGATATTCCATGCAAATGGAAACCAAAAGAGACCAGGAGTGCCTATACTTATATCAGAAAAAATAGGCTTTAAGTAAAAAACTGTAATAAGAGATAACAGAAGGTGAGTATATAATGAAAAAGGGATCAATTCATCAAGAGGATATAATAATTGTAAATATATATGCACCCAACATCAGAGCACCTAAATATATAAAGCAAATATTAACAGATCTTAAGGTGGAAATATATAGCAATACGATAATAGTAACAGACTTTAATATCCCATGTTCAACAATGGATAGATCATCCAGACAGAAAACCAATAAGGAAATATTGGACTTGAGCTACAGTTTAGACCAAATGGACCTAACAGGCATATACAGAACATTCCATCCAGCAGCAGCAGAATATATTCTCCTCATGCACACATGGAACATTTTCCAGGATAGATCATATGTTAGGTCACAAAACAAGTCTTAACAAATTTAAGAAGATAGAAATCATATCAAGTATCTTTTCTATACAATGATATGAGACTAGAACAATAACAGGAGATAAACTAGAAAATTCACAAATATGTGGAAGTTTAACAACACACATCTGAACAACCAATGGGTCAAAGAAGAAACCAAAAGGGAAATAAAAAATATCTTGAGACAAACAAAAATGGAAACACAACATACCCAAACTTATGTGGTACAGCGAAAGCAGTTCTAAGAGGGAGGTTTAGACCAGTAAATACCTACACTAAGAAAAAGAAAGATCTCAAATAAACAACCTAACTTTATTCTTCAAGGTACTGCAAAAAGAAGAACAAACTAAGCCCAAAATAAGCAGAAAGAAGGATATAACAAAGATCAGACCAAAAATAAATGAAATAGAAACCAAAAAACAATAGAGGGGATCAATGAAACTAAGAGTTGATATTTTGAAAAGATAAACAAAGTTGGCAAACAATCAGTTAGACTAACAAAGAAAGAAAAAGAAAAGACTAAAAGAAATAAAATCAGAAATAAAAGAAGAGATATTACAACTGATACCAAAGAAACACAAAGGATCTCAAGAGAATACTATGAACAATTACATGCAAGCAAATTGTACAACCTACAAGAAATGAACAAATTCCTAGAAACATACAGCCTACCAAGACTGAATCATGAAGAAATCGAAAATCTGAACAGACCAACGACAAGTAAGGAAATTGAATCAGTAATAACAAATCTCCCAACAAAGATGAACCCAGGACCAGGCTTCATGGTGAATCCTAGCACCATCTAAAGGAGAATTAACACCTATGCCTCTCAAATTGAACAGAAGAGAATGCTTCCAAACTCACTTTACAAATCCAAGATTACCTTCCTACAAAAGCCAGACAAGGACACACAAGGAAAGAAAATTACAGGCCAGTATC
Source organism: Equus przewalskii (assembly GCF_037783145.1). NCBI lineage: Eukaryota > Metazoa > Chordata > Mammalia > Perissodactyla > Equidae > Equus > Equus przewalskii. The sequence goes on along the minus strand of NC_091842.1, from coordinate 11,565,872 downwards.
CATGACGAACGTAAATGCAAAAATCCTCAATAAGATACTAGCAAACTCAATTCAACAGTACATCAAGGGGATCACACACCATGATCAAACGGGATTTATCCCTGATCTACAAGGATGGTTCAACATACGCAAATCAATGAACGTGATATACAATATTAACAAAATTAAAGATGAAAATCATGTGATGATCTCAATCAGTGCATAAAAAGTATTTGACAAAACGCAACATCCTTTCATAATAAAAAAACTTAAATTAGGTAGAGAAGGAATGTATCTTAACCTAATAAAGGACATATATGACAAGCCCACAACTAACATCATACTCAATGGTGAAAAACAAAGTTTTTCCTCTAAGATCAGGAACAAGACAAGGATGCCCACTCTCACCACTTCTATTCAACATAGTACGGGAAGCTCTAGCCAGAGCAATTAGGTAAGAAAAAGGAATAAAAGGCATCCACATTGGAAAAGAAGGAGTAATATTATCTCTGCTTGCAGACGATATGATTGTATATGTAGAAGGCCCTAAAGATTCCATCAAAAGACTTAAAACTAATAACAAATTCAATATGGTTGCAGGATAAAAAAACCAACATGCAAAAATCAGTTGTGTTTCCATACACTAACAAGAAATTATCTGAAAAAGAAATTGAGAAAACAATCCCATTTACAACAGAACCAAAAAAGAATAAAATAGTTAGGGATAAATGTAACCAAGTAGGTGAAAGATTGGTACAGTGAAAACTATAGAACACTGACAAACGAAATTGAAGAAGACACAAATAAATGAAAAACTATCCCAAGTTCATGGATTGGAAAACTTAATGTTGTTAAAATGTCCATTCTACCCAAAACAGTCTACAAATTCAATGTAATTTCGATTAAATTTCCATTGGGGAGGCCAGCCTGGTGGTGTAGCAGTTAAGTTGGCACACTCCACTCAGGGTTTGCCGGTTTGGATACCAAGTAGGGACCTATGCACCGCTTATCATGCTATGCTGTGGCAGGCGTCCCACATATAAAATAGAGGAAGAAAGGCACAGATGTTAGCTCAGGGACAATCTTCCTCAGCAAAGAGAGGAGGATTGGTGGTGGATGTTAGCTCAGGGCTAATCTTCCTCAAAAAAAAAAAAAAAATAAGAAAGAAAGAAAGAAAAGAAAAAAATTCCAATTGGATTTTTCACAGAAATAGAAAACAATCCTAAAATTCATATGGAACCACAAAGACCCCGGATAGTTAATGTAACCTTAAGCAAGAAGAGCTGGAGGCATCACACTTTCTAATTTCAAATTATATTACAAATCTTTGGTGATCCAAACAGTATGGTACTGGCATAAAAACCCATACATAGACTAATGGGATGGAATAGAGAGCCCAGAAATAAATTCATGCATATATGGTCAACCAATTTTTGACAAAGTCACCAGGAATACATTAGGGGGAAATGATAGTCTCCTCAATAAACGGTGTTGGGAAAACTGGATATCCACATGCAAAAGAATGAAATTGGACCTTTATTTTACGCCATACACAAAAATCAACACAAAATGTATTAAAAACTTAAACATAAGACCCAAAAACATAAAACTTCTAGAAGAAAATGTACATGAAAATCTTCTTGACGTTTGTCTTGGCAATGATATTTTTGATTTGGCAACAAAAGCAAAAATAAACAAGTGGAACTACACCAAACTATAAAGTTTCTGCACAGCAAAGGAAATGATGAACAAAATGAAAAGGCAACCTATGGAACGGGAGAAAACATTTGCAAACCATATATGTGATAAGGGGTTAATATCCAACACATATAAGGAATTCATATAATTCAACAGCAAAAAAATTAATAAATAAATAACCCAATTTAAAAATGAGCAAGGACCTGAATAAGCGTATTTCCAAAAAAGACATACAAATGGCCAAGAGGTATATGAAAAGATGCTCAGTATCACCAATCATTAGGGAAATGCAAATCAAAACCACAATGCAATATCATCTTATATCTGTTAGGAGGACTATTATCAAAAATGCAAAAGATAACAATTGTTGGAGAGGATGTGGAGAAAAGGGACTCTTATTCACTGTCAGTGGGAAGGTAAATTGGTACAGCCACTATGGAAATCAGTATAGAGATTCCTAAAAACATAAAAAATAAAACTACCATATGACCCAGCAATCCCACTTCTGAGTAAACATCCAAAGGAAATAAAATCCCTATTTCAAGATATATCTGCACTCTTACATTTACTGCAGCATTATTCAAAGCCAAAGTGTGGAAACAACCGGAGTGTCTATCGATTGATGACTGGGTAAAGAAAACATGGCATATATAATGGAATATTATTCAGACTTAAAGAGGATGGAAATCCTGCCATTCATGACAACATAGATGAAACTAGGGGACATTTCATAAGTGAAATAAGCCAGATACAGAAGGAAAAATACTGCATGATCTCATTTACATATGGAATCTAAAAATGTCAAACTTGTAGTAAGAGAGTAGAATGGTGGTTACTAGGCTCTGGGGGGTGGTGAATCTGGGAGATGCTGGTGAAAGGATATAAAACTTCAGTTATAAAACGAACAAGTTTGGGAGACATAACGTACAGAATGATAACTACAGCTAATAATAATGTATTGTATACTTGAAATTTGCTAAGAAAGTAGATCTCAAGTGTTCTTACCTCAAAAAAAAGGTAACTATGTGAGGTGATTAATATGTTAATTAGCTTGATTCTGATAAATATTTCACAATGTATACATATATCAAAACATCACGTTGTACATTTTGAATATATACAATTTTTATTTGTCAATCACATCTCAATAAACCTGGGGGGAAAAAAGAAGAATTAATATCAATCCTCAAAAACTCTTCCATAAAAGGAGGAAAATTTTTCCAGCTCATTCTCTGAGGCCCTGGTACCAAAACCAGACAAAGACAATACAAGAACAGAAAACTACAGACTAATAATCATTAAGAATAATACAGGCACAAAAATTCTCAACAAAATACAAGAAAGTGAATCCACTAATGTATAAAAAGGATAATACAGATGACTAAGTGGGATTTATCCCAGGAATGCAAGGTTGGTTCAAAATACAAAAAGCAACTAAGTTAACACACCATATTAAAAGAATAAAGGGCAAAACCACATGGACATCTCAACAGATTTAGAAAAAGCATTTGACAAAATCCAGCACTTTCTTTAATAATGAACACATTCAACAAACTAGGTATAGAAAGGAGCTTTCTCAATGTGATAAAGAACATTTATGAAAAATCTACTGCTAACATCATCCATAATGGTGACAGACTGGAAGCATTCCTTCTAAGATCAGGAATAAGACAAAGATATTCACTCTCAACATTTATATTCAACATTGTATTGGACATTCTAGCCAGGGAAATTAGGCAAGAAAAAGGAATAAAGGATCCAGATCAGAAAGGATGAAATAGGGGGCCAGCCCCATTGCCGAATTGTTAAGTTCACACCCTCTGCTTCAGCAGCCCAGGGTTTTGCCAGTTCGGATCCTGGGCGCAGACATGGCACCGCTCATCAAGCTGTGCTGAGGTGGCGTCCCACATAGCAGAGCCAGAAGGACCTACAACTAAAATATACAACTATATACTGGGGGGCTTTGGGGAGAAGAAGGAAAAAAAGATTGACGACAGATGTTAGCTCAGGGCCAATCTTTAAAAAAAAAGAAAAAGAAAAGATGAAGTATAGCTCTCTTTATGTGCAGATGACAAGACTTCATACATAGAAAATTCTAAGGAATACACACACACAACCATTAGAAGGAAGAAACAAATTCAGCAGGGTTGTAGAATACAAGAGAAATATACAAAAATCAACTGAATTTCTATATATTAGAAAGGAACAATTCAAAAATGAAATTAAGTAAACAATTCCTCTCACCATACACAAAACTTAACTCAAAGGATCATAGACCTAAATGTAAGAGCTGAAACTCTAAAACTCTTAGGAGAAAATACAGGTGTACTTCTTTGTGACCTTGGACTAGGCAACAGTTTCTTAGATAAGAGGCAAAAAATACAAGCAACAAAAGAAAGAACAAATAAATTTGATTTCATCAAAATTTTAAACTTTCATATTTCAAAGCACCATCACGAAAGTAAAAAGACAACCCACAGAATGGGAAAAAATATTTGCAAATCATTTATTTGCAAAAAGTGTTGACAAGAATGTGGAGAAATTGGAACGTTCCTACATTGCTGGCGGAAATATAAAATGGTGCAGACACTTTGGAAAATGGTTTGGCAGTGTCTCAGAAGTTAAACAGCGTTGCAAAAGGAGCAATTCTACTCCCACATATATAACCAAAAGAATTGAAAACATGTGTTCACACAAAAACTTGTACACAAATGTTCATAGCAACATCATCCATAGTAGCCAAAAATGAAATCCACTCTCAGACCCATCATTGATGAAGGGGTAAATGAATGTGGTATATCCATACAATGGAATAATACTCAGCTATAAAAATGAATGAAGTACTTATAAATACTATAACATGGATGAATTTTGAAAACATTACGCTAAGTGAAAGAAGCCAACACAAAAGGTCGTATATTATATGATTCCATTTATATGAAATGTCCAGAATAAGCAAATCCATAGAGACAGAGAGTGGTTTCCAGGGGCCAGGATGAGCGGAGAATGAGGAGTGTCTGCTAATACATATGGGGTATTTTGGGGGGAGATGAAAATGTTTATAAAATTAGGTGATGATTGCACAACTTGGTGAATATACTAAAAACTATTAAATTGTTCACTTTAAAAAAGTGAATTTGGAGGGCCGGCTCCGTGGCCGAGTGGTGAAGTTCCCACACTCCACTGTGGCAGCCCAGGGTTCGGATCCTGGGCGCGGACATGGCACCACTCGTCAGGCCACGTTGAGGTGGCATCCCACATCCCACACCTCGAAGGACCTGCAACTAAGATATACAACTATGTACAGGGAGGTTTGGGGAGATAAAGCAGAAAAAAAAAGTGAATTTGGGGGCTGGCTGGCCCAGCGTGATGTACTGGTTAAGCTCATATGCTCTGCTTCAGTGGCCCGGGGTTTGAGGGTTCAGATCCTGGGGGCAGACCTACACACTGCTCATCAAGCCACGCTGTGGCGAATTCCCACATACAAAACAGAGGAAGACTGGCACGGGTGTTAGCTCGGGGACAATCTTCCTCAAGCAAAAAGAGGAAGATTGGCAACAAACATTAGCTCAGGGCCAATCTTCCTCACCAAAAAAAAAAAAAAGTGAATTTTATGGTATGTGACTTATACCTCAATAAAAAAGAAGAAATAGAAAATCTGAATGAGTCTATATCTACTGAAATTTATATTTTATAGTTAAAACTTTCCAACAAGGCAAAATTCCAGGCCCAGATGGCTTCACTGGTAAATTCTAGCAAACAATTTAAGGATGAGGTAATAGCAATCTCACAAAACTTTTAGAAAACATGGAAAGGGATACTTCCCAACTAATTTTATGAGGCCAGTGTTACTCTGATACCAAAACCAGACAAAGACATTACAAGGGAAAAAACCCTAATAAATATAGATGAGAAATCAGCAAACCACGGCCTATGGCCAAAGCCTGCAGGCCGTCTGTCTATGTAAATAATGTTTCATTAAAACACAGCCGCACTCATTAATTTACATACCGTCTCTTGCTGTTTTCATGCTACAGTGGCGGAGCTGAGAGTTGTGGCACAGATTATATGGTCTGCAAAGCCTCAAATATTTACTACCTGACTCTTTACAGAGGAGGTTTGCTGATCTTGCTGTAGACCAAAGGCTCTCCTGGAGAAAGACACGAAAATCCTGTAGAAAGGTTAGCAAATCAACCAAAAATATGTAAAGCCGACCAAACAGCAAGATCAAGTGGAATTTATCCCAGAAATGCAATGTGGGTTCACCAAAAACAGTCAATACAATACAACATATTAACAGAACAAAGAGTAAAAACAACACAGTCATTTCAATAGCTGCAGAAAAAAATCATTTGACAAAATTCAACATCCATTCGTGATAAAAACACCTTTCAGCAAACTGAAAACAGAAGGGACAGTTTCCCGGCTGGCATGTAAGAAGTCTGGAAGTCACCACTCTGTCCCAGCAACAAGTGAAAGGCGGAATAAACCGAGAAACCCACCATCTCCTTAGGGCCGTCGCAGGCACGAGCCCACAGGGAGGCTGCGGCCCCCAAAGTTGCGCGGACGCGGGAACAGAGAGCCACACTCACCGCAGCCGGGCCCCCGGGGCAGCCGCGCAGCGGGAGAGACGGCTGCAGCACTGACGCCATCTTCCCCAACCGGGTCCTCAAGATTTCCTTAGACGTATGAGAGCTGACAGGATTAATCACCAGCAGATCTTCGCTCCAAAAGACGCTAAAGGAAGTCCTTCAGACAGAAGAAAAATGATCCCAGATGGAAAAGCTGATGTACAGAACGGAATGGAGAGCGTCAGAAATGGTATGTGGACAGACATCAAGGACTTTTTTCTCAGTTTTGATCTTTTCAAAAGATAATTGGCTACTTAAAAGCGAAAATAATGACAATGTATCGTGGAGTTCATCACATGTAGGAGCAAAATATATGACACCAAAGCACAAAGGTCTGGAAGGGGGAAAAAGAGTAGAGTGTGGCAAGGTTTTCATACTATGTTTGAAGTGGTGTCATGTTACTTGAAGGTAGACTAATAAGTTAAAGATGCATACTCTAAGCCATAAAGCAATCACTAGCTAATAAAAAACTGAGTTATATCTAGTCAACTAATGAATGAGATAAAATAGAACCATAAATAATATTCTGTTAATTCAAAAGAAGGCCAAAAAAAGAAGGAAAAGGGAACAAAGAACAGATGGGTCAAACAGAAGACAAAGATCAGGATGGCAGAGCTAAATCCCACCGTATCAACAACTACGTAAAATGTCAATGGTTTAGAGGACGGGTGACAACTGTGGCCTGCAGGTCAAACCCTGCCTGCAGCAAGTCTCACGTGGCCCGCAAGCTAAGACTGGTTTGCACATTTACAAGTTTGCAAGTGTCATGAAAAGAGGAGGGGAGGAGAGTACGCAGCAAAGACTATATGTGGCCTACAAAGCCTTAAGTATTTATTACCTGGTCCTCGACAGAAAATGTCCTTCAACTGCTGGTCTAAAAGCACCAATTAAAAGTTAAAAGGAAGCCCGGGATTCACCGGTTCGGATCCCGGGTGCGGACATGGCACCACTTGGCAAGCCATGCTGTGGTAGGCGTCCCACATAGAAAGTAGAGGAAGATGGGCACGGATCTTAGCTCAGGGCCAGTCTTCCTCAGCAAAAAGAGGAGGATTGGCAGCAGATGTTAGCTCAGGGCTAATCTTCCTCAAAAAAAAAAAAAGTTAAAAGGCAGAGATTGTTAGATTGGACAAAAGAGCAAGACCCAAATATGCTGCCTACCTAAACCAAAATAGCATAAGAATGAAAAAAATATATAAAAGATAATAGAAAAATATATACATTTTGGTCTCTGCTCTGGTTCCTGGCACAGAGCTCCTAAAACCCCTGTAATCTCCTACGTGATAAGAGCACCAGGAGCGTCCTTTGCCCCAGTATTTGGTCTCCGACCCTGGTTCCTGACAGAGCTCCTAAGTCCCTTGGACTTTCCTGAGTGATAGGAGTGTCTTTTGTTCTAAGGAGGTGACTCTTGATGGGCTCCTGGATGGGGGCTGGTCATCAGAAAGACCAAGTCATGATTAGAAACTTGAAATTGTCAGCCCCACCCCCTACTCTCCAGAGAGCGGAGAGAGGCTAGAAACGGAGTTAATAATTGATCATGCCTATGAGAGGAAGCCTCTGTAACATCCCACTAGTATGGGCTTCAGGGAGCTTCTGAGTTGGTGAATGTATGGAGGTGCTGGGGGAGTGGCCCAGAAGCTCACACCCTTCCCACATTCCTTGCTCTATGCATCTACTCCATCTGGATGTTCGTCTGTATCCTTCACCATACCCTTTTACAATAAACTGGTAAATAGTAAGTGTTTCCCTGAATTCTGTGAGCTGCTCTAGCAAACTGATGGAACCTGAGGAGCGGGTCACGGGAACCTCAGATTACAGATGGTTGGTCAGAAGCACAGCAGACAACCTGAAGTGCGGGCACTCTTGTGGGACTGAGCCCTGAGCCTGTGGGATCTGATGCCATCTCCTAGTGAACAGTGTTAGAATTGAGTTAAATTGTAGGACACTCAGCTGATGTCACAGATAATTGCTTGGTGGGGCAAATCCCCACACACCTGGTGGCAGAGGTGTTGTGAATGTGGTAGTAGTGTGAGATTAACGGAGAAACACAGGAAGGAAAGACTGAATTTTTTCCTTCCTAAATATATAATTTTCCTTACAACATATATATATATATAAAATGCTAACACTAATCAAAGTCAAGCCAGAGTGACTATATAAGTAATAAACAAAGTAGATTTCAGGACAAAGAATATTACCAGAGACAAGGAAGATCATTTCGTAACAATGAAGTGGTCAATTCGGTAAGAGAATATAACAATCCTAAATGAGTATGTTCCTAATAACAGAGATTCAAAATACATGAAGCAAAAACTCCAAATAGACACAGACATATAAACATCTATAGTCATAAAGTTCAATACCATTCTTTCAACAACTGATAGAATACTAGTTGGATAATCAGTAAGGATATAAAAGATTTGAACAACACTATTGACCAACCTAATTAATATTTATAGCATCCTCCACCCAACAACAGCAGAAAATATTTTTTTCTCAAGTACAACAGTCACCAAAGGTGATCATACTCTGGACCATAAAATAAGTCTTAATAAATTTAAGAGGATTCATTTCTCACAAAGTATGTTCTCTGACAACAATGGAATTAAATTAGAAGTCAATAAGAAACAGATAACTGGAAAAGCCACCCAAATATTTGGAAACAAAATAGCACACTTCTAAATAGCCTATGGATCAAAGAAGAAATTACATGGGGAATTAGAATGTATTTTAAGGGAATGAAAATGAAAAGACAACAGGTCACAATTTGTAGGATGCAGCTAAAGCAGTATTTAGAGGGAAATAGTATCAATTGCTTACGTTAGAAAGAAAGATCTCACACCAATGATTTAAACTTACACATTGAGAAGCAAGTTTTTAAAAGAGAAAAATTTTTAATTAAGGAAGAAACATTACCAAATTTACACAAACTCTTTCAGAAAATTGAAGAGGAGAGAGTACTTCCTGATTCATTCTATGTCAGCATTATCCTGACACCAAAACAAAGACATTACAAGAAAACAAAAATACAGACCAATATTCCTCATGAGTAAAATGCAAATATTCTTAACAATATTGTAGCAAATAAAATCTAACAATATATAAAAATGATAGCACATCATGAGCCAGTACATTTTT